>NC_134530.1:271939296-272564296 GCF_050624435.1 Tenrec ecaudatus | reverse complement strand
GGACGATCTAGGTTAACTAGCGGGCACTTGGACGATCTAGGTCAACGAACGGGCACTTGGACTATGCAAGTAACCTAGCGGGCACTTGGACTGTCTAGGTTACATAGCGGGCACTTGGACTTCTAGATTAACGAACGGGCACTTGGAATATGTATATTGCCTAGCGGGCACTTGGACAATCTAGGTTAGGTAAGGGGCACTTGGACTATCTAGGTTACCTAGATAGCACTTGGAATATATAGGTTCCCTAGCGGACACTTGGACTATCTAGGTCAACGAACGGGCACTTGGACTATGCAAGTAACCTAGCGGGCAATTGGACTGTCTAGGTTACATAGCGGGCACTTGGACTTCTAGATTAACGAACGGGCACTTGGAATATGTATATTGCCTAGCGGGCACTTGGACAATCTAGGTTAGGTAAGGGGCACTTGGACTATCTAGGTTACCTAGCGGGAAATGGGACAATGTAGGTTACCTAGCAGGCACTTGGACAATCTAGGTTAGGTAACGGGCACTTTGACTATCTAGGTTAACTAGCAGACCTTGATCTATGTAGGTTAACTAGCGGGCGCTTGGACTATGTAGGTTTACTAGCGGGCTCTTGGACTATCTAGGTTTCCTAGCAGGCACTTGGACTATGTACATACCCTAGCGCGCACTTGGACTATCTAGGTTACCTAGCGGGAACTTGGACTATGTACGTCCCCTGGCGGGCACTTGGACTATCTAGGTTACCTAGCAGGCACTTGGATTATGAAGGATCCCTAGCGGGCACTTGGACTATATAGGTTAACTATCGGGCACTTGGACTATGTAGGTTAACTAGCGGACACTTGCAAGATCTAGGTTAACTAGCGGGCCCTTGCACTCTGTAGGTTAACTAGCGGGCCCATGGATTATGTAGGTTTACTAGCAGGCACTTGGACTATCTAGGTTAACTAGCGGGTCCTTGGACTATGTAGTTTCCCTAGCGCGCATTTGGACTATTAAGTTACCAAGCGGGAACATGGACTATGTAGGTTACATAGCGGGCACTTGGACTATCTAGGTTACCTAGCAGGCACTTTGACTATCTAGGTTAACTAACGGGCACTTGGACTATGTAGGTTGCCTAGCGGGCACTTGGACTATGTAGGTTACGTAGCGGGCACTTGGATTATGTAAGTTCCCTATCGGGCACTTGGACAATGTAGGGTAACTAGCGGGTACTTGGACTGTCTAGGTTACCTAGCGGGCACTTGGATTATCTAGGTTAACGAACGGGCACTTGGACTATGTAGGTTACCTAGCCGCCACTTGGACTATCTAGATTAGCTAACAGGCACTTGGACTATCTAGGTTCCCTAGCGGGCACTTGTACTATCTAGGTTACCTAGCTGGCACTTGGACTATGTAGGTCAACTAGCGGGCCCTTATATTACCTAGGTTAGCTAACGGGCACATAGATTATGTAGGTTAACTAGGGGGCACTTGGAATATGTAGGTTAACTAGCGGACACTTGCACTATGTATGTTAACTAGCGGGCCCATGGACTATGTAGGTTTACTAGCGGGCCTTTGCACTATCTGGGTTCCGTAAAGGGCAATTGGGCTATCTAGGTTACCGAACGTGCACTTGGACTATCTAGGTTATCTAGCGGGTACTTGGACTATGTAGGCTAACTATGGGGCCCTTGAACAATCGAGGTTACCTAGCGGGTACTAGAACTATCTAGGTTAACTAGCGGGCACTTGCACTATCTAAGTTACCTAGTGGGCACTTGGACTATGTACGTTCCCTAGCTGGCACTTGGACTATGTACGTTCCCTAGCGGGCACTTGGACTATCTATGTTAACTAGCGGGCACTTGGAATATGTAGGTTAACTAGCGGACACTTGCACTATGTCGGTTACCTAGGAGGCACTTGGACTACTATCTAGGTTAACTAGCTGGCACTTGGACTATCTAGGTAAACTAGCGTGCACTTGGAATATGTAGGTTCCTTAGCGGGCACTTGGACTATCAAGGTTACCTAACGGGCACTTTGATTATCTAGGTTACCTAGCGGGCACTTGGACTCTGTAGGTTAAGTAGCGAGCACTTGGACTCTAGGTTACCTAGCGGGCCCTTGGACTATCTAGTTTACCTAGCGGGCCTTTGGACTATGTTGGTTTCCTAGCGGGCACTTGGACTATCTAGGTTAACGAACGGGCACTTGGACTATGTAGGTAACCTAGCGTGCACTTGGACAGTCTAGGTTACCTAGCAGGCACTTGGACTATCTAGGTTAACGAACGGGCACTTGGACTATGTAGGTTACCTAGCGGGCACTTGGACTATGTAGGATCCCTATCGGACATTTGGACTACTTTGGTTACCTAGCGGGAACTTGGACTATCTAGGTTAACTAGTGGGCACTTGGACGATTTAGGTTAACTAGCGGGCACTTGGACTATCAAAGTTAACAAGTGAGCCCTTGGACTATGTAGGTTAACTAGCGGGCCCTTGGACTATCTAGGTTACCTAGCGGGCACTTGGACTATATAGGTTACCTAGCGGGCACTTGGACTGTCTAGGTTACCTAGCGGGCACTTGGAATTCTAGCTTAACGAACGGGCTCTTGTACTATGTAGGTTGCCTAGTGGGCACTTGGACTATCTAGGTTAGGTAACGGGCACTTGGACTATCTAGGTTACCTAGCAGGAACTTGGACAATGTAAGTTACCTAGCGGGCACTTGGACTATTGGACTATCTAGGTCAACTAGCGGGCCCTTGTCTATGTAGCTTAACTAGCGAGCACTAGGACTATCTAGGTTAACTAGCGGACCTTGGACTATGTGGGTTCACTAGAGGGCACTTGGATTATCTAGGTTACCTAGCGGGCAGTTGGACTATGTAGGATCCCAGGCGGACATTTGGACTATATAGATAACCTAGCGGGCACTTAGACTTTGTAGGTTACCTAGTGGGCACTTGGATTATCTAGGTTACCTAGCTGGCACTTGAACTATCTACATTGCCTAGCGGGTTCTTGGAGTATGTAGGTTACCTAGAGGGCTGTTGGACTATCTAGGTTACCTAGCGGGCACTTGGACTATCTAGGTTAACTAACGGGCACTTCGACTATGTAGGTTCCCTAGCGGGCCCTTGGACTATGTAAGTTCCCTAGCGGGCACTTGGACTATGTGGGTTAACTAGAGGGCATTTTGACTATGTAGGTTACCTAGCGGACACTTGGACTATGTAGGTTCCTTATCGGGCACTTGGAAAATGTAGGTTAACTAGGGGGCACTAGGACTATGTGGGTTACCTAGCGGGCACTTGGACTATCTAGGTTACCTAGCGGGCATTTGGATTATGTAGGCTCCCTAGCGGGCATTTGGACTATATAGATTCCTTAGCGGGCACTTAGACTTTGTAGGTTACCTAGCGGGCACTTGGACTACTTTGGTTACCTAGCTGGCACTTGAACTATCTATGTTGCCTAGCGAGCACTTGGACTATGTAGGTTCCATAGCAGGCAGTTGGATTATGTAGGTTCCCTATCGTGTACTTGGAAAGTCTAGGTTAACTACTGGGCAATTGGACTGTCTAGGTTACATAGTGGTCACTTGGACTATGTACGTTTCCTAGCGGGCACTTGGGCTATCTACGTTACCTAGCGGGCACTTGGAATATGTAGGTTAACGAACGGGCTCTTGGACTATGTAGTTTACGTAGCAGGCACTTGGACTATGTAGGTTAACTAGCGGGCAATTGCACTCTCTAGGTTACCTAGCGGGCCTTTGGACTATGTACCTTCCCTAGCGGGCACTTGGACTATCTATGTTAAGTAGCGGGCACTTGGACTATGTAGGTTACCTAGCAGACACTTGCACTATGTAGGTTACCTAGCGGGCACTTGGACTATGTAGATTAACTAGAGGACATTTGGACGATCTAGGTTAACTAGCGGGCACTTGGACGATCTAGGTTAACTAACGGGCACTTGGACTATCAAAGTTAACAAGCGAGCCCTTGGACTATCTAGGTTAACTAGCGGGCCCTTGGACTATCTAGGTTACCTAGATAGCACTTGGAATATATAGGTTCCCTAGCGGACACTTGGACTATCTAGGTCAACGAACGGGCACTTGGACTATGCAAGTAACCTAGCGGGCACTTGGACTGTCTAGGTTACATAGCGGGCACTTGGACTTCTAGATTAACGAACGGGCACTTGGAATATGTATATTGCCTAGCGGGCACTTGGACAATCTAGGTTAGGTAAGGGGCACTTGGACTATCTAGGTTACCTAGCGGGAAATGGGACAATGTAGGTTACCTAGCAGGCACTTGGACAATCTAGGTTAGGTAACGGGCACTTTGACTATCTAGGTTAACTAGCAGACCTTGGTCTATGTAGGTTAACTAGCGGGCCCTTGGACTATGTAGGTTTACTAGCGGGCTCTTGGACTATCTAGGTTTCCTAGCAGGCACTTGGACTATGTACATACCCTAGCGCGCACTTGGACTATCTAGGTTACCTAGCGGGAACTTGGACAATGTACGTCCCCTAGCGGTCACTTGGACTATCTAGGTTACCTAGCAGGCACTTGGATTATGAAGGATCCCTAGCGGGCACTTGGACTATATAGGTTAACTATCGGGCACTTGGACTATGTAGGTTAACTAGCGGACACTTGCAAGATCTAGGTTAACTAGCGGGCCCTTGCACTCTGTAGGTTAACTAGCGGGCCCATGGATTATGTAGGTTTACTAGCAGGCACTTGGACTATCTAGGTTAACTAGCGGGTCCTTGGACTATGTAGTTTCCCTAGCGCGCATTTGGACTATTAAGTTACCAAGCGGGAACATGGACTATGTAGGTTACATAGCGGGCACTTGGACTATCTAGGTTACCTAGCAGGCACTTTGACTATCTAGGTTAACTAACGGGCACTTGGACTATGTAGGTTGCCTAGCGGGCACTTGGACTATGTAGGTTACGTAGCGGGCACTTGGATTATGTAAGTTCCCTATCGGGCACTTGGACAATGTAGGGTAACTAGCGGGTACTTGGACTGTCTAGGTTACCTAGCGGGCACTTGGATTATCTAGGTTAACGAACGGGCACTTGGACTATGTAGGTTACCTAGCCGCCACTTGGACTATCTAGATTAGCTAACAGGCACTTGGACTATCTAGGTTCCCTAGCGGGCACTTGTACTATCTAGGTTACCTAGCTGGCACTTGGACTATGTAGGTCAACTAGCGGGCCCTTATATTACCTAGGTTAGCTAACGGGCACATAGATTATGTAGGTTAACTAGGGGGCACTTGGAATATGTAGGTTAACTAGCGGACACTTGCACTATGTATGTTAACTAGCGGGCCCATGGACTATGTAGGTTTACTAGCGGGCCTTTGCACTATCTGGGTTCCGTAAAGGGCAATTGGGCTATCTAGGTTACCGAACGTGCACTTGGACTATCTAGGTTATCTAGCGGGTACTTGGACTATGTAGGCTAACTATGGGGCCCTTGAACAATCGAGGTTACCTAGCGGGTACTAGAACTATCTAGGTTAACTAGCGGGCACTTGCACTATCTAAGTTACCTAGTGGGCACTTGGACTATGTACGTTCCCTAGCTGGCACTTGGACTATGTACGTTCCCTAGCGGGCACTTGGACTATCTATGTTAACTAGCGGGCACTTGGAATATGTAGGTTAACTAGCGGACACTTGCACTATGTCGGTTACCTAGGAGGCACTTGGACTACTATCTAGGTTAACTAGCTGGCACTTGGACTATCTAGGTAAACTAGCGTGCACTTGGAATATGTAGGTTCCTTAGCGGGCACTTGGACTATCAAGGTTACCTAACGGGCACTTTGATTATCTAGGTTACCTAGCGGGCACTTGGACTCTGTAGGTTAAGTAGCGAGCACTTGGACTCTAGGTTACCTAGCGGGCCCTTGGACTATCTAGTTTACCTAGCGGGCCTTTGGACTATGTTGGTTTCCTAGCGGGCACTTGGACTATCTAGGTTAACGAACGGGCACTTGGACTATGTAGGTAACCTAGCGTGCACTTGGACAGTCTAGGTTACCTAGCAGGCACTTGGACTATCTAGGTTAACGAACGGGCACTTGGACTATGTAGGTTACCTAGCGGGCACTTGGACTATGTAGGATCCCTATCGGACATTTGGACTACTTTGGTTACCTAGCGGGAACTTGGACTATCTAGGTTAACTAGTGGGCACTTGGACGATTTAGGTTAACTAGCGGGCACTTGGACTATCAAAGTTAACAAGTGAGCCCTTGGACTATGTAGGTTAACTAGCGGGCCCTTGGACTATCTAGGTTACCTAGCGGGCACTTGGACTATATAGGTTACCTAGCGGGCACTTGGACTGTCTAGGTTACCTAGCAGGCACTTGGAATTCTAGGTTAACGAACGGGCTCTTGTACTATGTAGGTTGCCTAGTGGGCACTTGGAATATCTAGGTTAGGTAACGGGCACTTGGACTATCTAGGTTACCTAGCAGGAACTTGGACAATGTAAGTTACCTAGCGGGCACTTGGACTATCTAGGTCAACTAGCGGGCCCTTGTCTATGTAGCTTAACTAGCGAGCACTAGGACTATCTAGGTTAAGTAGCGGAACTTGGACTATGTGGGTTCACTAGAGGGCACTTGGATTATCTAGGTTACCTAGCGGGCAGTTGGACTATGTAGGATCCCAGGCGGACATTTGGACTATATAGATAACCTAGCGGGCACTTAGACTTTGTAGGTTACCTAGTGGGCACTTGGATTATCTAGGTTACCTAGCTGGCACTTGAACTATCTACGTTGCCTAGCGGGTTCTTGGAGTATGTAGGTTACCTAGAGGGCTGTTGGACTATCTAGGTTACCTAGCGGGCACTTGGACTATCTAGGTTAACTAACGGGCACTTCGACTATGTAGGTTCCCTAGCGGGCCCTTGGACTATGTAAGTTCCCTAGCGGGCACTTGGACTATGTGGGTTAACTAGAGGGCATTTTGACTATGTAGGTTACCTAGCGGACACTTGGACTATGTAGGTTCCTTATCGGGCACTTGGAAAATGTAGGTTAACTAGGGGGCACTAGGACTATGTGGGTTACCTAGCGGGCACTTGGACTATCTAGGTTACCTAGCGCGCATTTGGATTATGTAGGCTCCCTAGCGGGCATTTGGACTATATAGATTCCTTACCGGGCACTTAGACTTTGTAGGTTACCTAGCGGGCACTTGGACTACTTTGGTTACCTAGCTGGCACTTGAACTATCTATGTTGCGTAGCGAGCACTTGGACTATGTAGGTTCCCTAGCAGGCACTTGGATTATGTAGGTTCCCTATCGTGTACTTGGAAAGTCTAGGTTAACTATTGGGCAATTGGACTGTCTAGGTTACATAGTGGTCACTTGGACTATGTACGTTTCCTAGCGGGCACTTGGGCTATCTACGTTACCTAGCGGGCACTTGGACTATGTAGGTTAACGAACGGGCTCGTGGACTATGTAGTTTACGTAGCAGGCACTTGGACTATGTAGGTTAACTAGCGGGCACTTGCACTCTCTAGGCTACCTAGTGGGCCTTTGGACTATGTACCTTCCCTAGCGGGCACTTGGACTATCTATGTTAAGTAGCGGGCACTTGGACTATGTAGGTTACCTAGCAGACACTTGCACTATGTAGGTTACCTAGCGGGCACTTGGACTATGTAGATTAACTAGAGGACATTTGGACGATCTAGGTTAACTAGCGGGCACTTGGACGATCTAGGTTAACTAACGGGCACTTGGACTATCAAAGTTAACAAGCGAGCCCTTGGACTATCTAGGTTAACTAGCGGGCCCTTGGACTATCTAGGTTACCTAGATAGCACTTGGAATATATAGGTTCCCTAGCGGACACTTGGACTATCTAGGTCAACGAACGGGCACTTGGACTATGCAAGTAACCTAGCGGGCACTTGGACTGTCTAGGTTACATAGCGGGCACTTGGACTTCTAGATTAACGAACGGGCACTTGGAATATGTATATTGCCTAGCGGGCACTTGGACAATCTAGGTTAGGTAAGGGGCACTTGGACTATCTAGGTTACCTAGATAGCACTTGGAATATATAGGTTCCCTAGCGGACACTTGGACTATCTAGGTCAACGAACGGGCACTTGGACTATGCAAGTAACCTAGCGGGCAATTGGACTGTCTAGGTTACATAGCGGGCACTTGGACTTCTAGATTAACGAACGGGCACTTGGAATATGTATATTGCCTAGCGGGCACTTGGACAATCTAGGTTAGGTAAGGGGCACTTGGACTATCTAGGTTACCTAGCGGGAAATGGGACAATGTAGGTTACCTAGCAGGCACTTGGACAATCTAGGTTAGGTAACGGGCACTTTGACTATCTAGGTTAACTAGCAGACCTTGATCTATGTAGGTTAACTAGCGGGCGCTTGGACTATGTAGGTTTACTAGCGGGCTCTTGGACTATCTAGGTTTCCTAGCAGGCACTTGGACTATGTACATACCCTAGCGCGCACTTGGACTATCTAGGTTACCTAGCGGGAACTTGGACTATGTACGTCCCCTAGCGGGCACTTGGACTATCTAGGTTACCTAGCAGGCACTTGGACTATCTAGGTTAACGAACGGGCACTTGGACTATGTAGGTTACCTAGCGGGCACTTGGACAGTCTAGGTTACCTAGCAGGCACTTGGACTATCTAGGTTAACGAACGGGCACTTGGACTATGTAGGTTACCTAGCGGGCACTTGGACTATGTAGGATCCCTATCGGACATTTGGACTACTTTGGTTACCTACCGGGAACTTGGACTATCTAGGTTAACTAGTGGGCACTTGGACGATTTAGGTTAACTAGCGGGCACTTGGACTATCAAAGTTAACAAGTGAGCCCTTGGACTATGTAGGTTAACTAGCGGGCCCTTGGACTATCTTGGTTACCTAGCGGGCACTTGGACTATATAGGTTACCTAGCGGGCACTTGGACTGTCTAGGTTACCTAGCGGGCACTTGGAATTCTAGCTTAACGAACGGGCTCTTGTACTATGTAGGTTGCCTAGTGGGCACTTGGACTATCTAGGTTAGGTAACGGGCACTTGGACTATCTAGGTTACCTAGCAGGAACTTGGACAATGTAAGTTACCTAGCGGGCACTTGGACTATTGGACTATCTAGGTCAACTAGCGGGCCCTTGTCTATGTAGCTTAACTAGCGAGCACTAGGACTATCTAGGTTAACTAGCGGACCTTGGACTATGTGGGTTCACTAGAGGGCACTTGGATTATCTAGGTTACCTAGCGGGCAGTTGGACTATGTAGGATCCCTGGCGGACATTTGGACTATATAGATAACCTAGCGGGCACTTAGACTTTGTAGGTTACCTAGTGGGCACTTGGATTATCTAGGTTACCTAGCTGGCACTTGAACTATCTACATTGCCTAGCGGGTTCTTGGAGTATGTAGGTTACCTAGAGGGCTGTTGGACTATCTAGGTTACCTAGCGGGCACTTGGACTATCTAGGTTAACTAACGGGCACTTCGACTATGTAGGTTCCCTAGCGGGCCCTTGGACTATGTAAGTTCCCTAGCGGGCACTTGGACTATGTGGGTTAACTAGAGGGCATTTTGACTATGTAGGTTACCTAGCGGACACTTGGACTATGTAGGTTCCTTATCGGGCACTTGGAAAATGTAGGTTAACTAGGGGGCACTAGGACTATGTGGGTTACCTAGCGGGCACTTGGACTATCTAGGTTACCTAGCGGGCATTTGGATTATGTAGGCTCCCTAGCGGGCATTTGGACTATATAGATTCCTTAGCGGGCACTTAGACTTTGTAGGTTACCTAGCGGGCACTTGGACTACTTTGGTTACCTAGCTGGCACTTGAACTATCTATGTTGCCTAGCGAGCACTTGGACTATGTAGGTTCCATAGCAGGCAGTTGGATTATGTAGGTTCCCTATCGTGTACTTGGAAAGTCTAGGTTAACTACTGGGCAATTGGACTGTCTAGGTTACATAGTGGTCACTTGGACTATGTACGTTTCCTAGCGGGCACTTGGGCTATCTACGTTACCTAGCGGGCACTTGGGCTATCTACGTTACCTAGCGGGCACTTGGAATATGTAGGTTAACGAACGGGCTCTTGGACTATGTAGTTTACGTAGCAGGCACTTGGACTATGTAGGTTAACTAGCGGGCAATTGCACTCTCTAGGTTACCTAGCGGGCCTTTGGACTATGTACCTTCCCTAGCGGGCACTTGGACTATCTATGTTAAGTAGCGGGCACATGGACTATGTAGGTTACCTAGCAGACACTTGCACTATGTAGGTTACCTAGCGGGCACTTGGACTATGTAGATTAACTAGAGGACATTTGGACGATCTAGGTTAACTAGCGGGCACTTGGACGATCTAGGTTAACTAACGGGCACTTGGACTATCAAAGTTAACAAGCGAGCCCTTGGACTATCTAGGTTAACTAGCGGGCCCTTGGACTATCTAGGTTACCTAGATAGCACTTGGAATATATAGGTTCCCTAGCGGACACTTGGACTATCTAGGTCAACGAACGGGCACTTGGACTATGCAAGTAACCTAGCGGGCACTTGGACTGTCTAGGTTACATAGCGGGCACTTGGACTTCTAGATTAACGAACGGGCACTTGGAATATGTATATTGCCTAGCGGGCACTTGGACAATCTAGGTTAGGTAAGGGGCACTTGGACTATCTAGGTTACCTAGCGGGAAATGGGACAATGTAGGTTACCTAGCAGGCACTTGGACAATCTAGGTTAGGTAACGGGCACTTTGACTATCTAGGTTAACTAGCAGACCTTGGTCTATGTAGGTTAACTAGCGGGCGCTTGGACTATGTAGGTTTACTAGCGGGCTCTTGGACTATCTAGGTTTCCTAGCAGGCACTTGGACTATGTACATACCCTAGCGCGCACTTGGACTATCTAGGTTACCTAGCGGGAACTTGGACTATGTACGTCCCCTAGCGGGCACTTGGACTATCTAGGTTACCTAGCAGGCACTTGGATTATGAAGGATCCCTAGCGGGCACTTGGACTATATAGGTTAACTATCGTGCACTTGGACTATGTAGGTTAACTAGCGGACACTTGCAAGATCTAGGTTAACTAGCGGGCCCTTGCACTATGTAGGTTAACTAGCGGGCCCATGGATTATGTAGGTTTACTAGCAGGCACTTGGACTATCTAGGTTAACTAGCGGGTCCTTGGACTATGTAGTTTCCCTAGCGCGCATTTGGACTATTAAGTTACCAAGCGGGAACATGGACTATGTAGGTTACCTAGCGGGCACTTGGACTATCTAGTTTACCTAGCAGGCACTTTGACTATCTAGGTTAACTAACGGGCACTTGGACTATGTAGGTTGCCTAGCGGGCACTTGGACTATGTAGGTTACGTAGCGGGCACTTGGATTATGTAAGTTCCCTATCGGGCACTTGGACTATGTAGGGTAACTAGCGGGTACTTGGACTGTCTAGGTTACCTAGCGGGCACTTGGATTATCTAGGTTAACGAACGGGCACTTGGACTATGTAGGTTACCTAGCCGCCACTTGGACTATCTAGGTTAGCTAACAGGCACTTGGACTATCTAGGTTCCCTAGCGGGCACTTGTACTATCTAGGTTACCTAGCTGGCACTTGGACTATGTAGGTCAACTAGCGGGCCCTTATATTACCTAGGTTAGCTAACGGGCACTTAGATTATGTAGGTTAACTAGGGGGCACTTGGAATATGTAGGTTAACTAGCGGACACTTGCACTATGTAAGTTAACTAGCGGGCCCATGGACTATGTAGGCTTACTAGCGGGCCTTTGCACTATCTGGGTTCCGTAAAGGGCAATTGGGCTATCTAGGTTACCGAACGTGCACTTGGACTATCTAGGTTATCTAGCGGGTACTTGGACTATGTAGGCTAACTATGGGGCCCTTGAACAATCGAGGTTACCTAGCGGGTACTAGAACTATCTAGGTTAACTAGCGGGCACTTGCACTATCTAAGTTACCTAGTGGGCACTTGGACTATGTACGTTCCCTAGCTGGCACTTGGACTATGTACGTTCCCTAGCGGGCACTTGGACTATCTATGTTAACTAGCGGGCACTTGGAATATGTAGGTTAACTAGCGGACACTTGCACTATGTTGGTTACCTAGCAGGCACTTGGACTATCTAGGTTAACTAGCTGGCACTTGGACTATCTAGGTAAACCAGCGTGCACTTGGACTATGTAGGTTCCTTAGCGGGCACTTGGACTATCTAGGTTGCTTAGCGGGCACTTGTACTATGTAGGTTAACTAGCGTGCCCTTGGACTATCTAGGTTACGTAGCGGGCACTTGGTATATAGGTTAACTAGCGGGCATTTGCACTATGTAGGTTAACGAGCGGACACTTACACGATCTAGGTTAACTAGCGGGCCCATGGATTATGTAGGTTTACTAGCAGGCACTTGGACTATCTAGGCAAACTAACGAGCACTTGGACTATGTAGTTTCCCTAGCGGGCATTTGGACTATCTAGGTTACCTAGCGGACACTTGGACTATCTAGGTTACCTAGCAAGCACTTGGACTATCTAAGTTACCTAGCAGGCACTTTGACTATCTAGGTTAACTAACGGGCACTTGGACTATGTAGGTTTCTAGCGGGCACTTGGATTATGTAGGTTCCCTATCGGGTACTTGGACTATCTAGGTTAACGAACGGGCACTTGGACTGTATAGTTTACATAGCGGGCACTTGGACTTTTAGGTTAACGAACGGGCACTTGGACTATGTATGTTGCCTAGCAGGCACTTGGACTATCTAGGTTAGGTTACGGGCACTTGGACTATCTAGGTTACCTAGCGGGCACTTGGACTATCTAGGTTACCTAGCTGACACTTGAACTATCTAAGTTACCTAGCAGGTACTTGGAGTATGTAGGGTATCTACCGGGCTGTTGGACTATCTAGGTTACCTAGCGGGCACTTGGAATATCTAGGTTAACTAACGCGCACTTGGACTATGTAGGTTCCCTAGCGGCCCTTGGACTATGTAAGTTCCCTAGCGGGCACTTGGACTATGTGTGTTCCCTAGCGGGCATTTGGACTATCTAAGTTACCTAACGGGAACTTGGACTATGTAGGTTAACTAGCGGGCATTTGGACTATGTAGGTTACCTAGCGGGCACTTGGACTATCTAGGTTACCTAACGGGAACTTGGACTATGTAGGTTCCCTAGTGGGCATTTAGACTATATAGATTACCTAGCGGGCACTTGGACTTTGTAGGTTACCTAGTGGGCACTTGGACTATCTAGGTTACCTAGCGGGCACTTGGATGATACAGGTTCCCTAGACAGCACTAAGACTATTGGTTCACTAACGGGAACTTGGACTATGTAGGTTCCATAGAGTGCACTTGGACTATAAAGTTTTCTATCGGGCACTTGGACTATGTAGGTTAACAAGCGAGCACATGGACTATCTAGGTTACCTAGCGGGTACTTGGACTATCTAGGTTAACTAGGGGTCCCTTGGACTACGTAGGTTAACTAGTGGACACTTGCACTATGTAGGTTACACAGCGGACACTTGGACTATCCAGGTTAACTAGCGTGCACTTGGACTATGTAGGTTAACTAGCGGACACTTGCACTATGTAGGTTACCTAGCGGGCTCTTGGACTATGTAGGTTAACTAGCAGGCCCTTGGACTATCTAGGTTACCTAGCAGGAATAGGATTATGAAGGATCCCTAGCGGGCAATTGGACTATCTAGGTTAAATGGCTGGCACTTGGACTATGTAGGTTAACTAGCGGGCCCATGGATTATGTAGGTTTACTAGGGGGCACTTGGACTATCTAGGTTAACTAGCGGGCACTTGGACTATGTAGTTTCCCTAGCGGGCATTTGAACAATTTAGGTTGCCTAACAGGCGCTTGGATTATGTAGGTTACCTAGCGGGCACTTGGACTATCTAGGTTACCTTTCAGGCACTTTGACTATCTAGGTTAACTAACGGGCACTTGGACTATGTAGGGTAACTAGCGGGCACTTGGACTGTCTAGGTTACCTAACGGGCACTTGGATTATCTAGGTTAACAAACGGGCACTTGGACTATGTAGGTTACCTAGCCGCCACTTGGACTATCTAGGTTAGCTAACAGGCACTTGGACTATCTAGGTTCCCTAGCGGGCACTTGTACTATCTAGGTTACCTAGCTGGCACTTGGACTATGTAGGTCAACTAGTGGGCCCTTGGACTCTCTAGGTTAGCTAACGGGCACTTGGACTATGTATGTTCCAGAGCGGACACTTGGATTATGTAGGTTGCCTAGCAGGCATTTAGACTATGTAGGTTTCCTTGCGGGCATTTGGACTATGTAGGTTCCCTAACGGGCACTAGGAGTATGTAGGTTCCCTAGCGGTCACTTGGACTATGTAGACTTCCTAGAAGGCACTTGGACTATGTAGGTTAGCTAGCGGGCACTTGGACTATCCAGGTTACCAAGCGGGCACTTGGACTATGTAGGTTACCCAATGGGCACTTGGACTATCTAGGTTAACGAACAGACACTTGGACTATGTAGGTTAGCTATCAGGCACTTGGACTATCTAGGTTACCTAGCAGGCACTTGGGCTATGTAGGTTACCTAGCGGACACTTGGACGATTTAGGTTAACTAGCGGGCACTTGGACTATCTAGGTTAACTAGCGGGCCCTTGGACTATGAAGTTTCCCTAGCGGGCATTTGTATTATTTAGGTTACCTAGTGGGCGCTTGGACTATGTAGGTTACCTAGCGGGCACTTGGACTACGGAGGTAAACTACAAGGCACTTGGACTATCAAGGTTACCTAGCGGGCCCTTGGACTATGTAGGTTACCAGCGGGCACTTGGACTATCTAGGTTAACGAACGTGCACTTGGACTATGTAGGTAACCTAGCGGGCACTTGGACTGTCTAGGTTACCTAGCGGGCAATTGGACTATCTAGGTTACCTAGCGGGCACTTGGACTATGTAGGTTCCCTAGCGGGCACTTGGACTATTTAGGTTACCTAGCAGGCACTTTAACTATCTAGGTTAACAAACGGGCAATTGGACTATGTCGGTTGCCTAGCGAGCACTTGGACTATGTAGGTTCCCTAGCGGGCACTTGGACTATGTAGGTTCCCTATCGGGTACTTGGACTGTCTAGGTTAACTAGTGGGCAATTGGACTGTCTAGGTTACTTAGTGGGCACATGGACTATGTAAGTTCCCTAGCGGGCACTTGGGCTATCTACGTTACCTAGGGGGCACTTGGACTATGTAGGTTAACGAACGGGCACTTGGACTATGTAGTTTACCTGGCAGGCACTTGGACTATGTGAGTTAACTAGCGGGCACTTGCACTCTCTAGGTTATCTAGCGGGCACTTGGACTATGTACCTTCCCTAGGGGGCATTTGGACTATCTATGTTAAGTAGCGGGCACTTGGACTATGTAGGTTACCTAGCAGACACTTTCACTATGTAGGTTACCTAGCGGACACTTGGACTATGTAGGTTAACTAGAGGACATTTGGACTATCTAGGTTAACTAGCGGGCAATTGGACGATCTAGGTTAACTAACGGGCACTTGGACTATCAAAGTTAACAAGCGAGCCCTTGGACTATCTAGGTTAACAAGCGGGTCCTTGGACTCTCTAGGTTACCTAGATAGCACTTGGAATATATAGGTTCCCTAGCGGAGACTTGGACTATGTAGGTTAACGAACGGGCACTTGGACTATGCAAGTAACCTAGCGGGCACTTAGAATGTCTAGGTTACATAGCGGGCACTTGGACCTCTAGGTTAACGAACGGGCACTTGGAATATGTATGTTGCCTAGCGGGCACTTGGACAATCTAGGTTAGGTAACGGGCACATGGACTATCTAGGTTACCTAGCGGGAACTTGGACAATGTAGGTTACCTAGCAGGCACTTGGATTATGAAGGATTCCTAGCGTCACTTGGACTATATAGGTTAACTATCGGGCACTTGGACTATGTAGGTTAACTAGCGGACACATGCAAGATCTAGGTTAACTAGCGGGCCCTTGCACTATGTAGGTTAACTAGCGGGCCCATGGATTATGTAGGTTTACTAGCAGGCACTTGGACTATCTAGGTTAAGTAGCGGGTGCTTGGACTATGTAGTTTCCCTAGCGCGCATTTGGACTATTAAGGTTACCAAGCGGGAACTTGGACTATGTAGGTTATCTAGCGGGCACTTGGACTATCTAGGTTACCTAGCAGGCACTTTGACTATCTAGGTTAACTAACGGGCACTTGGACTATGTAGGTTGCCTAGCGGGCACTTGGACTATGTAGGTTACGTAGCGGGCACTTGGATTATGTAAGTTCCCTATCGGGCACTTGGACTATGTAGGTTAACTAGCGGGTACTTGGACTGTCTAGGTTACCTAGCGGGCACTTGGATTATCTAGGTTAACGAACGGGCACTTGGACTATGTAGGTTACCTAGCCGCCACTTGGACTATCTAGGTTAGCTAACAGGCACTTGGACTATCTAGGTTCCCTAGCGGGCACTTGTACTATCTAGGTTACCTAGCTGGCACTTGGACTATGTAGGTCAACTAGCGGGCCCTTATATTACCTAGGTTAGCTAACGGGCACTTAGATTATGTAGGTTAACTAGGGGGCACTTGGAATATGTAGGTTAACTAGCGGACACTTGCACTATGTAAGTTAACTATCGGGCCCATGGACTATGTAGGTTTACTAGCGGGCCTTTGCACTATCTGGGTTCCGTAAAGGGCAATTGGGCTATCTAGGTTACCGAACGTGCACTTGGACTATCTAGGTTATCTAGCGGGTACTTGGACTATGTAGGCTAACTATGGGGCCCTTGAACGATCGAGGTTACCTAGCGGGTACTAGAAGTATCTAGGTTAACTAGCGGGCACTTGCACTATCTAAGTTACCTAGCGGGCACTTGGACTATGTACGTTCCCTAGCGGGCACTTGGACTATCTATGTTAACTAGCGGGCACTTGGAATATGTAGGTTAACTAGCGGACACTTGCACTATGTCGGTTACCTAGCAGGCACTTGGACTACTATCTAGGTTAACTAGCTGGCACTTGGACTATCTAGGTAAACTAGCGTGCACTTGGACTATGTAGGTCCCTTAGCGGGCACTTGGACTATCTAGGTTGCTTAGCGGGCACTTGTACTATGTAGGTTAACTAGCGGGCATGTACATGTAGGTTAACTACTTGTACTATGTAGGTTCCCTAGCGGGCATTTGGACTATCTAAGTTACCTAACGGGAACTTGGACTATGTAGGTTAACTAGCGGGCATTTGGACTATGTAGGTTACCTAGCGGGCACTTGGACTATCTAGGTTACCTAACGGGATCTTGGACTATGTAGGTTCCCTAGCGGGCATTTAGACTATATAGATTACCTAGCGGGCACTTGGACTTTGTAGGTTACCTAGCGGGCACTTGGACTATCTAGGTTACGTAGCGGGCACTTGGTATATAGGTTAACTAGCGGGCATTTGGACTATGTAGGTTAACGAGCGGACACTTACACGATCTAGGTTAACTAGCGGGCCCATGGATTATGTAGGTTTACTAGCAGGCACTTGGACTATCTAGGCAAACTAACGAGCACTTGGACTATGTAGTTTCCCTACCGGGCATTTGGAGTATCTAGGTTACCTAGCGGGCACTTGGACTATCTAATTTACCTAGCGAGCACTTTGACTATCTAAGTTACCTAGCAGGCACTTTGACTATCTAGGTTAACTAACGGGCACTTGGACTATGTAGGTTGCCTAGCGGGCACTTGGATTATGTAGGTTCCCTAGCGGGCACTTGGATTATGTAGGTTCCCTAGCGGGCACTTGGACTATCTAGGTTAACAAACGGGCACTTGGACTGTCTAGGTTACATAGCGGGCACTTGGACTTCTAGGTTAACGAACGGGCACTTGGACTACGTATGTTGCCTAGCAGGCACTTGGACTATCTAGGTTAGGTTACGGGCACTTGGACAATCTAGGTTCCCAGCGGGCACTTGGACTATCTAGGTTACCTAGCTGACACTTGAACTATCTAAGTTACCTAGCAGGTACTTGGAGTATGTAGGTTATCTACCGGGCTGTTGGACTATCTAGGTTACCTAGCGGGCACTTGGAATATCTAGGTTAACTAACGGGCACTTGGACTATGTAGGTTCCCTAGCGGCCCTTGGACTATGTAAGTTCCCTAGCGGGCACTTGGACTATGTGGGTTCCCTAGCGGGCATTTGGACTATCTAAGTTACCTAACGGGAACTTGGACTATGTAGGTTAACTAGCGGGCATTTGGACTATGTAGGTTACCTAGCGGGCACTTGGACTATCTAGGTTACCTAACGGGATCTTGGACTATGTAGGTTCCCTAGCGGGCATTTAGACTATATAGATTACCTAGCGGGCACTTGGACTTTGTAGGTTACCTAGCGGGCACTTGGAATATCTAGGTTACCTATCGGGCACTTGGATGATACAGGTTCCCTAGCCAGCACTAAGACTATTGGTTCCCTAACGGGCACTTGGACTATGTAGGTTCCATAGAGGGCACTTGGACTATATAGTTTTCTATAGGGCACTTGGACTATGTAGGTTAACTAGCGGGCACATGAACTATCTAGATTACCTAGCGGGTACTTGGAATATCTAGGTCAACTAGGGGTCCTTTGGACTACGTAGGTTAACAAGCGGACACTTGCACTATGTAGGTTACCTAGCGGGCACTTGGACTATCTAGGTTAACTAGAGTGCACTTGGACTATGTAGGTTAACTAGCGGACAATTGCACTATGTAGGTTACCTAGCGGGCTCTTGGATTATGTAGGTTCACTAGCAGGCCCTTGGACTATGTAGGTTACCTAGCAGGAATAGGATTATGAAGGATCCCTAGCGGGCATTTGGACTATCTAGGTTAAATGGCTGGCGCTTGGACTATGTAGGTTAACTAGCGGACCCATGGACTTGGATGATACAGGTTCCCTAGCCAGCACTAAGACTATTGGTTCCCTAACGGGAACTTGGACTATGTAGGTTCCATAGAGTCACTTGGACTATATAGTTTTCTATCGGGCACTTGGACTATGTAGGTTAACAAGCGGGCACATGGACTATCTAGGTTACCTAGCGGGTACTTGGACTATCTAGGTTAACTAGGGGTCCCTTGGACTACGTAGGTTAACTAGTGGACACTTGCACTATGTAGGTTAACTAGCGGGCACTTGGACTATCCAGGTTAACTAGCGTGCACTTGGACTATGTAGGTTAACTAGCGGACACTTGCACTATGTAGGTTACCTAGCGGGCTCTTGGACTATGTAGGTTAACTAGTGGGCACATGGACTATCTAGGTTAACGAACGGGCACTTGGAACATGTAGGTAACCTAACGGGCACTTGGACTGTCTAGGTTACCCAGCGGGCACTTTGACTATCTAGGTTAACTAGCAGACTTTGGACTATGTTGGTTAACTAGCGGGCTCTTGGACTATCTAGGTTTCCTAGCAGGCATTTGGACTATGTACATAACCTAGCGCGCACTTGGACTATCTAGGTTACCTAGCGGGCACTTGGACTATGTACGTCCCCTAGTGGGCACTTGGACTATCTAGGTTAACTAACGGGAACTAGGACTATCTAGGTTAACTAGCGGGCACTTGGACTATCTAGGTTACCTAGCAGGCACTTGGATTATGAAGGATCCCTAGCGGGAACTTGGACTATCTAAGTTAACTAGCGGGCACATGGACTATGTAGGTTAACTAGCGGGCCCTTGGACTATCTAGGTTCCCTAAAGGGCACTTGGACTATCTAGGTTACCGAACGGGCACTTGGACTTTGTAGGTTACCTAGCGGGCACTTGGACTATCTAGGTTACCTAGCGGGCACTTGTATGATAGAGGTTCCCTAGCCCACACTAAGACTATTGGTTCCATCACGGGCACTTGGACTTTGTAGGTTCCATAGAGGGCACTTGGACTATATAGTTTTCTATCGGGCAATTGGACTATGTAGGGTAACTAGCGGGCACATGGACTATCTAGGTTACCTAGCGGGTATTGGACTATCTAGGTTAACTAGGGGTCCCTTGGACTACGTAGGTTAACTAGTGGACACATGCACTACGTAGGTTACCTAGCGGGCACTTGGACTATCTAGGTTAACTAGCGTGCACTTGGACTATGTAGGTTAACTAGCGGACAATTGCACTATGTAGGTTACCTAGCGGGACTTGGACTATGTAGGTTAACTAGCAGGCCCTTGGACTATCTAGGTTACCTAGCAGGAATAGGATTATGAAGGATCCCTAGCGGGCAATTGGACTATCTAGGTTAAATGGCTGGCGCTTGGACTATGTAGGTTAACTAGCGGGCCCATGGATTATGTAGGTTTACTAGGGGGCACTTGGACTATCTAGGTTAACTAGCGGGCATTTGGACTGTGTAGTTTCCCTAGCGGGCATTTGGACAATTTAGGTTGCCTAGCAGGCACTTGGATTATGTCGGTTACCTAGCGGGCACTTGGACTATCTAGGTTACCTAGCAGGCACTTTGACTATCTAGGTTAACTAACGGGCACTTGGACTATGTAGGGTAACTTTCGGGCACTTGGACTGTCTAGGTTACCTAACGGGCACTTGGATTATCTAGGTTAACAAACGGGCACTTGGACTATGTAGGTTACCTAGCCGCCACTTGGACTATCTAGGTTAGCTAACAGGCACTTGGACTATCTAGGTTCCCTAGCGGGCACTTGTACTATCTAGGTTAACTAGCTGGCACTTGGACTATGTAGGTCAACTAGCGGGCCCTTGGACTCTCTAGGTTAGCTAACGGGCACTTGGACTATGTATGTTCCAGAGCGGACACTTGGATTATGTAGGTTGCCTAGCAGGCATTTAGACTATGTAGGTTTCCTTGCGGGCATTTGGACTATGTAGGTTCCCTAACGGGCACTTGGAATATATAGGTTCCCTAGCGGTCACTTGGACTATGTAGACTTCCTAGAAGGCAATTGGACTATGTAGGTTAACTAGCGGGCACTTGGACTATGTAGGTTACCCAATGGGCACTTGGACTATCTAGGTTAACGAACGGACACTTGGACTATGTAGGTTAGCTATCAGGCACTTGGACTATCTAGGTTACCTAGCAGGCACTTGGACTATGTAGGTTACCTAGCGGACACTTGGACGATTTAGGTTAACTAGCGGGCACTTGGACTATCTAGGTTAACTAGCGGGCCCTTGGACTATGAAGTTTCCCTAGCGGGCATTTGTATTATTTAGGTTACCTAGTGGGCACTTGGACTATGTAGGTTACCTAGTGGGCACTTGGACTACGGAGGTTAACTACAAGTCACTTGGACTATCAAGGTTACCTAGCGGGCCCTTGGACTATGTAGGTTACCAGCGGGCACTTGGAGTATCTAGGTTAACGAACGTGCACTTGGACTATGTAGGTAACCTAGCGGGCACTTGGACTGTCTAGGTTACCTAGCGGGCAATTGGACTATCTAGGTTACCTAGCGGGCACTTGGACTATGTAGGTTCCCTAGCGGGCACTTGGACTATTTAGGTTACCTAGCAGGCACTTTAACTATCTAGGTTAACTAACGGGCAATTGGACTATGTAGGTTGCCTAGCGAGCACTTGGACTATGTAGGTTCCCTAGCGGGCACTTGGACTATTTAGGTTCCCTATCGGTACTTGGACTGTCTAGGGTAACTAGTGGGCAATTGGACTGTCTAGGTTACTTAGTGGGCACATGGACTATGTAAGTTCCCTAGCGGGCACTTGGGCTATCTACGTTACCTAGGGGGCACTTGGACTATGTAGGTTAACGAACAGGCACTTGGACTATGTAGTTTACCTAGCAGGCACTTGGACTATGTGAGTTAACTAGCGGGCACTTGCACTCTCTAGGTTACCTAGCGGGCACTTGGACTATGTACCTTCCCTAGCGGGCACTTGGACTATCTATGTTAAGTAGCGTGCACTTGGACTATGTAGGTTACCTAGCAGACACTTGCACTATGTAGGTTACCTAGCGGGCACTTGGACTATGTATGTTAACTAGAGGACATTTGGACGATCTAGGTTAACTAGAGGGCAATTGGACGATCTAGGTTAACTAACGGGCACTTGGACTATCAAATTTAACAAGCGAGCCCTTGGACTATCTAGGTTAACAAGCGGGACCTTGGACTCTCTAGGTTACCTAGATAGCACTTGAAATATATAGGTTCCCTAGCGGAGACTTGGATTATGTAGGTTAACGAACGGGCACTTGGACTATGCAAGTACCCTAGTGGGCAATTGGAATGTCTAGGTTACATAGCGGGCACTTGGACTTCTAGGTTAACGAACGGGCACTTGGAATATGTATGTTGCCTAGCGGGCACTTGGACAATCTAGGTTAGGTAACGGGCACATGGACAATCTAGGTTACCTAGCGGGAACTTGGACAATGTAGGTTACCTAGCAGACCCTTGGACTACCTAGGTTAACTAGCGGGCACTTGGACTATCTAGGTTACCTAGCGGGCACTTGGACTATCTAGGTTACCTGGCGGGCCCTTGGACTATGTAGGTTACCTAGCGGGCACATGGACTATCTAGGTTAACGAACGGGCACTTGGACTATGTAGGTAACCTAACAGGCACTTGGACTGTCTAGGTTACCCAGCGGGCACTTTGACGATCTAGGTTAACTAGCAGACCTTGGACTATGTAGGTTAACTAGCGGGCCCTTGGACTATGTAGGTTAACTAGCGGGCTCTTGGACTATCTAGGTTTCCTAGCAGGCACTTGGACTATGTACATACCCTAGCGCGCACTTGGACTATCTAGGTTACCTAGCGGGCACTTGGACTATCTAGGTTAACTAACGGGAACTAGGACTATCTAGGTTAACTAGCGGGCACTTGGACTATCTAGGTTACCTAGCAGGCACTTGGATTATGAAGGATCCCTAGCGGGCACTTGGACTATCTATGTTAACTAGCGGGCACTTGGACTATGTAGGTTAACTAGCGGACACTTGCACGATCTAGGTTAACTAGCGGGCCCTTGCACTATGTAGGTTTACTAACGGGCCCTTGGACTATCTAGGTTCCCTAAAGGGCACTTGGACTATCTAGGTTACCGAACGGGCACTTGGACTTTGTAGGTTACCTAGCGGGCACTTGGACTATCTAGGTTAACTAGCTGGCACTTGGACTATCTAGGTAAACTAGCGTGCACTTGGACTATGTAGGTTCCTTAGCGGGCACTTGGATTATCTATGTTGCTTAGCGGGCACTTTTACTATGTAGGTTAACAAGCGTGCCCTTGGACCATCTAGGTTACGTAGCGGGGACTTGGTATATAGGTTAACTAGCGGGCATTTGGACTATGTAGGTTAACTAGCAGACACTTACACGATCTAGGTTAACTAGCGGGCCCATTGATTATGTAGGTTTACTAGCAGGCACTTGGACTATCTAGGCAAACTAACGAGCACTTGGACTATGTAGTTTTCCTAGCGGGCATTTGGACTATCTAGGTTACCTAGCGGGCACTTGGACTATCTAAGTTACCTTGCGGGCACTTGGACTATCTAGGTTACCTAGCGAGCACTTGGACTATCTAAGTTACCTAGCAGGCACTTTGACTATCTAGGTTAACTAACGGGCACTTGGACTATGTAGGTTGCCTAGCGGGCACTTGGATTATGTAGATTCCCTAGCGGGCACTTGGACTATCTAGGTTAACGAACGGGCACTTGGACTGTCTAGGTTACATAGCGGGCACTTGGACTTCTAGGTTAATGAACGGGCACTTGGACTATGTATGTTGCCTAGCAGGCACTTTGACTATCTAGGTTAGGTTACGGGCACTTGGACTATCTAGGTTACCTAGCGGGCACTTGGACTATCTAGGTTACCTAGCTGACACTTGAACTATCTAAGTTACCTAGCAGGTATTTGGAGTATGTAGGTTATCTACCGGGCTGTTGGACTATCTAGGTTACCTAGCGGGCACTTGGAATATCTAGGTTAACTAACGGGCACTTGGACTATGTAGGTTCCCTAGCGGCCCTTGGACTATGTAAGTTCCCTAGCGGGCACTTGGACTATGTGGGTTCCCTAGCGGGCATTTGGACTATCTAAGTTACCTAACGGGAACTTGGACTATGTAGGTTAACTAGCGGGCATTTGGACTATGTAGATTACCTAGCAGGCACTTGGACTTTGTAGGTTACCTAGCGGGCACTCGGACTATCTAGGTTACCTAGCGGGCACTTGGATGATACAGGTTCCCTAGCCAGCACTAAGACTATTGGTTCCCTAACGGGCACTTGGACTATGTAGGTTTCATAGAGGGCACTTGGACTATATATTTTTCTATCGGGCACTTGGACTATGTAGGTTAAATAGCGGGCACATGAACTATCTAGATTACCTAGCGGGTACTTGGACTATCTAGGTTAACTAGGGGTCCCTTGGACTACGTAGGTTAACTAGCGGACACTTGCACTATGTAGGTTACCTAGCGGGCACTTGGACTATCTAGGTTAACTAGCGTGTACTTGGACTATGTAGGTTAACTAGCGGACAATTGCACTATGTAGGTTACCTAGCGGGCTCTTGGACTATGTAGGTTAACTAGCAGGCCCTTGGACTATGTAGGTTTCCTAGCAGGAATAGGATTATGAAGGATCCCTAGCGGGCATTTGGACTATCTAGGTTAAATGGCTGGCTCTTGGACTATGTAGGTTAACTAGCGGACCCATGGATTATGTAGGTTTACTAGGGGGCACTTGGACTATCTAGGATAACTAGCGGGCACTTGGACTATGTAGTTTCCCTAGCGGGTATTTGGACAATTTAGGTTACCTAGCGGGCACTTGGACTATGTAGGTTACCTAGCGGGCACTTGGACTATCTAGGTTACCTAGCAGGCACTTTGACTATCTAGGTTAACTAACGGGCATTTGGACTATGTAGGTTCCTTAGCGGGCACTTGGATTATCTAGGTTGCTTAGCGGGCACTTGTACTATGTAGGTTAACAAGCGTGCCCTTGGACCATCTAGGTTACGTAGCGGGGACTTGGTATATAGGTTAACTAGCGGGCATTTGGACTATGTAGGTTAACTAGCAGACACTTACACGATCTAGGTTAACTAGCGGGCCCATTGATTATGTAGGTTTACTAGCAGGCACTTGGACTATCTAGGCAAACTAACGAGCACTTGGACTATGTAGTTTCCCTAGCGGGCATTTGGACTATCTAGGTTACCTAGCGGGCACTTGGACTATCTAAGTTACCTTGCGGGCACTTGGACTATCTAGGTTACCTAGCGAGCACTTGGACTATCTAAGTTACCTAGCAGGCACTTTGACTATCTAGGTTAACTAACGGGCACTTGGACTATGTAGGTTGCCTAGCGGGCACTTGGATTATGTAGATTCCCTAGCGGGCACTTGGACTATCTAGGTTAACGAACGGGCACTTGGACTGTCTAGGTTACATAGCGGGCACTTGGACTTCTAGGTTAATGAACGGGCACTTGGACTATGTATGTTGCCTAGCAGGCACTTTGACTATCTAGGTTAGGTTACGGGCACTTGGACTATCTAGGTTACCTAGCGGGCACTTGGACTATCTAGGTTACCTAGCTGACACTTGAACTATCTAAGCTACCTAGCAGGTACTTGGAGTATGTAGGTTATCTACCGGGCTGTTGGACTATCTAGGTTACCTAGCGGGCACTTGGAATATCTAGGTTAACTAACGGGCACTTGGACTATGTAGGTTCCCTAGCGGCCCTTGGACTATGTAAGTTCCCTAGCGGGCACTTGGACTATGTGGGTTCCCTAGCGGGCATTTGGACTATCTAAGTTACCTAACGGGAACTTGGACTATGTAGGTTAACTAGCGGGCATTTGGACTATGTAGATTACCTAGCAGGCACTTGGACTTTGTAGGTTACCTAGCGGGCACTCGGACTATCTAGGTTACCTAGCGGGCACTTGGATGATACAGGTTCCCTAGCCAGCACTAAGACTATTGGTTCCCTAACGGGCACTTGGACTATGTAGGTTTCATAGAGGGCACTTGGACTATATATTTTTCTATCGGGCACTTGGACTATGTAGGTTAAATAGCGGGCACATGAACTATCTAGATTACCTAGCGGGTACTTGGACTATCTAGGTTAACTAGGGGTCCCTTGGACTACGTAGGTTAACTAGCGGACACTTGCACTATGTAGGTTACCTAGCGGGCACTTGGACTATCTAGGTTAACTAGCGTGTACTTGGACTATGTAGGTTAACTAGCGGACAATTGCACTATGTAGGTTACCTAGCGGGCTCTTGGACTATGTAGGTTAACTAGCAGGCCCTTGGACTATGTAGGTTTCCTAGCAGGAATAGGATTATGAAGGATCCCTAGCGGGCATTTGGACTATCTAGGTTAAATGGCTGGCGCTTGGACTATGTAGGTTAACTAGCGGACCCATGGATTATGTAGGTTTACTAGGGGGCACTTGGACTATCTAGGATAACTAGCGGGCACTTGGACTATGTAGTTTCCCTAGCGGGTATTTGGACAATTTAGGTTACCTAGCGGGCACTTGGACTATGTAGGTTACCTAGCGGGCACTTGGACTATCTAGGTTACCTAGCAGGCACTTTGACTATCTAGGTTAACTAACGGGCACTTGGACTATGTAGGGTAACTAGCGGGCACTTGCACTGTCTAGGTTACCTAACGGTCACTTGGATTATCTAGGTTAACGAACGGGCACTTGGATTTTGTAGGTTACCTAGCCGGCACTTGGACTATCTAGGTTCTCTAGCGGGCACTTTTACTATCTAGGTTACCTAGCTGGCACTTGGACTATGTAGGTCAACTAGCGGGCCCTTGGACTACCTAGGTTAGCTAACGGGAACTTAGATTATGTAGGTTAACTAGGGGGCACTTGCACTATGTAGGTGAACTAGCGGGCCCATGGACTATGCAGGTTTACTAGCGGGCCCTTGGACTATCTAGGTTCCCTAAAGGGCACTTGGACTATCTAGGTTACCCATCGGGCACTTGGACTTTGTAGGTTACCTAGTGGGCACTTGGACTATCTAGGTTACCTAGCGGGCACTTGGATGATACAGGTTCCCTAGCCAGCACTAAGACTATTGGTTCCCTAACGGGAACTTGGACTATGTAGGTTCCATAGAGTGCACTTGGACTATATAGTTTTCTATCGGGCACTTGGACTATGTAGGTTAACAAGCGGGCACATGGACTATCTAGGTTACCTAGCGGGTACTTGGACTATCTAGGTTAACTAGGGGTCCCTTGGAATACGTAGGTTAACTAGTGGACACTTGCACTATGTAGGTTACCTAGCGGGCACTTCGACTATCCAGGTTAACTAGTGTGCACTTGGACTATGTAGGTTAACTAGCGGACACTTGCACTATGTAGGTTACCTAGCGGGCTCTTGGACTATGTAGGTTAACTAGCAGGCCCTTGGACTATCTAGGTTACCTAGCAGGAATAGGATTATGAAGGATCCCTAGCGGGCAATTGGACTATCTAGGTTAAATTGCTGGCACTTGGACTATGTAGGTTAACTAGCGGGCCCATGGATTATGTAGGTTTACTAGGGGGCACTTGGACTATCTAGGATAACTAGCGGGCACTTGGACTATGTAGTTTCCCTAGCGGGCATTTGGACAATTTAGGTTGCCTAACAGGCACTTGGATTATGTAGGTTACCTAGCGGGCACTTGGACTATCTAGGTTACCTAGCAGGCACTTTGACAATCTAGGTTAACTAACGGGCACTTGGACTATGTAGGGTAACTAGCGGGCACTTGGACTGTCTAGGTTACCTAACGGGCACTTGGATTATCTAGGTTAACAAACGGGCACTTGGACTATGTAGGTTACCTAGCCGCCACTTGGACTATCTAGGTTAGCTAACAGGCACTTGGACTATCTAGGTTCCCTAGCGGGCACTTGTACTATCTAGGATACCTAGCTGGCACTTGGACTATGTAGGTCAACTAGCGGGCCCTTGGACTCTCTAGGTTAGCTAACGGGCACTTGGACTATGTATGTTCCAGAGCGGACACTTGGATTATGTAGGTTGCCTAGCAGGCATTTAGACTATGTAGGTTTCCTTGCGGCCATTTGGACTATGTAGGTTCCCTAACGGGCACTTGGAGTATGTAGGTTCCCTAGCGGTCACTTGGACTATGTAGACTTCCTAGAAGGCACTTGGACTATGTAGGTTAACTAGCGGGCACTTGGACTATCCAGGTTACCAAGCGGGCACTTGGACTATGTAGGTTACCCAATGGGCACTTGGACTATCTAGGTTAACGAACGTGCACTTGGACTATGTAGGTAACCTACCGGGCACTTGGACTGTCTAGGTTACCTAGCGGGCACTTGGACTATGTAGGTTCCCTAGCGGGCACTTGGAGTATTTAGGTTACCTAGCAGGCACTTTAACTATCTAGGTTAACTAACGGCCAATTGGCTTTGTAGGTTGCCTAGCGAGCACGTGGACTATGTAGGTTCCCTAGCGGGCACTTGGACTATGTAGGTTCCCTATCGGGTACTTGGACTGTCTAGGTTAACTAGTGGGCTATTGGACTGTCTAGGTTACTTAGTGGGCACATGGACTATGTACCTTCCCTAGCGGGCACTTGGACTATCTATGTTAAGTAGCGGGCACTTGGACTATGTAGGTTACCTAGCAGACACTTGCACTATGTAGGTTACCTAGCGGGCACTTGGACTATGTAGGTTAACTAGAGGACATTTGGACGATCTAGGTTAACTAGCGGGCAATTGGACGATCTAGGTTAACTAACGGGCACTTGGACTATCAAAGTTAACAAGCGAGCCCTTGGACTATCTAGGTTAACAAGCGGGCCCTTGGACTCTCTAGGTTACCTAGATAGCACTTGGAATATATAGGTTCCCTAGCGGAGACTTGGACTCTCTAGGTTAACGAACGGGCACTTGGACTATGCAAGAACCTAGCGGGCACTTAGAATGTCTAGGTTACATAGCGGGCACTTGGACTTCTAGGTTAACGAACGGGCACTTGGAATATGTATGTTGCCTAGCGGGCACTTGGACAATCTAGGTTAGGTAACGGGCACATGGACTATCTAGGTTACCTAGCGGGAACTTGGACAATGTAGGTTACCTAGCAGGCACTTGGACTATCTAGGTTAACTACGGACACTTGGACTATCTAGGTTACCTAGCGGGCACTTGGACTATCTAGGTTACCTAGCGGGCCCTTGGACTATGTAGGTTACCTAGCGGGCACATGGACTATCTAGGTTAACGAACGGGCACTTGGACTATGTAGGTAACCTAACGGGCACTTGGACTGTCTAGGTTACCCAGCGGGCACTTTGACTATCTAGGTTAACTAGCAGACCTTGGACTATGTAGGTTAACTAGCGGGCCCTTGGACTATGTAGGTTAACTAGCGGGCTCTTGGACTATCTAGATTTCCTAGCAGGCACTTGGACTATGTACATACCCTAGCGCGCACTTGGACTATCTAGGTTACCTAGCGGGCACTTGGACTATCTAGGTTAACTAACGGGAACTAGGACTATCTAGGTTAACTAGCGGGCACTTGGACTATCTACGTTACCTAGCAGGCACTTGGATTATGAAGGATCCCTAGCGGGCACTTGGACTATCTATGTTAACTAGCGGGCACTTGGACTATGTATGTTAACTAGCGGACACTTGCACGATCTAGGTTAACTAGCGGGCCCTTGCACTATGTAGGTTTACTAGCGGGCCCTTGGACTATCTAGGTTCCCTAAAGGGCACTTGGACTATCTAGGTTACCGAACGGGCACTTGGACTTTGTAGCTTACCTTGCGGGCACTTGGACTATCTAGGTTACCTAGCAGGCACTTGGATGATACAGGATCCCTCGCCAGCACTAAGACTATTGGTTCCCTAACGGGCACTTGGACTATGTAGGTTCCATAGAGGGCACTTGGACTAAATAGTTTTCTATCGGGCACTTGGACTATGTAGGTTAACTAGCTGGCACATGGACTATCTAGGTTACCTAGCGGGTACTTTGACTATCTAGGTTAACTAGGGGTCCCTTGGAGTACGTAGGTTAACTAGCGGACACTTGCACTATGTAGGTTACCTAGCGGGCTCTTGGACTATGTAGGTTAACTAGCAGGCCCTTGGACTATCTAGGTTACCTAGCAGGAATAGGATTATGAAGGATCCCTAGCGGGCAATTGGACTATCTAGGTTAAATGGCTGGCGCTTGGACTATGTAGGTTAACTAGCGGGCCCATGGATTATGTAGGTTTACTAGGGGGCACTTGGACTATCTAGGTTAACTAGCGGGCACTTGGACTATGTAGTTTCCCTAGCGGGCATTTGGACAATTTTGGTTACCTAGCGGGCACTTGGACTATGTAGGTTACCTAGCGGGCACTTGGACTATGTAGGGTAACTAGCGGGCACTTGGACTGTCTAGGTTACCTAACGGGCACTTGGATTATCTAGGTTAACGAACGGTCACTTGGACTATGTAGGTTACCTAGCCGCCACTTGGACTATCTAGGTTTGCTAACAGGCACTTGGACTATCTAGGTTCCCTAGCGGGCACTTGTACTGTCTAGGTTACCTAGTTGGCACTTGGACTATGTAGGTCAACTAGCGGGCCCTTGGACTCTCTAGGTTAGCTAACGGGCACTCGGACTATGTATGTTCCAGAGCGGGCACTTGGATTATGTAGGTTGCCTAGCGGGCATTTAGACTATGTAGGTTTCCTTGCGGGCATTTGGACTATGTAGGTTCCCTAACGGGCAATTGGACTATGTAGGTTCCCTAGCGGTCACGTGGACTATGTAGACTTCCTAGAAGGCACTTGGACTATGTAGGTTAACTAGCGGGCACTTGGACTATCCAGGTTACCAAGCAGGCACTTGGACTATGTAGGTTACCCAATGGGCACTTGGACTATCTAGGTTAACGAACGGACACTTGGAATATGTATGTTGCCTAGCGGGCACTTGGACAATCTAGGTTAGGTAACGGGCACATGGACTATCTAGGTTACCTAGCGGGAACTTGGACAATGTAGGTTACCTAGCAGGCAATTGAACTATCTAGGTTAACTAGCGGGCACTTGGACTATCTAGGTTACCTAGCGGGTACCCTGACTATCTAGGTTACCTAGCGGGCCCTTGGACTATGTAGGTTACCTAGCGGGCACATGGATTATCTAGGTTAACGAACGGGCACTTGGACTATGTAGGTAACCTAACGGGCACTTGGACTGTCTAGGTTACCCAGCAGGCACTTTGACTATCTAGGTTAACTAGCAGACCTTGGACTATGTAGGTTAACTAGCGGGCCCTTGGACTATGAAGGTTAACTAGCGGGCTCTTGGACTATCTAGGTTTCCTAGCAGGCACTTGGACTATGTACATACCCTAGCGCGCACTTGGACTATCTAGGTTACCTAGCGGGCACTTGGACTATGTACGTCCCCTAGTGGGCACTTGGACTATCTAGGTTAACTAACGGGAACTAGGACTATCTAGGTTAACTAGCGGGCACTTGGACTATGTAGGTTAACTAGCGGACACTTGCACGATCTAAGTTAACTAGCGGGCCCTTGCACTATGTAGTTTAACTAGCGGGCCCATGGACTATTTAGGTTTACTAGTGGGTACTTGATATATCTAGGTTAACTAGGGGTCGCTTGGACTACGTAGGTTAACTAGCGGACACTTGCACTATGTAGGTTACCTAGCGGGCACTTGGACTATCTAGGTTACCTAGCAGGCACTTGGACTATCTAGGTTAACTAACGGGCACTTGGACTATGTAGGGTAACTAGCGGGCACTTGGACTGTCTAGGTTACCAGCGGGCACTTGGACTATCTAGGTTAACGAACGTGCACTTGGACTATCTAGGTTACCTAGCTGGCACTTGGACTATGTAGGTCAACTAGCGGGCCCATGGACTCTCTAGGTTAGCTAACGGGCACTTGGATTATGTATGTTCCAGAGCGGACACTTGGACTATGTAGGTTCCCTAGCGGGCACATGGACTATTTAGGTTACCTAGCAGGCACTTTGACTATCTAGGTTAACTAACGGGCACTTCGACTATGTAGGTTGCTGAGCGAGCGCTTGGACTATGTAGGTTCCCTAGCGGGCACTTGGACTATGTAAGTTCCCTATCGGGTACTTGGACTGTCTAGGTTAACTAGTGGGCAATTGGACTGTCTAGGTTACCTAGTGGGCACTTGGACTATGTAAGTTCCCTAGCGGGCACTTGGGCTATCTACGTTACCTAGGGGGCACTTGGACTATGTAGGTTAACGAACGGGCACTTGGACTATGTAGTTTACCTAGCAGGCACTTGGACTATGTAGGTTAACTAGCGGGCACTTGCACTCTCTAGGTTACCTAGCGGGCACTTGGACTATGTACCTTCCCTAGCGGGCACTTGGACTATCTATGTTAAGTAGCGGGCACTTGTTCTATGTAGGTTACCTAGCAGACACTTGCAGTATGTAGGTTACCTAGCGGGCACTTGGACTATGTAGGTTAACTAGAGGACATTTGGACGATCTAGGTTAACTAGCGGGCACTTGGACGATCTAGGTTAACTAACGGGCACTTGGACTATCAAAGTTAACAAGCGAGCCCTTGGACTATCTAGGTTAACTAGCGGGCCCTTGGACTATCTAGGTTACCTAGATAGCACTTGGAATATATAGGTTCCCTAGCGGACACTTGGACTATCTAGGTAAACGAACGGGCACTTGGACTATGCAAGTAACCTAGCGGGCACTTGGACTGTCTAGGTTACATAGCGGGCACTTGCACTTCTAGGTTAACGAACGGGCACTTGGAATATATATGTTGCTTAGCGGGTACTGGACAATCTAGGTTAAGTAACGGGCCCTTGGACTATGTAGGTTACCTAGCGGGCACATGGACTATCTAGGTTAATGAACGGACACTTGGACTATGTAGGTTAGCTATCAGGCACTTGGACTATCTAGGTTACCTAGCAGGCACTTGGACTATGTAGGTTACCTAGCGGACACTTGGACGATTTAGGTTAACTAGCGGGCACTTGGACTATCTAGGTTAACTAGCGGGCCCTTGGACTATGAAGTTTCCCTAGCGGGCATTTGTATTATTTAGGTTACCTAGTGGGCACTTGGACTATGTAGGTTACCTAGTGGGCACTTGGACTACGGAGGTTAACTACAAGTCACTTGCACTATCAAGGTTACCTAGTGGGCCCTTGGACTATGTAGGTTACCAGCGGGCACTTGGAGTATCTAGGTTAATGAACGTGCACTTGGACTATGTAGGTAACCTAGGGGGCACTTGGACTGTCTAGGTTACCTAGCGGGCAATTGGACTATCTAGGTTACCTAGCGGGCACTTGGACTATGTAGGTTCCCTAGCGGGCACTTGGACTATTTAGGTTACCTAGCAGGCACTTTAACTATCTAGGTTAACTACCGGGCAATTGGACTATGTAGGTTGCCTAGCGAGCACTTGGACTATGTAGGTTCCCTAGCGGGCACTTGGACTATGTAGGTTCCCTATCGGGTACTTGGGCTGTCTAGGTTAACTAGTGGGCAATTGGACTGTCTAGGTTACTTAGTGGGCACATGGACTATGTAAGTTCCCTAGCGGGCACTTGGGGTATCTACGTTACCTAGGGGGCACTTGGACTATGTAGGTTAACGAACGGGCACTTGGACTATGTAGTTTACCTAGCAGGCACTTGGACAATGTAGGTTACCTAGCAGGCACTTGGACTATCTAGGTTACCTAGCGGGCCCTTGGACTATGTAGGTTACCTAGCGGGCACATGGATTATCTAGGTTAACGAACGGGCACTTGGACTATGTAGGTAACCTAACGGGCACTTGGACTGTCTAGGTTACCCAGCGGGCACTTTGACTATCTAGGTTAACTAGCAGACCTTGGACTATGTAGGTTAACTAGCGGGCCCTTGGACTATGTAGGTTAACTAGCGGGCTCTTGGACTATCTAGGTTTCCTATCAGGCACTTGGACTATGTACATACCCTAGCGCGCACTTGGACTATCTAGGTTACCTAGCGGGCACTTGGACTATGTACGTCCCCTAGTGGGCACTTGGACTATCTAGGTTAACTAACGGGAACTAGGACTATCTAGGTTAACTAGCGGGCACTTGGACTATGTAGGTTAACTAACGGACACTTGCACGATCTAGGTTAACTAGCGGGCCCTTGCACTATGTAGGTTAAATAGCGGGCCCATGGACTATGTAGGTTTACTAGCGGGTACTTGGAATATCTAGGTTAACTAGGGGTCCCTTGGACTACGTAGGTTAACTAGCGGACACTTGCACTATGTAGGTTACCTAGCGGGCACTTGGACTATCTAGATTACCTAGCAGGCACTTTGACTATCTAGGTTAACTAACGGGCACTTGGACTATGTAGGGTAACTAGCGGGCACTTGGACTGTCTAGGTTACCTAGCGGGCACTTGGATTATCTACGTTAAAGAACGGGCACTTGTACTATGTAGGTTACCTAGCCGCCACTTGGACTATCTAGGTTAGCTAACAGGCACTTGGACTATCTAGGTTCCCTAGCGGGCACTTGTACTATCTAGGTTACCTAGCTGGCATTGGACTATGTAGGTCAACTAGCGGGCCCTTGGACTCTCTAGGTTAGCTAACGGGCACTTGGACTATGTATGTTCCAGAGCGGGCACTTGGATTATGTAGGTTGCCTAGCGGGCATTTAGACTATGTAGGTTTCCTTGCGGGCATTTGGACTATGTAGGTTCCCTAACGGGCACTTGGACTATGTAGGTTCCCTAGCGGTCACGTGGACTATGTAGACTTCCTAGAAGGCACTTGGATTATGTAGGTTAAATAGCGGGCACTTGGACTTTGTAGGTTACCAAGCGGGCACTTGGACTATGTAGGTTACCCAATGGGCATTTGGACTATCTAGGTTAACGAACGGACACTTGGAATATGTATGTTGCCTAGCGGGCACTTGGACAATCTAGGTTAGGTAACGGGCACATGGACTATCTACGTTACCTAGCGGGAACTTGGACAATGTAGGTTACCTAGAAGGCACTTGGACTATCTAGGTTAACTAGCGGGCACTTGGACTATCTAGGTTACCTAGCGGGCACCCTGACTATCTAGGTTACCTAGCGGGCCCTTGGACTATGTAGGTTACCTAGCGGGCACATGGATTATCTAGGTTAACGAACGGGCACTTGGACTATGTAGGTAACCTAACGGGCACTTGGACTGTCTAGGTTACCCAGCGGGCACTTTGACTATCTAGGTTAACTAGCAGACCTTGGACTATGTAGGTTAACTAGCGGGCCATGGACTATCTAGGTTACCTAGCAGGAATAGGATTATGAAGGATCCCTAGCGGGCAATTGGACTATCTAGGGTAAATGGCTGGCGCTTGGACTATGTAGGTTAACTAGCGGGCCCATGGATTATGTAGGTTTACTAGGGGGCACTTGGACTATCTAGGTTAACTAGCGGGCACTTGGACTATGTAGTTTCCCTAGCGGGCATTTGGACAATTTAGGTTACCTAGCGGGCACTTGGACTATGTAGGTTACCTAGCGGGCACTTGGACTATCTAGGTTACCTAGCAGGCACTTTGACTATCTAGGTTAACTAACGGGCACTTGGACTATGTAGGGTAACTAGCGGGCATTTGGACTGTCTAGGTTACCTAACGGGCACTTGGATTATCTAGGTTAACGAACGGGCACTTAGACTATGTAGGTTACCTAGCCGCCACTTGGACTGTCTAGGTTAGCTAACAGGCACTTGGACTATCTAGGTTCCCTAACGGGCACTTGTACTATCTAGGTTACCTAGTTGGCATTGGACTATGTAGGTCAACTAGCGGGCCCTTGGACTCTCTAGGTTAGCTAACGGGCACTTGGACTATGTATGTTCCAGAGCGGGCACTTGGATTATGTAGGTTGCCTAGCGGGCATTTAGACTATGTAGGTTTCCTTGCGGGCATTTGGACTATGTAGGTTCCCTAACGGGCACTTGGACTATGTAGGTTCCCTAGCGGTCACGTGGACTATGTAGACTTCCTAGAAGGCACTTGGATTCTGTAGGTTAAATAGCGGGCACTTGGACTTTGTAGGTTACCAAGCGGGCACTTGGACTATGTAGGTTACCCAATGGGCACTTGGACTATCTAGGTTAACGAACGGACACTTGGAATATGTATGTTGCCTAGCGGGCAATTGGACAATCTAGGTTAGGTAACGGGCACATGGACTATCTAGGTTACCTAGCGGGAACTTGGACAATGTAGGTTACCTAGCAGGCACTTGGACTATCTAGGTTAACTCGCGGGCACTTGGACTATCTAGCTTACCTAGCGGGCACCCTGACTATCTAGGTTACCTAGCGGGCCCTTGGACTATGTAGGTTACCTAGCGGGCACATGGATTATCTAGGTTAACGAACGGGCACTTGGACTATGTAGGTAACCTAACGGGCACTTGGACTGTCTAGGTTACCCAGCGGGCACTTTGACTATCTAGGTTAACTAGCAGACCTTGGACTATGTAGGTTAACTAGCGGGCCCTTGGACTATGTAGGTTAACTAGCGGGCTCTTGGACTATCTAGGTTTCCTAGCAGGCACTTGGACTATGTACATACCCTAGCGCGCACTTTGACTATCTAGGTTACCTAGCGGGCACTTGGACTATGTACGTCCCCTAGTGGGCACTTGGACTATCTAGGTTAACTAACGGGAACTAGGACTATCTAGGTTAACTAGCAGGCACTTGGACTATGTCGGTTAACTAGCGGACACTTGCACGATCTAGGTTAACTAGCGGGCCCTTGCACTATGTAGGTTAACTAGCGGGCCCATGGACTATGTAGGTTTACTAGCGGGTACTTGGAATATCTAGGTTAACTAGGGGTCTCTTGGACTACGTAGGTTAACTAGCGGACACTTGCACTATGTAGGTTACCTAGCGGGCTCTTGGACTATCTAGGTTACCTAGCAGGAATAGGATTATGAAGGATCCCTAGCGGGCAATTGGACTATCTAGGGTAAATGGCTGGCGCTTGGACTATGTAGGTTAAGTAGCGGGCCCATGGATTATGTAGGTTTACTAGGGGGCACTTGGACTATCTAGGTTAACTAGCGGGCACTTGGACTATGTAGTTTCCCTAGCGGGCATTTGGACAATTTAGGTTACCTAGCGGGCACTTGGACTATGTAGGTTACCTAGCGGGCACTTGGACTATCTAGGTTACCTAGCAGGCACTTTGACTATCTAGGTTAACTAACGGGCACTTGGACTATGTAGGGTAACTAGCGGGCATTTGGACTGTCTAGGTTACCTAACGGGCACTTGGATTATCTAGGTTAACGAACGGGCACTTAGACTATGTAGGTTACCTAGCCGCCACTTGGACTGTCTAGGTTAGCTAACAGGCACTTGGACTATCTAGGTTCCCTAACGGGCACTTGTACTATCTAGGTTACCTAGTTGGCATTTGGACTATGTAGGTCAACTAGCGGGCCCTTGGACTCTCTAGGTTAGCTAACGGGCACTTGGACTATGTATGTTCCAGAGCGGGCACTTGGATTATGTAGGTTGCCTAGCGGGCATTTAGACTATGTAGGTTTCCTTGCGGGCATTTGGACTATGTAGGTTCCCTAACGGGCACTTGGACTATGTAGGTTCCCTAGGGGTCACGTGGACTATGTAGACTTCCGAGAAGGCACTTGGATTATGTAGGTTAAATAGCGGGCACTTGGACTTTGTAGGTTACCAAGCGGGCACTTGGACTATGTAGGTTACCCAATGGGCACTTGGACTATCTAGGTTAACGAACGGACACTTGGAATATGTATGTTGCCTAGCGGGCAATTGGACAATCTAGGTTAGGTAACGGGCACATGGACTATCTAGGTTACCTAGCGGGAACTTGGACAATGTAGGTTACCTAGCAGGCACTTGGACTATCTAGGTTAACTCGCGGGCACTTGGACTATCTAGCTTACCTAGCGGGCACCCTGACTATCTAGGTTACCTAGCGGGCCCTTGGACTATGTAGGTTACCTAGCGGGCACATGGATTATCTAGGTTAACGAACGGGCACTTGGACTATGTAGGTAACCTAACGGGCACTTGGACTGTCTAGGTTACCCAGCGGGCACTTTGACTATCTAGGTTAACTAGCAGACCTTGGACTATGTAGGTTAACTAGCGGGCCCTTGGACTATGTAGGTTAACTAGCGGGCTCTTGGACTATCTAGGTTTCCTAGCAGGCACTTGGACTATGTACATACCCTAGCGCGCACTTTGACTATCTAGGTTACCTAGCGGGCACTTGGACTATGTACGTCCCCTAGTGGGCACTTGGACTATCTAGGTTAACTAACGGGAACTAGGACTATCTAGGTTAACTAGCAGGCACTTGGACTATGTCGGTTAACTAGCGGACACTTGCACGATCTAGGTTAACTAGCGGGCCCTTGCACTATGTAGGTTAACTAGCGGGCCCATGGACTATGTAGGTTTACTAGCGGGTACTTGGAATATCTAGGTTAACTAGGGGTCTCTTGGACTACGTAGGTTAACTAGCGGACACTTGCACTATGTAGGTTACCTAGCGGGCTCTTGGACTATCTAGGTTACCTAGCAGGAATAGGATTATGAAGGATCCCTAGCGGGCAATTGGACTATCTAGGGTAAATGGCTGGCGCTTGGACTATGTAGGTTAAGTAGCGGGCCCATGGATTATGTAGGTTTACTAGGGGGCACTTGGACTATCTAGGTTAACTAGCGGGCACTTGGACTATGTAGTTTCCCTAGCGGGCATTTGGACAATTTAGGTTACCTAGCGGGCACTTGGACTATGTAGGTTACCTAGCGGGCACTTGGACTATCTAGGTTACCTAGCAGGCACTTTGACTATCTAGGTTAACTAACGGGCACTTGGACTATGTAGGGTAACTAGCGGGCATTTGGACTGTCTAGGTTACCTAACGGGCACTTGGATTATCTAGGTTAACGAACGGGCACTTAGACTATGTAGGTTACCTAGCCGCCACTTGGACTGTCTAGGTTAGCTAACAGGCACTTGGACTATCTAGGTTCCCTAACGGGCACTTGTACTATCTAGGTTACCTAGTTGGCATTTGGACTATGTAGGTCAACTAGCGGGCCCTTGGACTCTCTAGGTTAGCTAACGGGCACTTGGACTATGTATGTTCCAGAGCGGGCACTTGGATTATGTAGGTTGCCTAGCGGGCATTTAGACTATGTAGGTTTCCTTGCGGGCATTTGGACTATGTAGGTTCCCTAACGGGCACTTGGACTATGTAGGTTCCCTAGGGGTCACGTGGACTATGTAGACTTCCGAGAAGGCACTTGGATTATGTAGGTTAAATAGCGGGCACTTGGACTTTGTAGGTTACCAAGCGGGCACTTGGACTATGTAGGTTACCCAATGGGCACTTGGACTATCTAGGTTAACGAACGGACACTTGGAATATGTATGTTGCCTAGCGGGCAATTGGACAATCTAGGTTAGGTAACGGGCACATGGACTATCTAGGTTACCTAGCGGGAACTTGGACAATGTAGGTTACCTAGCAGGCACTTGGACTATCTAGGTTAACTCGCGGGCACTTGGACTATCTAGGTTACCTAGCGGGCACCCTGACTATCTAGGTTACCTAGCGGGCCCTTGGACTATGTAGGTTACCTAGCGGGCACATGGATTATCTAGGTTAACGAACGGGCACTTGGACTATGTAGGTAACCTAACGGGCACTTGGACTGTCTAGGTTACCCAGCGGGAACTTTGACTATCTAGGTTAACTAGCAGACCTTGGACTATGTAGGTTAACTAGCGGGCCCTTGGACTATGTAGGTTAACTAGCGGGCTCTTGGACTATCTAGGTTTCCTATCAGGCACTTGGACTATGTACATACCCTAGCGCGCACTTTGACTATCTAGGTTACCTAGCGGGCACTTGGACTATGTACGTCCCCTAGTGGGCACTTGGACTATCTAGGTTAACTAACGGGAACTAGGACTATCTAGGTTAACTAGCGGGCACTTGGACTATGTCGGTTAACTAGCGGACACTTGCACGATCTAGGTTAACTAGCGGGCCCTTGCACTATGTAGGTTAACTAGCGGGCCCATGGACTATGTAGGTTTACTAGCGGGTACTTGGAATATCTAGGTTAACTAGGGGTCTCTTGGACTACGTAGGTTAACAAGCGGACACTTGCACTATGTAGGTTACCTAGCGGGCTCTTGGACTATCTAGGTTACCTAGCAGGAATAGGATTATGAAGGATCCCTAGCGGGCAATTGGACTATCTAGGGTAAATGGCTGGCGCTTGGACTATGTAGGTTAAGTAGCGGGCCCATGGATTATGTAGGTTTACTAGGGGGCACTTGGACTATCTAGGTTAACTAGCGGGCACTTGGACTATGTAGTTTCCCTAGCGGGCATTTGGACAATTTAGGTTACCTAGCGGGCACTTGGACTATGTAGGTTACCTAGCGGGCACTTGGACTATCTAGGTTACCTAGCAGGCACTTTGACTATCTAGGTTAACTAACGGGCACTTGGACTATGTAGGGTAACTAGCGGGCATTTGGACTGTCTAGGTTACCTAACGGGCACTTGGATTATCTAGGTTAACGAACGGGCACTTAGACTATGTAGGTTACCTAGCCGCCACTTGGACTGTCTAGGTTACCCAGCGGGCACTTTGACTATCTAGGTTAACTAGCAGACCTTGGACTATGTAGGTTAACTAGCGGGCCCTTGGACTATGTAGGTTAACTAGCGGGCTCTTGGACTATCTAGGTTTCCTAGCAGGCACTTGGACTATGTACATACCCTAGCGCGCACTTGTACTATCTAGGTTACCTAGCGGGCACTTGGACTATGTACGTCCCCTAGTGGGCACTTGGACTATCTAGGTTAACTAACGGGAACTAGGACTATCTAGGTTAACTAGCGGGCACTTGGACTATGTAGGTTAACTAACGGACACTTGCACGATCTAGGTTAACTAGCGGGCCCTTGCACTATGTAGGTTAAATAGCGGGCCCATGGACTATGTAGGTTTACTAGCGGGTACTTGGAATATCTAGGTTAACTAGGGGTCCCTTGGACTACGTAGGTTAACTAGCGGACACTTGCACTATGTAGGTTACCTAGCGGGCACTTGGACTATCTAGATTACCTAGCAGGCACTTTGACTATCTAGGTTAACTAACGGGCACTTGGACTATGTAGGGTAACTAGCGGGCACTTGGACTGTCTAGGTTACCTAGCGGGCACTTGGATTATCTACGTTAAAGAACGGGCACTTGTACTATGTAGGTTACCTAGCCGCCACTTGGACTATCTAGGTTAGCTAACAGGCACTTGGACTATCTAGGTTCCCTAGCGGGCACTTGTACTATCTAGGTTACCTAGCTGGCATTGGACTATGTAGGTCAACTAGCGGGCCCTTGGACTCTCTAGGTTAGCTAACGGGCACTTGGACTATGTATGTTCCAGAGCGGGCACTTGGATTATGTAGGTTGCCTAGCGGGCATTTAGACTATGTAGGTTTCCTTGCGGGCATTTGGACTATGTAGGTTCCCTAACGGGCACTTGGACTATGTAGGTTCCCTAGCGGTCACGTGGACTATGTAGACTTCCTAGAAGGCACTTGGATTATGTAGGTTAAATAGCGGGCACTTGGACTTTGTAGGTTACCAAGCGGGCACTTGGACTATGTAGGTTACCCAATGGGCATTTGGACTATCTAGGTTAACGAACGGACACTTGGAATATGTATGTTGCCTAGCGGGCACTTGGACAATCTAGGTTAGGTAACGGGCACATGGACTATCTACGTTACCTAGCGGGAACTTGGACAATGTAGGTTACCTAGCAGGCACTTGGACTATCTAGGTTAACTAGCGGGCACTTGGACTATCTAGGTTACCTAGCGGGCACCCTGACTATCTAGGTTACCTAGCGGGCCCTTGGACTATGTAGGTTACCTAGCGGGCACATGGATTATCTAGGTTAACGAACGGGCACTTGGACTATGTAGGTAACCTAACGGGCACTTGGACTGTCTAGGTTACCCAGCGGGCACTTTGACTATCTAGGTTAACTAGCAGACCTTGGACTATGTAGGTTAACTAGCGGGCCATGGACTATCTAGGTTACCTAGCAGGAATAGGATTATGAAGGATCCCTAGCGGGCAATTGGACTATCTAGGGTAAATGGCTGGCGCTTGGACTATGTAGGTTAACTAGCGGGCCCATGGATTATGTAGGTTTACTAGGGGGCACTTGGACTATCTAGGTTAACTAGCGGGCACTTGGACTATGTAGTTTCCCTAGCGGGCATTTGGACAATTTAGGTTACCTAGCGGGCACTTGGACTATGTAGGTTACCTAGCGGGCACTTGGACTATCTAGGTTACCTAGCAGGCACTTTGACTATCTAGGTTAACTAACGGGCACTTGGACTATGTAGGGTAACTAGCGGGCATTTGGACTGTCTAGGTTACCTAACGGGCACTTGGATTATCTAGGTTAACGAACGGGCACTTAGACTATGTAGGTTACCTAGCCGCCACTTGGACTGTCTAGGTTAGCTAACAGGCACTTGGACTATCTAGGTTCCCTAACGGGCACTTGTACTATCTAGGTTACCTAGTTGGCATTGGACTATGTAGGTCAACTAGCGGGCCCTTGGACTCTCTAGGTTAGCTAACGGGCACTTGGACTATGTATGTTCCAGAGCGGGCACTTGGATTATGTAGGTTGCCTAGCGGGCATTTAGACTATGTAGGTTTCCTTGCGGGCATTTGGACTATGTAGGTTCCCTAACGGGCACTTGGACTATGTAGGTTCCCTAGCGGTCACGTGGACTATGTAGACTTCCTAGAAGGCACTTGGATTATGTAGGTTAAATAGCGGGCACTTGGACTTTGTAGGTTACCAAGCGGGCACTTGGACTATGTAGGTTACCCAATGGGCACTTGGACTATCTAGGTTAACGAACGGACACTTGGAATATGTATGTTGCCTAGCGGGCAATTGGACAATCTAGGTTAGGTAACGGGCACATGGACTATCTAGGTTACCTAGCGGGAACTTGGACAATGTAGGTTACCTAGCAGGCACTTGGACTATCTAGGTTAACTCGCGGGCACTTGGACTATCTAGGTTACCTAGCGGGCACCCTGACTATCTAGGTTACCTAGCGGGCCCTTGGACTATGTAGGTTACCTAGCGGGCACATGGATTATCTAGGTTAACGAACGGGCACTTGGACTATGTAGGTAACCTAACGGGCACTTGGACTGTCTAGGTTACCCAGCGGGCACTTTGACTATCTAGGTTAACTAGCAGACCTTGGACTATGTAGGTTAACTAGCGGGCCCTTGGACTATGTAGGTTAACTAGCGGGCTCTTGGACTATCTAGGTTTCCTATCAGGCACTTGGACTATGTACATACCCTAGCGCGCACTTTGACTATCTAGGTTACCTAGCGGGCACTTGGACTATGTACGTCCCCTAGTGGGCACTTGGACTATCTAGGTTAACTAACGGGAACTAGGACTATCTAGGTTAACTAGCAGGCACTTGGACTATGTCGGTTAACTAGCGGACACTTGCACGATCTAGGTTAACTAGCGGGCCCTTGCACTATGTAGGTTAACTAGCGGGCCCATGGACTATGTAGGTTTACTAGCGGGTACTTGGAATATCTAGGTTAACTAGGGGTCTCTTGGACTACGTAGGTTAACTAGCGGACACTTGCACTATGTAGGTTACCTAGCGGGCTCTTGGACTATCTAGGTTACCTAGCAGGAATAGGATTATGAAGGATCCCTAGCGGGCAATTGGACTATCTAGGGTAAATGGCTGGCGCTTGGACTATGTAGGTTAAGTAGCGGGCCCATGGATTATGTAGGTTTACTAGGGGGCACTTGGACTATCTAGGTTAACTAGCGGGCACTTGGACTATGTAGTTTCCCTAGCGGGCATTTGGACAATTTAGGTTACCTAGCGGGCACTTGGACTATGTAGGTTACCTAGCGGGCACTTGGACTATCTAGGTTACCTAGCAGGCACTTTGACTATCTAGGTTAACTAACGGGCACTTGGACTATGTAGGGTAACTAGCGGGCATTTGGACTGTCTAGGTTACCTAACGGGCACTTGGATTATCTAGGTTAACGAACGGGCACTTAGACTATGTAGGTTACCTAGCCGCCACTTGGACTGTCTAGGTTAGCTAACAGGCACTTGGACTATCTAGGTTCCCTAACGGGCACTTGTACTATCTAGGTTACCTAGTTGGCATTTGGACTATGTAGGTCAACTAGCGGGCCCTTGGACTCTCTAGGTTAGCTAACGGGCACTTGGACTATGTATGTTCCAGAGCGGGCACTTGGATTATGTAGGTTGCCTAGCGGGCATTTAGACTATGTAGGTTTCCTTGCGGGCATTTGGACTATGTAGGTTCCCTAACGGGCACTTGGACTATGTAGGTTCCCTAGGGGTCACGTGGACTATGTAGACTTCCGAGAAGGCACTTGGATTATGTAGGTTAAATAGCGGGCACTTGGACTTTGTAGGTTACCAAGCGGGCACTTGGACTATGTAGGTTACCCAATGGGCACTTGGACTATCTAGGTTAACGAACGGACACTTGGAATATGTATGTTGCCTAGCGGGCAATTGGACAATCTAGGTTAGGTAACGGGCACATGGACTATCTAGGTTACCTAGCGGGAACTTGGACAATGTAGGTTACCTAGCAGGCACTTGGACTATCTAGGTTAACTCGCGGGCACTTGGACTATCTAGGTTACCTAGCGGGCACCCTGACTATCTAGGTTACCTAGCGGGCCCTTGGACTATGTAGGTTACCTAGCGGGCACATGGATTATCTAGGTTAACGAACGGGCACTTGGACTATGTAGGTAACCTAACGGGCACTTGGACTGTCTAGGTTACCCAGCGGGCACTTTGACTATCTAGGTTAACTAGCAGACCTTGGACTATGTAGGTTAACTAGCGGGCCCTTGGACTATGTAGGTTAACTAGCGGGCTCTTGGACTATCTAGGTTTCCTATCAGGCACTTGGACTATGTACATACCCTAGCGCGCACTTTGACTATCTAGGTTACCTAGCGGGCACTTGGACTATGTACGTCCCCTAGTGGGCACTTGGACTATCTAGGTTAACTAACGGGAACTAGGACTATCTAGGTTAACTAGCGGGCACTTGGACTATGTCGGTTAACTAGCGGACACTTGCACGATCTAGGTTAACTAGCGGGCCCTTGCACTATGTAGGTTAACTAGCGGGCCCATGGACTATGTAGGTTTACTAGCGGGTACTTGGAATATCTAGGTTAACTAGGGGTCTCTTGGACTACGTAGGTTAACAAGCGGACACTTGCACTATGTAGGTTACCTAGCGGGCTCTTGGACTATCTAGGTTACCTAGCAGGAATAGGATTATGAAGGATCCCTAGCGGGCAATTGGACTATCTAGGGTAAATGGCTGGCGCTTGGACTATGTAGGTTAAGTAGCGGGCCCATGGATTATGTAGGTTTACTAGGGGGCACTTGGACTATCTAGGTTAACTAGCGGGCACTTGGACTATGTAGTTTCCCTAGCGGGCATTTGGACAATTTAGGTTACCTAGCGGGCACTTGGACTATGTAGGTTACCTAGCGGGCACTTGGACTATCTAGGTTACCTAGCAGGCACTTTGACTATCTAGGTTAACTAACGGGCACTTGGACTATGTAGGGTAACTAGCGGGCATTTGGACTGTCTAGGTTACCTAACGGGCACTTGGATTATCTAGGTTAACGAACGGGCACTTAGACTATGTAGGTTACCTAGCCGCCACTTGGACTGTCTAGGTTAGCTAACAGGCACTTGGACTATCTAGGTTCCCTAACGGGCACTTGTACTATCTAGGTTACCTAGTTGGCATTGGACTATGTAGGTCAACTAGCGGGCCCTTGGACTCTCTAGGTTAGCTAACGGGCACTTGGACTATGTATGTTCCAGAGCGGGCACTTGGATTATGTAGGTTGCCTAGCGGGCATTTAGACTATGTAGGTTTCCTTGCGGGCATTTGGACTATGTAGGTTCCCTAACGGGCACTTGGACTATGTAGGTTCCCTAGCGGTCACGTGGACTATGTAGACTTCCTAGAAGGCACTTGGATTATGTAGGTTAAATAGCGGGCACTTGGACTTTGTAGGTTACCAAGCGGGCACTTGGACTATGTAGGTTACCCAATGGGCACTTGGACTATCTAGGTTAACGAACGGACACTTGGAATATGTATGTTGCCTAGCGGGCAATTGGACAATCTAGGTTAGGTAACGGGCACATGGACTATCTAGGTTACCTAGCGGGAACTTGGACAATGCAGGTTACCTAGCAGGCACTTGGACTATCTAGGTTAACTCGCGGGCACTTGGACTATCTAGGTTACCTAGCGGGCACCCTGACTATCTAGGTTACCTAGCGGGCCCTTGGACTATGTAGGTTACCTAGCGGGCACATGGATTATCTAGGTTAACGAACGGGCACTTGGACTATGTAGGTAACCTAACGGGCACTTGGACTGTCTAGGTTACCCAGCGGGCACTTTGACTATCTAGGTTAACTAGCAGACCTTGGACTATGTAGGTTAACTAGCGGGCCCTTGGACTATGTAGGTTAACTAGCGGGCTCTTGGACTATCTAGGTTTCCTATCAGGCACTTGGACTATGTACATACCCTAGCGCGCACTTTGACTATCTAGGTTACCTAGCGGGCACTTGGACTATGTACGTCCCCTAGTGGGCACTTGGACTATCTAGGTTAACTAACGGGAACTAGGACTATCTAGGTTAACTAGCGGGCACTTGGACTATGTCGGTTAACTAGCGGACACTTGCACGATCTAGGTTAACTAGCGGGCCCTTGCACTATGTAGGTTAACTAGCGGGCCCATGGACTATGTAGGTTTACTAGCGGGTACTTGGAATATCTAGGTTAACTAGGGGTCTCTTGGACTACGTAGGTTAACAAGCGGACACTTGCACTATGTAGGTTACCTAGCGGGCTCTTGGACTATCTAGGTTACCTAGCAGGAATAGGATTATGAAGGATCCCTAGCGGGCAATTGGACTATCTAGGGTAAATGGCTGGCGCTTGGACTATGTAGGTTAAGTAGCGGGCCCATGGATTATGTAGGTTTACTAGGGGGCACTTGGACTATCTAGGTTAACTAGCGGGCACTTGGACTATGTAGTTTCCCTAGCGGGCATTTGGACAATTTAGGTTACCTAGCGGGCACTTGGACTATGTAGGTTACCTAGCGGGCACTTGGACTATCTAGGTTACCTAGCAGGCACTTTGACTATCTAGGTTAACTAACGGGCACTTGGACTATGTAGGGTAACTAGCGGGCATTTGGACTGTCTAGGTTACCTAACGGGCACTTGGATTATCTAGGTTAACGAACGGGCACTTAGACTATGTAGGTTACCTAGCCGCCACTTGGACTGTCTAGGTTAGCTAACAGGTACTTGGACTATCTAGGTTCCCTAACGGGCACTTGTACTATCTAGGTTACCTAGTTGGCATTTGGACTATGTAGGTCAACTAGCGGGCCCTTGGACTCTCTAGGTTAGCTAACGGGCACTTGGACTATGTATGTTCCAGAGCGGGCACTTGGATTATGTAGGTTGCCTAGCGGGCATTTAGACTATGTAGGTTTCCTTGCGGGCATTTGGACTATGTAGGTTCCCTAACGGGCACTTGGATTATGTAGGTTCCCTAGGGGTCACGTGGACTATGTAGACTTCCTAGAAGGCACTTGGATTATGTAGGTTAAATAGCGGGCACTTGGACTTTGTAGGTTACCAAGCGGGCACTTGGACTATGTAGGTTACCCAATGGGCACTTGGACTATCTAGGTTAACGAACGGACACTTGGAATATGTATGTTGCCTAGCGGGCACTTGGACAATCTAGGTTAGGTAACGGGCACATGGACTATCTACGTTACCTAGCGGGAACTTGGACAATGTAGGTTACCTAGCAGGCACTTGGACTATCTAGGTTAACTAGCGGGCACTTGGACTATCTAGGTTACCTAGCGGGCACCCTGACTATCTAGGTTACCTAGCGGGCCCTTGGACTATGTAGGTTACCTAGCGGGCACATGGATTATCTAGGTTAACGAACGGGCACTTGGACTATGTAGGTAACCTAACGGGCACTTGGACTGTCTAGGTTACCCAGCGGGCACTTTGACTATCTAGGTTAACTAGCAGACCTTGGACTATGTAGGTTAACTAGCGGGCCCTTGGACTATGTAGGTTAACTAGCGGGCTCTTGGACTATCTAGGTTTCCTAGCAGGCACTTGGACTATGTACATACCCTAGCGCGCACTTTGACTATCTAGGTTACCTAGCGGGCACTTGGACTATGTACGTCCCCTAGTGGGCACTTGGACTATCTAGGTTAACTAACGGGAACTAGGACTATCTAGGTTAACTAGCGGGTACTTGGACTATGTAGGTTAACTAACGGACACTTGCACGATCTAGGTTAACTAGCGGGCCCTTGCACTATGTAGGTTAACTAGCGGGCCCATGGACTATGTAGGTTTACTAGCGGGTACTTGGAATATCTAGGTTAACTAGGGGTCCCTTGGACTACGTAGGTTAACTAGCGGACACTTGCACTATGTAGGTTACCTAGCGGGCACTTGGACTATCTAGATTACCTAGCAGGCACTTTGACTATCTAGGTTAACTAAAGGGCACTTGGACTATGTAGGGTAACTAGCGGGCACTTGGAATGTCTAGGTTACCTAGCGGGCACTTGGATTATCTACGTTAAAGAACGGGCACTTGGACTATGTAGGTTACCTAGCCGCCACTTGGACTATCTAGGTTAGCTAACAGGCACTTGGACTATCTAGGTTCCCTAGCGGGCACTTCTACTATCTAGGTTACCTAGCTGGCATTGGACTATGTAGGTCAACTAGCGGGCCCTTGGACTCTCTAGGTTAGCTAACGGGCACTTGGACTATGTATGTTCCAGAGCGGGCACTTGGATTATGTAGGTTGCCTAGCGGGCATTTAGACTATGTAGGTTTCCTTGCGGGCATTTGGACTATGTAGGTTCCCTAACGGGCACTTGGACTATGTAGGTTCCCTAGCGGTCACGTGGACTATGTAGACTTCCTAGAAGGCACTTGGATTATGTAGGTTAAATAGCGGGCACTTGGACTTTGTAGGTTACCAAGCGGGCACTTGGACTATGTAGGTTACCCAATGGGCATTTGGACTATCTAGGTTAACGAACGGACACTTGGAATATGTATGTTGCCTAGCGGGCACTTGGACAATCTAGGTTAGGTAACGGGCACATGGACTATCTAGGTTACCTAGCGGGAACTTGGACAATGTAGGTTACCTAGCAGGCACTTGGACTATCTAGGTTAACTAGCGGGCACTTGGACTATCTAGGTTACCTAGCGGGCACCCTGACTATCTAGGTTACCTAGCGGGCCCTTGGACTATGTAGGTTACCTAGCGGGCACATGGATTATCTAGGTTAACGAACGGGCACTTGGACTATGTAGGTAACCTAACGGGCACTTGGACTGTCTAGGTTACCCAGCGGGCACTTTGACTATCTAGGTTAACTAGCAGACCTTGGAATATGTAGGTTAACTAGCGGGCCATGGACTATCTAGGTTACCTAGCAGGAATAGGATTATGAAGGATCCCTAGCGGGCAATTGGACTATCTAGGGTAAATGGCTGGCGCTTGGACTATGTAGGTTAACTAGCGGGCCCATGGATTATGTAGGTTTACTAGGGGGCACTTGGACTATCTAGGTTAACTAGCGGGCACTTGGACTATGTAGTTTCCCTAGCGGGCATTTTGACAATTTAGGTTACCTAGCGGGCACTTGGACTACGTAGGTTACCTAGCGGGCACTTAGACTATCTAGGTTACCTAGCAGGCACTTTGACTATCTAGGTTAACTAACGGGCACTTGGACTATGTAGGGTAACTAGCGGGCATTTGGACTGTCTAGGTTACCTAACGGGCACTTGGATTATCTAGGTTAACGAACGGGCACTTAGACTATGTAGGTTACCTAGCCGCCACTTGGACTGTCTAGGTTAGCTAACAGGCACTTGGACTATCTAGGTTCCCTAACGGGCACTTGTACTATCTAGGTTACCTAGTTGGCACTTGGACTATGTAGGTCAACTAGCGGGCCCTTGGACTCTCTAGGTTAGCTAACGGGCACTTGGACTATGTATGTTCCAGAGCGGGCACTTGGATTATGTAGGTTGCCTAGCGGGCATTTAGACTATGTAGGTTTCCTTGCGGGCATTTGGACTATGTAGGTTCCCTAACGGCCACTTGGACTATATAGGTTCCCTAGCGGTCACGTGGACTATGTAGACTTCCTAGAAGGCACTTGGATTATGTAGGTTAAATAGCGGGCACTTGGACTTTGTAGGTTACCAAGCGGGCACTTGGACTATGTAGGTTACCCAATGGGCACTTGGACTATCTAGGTTAACGAACGGACACTTGGAATATGTATGTTGCCTAGCGGGCACTTGGACAATCTAGGTTAGGTAACGGGCACATGGACTATCTAGGTTACCTAGCGGGAACTTGGACAATGTAGGTTACCTAGCAGGCACTTGGACTATCTAGGTTAACTAGCGGGCACTTGGACTATGTCGGTTAACTAGCGGACACTTGCACGATCTAGGTTAACTAGCGGGCCCTTGCACTATGTAGGTTAACTAGCGGGCCCATGGACTATGTAGGTTTACTAGCGGGTACTTGGAATATCTAGGTTAACTAGGGGTCCCTTGGACTACGTAGGTTAACTAGCGGACACTTGCACTATGTAGGTTACCTAGCGGGCTCTTGGACTATCTAGGTTACCTAGCAGGAATAGGATTATGAAGGATCCCTAGCGGGCAATTGGACTATCTAGGGTAAATGGCTGGCACTTGGACTATGTAGGTTAACTAGCGGGCCCATGGATTATGTAGGTTTACTAGGGGGCACTTGGACTATCTAGGTTAACTAGCAGGCACTTGGACTATGTAGTTTCCCTAGCGGGCATTTGGACAATTTAGGTTACCTAGCGGGCACTTGGAATATGTAGGTTACCTAGCGGGCACTTGGACTATCTAGGTTACCTAGCAGGCACTTTGACTATCTAGGTTAACTAACGGGCACTTGGACTATGTAGGGTAACTAGCGGGCATTTGGACTGTCTAGGTTACCTAACGGGCACTTGGATTATCTAGGTTAACGAACGGGCACTTAGACTATGTAGGTTACCTAGCCGCCACTTGGACTGTCTAGGTTAGCTAACAGGCACTTGGACTATCTAGGTTCCCTAACGGGCACTTGTACTATCTAGGTTACCTAGTTGGCACTTGGACTATGTAGGTCAACTAGCGGGCCCTTGGACTCTCTAGGTTAGCTAACGGGCACTTGGACTATGTATGTTCCAGAGCGGGCACTTGGATTATGTAGGTTGCCTAGCGGGCATTTAGACTATGTAGGTTTCCTTGCGGGCATTTGGACTATGTAGGTTCCCTAACGGGCACTTGGACTATGTAGGTTCCCTAGGGGTCACGTGGACTATGTAGACTTCCTAGAAGGCACTTGGATTATGTAGGTTAAATAGCGGGCACTTGGACTTTGTAGGTTACCAAGCGGGCACTTGGACTATGTAGGTTACCCAATGGGCACTTGGACTATCTACGTTACCTAGCGGGAACTTGGACAATGTAGGTTACCTAGCAGGCACTTGGACTATCTAGGTTAACTAGCGGGCACTTGGACTATCTAGGTTACCTAGCGGGCACCCTGACTATCTAGGTTACCTAGCGGGCCCTTGGACTATGTAGGTTACCTAGCGGGCACATTGATTATCTAGGTTAAAGAACGGGCACTTGGACTATGTAGGTAACCTAACGGGCACTTGGACTGTCTAGGTTACCCAGCGGGCACTTTGACTATCTAGGTTAACTAGCAGACCTTGGACTATGTAGGTTAACTAGCGGGCTCTTGGACTATCTAGGTTTCCTAGCAGGCACTTGGACTATGTACATACCCTAGCGCGCACTTGGACTATCTAGGTTACCTAGCGGGCACTTGGACTATGTACGTCCCCTAGTGGGCACTTGGACTATCTAGGTTAACTAACGGGAACTAGGACTATCTAGGTTAACTAGCGGGCACTTGGACTATGTAGGTTAACTAACGGACACTTGCACGATCTAGGTTAACTAGCGGGCCCTTGCACTATGTAGGTTAACTAGCGGGCCCATGGACTATGTAGGTTTACTAGCGGGTACTTGGAATATCTAGGTTAACTAGGGGTCCCTTGGACTACGTAGGTTAACTAGCGGACACTTGCACTATGTAGGTTACCTAGCGGGCACTTGGACTATCTAGATTACCTAGCAGGCACTTTGACTATCTAGGTTAACTAAAGGGCACTTGGACTATGTAGGGTAACTAGCGGGCACTTGGACTGTCTAGGTTACCTAGCGGGCACTTGGATTATCTACGTTAAAGAACGGGCACTTGGACTATGTAGGTTACCTAGCCGCCACTTGGACTATCTAGGTTAGCTAACAGGCACTTGGACTATCTAGGTTCCCTAGCGGGCACTTGTACTATCTAGGTTACCTAGCTGGCATTGGACTATGTAGGTCAACTAGCGGGCCCTTGGACTCTCTAGGTTAGCTAACGGGCACTTGGACTATGTATGTTCCAGAGCGGGCACTTGGATTATGTAGGTTGCCTAGCGGGCATTTAGACTATGTAGGTTTCCTTGCGGGCATTTGGACTATGTAGGTTCCCTAACGGGCACTTGGACTATGTAGGTTCCCTAGCGGTCACGTGGACTATGTAGACTTCCTAGAAGGCACTTGGATTATGTAGGTTAAATAGCGGGCACTTGGACTTTGTAGGTTACCAAGCGGGCACTTGGACTATGTAGGTTACCCAATGGGCACTTGGACTATCTAGGTTAACGAACGGACACTTGGAATATGTATGTTGCCTAGCGGGCACTTGGACAATCTAGGTTAGGTAACGGGCACATGGACTATCTACGTTACCTAGCGGGAACTTGGACAATGTAGGTTACCTAGCAGGCACTTGGACTATCTAGGTTAACTAGCGGGCACTTGGACTATCTAGGTTACCTAGCGGGCACCCTGACTATCTAGGTTACCTAGCGGGCCCTTGGACTATGTAGGTTACCTAGCGGGCACATGGATTATCTAGGTTAACGAACGGGCACTTGGACTATGTAGGTAACCTAACGGGCACTTGGACTGTCTAGGTTACCCTGCGGGCACTTTGACTATCTAGGTTAACTAGCAGACCTTGGACTATGTAGGTTAACTAGCGGGCCCTTGGACTATGTAGGTTAACTAGCGGGCTCTTGGACTATCTAGGTTTCCTAGCAGGCACTTGGACTATGTACATACCCTAGCGCGCACTTTGACTATCTAGGTTACCTAGCGGGCACTTGGACTATGTACGTCCCCTAGTGGGCACTTGGACTATCTAGGTTAACTAACGGGAACTAGGACTATCTAGGTTAACAAGCGGGCACTTGGACTATGTAGGTTAACTAAAGGACACTTGCACGATCTAGGTTAACTAGCGGGCCCTTGCACTATGTAGGTTAACTAGCGGGCCCATGGACTATGTAGGTTTACTAGCGGGTACTTGGAATATCTAGGTTAACTAGGGGTCCCTTGGACTACGTAGGTTAACTAGCGGACACTTGCACTATGTAGGTTACCTAGCGGGCACTTGGACTATCTAGATTACCTAGCAGGCACTTTGACTATCTAGGTTAACTAAAGGGCACTTGGACTATGTAGGGTAACTAGCGGGCACTTGGACTGTCTAGGTTACCTAGCGGGCACTTGGATTATCTACGTTAAAGAACGGGCACTTGGACTATGTAGGTTACCTAGCCGCCACTTGGACTATCTAGGTTAGCTAACAGGCACTTGGACTATCTAGGTTCCCTAGCGGGCACTTGTACTATCTAGGTTACCTAGCTGGCATTGGACTATGTAGGTCAACTAGCGGGCCCTTGGACTCTCTAGGTTAGCTAACGGGCACTTGGACTATGTATGTTCCAGAGCGGGCACTTGGATTATGTAGGTTGCCTAGCGGGCATTTAGACTATGTAGGTTTCCTTGCGGGCATTTGGACTATGTAGGTTCCCTAACGGGCACTTGGACTATGTAGGTTCCCTAGCGGTCACGTGGACTATGTAGACTTCCTAGAAGGCACTTGGATTCTGTAGGTTAAATAGCGGGCACTTGGACTTTGTAGGTTACCAAGCGGGCACTTGGACTGTGTAGGTTACCCAATGGGCACTTGGACTATCTAGGTTAACGAACGGACACTTGGAATATGTATGTTGCCTAGCGGGCACTTGGACAATCTAGGTTAGGTAACGGGCACATGGACTATCTACGTTACCTAGCGGGAACTTGGACAATGTAGGTTACCTAGCAGGCACTTGGACTATCTAGGTTAACTAGCGGGCACTTGGACTATCTAGGTTACCTAGCGGGCACCCTGACTATCTAGGTTACCTAGCGGGCCCTTGGACTATGTAGGTTACCTAGCGGGCACATGGATTATCTAGGTTAACGAACGGGCACTTGGACTATGTAGGTAACCTAACGGGCACTTGGACTGTCTAGGTTACCCAGCGGGCACTTTGACTATCTAGGTTAACTAGCAGACCTTGGACTATGTAGGTTAACTAGCGGGCCATGGACTATCTAGGTTACCTAGCAGGAATAGGATTATGAAGGATCCCTAGCGGGCAATTGGACTATCTAGGGTAAATGGCTGGCGCTTGGACTATGTAGGTTAACTAGCGGGCCCATGGATTATGTAGGTTTACTAGGGGGCACTTGGACTATCTAGGTTAACTAGCGGGCACTTGGACTATGTAGTTTCCCTAGCGGGCATTTTGACAATTTAGGTTACCTAGCGGGCACTTGGACTATGTAGGTTACCTAGCGGGCACTTGGACTATCTAGGTTACCTAGCAGGCACTTTGACTATCTAGGTTAACTAACGGGCACTTGGACTATGTAGGGTAACTAGCGGGCATTTGGACTGTCTAGGTTACCTAACGGGCACTTGGATTATGTAGGTTAACGAACGGGCACTTAGACTATGTAGGTTACCTAGCCGCCACTTGGACTGTCTAGGTTAGCTAACAGGCACTTGGACTATCTAGGTTCCCTAACGGGCACTTGTACTATCTAGGTTACCTAGTTGGCACTTGGACTATGTAGGTCAACTAGCGGGCCCTTGGACTCTCTAGGTTAGCTAACGGGCACTTGGACTATGTATGTTCCAGAGCGGGCACTTGGATTATGTAGGTTGCCTAGCAGGCATTTAGACTATGTAGGTTTCCTTGCGGGCATTTGGACTATGTAGGTTCCCTAACGGGCACTTGGACTATGTAGGTTCCCTAGCGGTCACGTGGACTATGTAGACTTCCTAGAAGGCACTTGGATTCTGTAGGTTAAATAGCGGGCACTTGGACTTTGTAGGTTACCAAGCGGGCACTTGGACTATGTAGGTTACCCAATGGGCACTTGGACTATCTAGGTTAACGAACGGACACTTGGAATATGTATGTTGCCTAGCGGGCACTTGGACAATCTAGGTTAGGTAACGGGCACATGGACTATCTAGGTTACCTAGCGGGAACTTGGACAATGTAGGTTACCTAGCAGGCACCCTGACTATCTAGGTTACCTAGCGGGCCCTTGGACTATGTAGGTTACCTAGCGGGCACATGGATTATCTAGGTTAACGAACGGGCACTTGGACTATGTAGGTAACCTAACGGGCACTTGGACTGTCTAGGTTACCCAGCGGGCACATTGACTATCTAGGTTAACTAGCAGACCTTGGACTATGTAGGTTAACTAGCGGGCCCTTGGACTATGTAGGTTAACTAGCGGGCTCTTGGACTATCTAGGTTTCCTAGCAGGCACTTGGACTATGTACATACCCTAGCGCGCACTTTGACTATCTAGGTTACCTAGCGGGCACTTGGAATATGTACGTCCCCTAGTGGGCACTTGGACTATCTAGGTTAACTAACGGGAACTAGGACTATCTAGGTTAACTAGCGGGCACTTGGACTATGTAGGTTAACTAAAGGACACTTGCACGATCTAGGTTAACTAGCGGGCCCTTGCACTATGTAGGTTAACTAGCGGGCCCATGGACTATGTAGGTTTACTAGCGGGTACTTGGAATATCTAGGTTAACTAGGGGTCCCTTGGACTACGTAGGTTAACTAGCGGACACTTGCACTATGTAGGTTACCTAGCGGGCACTTGGACTATCTAGATTACCTAGCAGGCACTTTGACTATCTAGGTTAACTAAAGGGCACTTGGACTATGTAGTTTCCCTAGCGGGCATTTGGACAATTTAGGTTACCTAGCGGGCACTTGGAATATGTAGGTTACCTAGCGGGCACTTGGACTATCTAGGTTACCTAGCAGGCACTTTGACTATCTAGGTTAACTAACGGGCACTTGGACTATGTAGGGTAACTAGCGGGCATTTGGACTGTCTAGGTTACCTAACGGGCACTTGGATTATCTAGGTTAACGAACGGGCACTTAGACTATGTAGGTTACCTAGCCGCCACTTGGACTGTCTAGGTTAGCTAACAGGCACTTGGACTATCTAGGTTCCCTAACGGGCACTTGTACTATCTAGGTTACCTAGTTGGCACTTGGACTATGTAGGTCAACTAGCGGGCCCTTGGACTCTCTAGGTTAGCTAACGGGCACTTGGACTATGTATGTTCCAGAGCGGGCACTTGGATTATGTAGGTTGCCTAGCGGGCATTTAGACTATGTAGGTTTCCTTGCGGGCATTTGAACTATGTAGGTTCCCTAACGGGCACTTGGACTATGTAGGTTCCCTAGCGGTCACGTGGACTATGTAGACTTCCTAGAAGGCACTTGGATTCTGTAGGTTAAATAGCGGGCACTTGGACTTTGTAGGTTACCAAGCGGGCACTTGGACTATGTAGGTTACCCAATGGGCACTTGGACTATCTAGGTTAACGAACGGACACTTGGAATATGTATGTTGCCTAGCGGGCACTTGGACAATCTAGGTTAGGTAACGGGCACATGGACTATCTAGGTTACCTAGCGGGAACTTGGACAATGTAGGTTACCTAGCAGGCACCCTGACTATCTAGGTTACCTAGCGGGCCCTTGGACTATGTAGGTTACCTAGCGGGCACATGGATTATCTAGGTTAACGAACGGGCACTTGGACTATGTATGTTCCAGAGCGGGCACTTGGATTATGTAGGTTGCCTAGCGGGCATTTAGACTATGTAGGTTTCCTTGCGGGCATTTGGACTATGTAGGTTCCCTAACGGGCACTTGGACTATGTAGGTTCCCTAGCGGTCACGTGGACTATGTAGACTTCCTAGAAGGCACTTGGATTATGTAGGTTAAATAGCGGGCACTTGGACTTTGTAGGTTACCAAGCGGGCACTTGGACTATGTAGGTTACCCAATGGGCACTTGGACTATCTAGGTTAACGAACGGACACTTGGAATATGTATGTTGCCTAGCGGGCACTTGGACAATCTAGGTTAGGTAACGGGCACATGGACTATCTAGGTTACCTAGCGGGAACTTGGACAATGTAGGTTACCTAGCAGGCACTTGGACTATCTAGGTTAACTAGCGGGCACTTGGACTATCTAGGTTACCTAGCGGGCACCCTGACTATCTAGGTTACCTAGCGGGCCCTTGGACTATGTAGGTTACCTAGCGGGCACATGGATTATCTAGGTTAACGAACGGGCACTTGGACTATGTAGGTAACCTAACGGGCACTTGGACTGTCTAGGTTACCCAGCGGGCACTTTGACTATCTAGGTTAACTAGCAGACCTTGGACTATGTAGGTTAACTAGCGGGCCATGGACTATCTAGGTTACCTAGCAGGAATAGGATTATGAAGGATCCCTAGCGGGCAATTGGGCTATCTAGGGTAAATGGCTGGCGCTTGGACTATGTAGGTTAACTAGCGGGCCCATGGATTATGTAGGTTTACTAGGGGGCACTTGGACTATCTAGGTTAACTAGCGGGCACTTGGACTATGTAGTTTCCCTAGCGGGCATTTGGAAATTTAGGTTACCTAGCGGGCACTTGGAATATGTAGGTTACCTAGCGGGCACTTGGACTATCTAGGTTACCTAGCAGGCACTTTGACTATCTAGGTTAACTAACGGGCACTTGGACTATGTAGGGTAACTAGCGGGCATTTGGACTGTCTAGGTTACCTAACGGGCACTTGGATTATCTAGGTTAACGAACGGGCACTTAGACTATGTAGGTTACCTAGCCGCCACTTGGACTGTCTAGGTTAGCTAACAGGCACTTGGACTATCTAGGTTCCCTAACGGGCACTTGTACTATCTAGGTTACCTAGTTGGCACTTGGACTATGTAGGTCAACTAGCGGGCCCTTGGACTCTCTAGGTTAGCTAACGGGCACTTGGACTATGTATGTTCCAGAGCGGGCACTTGGATTATGTAGGTTGCCTAGCGGGCATTTAGACTATGTAGGTTTCCTTGCGGGCATTTGGACTATGTAGGTTCCCTAACGGGCACTTGGACTATGTAGGTTCCCTAGCGGTCACGTGGACTATGTAGACTTCCTAGAAGGCACTTGGATTATGTAGGTTAAATAGCGGGCACTTGGACTTTGTAGGTTACCAAGCGGGCACTTGGACTATGTAGGTTACCCAATGGGCACTTGGACTATCTAGGTTAACGAACGGACACTTGGAATATGTATGTTGCCTAGCGGGCACTTGGACAATCTAGGTTAGGTAGCGGGCACATGGACTATCTAGGTTACCTAGCGGGAACTTGGACAATGTAGGTTACCTAGCAGGCACTTGGACTATCTAGGTTAACTAGCGGGCACTTGGACTATCTAGGTTACCTAGCGGGCACCCTGACTATCTAGGTTACCTAGCGGGCCCTTGGACTATGTAGGTTACCTAGCGGGCACATGGATTATCTAGGTTAACGAACGGGCACTTGGACTATGTAGGTAACCTAACGGGCACTTGGACTGTCTAGGTTACCCAGCGGGCACTTTGACTATCTAGGTTAACTAGCAGACCTTGGACTATGTAGGTTAACTAGCGGGCCCTTGGACTATGTAGGTTAACTAGCGGGCTCTTGGACTATCTAGGTTTCCTAGCAGGCACTTGGACTATGTACATACCCTAGCGCGCACTTGGACTATCTAGGTTACCTAGCGGGCACTTGGACTATGTACGTCCCCTAGTGGGCACTTGGACTATCTAGGTTAACTAACGGGAACTAGGACTATCTAGGTTAACTAGCGGGCACTTGGACTATGTAGGTTAACTAGCGGACACTTGCACGATCTAGGTTAACTAGCGGGCCCTTGCACTATGTAGGTTAACTAGCGGGCCCATGGACTATGTAGGTTTACTAGCGGGTACTTGGAATATCTAGGTTAACTAGGGGTCCCTTGGACTACGTAGGTTAACTAGCTGACACTTGCACTATGTAGGTTACCTAGCGGGCACTTGGACTATCTAGGTTACCTAGCAGTCACTTTGACTATCTAGGTTAACTAACGGGCACTTGGACTATGTAGGGTAACTAGCGGGCATTTGGACTGTCTAGGTTACCTAGCGGGCACTTGGATTATCTACGTTAAAGAACGGGCACTTGGACTATGTAGGTTACCTAGCCGCCACTTGGACTATCTAGGTTAGCTAACAGGCACTTGGACTATCTAGGTTCCCTAGCGGGCACTTGTACTATCTAGGTTAACTAGCTGGCACTTGGACTATGTAGGTCAACTAGCGGGCCCTTGGACTACCTAGGTTAGCTAATGGGAACTTAGATTATGTTGGTAACTAGGGGACACTTGCACTATGTAGGTTAACTAGCGGGCCCATGGACTATGTAGGTTTACTAGCGGGCCCTTCGACTATCTAGGTTCCCTAAAGGGCACTTGGACTATCTAGGTTACCGAACGGGCACTTGGACTTTGTAGGTTACCTAGCGGGCACTTGGACTATCTAGGTTAACTAGGGGTCCCTTGGACTACGTAGGTTAACTAGCGGACACTTGCACTATGTAGGTAACCTAGCGGGCACTTGGACTATCTAGGTTAACTAGCGTGCACTTGGACTATGTAGGTTAACTAGAGGACACGTGCACTATGTAGGTTACCTAGCGGGCTCTTGGACTATGTAGGTTAACTAGCAGGCCCTTGGACTATCTAGGTTACCTAGCAGGAATAGGATTATGAAGGATCCCTAGCGGGCAATTGGACTATCTAGGTTAAATTGCTGGCGCTTGGACTATGTAGGTTAACTAGCAGGCCCATGGATTATGTAGGTTTACTAGGGGGCACTTGGACTATCTAGGTTAACTAGCGGGCACTTGGACTATGTAGTTTCCCTAGCGGGCATTTGGACAATTTAGGTTACCTAGCGGGTACTTGGACTATGTAGGTTACCAAGGGGCACTTGGACTATCTAGGTTACCTAGCAGGCACTTTGACTATCTAGGTTAACTAACGGGCACTTGGACTATGTAGGGTAACTAGCAGGCACTTGGACTGTCTAGGTTACCTAACGGGCACTTGGATTATCTAGGTTAACGAACGGGCACTTGGACTATGTAGGTTACCTAGCCGCCACTTGGACTATCTAGGTTAGCTAACAGGCACTTGGACTATCTAGGTTCCCTAGCGGGCACATGTACTATCTAGGTTGCCTAGTTGGCACTTGGACTATGTAGTTCAACTAGCGGGCCCTTGGACTCTCTAGGTTAGCTAACGGGCATTTGGACTATGTATGTTCCAGAGCGGGCTTTTGGATTATGTAGGTTGCCTAGCGGGCATTTAGACTATGTAGGTTTCCTTGCGGGCATTTGTACTATGTAGGTTCCCTAACGGGCACTTGGACTATATAGGTTCCCTAGCGGTCACGTGGACTATGTAGACTTCCTAGAAGGCACTTGGACTATGTAGGTTAACTAGCGGGCACTTGGACTATCCAGGTTACAAAGCGGGCACTTGGACTTTGTAGGTTACCAAGCGGGCACTTGGACTATGTAGGTTTCCCAATGGGCACTTGGACTATCTAGGTTAACGAACGGACACTTGGAATATGTATGTTGCCTAGCGGGCACTTGGACAATCTAGGTTAGGTAACGGGCACATGGACTATCTAGGTTACCTAGCGGGAACTTGGACAATGTAGGTTACCTAGCAGGCACTTGGACTATCTAGGTTAACTAGCGGGCACTTGGACTATCTAGGTTACCTAGCGGGCACCCTGAGTATCTAGGTTACCTAGCGGGCCCTTGGACTATGTAGGTTACCTAGCGGGCACATGGATTATCTAGGTTAATGAACGGGCACTTGGACTATGTAGGTAACCTAATGGGCACTTGGACTGTCTAGGTTACCCAGCGGGCACTTTGACTATCTAGGTTAACTAGCAGACCTTGGACTATGTAGGTTAACTAGCGGGCCCTTGGACTATGTAGGTTAACTAGCGGGCTCTTGGACTATCTAGGTTTCCTAGCAGGCACTTGGACTATGTACATACCCTAGCGCGCACTTGGACTATCTAGGTTACCTAGCGGGCACTTGGACTATGTACGTCCCCTAGTGGGCACTTGGACTATCTAGGTTAACTAACGGGAACTAGGACTATCTAGGTTAACTAGCGGGCACTTGGACTATGTAGGGTAACTAGCGGGCATTTGGACTGTCTAGGTTACCTAGCGGGCACTTGGATTATCTACGTTAAAGAACGGGCACTTGGACTATGTAGGTTACCTAGCCGCCACTTGGACTATCTAGGTTAGCTAACAGGCACTTGGACTATCTAGGTTCCCTAGCGGGCACTTGTACTATCTAGGTTACCTAGCTGGCACTTGGACTATGTAGGTCAACTAGCGGGCCCTTGGACTACCTAGGTTAGCTAATGGGAACTTAGATTATGTTGGTAACTAGGGGACACTTGCACTATGTAGGTTAACTAGCGGGCCCATGGACTATGTAGGTTTACTAGCGGGCCCTTCGACTATCTAGGTTCCCTAAAGGGCACTTGGACTATCTAGGTTACCGAACGGGCACTTGGACATTGTAGGTTACCTAGCGGGCACTTGGACTATCTAGGTTACCTAGCGGGCACTTGGATGATACAGGTTAACTAGCCAGCACTAAGACTATTGGTTCCCTAACGGGCACTTGGACTATGTAGTTTCCATAGAGGGAACTTGGACTATATAGTTTTCTATCGGGCACTTGGACTATGTAGGGTAACTAGCGGGCACATGGACTATCTAGGTTACCTAGCGGGTACTTGGACTATCTAGGTTAACTAGGGGTCCCTTGGACTACGTAGGTTAACTAGCGGACACTTGCACTATGTAGGTAACCTAGCGGGCACTTGGACTATCTAGGTTAACTAGCGTGCACTTGGACTATGTAGGTTAACTAGCGGACACGTGCACTATGTAGGTTACCTAGCGGGCTCTTGGACTATGTAGGTTAACTAGCAGGCCCTTGGACTATCTAGGTTACCTAGCAGGAATAGGATTATGAAGGATCCCTAGCGGGCAATTGGACTATCTAGGTTAAATTGCTGGCGCTTGGACTATGTAGGTTAACTAGCAGGCCCATGGATTATGTAGGTTTACTAGGGGGCACTTGGACTATCTAGGTTAACTAGCGGGCACTTGGACTATGTAGTTTCCCTAGCGGGCATTTGGACAATTTAGGTTACCTAGCGGGTACTTGGACTATGTAGGTTACCAAGGGGCACTTGGACTATCTAGGTTACCTAGCAGGCACTTTGACTATCTAGGTTAACTAACGGGCACTTGGACTATGTAGGGTAACTAGCGGGCACTTGGACTGTCTAGGTTACCTAGCGGGCACTTGGATTATCTACGTTAAAGAACGGGCACTTGGACTATGTAGGTTACCTAGCCGCCACTTGGACTATCTAGGTTAGCTAACAGGCACTTGGACTATCTAGGTTCCCTAGCGGGCACATGTACTATCTAGGTTGCCTAGTTGGCACTTGGACTATGTAGGTCAACTAGCGGGCCCTTGGACTCTCTAGGTTAGCTAACGGGCACTTGGACTATGTATGTTCCAGGACGGGCTTTTGGATTATGTAGGTTGCCTAGCGGGCATTTTGACTATGTAGGTTTCCTTGCGGGCATTTGTACTATGTAGGTTCCCTAACGGGCACTTGGACTATATAGGTTCCCTAGCGGTCACGTGGACTATGTAGACTTCCTAGAAGGCACTTGGACTATGTAGGTTAACTAGCGGGCACTTGGACTATCCAGGTTACCAAGCGGGCACTTGGACTTTGTAGGTTACCAAGCGGGCACTTGGACTATGTAGGTTACCCAATGGGCACTTGGACTATCTAGGTTAACGAACGGACACTTGGAATATGTATGTTGCCTAGCGGGCACTTGGACAATCTAGGTTAGGTAACGGGCACATGGACTATCTAGGTTACCTAGCGGGAACTTGGACAATGTAGGTTACCTAGCAGGCACTTGGACTATCTAGGTTAACTAGCGGGCACTTGGACTATCTAGGTTACCTAGCGGGCACCCTGACTATCTAGGTTACCTAGCGGGCCCTTGGACTATGTAGGTTACCTAGCGGGCACATGGATTATCTAGGTTAACGAACGGGCACTTGGACTATGTAGGTAACCTAACGGGCACTTGGACTGTCTAGGTTACCCAGCGGGCACTTTGACTATCTAGGTTAACTAGCAGAACTTGGACTATGTAGGTTAACTATTGGGCCATGGACTATCTAGGTTACCTAGCAGGAATAGGATTATGAAGGATCCCTAGCGGGCAATTGGACTATCTAGGGTAAATGGCTGGCGCTTGGACTATGTAGGTTAACTAGCGGGCCCATGGATTATGTAGGTTTACTAGGGGGCACTTGGACTATCTAGGTTAACTAGCGGGCACTTGGACTATGTAGTTTCCCTAGCGGGCATTTTGACAATTTAGGTTACCTAGCGGGCACTTGGACTATGTAGGTTACCTAGCGGGCACTTGGACTATCTAGGTTACCTAGCAGGCACTTTGACTATCTAGGTTAACTAACGGACACTTGGACTATGTAGGGTAACTAGCGGGCATTTGGACTGTCTAGGTTACCTAACGGGCACTTGGATTATCTAGGTTAACGAACGGGCACTTAGACTATGTAGGTTACCTAGCCGCCACTTAGACTGTCTAGGTTAGCTAACAGGCACTTGGACTATCTAGGTTCCCTAACGGGCACTTGTACTATTTAGGTTACCTAGTTGGCACTTGGACTATGTAGGTCAACTAGCGGGCCCTTGGACTCTCTAGGTTAGCTAACGGGCACTTGGACTATGTATGTTCCAGAGCGGGCTTTTGGATTATGTATGTTGCCTAGCGGGCATTTAGACTATGTAGGTTTCCTTGCGGGCATTTGTACTATGTAGGTTCCCTAACGGGCACTTGGACTATATAGGTTCCCTAGCGGTCACGTGGACTATGTAGACTTCCTAGAAGGCACTTGGACTATGTAGGTTAACTAGCGGGCACTTGGACTATCCAGGTTACAAAGCGGGCACTTGGACTTTGTAGGTTACCAAGCGGGCACTTGGACTATGTAGGTTTCCCAATGGGCACTTGGACTATCTAGGTTAACGAACGGACACTTGGAATATGTATGTTGCCTAGCGGGCACTTGGACAATCTAGGTTAGGTAACGGGCACATGGACTATCTAGGTTACCTAGCGGGAACTTGGACAATGTAGGTTACCTAGCAGGCACTTGGACTATCTAGGTTAACTAGCGGGCACTTGGACTATCTAGGTTACCTAGCGGGCACCCTGAGTATCTAGGTTACCTAGCGGGCCCTTGGACTATGTAGGTTACCTAGCGGGCACATGGATTATCTAGGTTAATGAACGGGCACTTGGACTATGTAGGTAACCTAATGGGCACTTGGACTGTCTAGGTTACCCAGCGGGCACTTTGACTATCTAGGTTAACTAGCAGACCTTGGACTATGTAGGTTAACTAGCGGGCCCTTGGACTATGTAGGTTAACTAGCGGGCTCTTGGACTATCTAGGTTTCCTAGCAGGCACTTGGACTATGTACATACCCTAGCGCGCACTTGGACTATCTAGGTTACCTAGCGGGCACTTGGACTATGTACGTCCCCTAGTGGGCACTTGGACTATCTAGGTTAACTAACGGGAACTAGGACTATCTAGGTTAACTAGCGGGCACTTGGACTATGTAGGGTAACTAGCGGGCATTTGGACTGTCTAGGTTACCTAGCGGGCACTTGGATTATCTACGTTAAAGAACGGGCACTTGGACTATGTAGGTTACCTAGCCGCCACTTGGACTATCTAGGTTAGCTAACAGGCACTTGGACTATCTAGGTTCCCTAGCGGGCACTTGTACTATCTAGGTTACCTAGCTGGCACTTGGACTATGTAGGTCAACTAGCGGGCCCTTGGACTACCTAGGTTAGCTAATGGGAACTTAGATTATGTTGGTAACTAGGGGACACTTGCACTATGTAGGTTAACTAGCGGGCCCATGGACTATGTAGGTTTACTAGCGGGCCCTTCGACTATCTAGGTTCCCTAAAGGGCACTTGGACTATCTAGGTTACCGAACGGGCACTTGGACATTGTAGGTTACCTAGCGGGCACTTGGACTATCTAGGTTACCTAGCGGGCACTTGGATGATACAGGTTAACTAGCCAGCACTAAGACTATTGGTTCCCTAACGGGCACTTGGACTATGTAGTTTCCATAGAGGGAACTTGGACTATATAGTTTTCTATCGGGCACTTGGACTATGTAGGGTAACTAGCGGGCACATGGACTATCTAGGTTACCTAGCGGGTACTTGGACTATCTAGGTTAACTAGGGGTCCCTTGGACTACGTAGGTTAACTAGCGGACACTTGCACTATGTAGGTAACCTAGCGGGCACTTGGACTATCTAGGTTAACTAGCGTGCACTTGGACTATGTAGGTTAACTAGCGGACACGTGCACTATGTAGGTTACCTAGCGGGCTCTTGGACTATGTAGGTTAACTAGCAGGCCCTTGGACTATCTAGGTTACCTAGCAGGAATAGGATTATGAAGGATCCCTAGCGGGCAATTGGACTATCTAGGTTAAATTGCTGGCGCTTGGACTATGTAGGTTAACTAGCAGGCCCATGGATTATGTAGGTTTACTAGGGGGCACTTGGACTATCTAGGTTAACTAGCGGGCACTTGGACTATGTAGTTTCCCTAGCGGGCATTTGGACAATTTAGGTTACCTAGCGGGTACTTGGACTATGTAGGTTACCAAGGGGCACTTGGACTATCTAGGTTACCTAGCAGGCACTTTGACTATCTAGGTTAACTAACGGGCACTTGGACTATGTAGGGTAACTAGCGGGCACTTGGACTGTCTAGGTTACCTAGCGGGCACTTGGATTATCTACGTTAAAGAACGGGCACTTGGACTATGTAGGTTACCTAGCCGCCACTTGGACTATCTAGGTTAGCTAACAGGCACTTGGACTATCTAGGTTCCCTAGCGGGCACATGTACTATCTAGGTTGCCTAGTTGGCACTTGGACTATGTAGGTCAACTAGCGGGCCCTTGGACTCTCTAGGTTAGCTAACGGGCACTTGGACTATGTATGTTCCAGGACGGGCTTTTGGATTATGTAGGTTGCCTAGCGGGCATTTTGACTATGTAGGTTTCCTTGCGGGCATTTGTACTATGTAGGTTCCCTAACGGGCACTTGGACTATATAGGTTCCCTAGCGGTCACGTGGACTATGTAGACTTCCTAGAAGGCACTTGGACTATGTAGGTTAACTAGCGGGCACTTGGACTATCCAGGTTACCAAGCGGGCACTTGGACTTTGTAGGTTACCAAGCGGGCACTTGGACTATGTAGGTTACCCAATGGGCACTTGGACTATCTAGGTTAACGAACGGACACTTGGAATATGTATGTTGCCTAGCGGGCACTTGGACAATCTAGGTTAGGTAACGGGCACATGGACTATCTAGGTTACCTAGCGGGAACTTGGACAATGTAGGTTACCTAGCAGGCACTTGGACTATCTAGGTTAACTAGCGGGCACTTGGACTATCTAGGTTACCTAGCGGGCACCCTGACTATCTAGGTTACCTAGCGGGCCCTTGGACTATGTAGGTTACCTAGCGGGCACATGGATTATCTAGGTTAACGAACGGGCACTTGGACTATGTAGGTAACCTAACGGGCACTTGGACTGTCTAGGTTACCCAGCGGGCACTTTGACTATCTAGGTTAACTAGCAGAACTTGGACTATGTAGGTTAACTATTGGGCCATGGACTATCTAGGTTACCTAGCAGGAATAGGATTATGAAGGATCCCTAGCGGGCAATTGGACTATCTAGGGTAAATGGCTGGCGCTTGGACTATGTAGGTTAACTAGCGGGCCCATGGATTATGTAGGTTTACTAGGGGGCACTTGGACTATCTAGGTTAACTAGCGGGCACTTGGACTATGTAGTTTCCCTAGCGGGCATTTTGACAATTTAGGTTACCTAGCGGGCACTTGGACTATGTAGGTTACCTAGCGGGCACTTGGACTATCTAGGTTACCTAGCAGGCACTTTGACTATCTAGGTTAACTAACGGACACTTGGACTATGTAGGGTAACTAGCGGGCATTTGGACTGTCTAGGTTACCTAACGGGCACTTGGATTATCTAGGTTAACGAACGGGCACTTAGACTATGTAGGTTACCTAGCCGCCACTTGGACTGTCTAGGTTAGCTAACAGGCACTTGGACTATCTAGGTTCCCTAACGGGCACTTGTACTATTTAGGTTACCTAGTTGGCACTTGGACTATGTAGGTCAACTAGCGGGCCCTTGGACTCTCTAGGTTAGCTAACGGGCACTTGGACTATGTATGTTCCAGAGCGGGCACTTGGATTATGTAGGTTGCCTAGCGGGCATTTAGACTATGTAGGTTTCCTTGCGGGCATTTGGACTATGTAGGTTTCCTAACGGGCACTTGGACTATGTAGGTTCCCTAGCGGTCACGTGGACTATGTAGACTTCCTAGAAGGCACTTGGATTATGTAGGTTAAATAGCGGGCACTTGGACTTTGTAGGTTACCAAGCGGGCACTTGGACTATGTAGGTTACCCAATGGGCACTTGGACTATCTAGGTTAATGAACGGACACTTGGAATATGTATGTTGCCTAGCGGGCACTTGGACAATCTAGGTTAGGTAACGGGCACATGGACTATCTAGGTTACCTAGCGGGAACTTGGACAATGTAGGTTACCTAGCAGGCACTTGGACTATCTAGGTTAACTAGCGGGTACTTGGACTATCTAGGTTACCTAGCAGGCACCCTGACTATCTAGGTTACCTAGCGGGCCCTTGGACTATGTAGGTTACCTAGCGGGCACATGGATTATCTAGCTTAACGAACGGGCACTTGGACTATGTAGGTAACCTAACGGGCACTTGGACTGTCTAGGTTACCCAGCGGGCACTTTGACTATCTAGGTTAACTAGCAGACCTTGGACTATGTAGGTTAACTAGCGGGCCCTTGGACTATGTAGGTTAACTAGCGGGCTCTTGGACTATCTAGGTTTCCTAGCAGGCACTTGGACTATGTACATACCCTAGTGCGCACTTGGACTATCTAGGTTACCTAGCGGGCACTTGGACTATGTACGTCCCCTAGTGGGCACTTGGACTATCTAGGTTAACTAACGGGAACTAGGACTATCTAGGTTAACTAGCGGGCACTTGGACTATGTAGGTTAACCAGCGGACACTTGCACGATCTAGGTTAACTAGCGGGCCCTTGCACTATGTAGGTTAACTAGCGGGCCCATGGACTATGTAGGTTTACTAGCGGGTACTTGGAATATCTAGGTTAACTAGGGGTCCCTTGGACTACGTAGGTTAACAAGCGGACACTTGCACTATGTAGGTTACCTAGCGGGCACTTGGACTATCTAGGTTACCTAGCAGGCACTTTGACTATCTAGGTTAACTAACGGGCACTTGAACTATGTAGGGTAACTAGCGGGCACTTGGACTGTCTAGGTTACCTAGCGGGCACTTGGATTATCTACGTTAAAGAACGGGCACTTGGACTATGTAGGTTACCTAGCCGCCAATTGGACTATCTAGGTTAGCTAACAGTCACTTGGACTATCTAGGTTCCCTAGCGGGCACTTGTACTATCTAGGTTACCTAGCTGGCACTTGGACTATGTAGGTCAACTAGCGGGCCCTTGGACTACCTAGGTTAGCTAATGGGAACTTAGATTATGTTGGTAACTAGGGGACACTTGCACTATGTAGGTTAACTAGCGGGCCCATGGACTATGTAGGTTTACTAGCGGGCCCTTCGACAATCTAGGTTCCCTAAAGGGCACTTGGACTATCTAGGTTACCGAACGGGCACTTGGACTTTGTAGGTTACCTAGCGGGCACTTGGACTATCTAGGTTACCTAGCAGGCACTTGGATGATACAGGTTAACTAGCCAGCACTAAGACTATTGGTTCCCTAACGGGCACTTGGACTATGTAGTTTCCATAGAGGGAACTTGGACTATATAGTTTTCTATCGGGCACTTGGACTATGTAGGGTAACTAGCGGGCACATGGACTATCTAGGTTACCTAGCGGGTACTTGGACTATCTAGGTTAACTAGGGGTCCCTTGGACTACGTAGGTAAACTAGCGGACACTTGCACTATGTAGGTAACCTAGCGGGCACTTGGACTATCTAGGTTAACTAGCGTGCACTTGGACTATGTAGGTTAACTAGCGGACACGTGCACTATGTTGGTTACCTAGCGGGCTCTTGGACTATGTAGGTTAACTAGCAGGCCCTTGGACTATCTAGGTTACCTAGCAGGAATAGGATTATGAAGGATTCCTAGCGGGCAATTGGACTATCTAGGTTAAATTGCTGGCGCTTGGACTATGTAGGTTAACTAGCAGGCCCATGGATTATGTAGGTTTACTAGGGGGCACTTGGACTATCTAGGTTAACTAGCGGGCACTTGGACTATGTAGTTTCCCTAGCGGGCATTTGGACAATTTAGGTTACCTAGCGGGTACTTGGACTATGTAGGTTACCAGGGGGCACTTGGACTATCTAGGTTACCTAGCAGGCACTTTGACTATCTAGGTTAACTAACGGGCACTTGGACTATGTAGGGTAACTAGCGGGCACTTGGACTGTCTAGGTTACCTAACGGGCACTTGGATTATCTAGGTTAACGAACGGGCACTTGGACTATGTAGGTTACCTAGCCGCCACTTGGACTATCTAGGTTAGCTAACAGGCACTTGGACTATCTAGGTTCCCTAGCGGGCACATGTACTATCTAGGTTGCCTAGTTGGCACTTGGACTATGTAGGTCAACTAGCGGGCCCTTGGACTCTCTAGGTTAGCTAACGGGCACTTGGACTATGTATGTTCCAGAGCGGGCTTTTGGATTATGTAGGTTGCCTAGCGGGCATTTAGACTATGTAGGTTTCCTTGCCGGCATTTGTACTATGTAGATTCCCTAACGGGCACTTGGACTATATAGGTTCCCTAGCGGTCACGTGGACTATGTAGACTTCCTAGAAGGCACTTGGACTATGTAGGTTAACTAGCGGGCACTTGGACTATCCAGGTTACCAAGTGGGCACTTGGACTTTGTAGGTTACCCAATGGGCACTTGGACTATCTAGGTTAACGAACGGACACTTGGAATATGTATGTTGCCTAGCGGGCACATGGACAATCTAGGTTAGGTAACGGGCACATGGACTATCTAGGTTACCTAGCGGGAACTTGGACTTTGTAGGTTACCAAGTGGGCACTTGGACTATATAGGTTACCCAATGGGCACTTGGACTATCTAGGTTAACGAACGGACACATGGAATATGTATGTTGCCTAGCGGGCACTTGGACAATCTAGGTTACCTAGCGGGCACTGGACTATCTAGTTTAACGAACGGGCACTTGGACTATGCAAGTAACCTAGCGGGCACTTGGACTGTCTAGGTTACATAGCGGGCACTTGGACTTCTAGGTTAACGAACGGGCAGTTGGAATATGTATGTTGCTTAGCGGGCACTTGGACAATCTAGGTTAGGTAACGGGCCCTTGGACTATGTAGGTTACCTAGCGGGCACATGGACTAGCTAGGTTAACGAACGGGCACTTGGACTATGTAGGTACCCTAACAGGCACTTGGACTGTCTAGGTTACCCAGCGGGCACTTTGACTATCTAGGTTAACTAGCAGACCTTGGACTATGTACGTTAACTAGCGGGCTCTTGACTATCTAGGTTTCCTAGCAGGCACTTGGACTATGTACATACCCTAGCGCGCACTTGGACTATCTAGGTTACCTAGCGGGCACTTGGACTATGTACGTCCCCTAGTGGGCACTTGGACTATCTAGGTTAACTAACGGGAACTAGGACTATCTAGGTTAACTAGCGGGCACTTGGACTATGTAGGTTAACTAGCGGACACTTGCACGATCTAGGTTAACTAGCGGGCCCTTGCACTATGTAGGTTAACTAGCGGGCTCATGGACTATGTAGATTTACTAGCGGGTACTTGGAATATCTAGGTTAACTAGGGGTCTCTTGGACTATGTAGGTTAACTAGCGGACACTTGCACTATGTAGGTTACCTAGCGGGCACATGGACTATCTAGGTTACCTAGCAGGCACTTGGACTATCAAGGTTAACTAACGGACACTTGGACTATGTAGGGTAACTAGCGGGCACTTGGACTGTCTAGGTTACCTAACGGGCACTTGGATTATCTAGGTTAACGAACGGGCACTTGGACTATGTAGGTTACCTAGCCGCCACTTGGACTATCTAGGTTAGCTAACAGGCACTTGGACTATCTAGGTTCCCTAGCGGGCACTTGTACTATCTAGGTTACCTAGCTGGCACTTGGACTATGTAGGTCATCTAGCGGGCCCTTGGACTACCTAGGTTAGCTAACGGGAACTTAGATTATGTAGGTAACTAGGGGACCCTTGCACTATGTTGGTTAACTAGCGGGCCCAAGGACTATGTAGGTTTACTAGCGGGCCCTTCGACTATCTAGGTTCCCTAACGGGCACTTGGACTATCTAGGTTACCGAACGGGCACTTGGACTTTGTAGGTTACCTAGCGGGCACTTGGACTATCTAGGTTACCTAGCGGGTACTTGGATGATACAGGTTCCCTAGCCAGCACTAAGACTATTGGTTCCCTAACGGGCACTTGGACTATGGAGGTTCCATAGAGGGCACTTGGACTATATAGTTTTCTATCGGGCACTTGGACTATGTAGGTTAACTAGCGGGCACATGGACTATCTAGGTTACCTAGCGGGTACTTGGACTATCTAGGTTAACTAGGGGTCCCTTGGACTACGTAGGTTAACTAGCGGACTCTTGCACTATGTAGGTTACCTAGCGGGCACTTGGACTATCTAGGTTAGCTAGCGTGCACTTGGACTATGTAGGTTAACTAGCGGACACTTGCACTATGTAGGTTACCTAGCGGGCTCTTGGACTATGTAGGTTAACTAGCATTCCCTTGGACTATCTAGGTTACCTAGCAGGAATAGGATTATGAAGGATTCCTAGCGGGCAATTGGACTATCTAAGTGAAATGGCTGGCGCTTGGACTATGTAGGTTAACTAGCAGGCCCATGGATTATGTAGGTTTACTAGGGGGCACTTGGACTATCTAGGTTAACTAGCGGGCACTTGGACTATGTAGTTTCCCTAGCGGGCATTTGGACAATTTAGGTTACCTAGCGGGCACTTGGAGTATGTAGGTTACCTAGCGGGCACTTGGACTATCTAGGTTACCTAGCAGGCACTTTGACTATCTAGGTTCACTAACGGGCAGTTGGACTATGTAGGGTAACTACGGGCACTTGGACTGTCTAGGTTACCTAACGGGCACTTGGATTATCTAGGTTAACGAACGGGCACTTGGACTATGTAGGTTACCTAGCCGCCATTTGGACTATCTAGGTTAGCTAACAGGCACTTGGACTATCTAGGTTCCCTAGCAGGCACTTGTACTATCTAGGTTACCTAGCTGGCACTTGGACTATGTAGGTCAACTAGCGGGCCCATGGACTCTCTAGGTTAGCTAACGGGCACTTGGACTATGTATGTTCCAGAGCGGGCACTTGGATTATGTAGGTTGCCTAGCGGGCATTTAGACTATGTAGGTTTCCTTGCGGGCATTTGGACTATGTAGGTTCCCTAACGGGCACTTGGACTATGTAGGTTCCCTAGCGGTCACGTGGACTATGTAGACTTCTTAGAAGGCACTTGGACTATGTAGGTTAACTAGAGGGCACTAGGACTATCCAGGTTACAAAGCGGGCACTTGGACTTTGTAGGTTACCAAGCGGGCACTTGGACTATGTAGGTTTCCCAATGGGCACTTGGACTATCTAGGTTAACGAACGGACACTTGGAATATGTATGTTGCCTAGCGGGCACTTGGACAATCTAGGTTAGGTAACGGGCACATGGACTATCTAGGTTACCTAGCGGGAACTTGGACAATGTAGGTTACCTAGCAGGCACTTGGACTATCTAGGTTAACTAGCGGGCACTTGGACTATCTAGGTTACCTAGCGGGCACCCTGAGTATCTAGGTTACCTAGCGGGCCCTTGGACTATGTAGGTTCCCTAACGGGCACTTGGACTATGTAGTTTCCCTAGCGGTCACGTGGACTATGTAGACTTCTTAGAAGGCACTTGGACTATGTAGGTTAACTAGAGGGCACTAGGACTATCCAGGTTACCAAGCGGGCACTTGGACTATGTAGGTTACCCAATGGGCAGTTGGACTATCTAGGTTAACGAACGGACACTTGGACTATGTAGGTTAGCTATCAGGCACTTGGAATATCTAGGTTACCTAGCAGGCACTTGGACTATGTAGGTTACCTAGCGGACACTTGGACGATTTAGGTTAACTTGCGGGCACTTGGACTATCTAGGTTAACTAGCGGGCCCTTGGACTATGAAGTTTCCCTAGCAAGCATTTGGATTATTTAGGTTACCTAGTGGGCACTTGGACTATGTAGGTTACCTAGCGGGCACTTGGACTACGGAGGTTAACTACAAGGCACTTGGACTATCAAGGTTACCTAGCGGGCCCTTGGACTATGTAGGTTACCAGCGGGCACTTGGACTATCTAGGTTAACGAACGTGCACTTGGACTATGTAGGTAACCTAGTGGGCACTTGGACCGTCTAGGTTACCTAGCGGGCAATTGGACTATGTAGGTTCCCTAGCGGGCACTTGGACTATGTAGGTTCCCTAGCGGGCACTTGGACTATTTAGGTTACCTAGCAGGCACTTTGACTATCTAGGTTAACTAACGGGCACTTGGACTATGTAGGTTGCTGAGCGAGCGCTTGGACTATGTAGGTTCCCTAGCGGGCACTTGGACTATGTAGGTTCCCTATCGGGTACTTGGACTGTCTAGGTTAACTAGCGGGTAATTGGACTGTCTAGGTTACCTAGTGGGCACTTGGACTATGTAAGTTCCCTAGCGGGCACTTGGGCTATCTACGTTACCTAGGGGGCACGTGGACTATGTAGATTAACGAACGGGCACTTGGACTATGTAGTTTACCTAGCAGGCACTTGGACTATGTAGGTTAACTAGCGGGCACTTGCACTCTCTAGGTTACCTAGCAGGCATTTGGACTATGTACCTTCCCTAGCGGGCACTTGGACTATCTATGTTAAGTAGCGGGCACTTGGACTATGTAGGTTACCTAGCAGACACTTGCACTATGTAGTTTACCTAGCGGGCACTTGGACTATGTAGGTTAACTAGAGGACATTTGGACGATCTATGTTAACTAGCGGGCACTTGGACGATCTAGGTTAACTAACGGGCACTTGGACTATCAAAGTTAACAAGCGAGGCCTTGGACTATCTAGGTTAACTAGCAGGCCCTTGGAGTATCTAGGTTACCTAGATAGCACTTGGAATATATAGGTTCCCTAGCGGACACTTGGACTATCTAGGTTAACGAACGGGCACTTGGACTATGCAAGTAACCTAGCGGGCACTTGGACTGTCTAGGTTACATAGCGGGCACTTGGACTTCTAGGTTAACGAACGGGCACTTGGAATATGTATGTTGCTTAGCGGGCACTTGGACAATCTAGGTTAGGTAACGGGCCTTTGGACTATGTACGTTACCTAGGGGGCACATGGACTAGCTAGGTTAACGAACGGGCACTTGGACTATGTAGGTAACCTAACGGGCACTTGGACTGTCTAGGTTACCCAGCGGGCACTTTGACTATCTAGGTTAACTAGCAGACCTTGGACTATGTAGGTTAACTAGCGGGCTCTTGGACTATCTAGGTTTCCTAGCAGGTACTTGGACTATGTACATACCCTAGCGGGCACTTGGACTATCTAGGTTAACTAGCGTGCACTTGGACTATGTAGGTTAACTAGCGGACACTTGCACTATGTAGGTTACCTAGCGGGCTCTTGGACTATGTAGGTTAACTAGCAGGCCCTTGGACTATCTAGGTTACCTAGCAGGAATAGGATTATGAAGGATCCCTAGCGGGCAATTGGACTATCTAGGTTAAATGGCTGGCGCTTGGACTATGTAGGTTAACTAGCAGGCCCATGGATTATGTAGGTTTACTAGGGGGCACTTGGACTATCTAGGTTATCTACCGGGCACTTGACTATGTAGTTTCCCTAGCGGGCATTTGGACAATTTAGGTAACCTAGCGGGCACTTGGACTATGTAGGTTACCTAGCGGGCACATGGACTATCTAGGTTACCTAGCAGGCACTTTGACTATCTAGGTTAACTAACGGGCACTTGGACAATGTAGGGTAACTAGCGGGCACTTGGCCTGTCTAGGTTACCTAACGGGTACTTGGATTATCTAGGTTAACGAACGGGCACTTGGACTATGTAGGTTACCTACCCGCCCCTTGGACTATCTAGGTTAGCTAACAGGCACTTGGACTATCTAGGTTCCCTAACGGGCACATGTACTATCTAGGTTACCTAGCGGGCACATGTACTATCTAGGTTACCTAGCTGGCACTTGGACTATGTAGGTCAACTAGCGGGCCCTTGGACTACCTAGGTTAGCTAACGGGAACTTAGATTATGTAGGTTAACTAGGGGGCACTTGCACTATGTACGTTAACTAGCGGGCCCATGGACTATGTAGGTTTACTAGCGGGCCCTTGGACTATGTAGGTTCCCTAAAGGGCACTTGGACTATCTAGTTTACTGAACGGGCACTTGGACTTTGTAGGTTACCTAGCGGGCACTTGGATGATTCAGGTTCCCTAGCCAGCTCTAAGACTATTGGTTCCCTAACAGGCACTTGGACTATGGAGGTTCCATAGAGGGCACTTGGACTATATAGTTTTCTATCGGGCACTTGGACTATGTAGGTTAACTAGCGGGCACATGGACTATCTAGGTTACCTAGCGGGTACTTGGACTATATAGGTTAACTAGGGTCCCCTTGGACTACGTAGGTTAACTAGCGGACACTAGCACTATGTAGGTTACCTAGCGGGCACTTGGACTATCTAGGTTACCTAGCAGGCACTTTGACTATCTAGGTTAACTAACGGGCACTTTGACTATGTAGGGTAACTAGCGGGCACTTGGACTGTCTAGGTTACCTAACGGGCATTGGATTATCTAGGTTAACGAACGGGCACTTGGACTATGTAGGTTACCTAGCCGCCACTTGGACTATCTAGGTTAGCTAACAGGCACTTGGACTATCTAGGTTCCCTAGCAGGCACTTGTACTATCTAGGTTACCTAGCTGGCACTTGGACTATGTAGGTCAACTAGAAGGCCCATGGACTCTCTAGGTTACCTAATGGGCACTTGGACTATGTATGTTCCAGAGCGGGCACTTGGACTATCTAGGTTAACGAACGTGCACTTGGACTATGTAGGTAACCTAGCGGGCACTTGGACTGTCTAGGTTACCCAGCGGGCACTTTGACGATCTAGGTTAACTAGCAGACCTTGGACTATGTAGGTTAAGTAGCGGGCTCTTGGACTATCTAGGTTTCCTAGCAGGCACTTGGACTATGTACATACCCTAGCGCGCACTTGGACTATCTAGGTTACCTAGCGGGCACTTGGACTATGTACGTCCCCTAGTGGGCACGTGGACTATCTAGGTTAACTAACGGGAACTAGGACTATCTAGGTTAACTAGCGGGCACTTGGACTATCTAGGTTACCTAGCAGGCACTTGGATTATGAAGGATCCCTAGCGGGAACTTGGACTATCTAAGTTAACTAGCGGGCACTTGGACTATGTAGGTTAACTAGCGGACACTTGCACGATGTAGGTTAACTAGCGGGCCCTTGCACTATGTAGATTAACTAGCGGGCCCATGGACTATGTAGAATTACTAGAGGGCCCTTGGACTATCTAGGTTCCCTAAAGGGCACTTGGACTATCTAGGTTACCGAACGGGCACTTGGACTTTGTAGGTTACCTAGCGGGCACTTGGACTATCTAGGTTACCTAGCGGACACTTGGATGATACAGGTTCCCTAGCCAGCACTAAGACTATTGGTTCCCTCCCGGGCACTTGGACTTTGTAGGTTCCATAGAGGGCACTTGGACTATATAGTTTTCTATCGGGCACTTGGACTATGTAGGGTAACTAGCAGGCCCTTGGACTATCTAGGTTACCTAGCAGGAATAGGATTATGAAGGATCCCTAGCGGGCCATTGGACTATCTAGGGTAAATGGCTGGCGCTTGGACTATGTAGGTTAACTAGCGGGCCCATGGATTATGTAGGTTTACTAGGGGGCACTTGGACTATCTAGGTTAACAAGCGGGCACTTGGACTATGTAGGTTACCTAGCAGACACTTGCACTATGTAGGTTACCTAGCGGGCACTTGGACTATGTAGGTTAACAAGAGGACATTTGGACGATCTAGGTTAACTAGCGGGCACTTGGACGATCTAGGTAAACTAACGGGCACTTGGACTATCAAAGTTAACAAGCGAGGCCTTTGACTATCTAGGTTAACTAGCGGGCCCTTGGACTATCTAGGTTACCTAGATAGCACTTGGAATATATAGGTTCCCTAGCGGACACTTGGACTATCTAGGTTAACGAACGGGCACTTGGACTATGCAAGTAACCTAGCGGGCACATGGACTGTCTAGGTTACATAGCGGGCACTTGGACTTCTAGGTTAACGAACGGGCAATTGGAATATGTATGTTGCTTAGCGGGCACTTGGACAATCTAGGTTAGGTAACGGGCCCTTGGACTATGTAGGTTACCTAGCGGGCACATGGACTAGCTAGGTTAACGAACGGGCACTTGGACTATGTAGGTAACCTAACGGGCACTTGGACTGTCTAGGTTAACCAGCGGGCACTTTGACTATCTAGGTTACTAGCAGACCTTGAACTATGTAGGTTAACTAGCGGGCTCTTGGACTATCTAGGTTTCCTAGCAGGCACTTGGACTATGTACATAACCTAGCGCGCACTTGGACTATCTAGGTTACCTAGCGGGCACTTGGACTATGTACGTCCCCTAGAGGGCACTTGGACTATCTAGGTTAACTAACGGGAACTAGGACTATCTAGGTTAACTAGCGGGCACTTGGACTATCTAGGTTAACTAGCGGGCACTTGGACTATGTAGTTTCCCTAGCGGGCATTTTGACAATTTAGGTTACCTAGCGGGCACTTGGACTATGTAGGTTACCTAGCGGGCACTTGGACTATCTAGGTTACCTAGCAGGCACTTTGACTATCTAGGTTAACTAACGGGCACTTGGACTATGTAGGGTAACTAGCGGGCACTTGGCCTGTCTAGGTTACCTAACGGGCACTTGGATTATCTAGGTTAACGACCGTGCACTTGGATTATGTAGGTTACCTTGCCGCCCCTTGGACTATCTAAGTTAGCTAACAGGCACTTGGACTATCTAGGTTCCCTAGCGGGCACATGTACTATCTATGTTACCTAGCTGGCACTTGGACTATGTAGGTCAACTAGCGGGCCCTTGGACTACCTAGGTTAGCTAAAGGGAACTTAGATTATGTAGGTTAACTAGGGGACACTTGCACTATGTTGGTTAACTAGCGGGCCCATGGACTATGTAGGTTTACTAGGGGGCCCTTGGACTATCTAGGTTCCCTAAAGGGCACTTGGACTATCTAGGTTAACGAACGGGCACTTGGACTTTGTAGGTTACCTAGCGGGCACTTGGACTATCTAGGTAACCTAGCGGGCACTTGGATGATACATGTTCCCTAGCTAACTCTAAGACTATTGGTTCCCTAACGGGTACTTGGATTATGGAGGTTCCATAGAGGGCACTTGGACTATATAGTTTTCTATCGGGCACTTGGACTATGTAGGTTAACTAGCGGGCACATGGACTATCTAGGTTACCTAGCGGGTACTTGGACTATCTAGGTTAACTAGGGGTCCCTTGGACTACGTAGGTTAACTAGCGGACTCTTGCACTATGTAGGTTACCTAGCGGGCACTTGGACTATCTAGGTTAGCTAGCGTGCACTTGGACTATGTAGGTTAACTAGCGGACACTTGCACTATGTAGGTTACCTAGCGGGCTCTTGGACTATGTAGGTTAACTAGCATTCCCTTGGACTATCTAGGTTACCTAGCAGGAATAGGATTATGAAGGATCCCTAGCGGGCAATTGGACTATCTAGGTGAAATGGCTGGCGCTTGGACTATGTAGGTTAACTAGCAGGCCCATGGATTATGTAGGTTTACTAGGGGGCACTTGGACTATCTAGGTTAACTAGCGGGCACTTGGACTATGTAGTTTCCCTAGCGGGCATTTGGACAATTTAGGTTACCTAGCGGGCACTTGGAGTATGTAGGTTACCTATCGGGCACTTGGACTATCTAGGTTACCTAGCAGGCACTTTGACTATCTAGGTTCACTAACGGGCACTTGGACTATGTAGGGTAACTACGGGCACTTGGACTGTCTAGGTTACCTAACGGGCACTTGGATTATCTAGGTTAACGAACGGGCACTTGGACTATGTAGGTTACCTAGCCGCCACTTGGACTATCTAGGTTAGCTAACAGGCACTTGGACTATCTAGGTTCCCTAGCAGGCACTTGTACTATCTAGGTTACCTAGCTGGCACTTGGACTATGTAGGTCAACTAGCGGGCCCATGGACTCTCTAGGTTAGCTAACGGGCACTTGGACTATGTATGTTCCAGAGCGGGCACTTGGATTATGTAGGTTGCCTAGCGGGCATTTAGACTATGTAGGTTTCCTTGCGGGCATTTGGACTATGTAGGTTCCCTAACGGGCACTTGGACTATGTAGTTTCCCTAGCGGTCACGTGGACTATGTAGACTTCTTAGAAGGCACTTGGACTATGTAGGTTAAGTAGAGGGCACTTGGACTATCCAGGTTACCAAGCGGGCACTTGGACTATGTAGGTTACCCAATGGGCACTTGGACTATCTAGGTTAACGAACGGACACTTGGACTATGTAGGTTAGCTATCAGGCACGTCGAATATCTAGGTTACCTAGCAGGCACTTGGACTATGTAGGTTACCTAGCGGACACTTGGACGATTTAGGTTAACTTGCGGGCACTTGGACTATCTAGGTTAACTAGCGGGCCCTTGGACTATGAAGTTTCCCTAGCAAGCATTTGGATTATTTAGGTTACCTAGTGGGCACTTGGACTATGTGGGTTACCTAGAGGGCACTTGGACTACGGAGGTTAACTGCAAGGCACTTGGACTATCAAGGTTACCTAGCGGGCCCTTGGACTATGTAGGTTACCAGCGGGCACTTGGACTATCTAGGTTAACGAACGTGCACTTGGACTATGTAGGTAACCTAGCGGGCACTTGGACTGTCTAGGTTACCTAGCGGGCAATTGGACTATCTAGGTTACCTAGCGGGCACTTGGACTATGTAGGTTCCCTAGCGGGCACTTGGACTATTTAGGTTACCTAGCAGGCACTTTGACTATCTAGGTTAACTAACGGGCACTTGGACTATGTAGGTTGCTGAGCGAGCGCTTGGACTATGTAGGTTCCCTAGCGGGCACTTGGACTATGTAGGTTCCCTATCGGGAACTTGGACTGTCTAGGTTAACTAGCGGGTAATTGGACTGTCTAGGTTACCTAGTGGGCACTTGGACTATGTAAGTTCCCTAGCGGGCACTTGGGCTATCTACGTTACCTAGGGGGCACTTGGACTATGTAGGTTAACGAACGGGCACTTGGACTATGTATTTTACCTAGCAGGCACTTGGACTATTGAGGTTATCTAGCGGGCACTTGCACTCTCTAGGTTACCTAGCGGGCATTTGGACTATGTACCTTCCCTAGCGGGCACTTGGACTATCTATGTTAAGTAGCGGGCACTTGGACTATGTAGGTTACCTAGCAGACACTTGCACTATGTAGGTTACCTAGCGGGCACTTGGACTATGTAGGTTAACTAGAGGACATTTGGACGGTCTATGTTAACTAGCGGGCACTTGGACGATCTAGGTTAACTAACGGGCACTTGGACTATCAAAGTTAACAAGCGAGGCCTTGGACTATCTAGGTTAACTAGCGGGCCCTTGGACTATCTAGGTTACCTAGATAGCACTTGGAATATATAGGTTCCCTAGAGGACACTTGGACTATCTAGGTTAACGAACGGGCACTTGGACTATGCAAGTAACCTAGCGGGCTCTTGGACTGTCTAGGTTACATAGCGGGCACTTGGACTTCTAGGTTAACGAACGGGCACTTGGAATATGTATGTTGCTTAGCGGGCACTTGGACAATCTAGGTTAGGTAACGTGCCTTTGTACTATGTACGTTACCTAGCGGGCACATGGACTAGCTAGGTTAACGAACGGGCACTTGGACTATGTAGGTAACCTAACGGGCACTTGGACTGTCTAGGTTACCCAGCGGGCACTTTGACTATCTAGGTTAACTAGCAGACCTTGGACTATGTAGGTTAACTAGCGGGCTCTTGGACTATCTAGGTTTCCTAGCAGGCACTTGGACTATGTACATACCCTAGCGCGCGCTTGGACTATCTAGGTTACCTAGCGGGCACTTGGACTATGTACGTCCCCTAGTGGGCACTTGGACTATCTAGGTTAACTAACGGGAACTGGGACTATCTAGGTTAACTAGCCGGCACTTGGACTATCTAGGTTACCTAGCAGGCACTTGGATTATGAAGGATCCCTAGTGAGAACTTGGACTATCTAAGTTAACTAGCGGGCACTTGGACTATGTAGGTTAACTAGCGGACACTTGCACGATCTAGGTTAACTAGCGGGCCCTTGCACTATGTAGGTTAACTAGCGGGCCCATGGACTATGTAGGTTTACTAGCGGGCCCTTGGACTATCTAGGTTCCCTAAAGGGCACTTGGACTATCTAGGTTGCCGAACGGGCACTTGGACTGTGTAGGTTACCTAGCGGGCACTTGGACTATGTAGGTTACCTAGCGGGCACTTGGATGATACAGGTTCCCGAGCCAGCACTAAGACTATTGGTTCCCTCACGGGCACTTGGACTTTGTAGGTTCCATAGAGGGCACTTGGACTATATATTTTTCTATCGGGCACTTGGACTATGTAGGGTAACTAGCGGGCACATGGACTATCTAGGTTACCTAGCGGGTACTTGGACTATCTAGGTTAACTAGGGGTCCCTTGGACTACGTAGGTTAACTAGCGGACACTTGCACTATGTAGGTTACCTAGCGGGCACTTGGACTATCTAGGTTAACTAGCGTGCACTTGGATTATGTAGGTTAACTAGCGGACACTTGCACTATGTAGGTTACCTAGCGGGCTCTTGGACTATGTAGGTTAACTAGCAGGCCCTTGGACTATCTAGGTTACCTAGCAGGAATAGGATTATGAAGGATCCCTAGCGGGCAATTGGACTATCTAGGTTAAATGGCTGGCGCTTGGACTATGTAGGTTAACTAGCAGGCCCATGGATTATGTAGGTTTACTAGGGGGCACTTGGACTATCTAGGTTATCTACCGGGCACTTGGACTATGTAGTTTCCCTAGCGGGCATTTGGACAATTTACGTAACCTAGCGGGCACTTGGACTATGTAGGTTACCTAGCGGGCACATGGACTATCTAGGTTACCTAGCAGGCACTTTGACTATCTAGGTTAACTAACGGGCACTTGGACAATGTAGGGTAACTAGCGGGCACTTGGCCTGTCTAGGTTACCTAACGGGTACTTGGATTATCTAGGTTAACGAACGGGCACTTGGACTATGTAGGTTACCTACCCGCCCCTTGGACTATCTAGGTTAGCTAACAGGCACTTGGACTATCTAGGTTCCCTAACGGGCACATGTACTATCTAGGTTACCTAGCGGGCACATGTACTATCTAGGTTACCTAGCTGGCACTTGGACTATGTAGGTCAACTAGCGGGCCCTTGGACTACCTAGGTTAGCTAACGGGAACTTAGATTATGTAGGTTAACTAGGGGGCACTTGCACTATGTACGTTAACTAGCGGGCCCATGGACTATGTAGGTTTACTAGCGGGCCCTTGGACTATGTAGGTTCCCTAAAGGGCACTTGGACTATCTAGTTTACTGAACGGGCACTTGGACTTTGTAGGTTACCTAGCGGGCACTTGGACTATCTAGGTAACCTAGCGGGCACTTGGATGATTCAGGTTCCCTAGCCAGCTCTAAGACTATTGGTTCCCTAACGGGCACTTGGACTATGGAGGTTCCATAGAGGGCACTTGGACTATATAGTTTTCTATCGGGCACTTGGACTATGTAGGTTAACTAGCGGGCACATGGACTATCTAGGTTACCTAGCGGGTACTTGGACTATATAGGTTAACTAGGGTCCCCTTGGACTACGTAGGTTAACTAGCGGACACTAGCACTATGTAGGTTTCCTAGCGGGCACTTGGACTATCTAGGTTAACTAGCGTGCACTTGGACTATGTAGGTTAACTAGCGGACACTTGCACTATGTAGGTTACCTAGCGGGCTCTTGGACTATGTAGGTTAACTAGCAGGCCCTTGGACTCTCTAGGTTACCTAGCAGGAATAGGATTATGAAGGATCCCTAGCGGGCAATTGGACTATCTATGTTAAATGGCTGGCACTTGGACTATGTAGGTTAACTAGCGGGCCCATGGATTATGTAGGTTTACTAGGGGGCACTTGGACTATCTAGGTTAACTAGCGGGCACTTGGACTATGTAGGTTACCTAGCGGGCACTTGGACTATCTAGGTTACCTAGCAGGCACTTTGACTATCTAGTTTAACTAACGGGCACTTTGACTATGTAGGGTAACTAGCGGGCACTTGGACTGTCTAGGTTACCTAACGGGCACTTGGATTATCTAGGTTAACGAACGGGCACTTGAACTATGTAGGTTACCTAGCCGCCACTTGGACTATCTAGGTTAGCTAACAGGCACTTGGACTATCTAGGTTCCCTAGCAGGCACTTGTACTATCTAGGTTACCTAGCTGGCACTTGGACTATGTAGGTCAACTAGAAGGCCCATGGACTCTCTAGGTTAGCTAATGGGCACTTGGACTATGTATGTTCCAGAGCGGGCACTTGGACTATCTAGGTTAATGAACATGCACTTGGACTATGTAGGTAAACTAGCGGGCACTTTGACTGTCTAGGTTACCCAGCGGGCACTTTGACGATCTAGGTTTACTAGCAGACCTTGGACTATGTAGGTTAAGTAGCGGGCTCTTGGACTATCTAGGTTTCCTAGCAGGCACTTGGACTATGTACATACCCTTGCGCGCACTTGGACTATCTAGGTTACCTAGCGGGCACTTGGACTATGTACGTCCCCTAGTGGGCACTTGGACTATCTAGGTTAACTAACGGGAACTAGGACTATCTAGGTTAACTAGCGGGCACTTGGACTATCTAGGTTACCTAGCAGGCACTTGGATTATGAAGGATCCCTAGCGGGAACTTGGACTATCTAAGTTAACTAGCGGGCACTTGGACTATGTAGGTTAACTAGCGGACACTTGCACGATCTAGGTTAACTAGCGGGCCCTTGCACTATGTAGATTAACTAGCGGGTCCATGGACTATGTAGGTTTACTAGAGGGCCCTTGGACTATCTAGGTACCCTAAAGGGCACTTGGACTATCTAGGTTACCGAACGGGCACTTGGACTTTGTAGGTTACCTAGCGGGCACTTGGACTATCTAGGTTACCTAGCGGACACTTGGATTATACAGGTTCCCTAGCCAGCACTAAGACTATTGGTTCCCTCCCGGGCACTTGGACTTTGTAGGTTCCATAGAGGGCACTTGGACTATATAGTTTTCTATCGGGCACTTGGACTATGTAGGGTAACTAGCGGGCACATGGACTATCTAGGTTACCTAGCGGGTACTTGGACTATCTAGGTTAACTAGGGGTCCCTTGGAATACGTAGGTTAACTAGCGGACTCTTGCACTATGTAGGTTACCTAGCGGGCACTTGGACTATCTAGGTTAACTAGCGTGCACTTGGACTATGTAGGATAACTAGCGGACACTTGCACTATGTAGGTTACCTAGCGGGCTCTTGGACTATGTAGGTTAACTAGCAGGCCCTTGGATTATCTAGGTTACCTAGCAGGAATAGGATTATGAAAGATCCCTAGTGGGCAATTGGACTATCTAGGTTAAATGGCTGGCGCTTGGACTATGTAGGTTAACTAGCAGGCCCATGGATTATGTAGGTTTACTAGGGGGCACTTGGACTATCTAGGTTAACTAGCGGGCACTTGGACTATGTAGTTTCCCTAGCGGGCATTTTGACAATTTAGGTTACCTAGCGGGCACTTGGACTATGTAGGTTACCTAGCGGGCACTTGGACTATCTAGGTTACCTAGCAGGCACTTTGACTATCTAGGTTAACTAACGGGCACTTGGACTATGTAGGGTAACTAGCGGGCACTTGGCCTGTCTAGGTTACCTAACGGGCACTTGGATTATCTAGGTTAACGAACGGGCACTTGGAATATGTAGGTTACCTTGCCGCCCCTTGGACCAGCTAAGTTAGCTAACAGGCACTTGGACTATCTAGGTTCCCTAGCGGGCACATGTACTATCTATGTTACCTAGTTGGCACTTGGACTATGTAGGTCAACTAGCGGGCCCTTGGACTACCTAGGTTAGCTAACGGGAACTTAGATTATGTAGGTTAACTAGGGGACACTTGCACTATGTTGGTTAACTAGCGGGCCCATGGACTATGTAGGTTTACTAGGGGGCCCTTGGACTATCTAGGTTCCCTAAAGGGCACTTGGACTATCTAGGTTAACGAACGGGCACTTGGACTTTGTAGGTTACCTAGCGGGCACTTGGACTATCTAGGTAACCTAGCGGGCACTTGGATGATACATGTTCCCTAGCTAACTCTAAGACTATTGGTTCCCTAATGGGCACTTGGATTATGGAGGTTCCATAGAGGGCACTTGGACTATATAGTTTTCTATCGGGCACTTGGACTATGTAGGGTAACTAGCGGGCACATGGACTATCTTGGTTACCTAGCGGGTACTTGGACTATCTAGGTTAACTAGGGGTCCCTTGGACTACGTAGGTTAACTAGCGGACTCTTGCACTATGTAGGTTACCTAGCGGGCACTTGGACTATCTAGGTTAACTAGCGGGCACTTGGACTATGTAGTTTCCCTAGCGGGCATTTGGACAATTTAGGTTACCTAGCGGGCACTTGGAGTATGTAGGTTACCTATCGGGCACTTGGACTATCTAGGTTACCTAGCAGGCACTTTGACTATCTAGGTTAACTAACGGGCACTTGGACTATGTAGGGTAACTACGGGCGCTTGGACTGTCTAGGTTACCTAACGGGCACTTGGATTATCTAGGTTAACGAACGGGCACTTGGACTATGTAGGTTACCAGCGGGCACTTGGACTATCTAGGTTAACGAACGTGCACTTGGACTATGTAGGTAACCTAGCGGGCACTTGGACTGTCTAGGTTACCTAGCGGGCAATTGGACTATCTAGGTTACCTAGCGGGCACTTGGACTATGTAGGTTCCCTAGCGGGCACTTGGACTATTTAGGTTACCTAGCAGGCACTTTGACTATCTAGGTTAACTAACGGGCACTTGGACTATGTAGGTTGCTGAGCGAGCGCTTGGACTATGTAGGTTCCCTAGCGGGCACTTGGACTATGTAGGTTCCCTATCGGGTACTTGGACTGTCTAGGTTAACTAGCGGGTAATTGGACTGTCTAGGTTACCTAGTGGGCACTTGGACTATGTAAGTTCCCTAGCGGGCACTTGGGCTATCTACGTTACCTAGGGGGCACTTGGACTATGTAGGTTAACGAACGGGCACTTGGACTATGTAGTTTACCTAGCAGGCACTTGGACTATGTAGGTTAACTAGCGGGCACTTGCACTCTCTAGGTTACCTAGCGGGCATTTGGACTATGTACCTTCCCTAGCGGGCACTTGGACTATCTATGTTAAGTAGCGGGCACTTGGACTATGTAGGTTACCTAGCAGACACTTGCACTATGTAGATTACCTAGCGGGCACTTGGACTATGTAGGTTAACTAGAGGACATTTGGACGATCTATGTTAACTAGCGGGCACTTGGACGATCTAGGTTAACTAACGGGCACTTGGACTATCAAAGATAACAAGCGAGGCCTTGGACTATCTAGGTTAACTAGCGGGCACTTGGACTATCTAGGTTACCTAGCAGGCACTTGGATTATGAAGGATCCCTAGCGGGAACTTGGACTATCTAAGTTAACTAGCGGGCACTTGGACTATGTAGGTTAACTAGCGGACACTTGCACGATCTAGGTTAACTAGCGGGCCCTTTCACTATGTAGATTAACTAGCGGGTCCATGGACTATGTAGGTTTACTAGAGGGCCCTTGGACTATCTAGGTACCCTAAAGGGCACTTGGACTATCTAGGTTACCGAACGGGCACTTGGACTTTGTAGGTTACCTAGCGGGCACTTGGACTATCTAGGTTACCTAGCGGACACTTGGATGATACAGGTTCCCTAGCCAGCACTAAGACTATTGGTTCCCTCACGGGCACTTGGACTTTGTAGGTTCCATAGAGGGCACTTGGACTATATAGTTTTCTATCGGGCACTTGGACTATGTAGGGTAACTAGCGGGCACATGGACTATCTAGGTTACCTAGCGGGTACTTGGACTATCTAGGTTAACTAGGGGTCCCTTGGAATACGTAGGTTAACTAGCGGACTCTTGCACTATGTAGGTTACCTAGCGGGCACTTGGACTATCTAGGTTAACTAGCGTGCACTTGGACTATGTAGGATAACTAGCGGACACTTGCACTATGTAGGTTACCTAGCGGGCTCTTGGACTATGTAGGTTAACTAGCAGGCCCTTGGATTATCTAGGTTACCTAGCAGGAATAGGATTATGAAAGATCCCTAGTGGGCAATTGGACTATCTAGGTTAAATGGCTGGCGCTTGGACTATGTAGGTTAACTAGCAGGCCCATGGATTATGTAGGTTTACTAGGGGGCACTTGGACTATCTAGGTTAACTAGCGGGCACTTGGACTATGTAGTTTCCCTAGCGGGCATTTTGACAATTTAGGTTACCTAGCGGGCACTTGGACTATGTAGGTTACCTAGCGGGCACTTGGACTATCTAGGTTACCTAGCAGGCACTTTGACTATCTAGGTTAACTAACGGGCACTTGGACTATGTAGGGTAACTAGCGGGCACTTGGCCTGTCTAGGTTACCTAACGGGCACTTGGATTATCTAGGTTAACGACCGGGCACTTGGAATATGTAGGTTACCTTGCCGCCCCTTGGACCAGCTAAGTTAGCTAACAGGCACTTGGACTATCTAGGTTCCCTAGCGGGCACATGTACTATCTATGTTACCTAGTTGGCACTTGGACTATGTAGGTCAACTAGCGGGCCCTTGGACTACCTAGGTTAGCTAACGGGAACTTAGATTATGTAGGTTAACTAGGGGACACTTGCACTATGTTGGTTAACTAGCGGGCCCATGGACTATGTAGGTTTACTAGGGGGCCCTTGGACTATCTAGGTTCCCTAAAGGGCACTTGGACTATCTAGGTTAACGAACGGGCACTTGGACTTTGTAGGTTACCTAGCGGGCACTTGGACTATCTAGGTAACCTAGCGGGCACTAGGATGATACATGTTCCCTAGCTAACTCTAAGACTATTGGTTCCCTAATGGGCACTTGGATTATGGAGGTTCCATAGAGGGCACTTGGACTATATAGTTTTCTATCGGGCACTTGGACTATGTAGGGTAACTAGCGGGCACATGGACTATCTTGGTTACCTAGCGGGTACTTGGACTATCTAGGTTAACTAGGGGTCCCTTGGACTACGTAGGTTAACTAGCGGACACTTGCACTATGTAGGTTACCTAGCGGGCACTTGGACTATCTAGGTTAGCTAGCGTGCACTTGGACTATGTAGGTTAACTAGCGGACACTTGCACTATGTAGGTTACCTAGCGGGCTCTTGGACTATGTAGGTTAACTAGCATTCCCTTGGACTATCTAGGTTACCTAGCAGGAATAGGATTATGAAGCATCCCTAGCGGGCAATTGGACTATCTAGGTGAAATGGCTGGCGCTTGGACAATGTAGGTTAACTAGCAGGCCCATGGATTATGTAGGTTTACTAGGGGGCACTTGGACTATCTAGGTTAACTAGCGGGCACTTGGACTATGTAGTTTCCCTAGCGGGCATTTGGACAATTTAGGTTACCTAGCGGGCACTTGGAGTATGTAGGTTACCTATCGGGCACTTGGACTATCTAGGTTACCTAGCAGGCACTTTGACTATCTAGGTTAACTAACGGGCACTTGGACTATGTAGGGTAACTACGGGCGCTTGGACTGTCTAGGTTACCTAACGGGCACTTGGATTATCTAGGTTAACGAACGGGCACTTGGACTATGTAGGTTACCTAGCCGCCCCTTGGACTATCTATGTTAGCTAACGGGCACTTGGACTATGTATGTTCCAGAGCGGTCACTTGGATTATGTAGCTTGCCTAGCGGGCATTTAGACTATGTAGGTTTCCTTGCGGGCATTTGGACTATGTAGGTTCCCTAACGGGCACTTGGACTATGTAGGTTCCCTAGCGGTCACGTGGACTATGTAGACTTCTTAGAAGGCACTTGGACTATGTAGGTTAACTAGAGGGCACTTGGACTATCCAGGTTACCAAGCGGGCACTTGGACTATGTAGGTTACCCAATGGGCACTTGGACTATCTAGGTTAACGAACGGACAATTGGACTATGTAGGTTAGCTATCAGGCACTTGGAATATCTAGGTTACCTAGCAGGCACTTGGACTATGTAGGTTACCTAGCGGACACTTGGACGATTTAGGTTAACTTGCGGGCACTTGGACTATCTAGGTTAACTAGCGGGCCCTTGGACTACGAAGTTTCCCTAGCAAGCATTTGGATTATTTAGGTTACCTAGTGGGCACTTGGATTATGTAGGTTACCTAGCGGGCACTTGGACTACGGAGGTTAACTACAAGGCACTTGGACTATCAAGGTTACCTAGCGGGCCCTTGGACTATGTAGGTTACCAGCGGGCACTTGGACTATCTAGGTTAACGAACGTGCACTTGGACTATGTAGGTAACCTAGCGGGCACTTGGACTGTCTAGGTTACCTAGCGGGCAATTAAACTATGTAGGTTCCCTAGCGGGCACTTGGACTATGTAGGTTCCCTAGCGGGCACTTGGACTATTTAAGTTACCTAGCAGGCACTTTGACTATCTAGGTTAACTAACGGGCACTTGGACTATGTAGGTTGCTGAGCGAGCGCTTGGACTATGTAGGTTCCCTAGCGGGCACTTGGACTATGTAGGTTCCCTATCGGGTACTTGGACTGTCTAGGTTAACTAGCGGGTAATTGGACTGTCTAGGTTACCTAGTGGGCACTTGGACTATGTAAGTTCCCTAGCGGGCACTTGGGCTATCTACGTTACCTAGGGGGCACTTGGACTATGTAGGTTAACGAACGGGCACTTGGACTATGTAGTTTACCTAGCAGGCACTTGGACTATGTAGGTTAACTAGCGGGCACTTGCACTCTCTAGGTTACCTAGCGGGCATTTGGACTATGTACCTTCCCTAGCGGGCACTTGGACTATCTATGTTAAGTAGCGGGCACTTGGACTATGTAGGTTACCTAGCAGACACTTGCACTATGTAGATTACCTAGCGGGCACTTGGACTATGTAGGTTAACTAGAGGACATTTGGACGATCTATGTTAACTAGCGGGCACTTGGACGATCTAGGTTAACTAACGGGCACTTGGACTATCAAAGATAACAAGCGAGGCCTTGGACTATCTAGGTTAACTAGCGGGCCCTTGGACTATCTAGGTTACCTAGATAGCACTTGGAATATATAGGTTCCCTAGCGGACACTTGGACTATCTAGGTTAACGAACGGGCACTTGGACTATGCAAGTAACCTAGCGGGCACTTGGACTGTCTAGGTTACATAGCGGGCACTTGGACTTCTAGGTTAACGAACAGGCACTTGGAATATGTATGTTGCTTAGCGGGCACTTGGACAATCTAGGTTAGGTAACGGGCCTTTGGACTATGTACGTTACCTAGCGGGCACATGGACTAGCTAGGTTAACGAACGGGCACTTGGACTATGTAGGTAACCTAACGGGCACTTGGACTGTCTAGGTTACCCAGCGGGCACTTTGACTATCTAGGTTAACTAGCAGACCTTGGACTATGTAGGTTAACTAGCGGGCTCTTGGACTATCTAGGTTTCCTAGCAGGCACTTGGACTATGTACATACCCTAGCGCGCACTTGGACTATCTAGGTTACCTAGCGGGCACTTGGACTATGTACGTCCCCTAGTGGGCACTTGGACTATCTAGGTTAACTAACGGGAACAGGGAATATCTAGGTTAACTAGCCGGCACTTGGACTATCTAGGTTACCTAGCAGGCACTTGGATTATGAAGGATCCCTAGTGAGAACTTGGACTATCTAAGTTAACTAGCGGGCACTTTGACTATGTAGGTTAACTAGCGGACACTTGCACGATCTAGGTTAACTAGCGGGCCCTTGCACTATGTAGGTTAACTAGCGGGCCCATGGACTATGTAGGTTTACTAGCGGGCCCTTGGACTATCTAGGTTCCCTAAAGGGCACTTGGACTATCTAGGTTGCCGAACGGGCACTTGGACTGTGTAGGTTACCTAGCGGGCACTTGGACTATCTAGGTTACCTAGCGGGCACTTGGATGATACAGGTTCCCTAGCCAGCACTAAGACTATTGGTTCCCTCACGGGCACTTGGACTTTGTAGGTTCCATAGAGGGCACTTGGACTATATAGTTTTCTATCGGGCACTTGGACTATGTAGGGTAACTAGCAGGCACTTGGACTATGTAGGGTAACTAGCAGGCCCATGGATTATGTAGGTTTACTAGGGGGCACTTGGACTATCTAGGTTATCTAGCGGGCACTTGGACTATGTAGTTTCCCTAGCGGGCATTTGGACAATTTAGGTTACCTAGGGGGCACTTGGACTATGTAGGTTACCTAGCGGGCACATGGACTATCTAGGTTACCTAGCAGGCACTTTGACTATCTAGGTTAACTAACGGGCACTTGGACAATGTAGGGTAACTAGCGGGCACTTGGCCTGTCTAGGTTACCTAACGGGCACTTGGATTATCTAGGTTAACGAACGGGCACTTGGACTATGTAGGTTACCTAGCCGCCCCTTGGACTATCTAGGTTAGCTAACAGGCACTTGGACTATCTAGGTTCCCTAACGGGCACATGTACTATCTAGGTTACCTAGCGGGCACATGTACTATCTAGGTTACCTAGCTGGCACTTGGACTATGTAGGTCAACTAGCGGGCCCTTGGACTACCTAGGTTAGCTAACGGGAACTTAGATTATGTAGGTTAACTAGGGGGCACTTGCACTATGTAGGTTAACTAGCGGGCCCATGGACTATGTAGGTTTACTAGCGGGCCCTTGGACTATGTAGGTTCCCTAAAGGGCACTTGGACTATCTAGTTTACTGAACGGGCACTTGGACTTTGTAGGTTACCTAGCGGGCACTTGGACTATCTAGGTAACCTAGCTGGCACTTGGATGATTCAGGTTCCATAGCCAGCTCTAAGACTATTGGTTCCCTAACGGGCACTTGGACTATGGAGGTTCCATAGAGGGCACTTGGACTATATAGTTTTCTATCGGGCACTTGGACTATGTAGGTTAACTAGCGGGCACATTGACTATCTAGGTTACCTAGCGGGTACTTGGACTATCTAGGTTAACTAGGGTCCCCTTGGACTACGTAGGTTAACTAGCGGACACTAGCACTATGTATGTTACCTAGCGGGCACTTGGACTATCTAGGTTAACTAGCGTGCACTTGGACTATGTAGGTTAACTAGCGGACACTTGCACTATGTAGGTTACCTAGCGGGCTCTTGGACTATGTAGGTTAACTAGCAGGCCCTTGGACTATCTAGGTTACCTAGCAGGAATAGGATTATGAAGGATCCCTAGCGGGCAATTGGACTATCTAGGGTAAATGGCTGGCGCTTGGACTATGTAGGTTAACTAGCGGGCCCATGGATTATGTAGGTTTACTAGGGGGCACTTGGACTATCTAGGTTAACTAGCGGGCACTTGGACTATGTAGTTTCCCTAGCGGGCATTTGGACAATTTAGGTTACCTAGCGGGCACTTGGACTATGTAGGTTACCTAGCGGGCACTTGGACTATCTAGGTTACCTAGCAGGCACTTTGACTATCTAGGTTAACTAACGGGCACTTGGACTATGTAGGGTAACTAGCGGGCACTTGGACTGTCTAGGTAACCTAACGGGCACTTGGATTATGTAGGTTAACTAACGGGCACTTGGACTATGTAGGTTACCTAGCCGCCACTTGGACTATCTAGGTTAGCTAACAGGCACTTGGACTATCTAGGTTCCCTAGCAGGCACTTGTACTATCTAGGTTACCTAGCTGGCACTTGGACTATGTAGGTCAACTAGAAGGCCCATGGACTCTCTAGGTTAGCTAACGGGCACTTGGACTATGTATGTTCCAGAGCGGGCACTTGGACTATCTAGGTTAACGAACGTGCACTTGGACTATGTAGGTTGCTGAGCAAGCGCTTGGACTATGTAGGTAACCTAGCGGGCACTTGGACTGTCTAGGTTACCCAGTGGGCACTTTGACGATCTAGGTTAACTACCAGACCTTGGACTATGTAGGTTAAGTAGCGGGCTCTTGGACTATCTAGGTTTCCTAGCAGGCACTTGGACTATGTTCATACCCTAGCGCGCACTTGGACTATCTAGGTTACCTAGCGGGCACTTGGACTATGTACGTCCCCTAGTGGGCACTTGGACTATCTAGGTTAACTAACGGGAACTAGGACTATCTAGGTTAACTAGCGGGCACTTGGACTATCTAGGTTACCTAGCAGGCACTTGGATTATGAAGGATCCCTAGCGGGAACTTGGACTATCTAAGTTAACTAGCGGGCACTTGGACTATGTAGGTTAACTAGCGGACACTTGCACGATCTAGGTTAACTAACGGGCCCATGCACTATGTAGATTAACTAGCGGGCCCATGGACTATGTAGGTTTACTAGAGGGCCCTTGGACTATCTAGGTTCCCTAAAGGGCACTTGGACTATCTAGGTTACCGAACGGGCACTTGGACTTTGTAGGTTACCTAGCGGGCACTTGGACTATCTAGGTAACCTAGCGGGCACTTGGATGATTCAGGTTCCCTAGCCAGCTCTAAGACTATTGGTTCCCTAACGGGCACTTGGACTATGGAGGTTCCATAGAGGGCACTTGGACTATATAGTTTTCTATCGGGCACTTGGACTATGTAGGTTAACTAGCGGGCACATGGACTATCTAGGTTACCTAGCAGGTACTTGGACTATCTAGGTTAACTAGGGTCCCCTTGGACTACGTAGGTTAACTAGCGGACACTTGCACTATGTAGGTTACCTAGCGGGCACTTGGACTATCTAGGTTAACTAGCGTGCACTTGGACTATGTAGGTTAACTAGCGGACACTTGCACTATGTAGGTTACCTAGCGGGCTCTTGGACTATGTAGGTTAACTAGCAGGCCCTTGGACTATCTAGGTTACCTAGCAGGAATAGGATTATGAAGGATCCCTAGCGGGCAATTGGACTATCTAGGGTAAATGGCTGGCGCTTGGACTATGTAGGTTAACTAGCGGGCCCATGGATTATGTAGGTTTACTAGGGGGCACTTGGACTATCTAGGTTAACTAGCGGGCACTTGGACTATGTAGTTTCCCTAGCGGGCATTTTGACAATTTAGGTTACTTAGCGGGCACTTGGACTATGTAGGTTACCTAGCGGGCACTTGGACTATCTAGGTTACCTAGCAGGCACTTTGACTATCTAGGTTAACTAACGGGCACTTGGACTATTTGGTTGCTGAGCAAGCGCTTGGACTATGTAGGTTCCCTAGCGGGCACTTGGACTATGTAGGTTCCCTATCGGGTACTTGGACTGTCTAGGTTAACTAGTGGGCAATTGGACTGTCTAGGTTACCTAGTGGGCACTTGGACGATATAAGTTCCCTAGCGGGCACTTGGGCTATCTACGTTACCTAGGGGGCACTTGGACTATGTAGGTTAACGAACGGGCACTTGGACTATGTAGTTTACCTAGCAGGCACTTGGACTATGTAGGTTAACTAGCGGGCACTTGCACTCTCTAGGTTACCTAGCGGGCACTTGGACTATGTACCTTCCCTAGCGGGCACTTGGACTATCTATGTTAAGTAGCGGGCACTTGGACTATGTAGGTTACCTAGCAGACACTTGCACTATGTAGGTTACCTAGCGGGCATTTGGACTATGTAGGTTAACTAGAGGACATTTGGACGATCTAGGTTAACTAGCGGGCACTTGGACGATCTAGGTTAACTAACGAGCACTTGGACTATCAAAGTTAACAAGCGAGGCCTTGGACTATCTAGGTTAACTAGCGGGTCCTTGGACTATCTAGGTTACCTAGATAGCACTTGGAATATATAGGTTCCCTAGCGGACACTTGGACTATCTCGGTTAACGAACGGGCACTTGGACTATGCAAGTAACCTAGCGGGCACTTGGACTGTCTAGGTTAACGAACGGGCAATTGGAATATATATGTTGCTTAGCGGGCACTTGGACAATCTAGGTTAGGTAACGGGCCCTTGGACTATGTAGGTTACCTAGCGGGCACATGGACTAGCTAGTTTAACGAACGGGTACTTGGACTATGTAGGTAACCTAACGGGCACTTGGACTGTCTAGGTTACCTAGCGGGCACTTTGACTATCTAGGTTAACTAGCAGACCTTGGACTATGTAGGTTAACTAGCGGGCTCTTGGACTATCTAGGTTTCCTAGCAGGCACTTGGACTATGTACATAACCTAGCGCGCACTTGGACTATCTAGATTACCTAGCGGGCACTTGGACTATGTACGTCCCCTAGTGGGCACTTGGACTATCTAGGTTAACTAACGGGAACTAGGACTATCTAGGTTAACTAGCGGGGACTTGGACTATCTAGGTTACCTAGCAGGCACTTGGTTTATGAAGGATCCCTAGCGGGAACTTGGACTATCTAAGTTAACTAGCGGGCACTTGGACTATGTAGGTTAACTAGCGGACACTTGCACGATCTAGGTTAACTAGCGGGCCGTTGCACTATGTAGGTTAACTAGCGGGCCCATGGACTATGTAGGTTTACTAGCGGGCCCTTGGACTATCTAGGTTCCCTAAAGGGCACTTGGACTATCTAGGTTACCGAACGGGCACTTGGACTTTGTAGGTTACATAGCGGGCACTTGGACTATCTAGGTTACCTAGCGGACACTTGGATGATACAGGTTCCCTAGCCAGCACTAAGACTATTGGTTCCCTCACGGGCACTTGGACTTTGTAGGTTCCATAGAGGGCACTTGGACTATATAGTTTTCTATCGGGCACTTGGACTATGTAGGGTAACTAGCGGGCACATGGACTATCTAGGTTACCTAGCGGGTACTTGGACTATCTAGGTTAACTAGGTGTCCCTTGGAATACGTAGGTTAACTAGCGGACTCTTGCACTATGTAGGTTACCTAGCGGGCACTTGGACTATCTAGGTTAACTAGCGTGCACTTGGACTATGTAGGATAACTAGCGGACACTTGCACTATGTAGGTTACTTAGTGGGCTCTTGGACTATGTAGGTTAACTAGCAGGCCCTTGGATTATCTAGGTTACCTAGCAGGAATAGGATTATGAAGGATCCCTAGCGGGCAATTGGACTATCTAGGTGAAATGGCTGGCGCTTGGACTATGTAGGTTAACTAGCAGGCCCATGGATTATGTAGGTTTACTAGGGGGCACTTGGACTATCTAGGTTAACTAGCGGGCACTTGGACTATGTAGTTTCCCTAGCGGGCATTTTGACAATTTAGGTTACCTAGCGGGCACTTGGACTATGTAGGTTACCTAGCGGGCACTTGGAATATCTAGGTTACCTAGCAGGCACTTTGACTATCTAGGTTAACTAACGGGCACTTGGATTATCTAGGTTAACGACCGGGCACTTGGACTATGTAGGTTACCTTGCCGCCCCTTGGACTATCTAAGTTAGCTAACAGGCACTTGGACTATCTAGGTTCCCTAGCGGGCACATGTACTATCTATGTTACCTAGCTGGCACTTGGACTATGTAGGTCAACTAGCGGGCCCTTGGACTACCTAGGTTAGCTAACGGGAACTTAGATTATGTAGGTTAACTAGGGGACACTTGCACTATGTTGGTTAACTAGCGGGCCCATGGACTATGTAGGTTTACTAGGGGGCCCTTGGACTATCTAGGTTCCCTAAAGGGCACTTGGACTATCTAGGTTAACGAACGGGCACTTGGACTTTGTAGGTTACCTAGCGGGCACTTGGACTATCTAGGTAACCTAGCGGGCACTTGGATGATACATGTTCCCTTGCTAACTCTAAGACTATTGGTTCCCTAACGGGCACTTGGATTATGGAGGTTCCATAGAGGGCACTTGAACTATATAGTTTTCTATCGGGTACTTGGACTATGTAGGTTAACTAGCGGGCACATGGACTATCTAGGTTACCTAGCGGGTACTTGGACTATCTAGGTTAACTAGGGGTCCCTTGGACTACGTAGGTTAACTAGCGGACACTTGCACTATGTAGGTTACCTAGCGGGCACTTGGACTATCTAGGAAAACTAGCAGGCCCTCGGACTATCTAGGTTACCTAGCAGGAATAGGATTATGAAGGATCCCTAGCGGGCAATTGGACTATCTAGGTTAAATGGCTGGCGCTCTGACTATGTAGGTTAACTAGCGGGCCCATAGATTATGTAGGTTTACTAGGGGGCACTTGGACCATCTAGGTTAACTAGCGGGCACTTGGACTATGTAGTTTCCTTAGCGGGCATTTGGACAATTTAGGTTACCTAGCGGGTACTTGGACTATGTAGGTTACCTAGCGGGCACTTGGACTATCTAGGTTACCTAGCAGGCACTTTGACTATCTAGGTTAACTAACGGGCACTTGGACTATGTATGTTCCAGAGCGGGCAATTGGATTATGTAGGTTGCCTAGCGGGCATTTAGACTATGTAGGTTTCCTTGCGGGCATTTGGACTATGTAGGTTCCCTAATGGGCACTTGGACTATGTAGGTTCCCTAGCGGTCACGTGGACTATGTAGGTTAACTAGCGGGCACTTGGACTATCCAGGTTACCAAGCGGGCACTTGGAATATGTAGGTTACCCAATGGGCACTTGGACTATCTAGGTTAACGAACGGACACTTGGAATATGTACGTTGCCTAGCGGGCACTTGGACAATCTAGGTTAGGTAACGGGCACTTGGACTATCTAGGTTACCTAGTGGGAACTTGGACAATGTAGGTTACCTAGCAGGTACTTGGACTATCAAGGTTAACTAGCGGGCACTTGGACTATCGAGGTTACCTAGCGGGCACCCTGAATATCTAGGTTACCTAGCGGGCCCTTGGACTATGTAGGTTACCTAGAACGCACATGGATTATCTAGGTTAACGAACGGGCACTTGGACTATGTAGGTAACCTAACGGGCACTTGGACTGTCTAGGTTAACGAACGGGCACTTGGACTATGTAGGTAACCTAACGGGCACTTGGACTGTCTAGGTTACCCAGCGGGCACTTTGACTATCTAGGTTAACTAGCAGACCTTGGACTATGTAGGTTAACTAGCAGGCCCTTGGATTATCTAGGTTACCTAGCAGGAATAGGATTATGAAGGATCCCTAGCGGGCAATTGGACTATCTAGGTGAAATGGCTGGCGCTTGGACTATGTAGGTTAACTAGCAGGCCCATGGATTATGTAGGTTTACTAGGGGGCACTTGGACTATCTAGGTTAACTAGCGGGCACTTGGACTATGTAGTTTCCCTAGCGGGCATTTTGACAATTTAGGTTACCTAGCGGGCACTTGGACTATGTAGGTTACCTAGCGGGCACTTGGAATATCTAGGTTACCTAGCAGGCACTTTGACTATCTAGGTTAACTAACGGGCACTTGGACTATGTAGGGTAACTAGCGGGCACTTGGCCTGTCTAGGTTACCTAACGGGCACTTGGATTATCTAGGTTAACGACCGGGCACTTGGACTATGTAGGTTACCTTGCCGCCCCTTGGACTATCTAAGTTAGCTAACAGGCACTTGGACTATCTAGGTTCCCTAGCGGGCACATGTACTATCTATGTTACCTAGCTGGCACTTGGACTATGTAGGTCAACTAGCGGGCCCTTGGACTACCTAGGTTAGCTAACGGGAACTTAGATTATGTAGGTTAACTAGGGGACACTTGCACTATGTTGGTTAACTAGCGGGCCCATGGACTATGTAGGTTTACTAGGGGGCCCTTGGACTATCTAGGTTCCCTAAAGGGCACTTGGACTATCTAGGTTAACGAACGGGCACTTGGACTTTGTAGGTTACCTAGCGGGCACTTGGACTATCTAGGTAACCTAGCGGGCACTTGGATGATACATGTTTCCTTGCTAACTCTAAGACTATTGGTTCCCTAACGGGCACTTGGATTATGGAGGTTCCATAGAGGGCACTTGAACTATATAGTTTTCTATCGGGCACTTGGACTATGTAGGTTAACTAGCGGGCACATGGACTATCTAGATTACCTAGCGGGTACTTGGACTATCTAGGTTAACTAGGGGTCCCTTGGACTACGTAGGTTAACTAGCGGACACTTGCACTATGTAGGTTACCTAGCGGGCACTTGGACTATCTAGGAAAACTAGCAGGCCCTCGGACTATCTAGGTTACCTAGCAGGAATAGGATTATGAAGGATCCCTAGCGGGCAATTGGACTATCTAGGTTAAATGGCTGGCGCTCTGACTATGTAGGTTAACTAGCGGGCCCATAGATTATGTAGGTTTACTAGGGGGCACTTGGACCATCTAGGTTAACTAGCGGGCCCTTGGACTATGTAGTTTCCTTAGCGGGCATTTGGACAATTTAGGTTACCTAGCGGGTACTTGGACTATGTAGGTTACCTAGCGGGCACTTGGACTATCTAGGTTACCTAGCAGGCACTTTGACTATCTAGGTTAACTAACGGGCACTTGGACTATGTATGTTCCAGAGCGGGCAATTGGATTATGTAGGTTGCCTAGCGGGCATTTAGACTATGTAGGTTTCCTTGCGGGCATTTGGACTATGTAGGTTCCCTAATGGGCACTTGGACTATGTAGGTTCCCTAGCGGTCACGTGGACTATGTAGGTTAACTAGTGGGCACTTGGACTATCCAGGTTACCAAGCGGGCACTTGGAATATGTAGGTTACCCAATGGGCACTTGGACTATCTAGGTTAACGAACGGACACTTGGAAGATGTACGTTGCCTAGCGGGCACTTGGACAATCTAGGTTAGGTAACGGGCACTTGGACTATCTAGGTTACCTAGTGGGAACTTGGACAATGTAGGTTACCTAGCAGGTACTTGGACTATCTAGGTTAACTAGCGGGCACTTGGACTATCGAGGTTACCTAGCGGGCACCCTGAATATCTAGGTTACCTAGCGGGCCCTTGGACTATGTAGGTTACCTAGCACGCACATGGATTATCTAGGTTAACGAACGGGCACTTGGACTATGTAGGTAACCTAACGGGCACTTGGACTGTCTAGGTTACCCAGCGGGCACTTTGACTATCTAGGTTAACTAGCAGACCTTGGACTATGTAGGTTAACTAGCGGGCCCTTGGACTATGTAGGTTAACTAGCGGGCTCTTGGACTATCTAGGTTTCCTAGCAGGCACTTGGACTATGTACATACCCTAGCGCGCACTTGAAGTATCTAGGTTACCTAGTGGGCACTTGGACTATGTACGTCCCCTAGTGGGCACTTGGACTATCTAGGTTAACTAACGGGAACTAGGACTATCTAGGTTAACTAGCGGGCACTTGGACTATGTAGGTTAACTAGCGTACACTTGCACGATCTAGGTTAACTAGCGGGCCCTTGCACTATGTAGGTTAACTAGCGGGCCAATGGACTATGTAGGTTTACTAGCGGGTACTTGGAATATCTAGGTTAACTAGGGGTCCCTTGGACTACGTAGGTTAACTAGCGGACACTTGCACTATGTAGGTTACCTAGCAGGCACTTTGACTATCTAGGTTAACTAACGGGCACTTGGACTATGTAGGGTAACTAGCGGGCACTTGGACTGTCTAGGTTACCTAACGGGCACTTGGATTATCTAGGTTACCTAACAGGCACTTGGACTATCTAGGTTCCCTAGCGGGCACTTGTACTATCTAGGTGTCCTAGCTGGCACTTGGACTATGTAGGTCAACTAGCGGGCCCTTGGACTACCTAGGTTAGCTAACAGGAACTTAGATTATGTAGGTAACTAGGAGACACGTGGACTATGTAGGTTTACTAGCGGGCCCTTCGACTGTCTAGGTTCCCTAAAGGGCACTTGGACTATCTAGGTTACCGAACGGGCACTTGGACTTTGTAGGTTACCTAGCGGGCACTTGGACTATCTAGGTTACCTAGCGGGCACGTGGATGATACAGGTTCCCTAGCCAGCACTAAGACTATTGGTTCCCTCACGGGCACTTGGACTATGTAGGTTCCATAGAGGGCACTTGGACTATATAGTTTTCTATGGGGCACTTGGACTATGTAGGTTAACTAGCGGGCACATGGACTATCTAGGTTACCTAGCGGGTACTTGGACTATCTAGGTTAACTAGGGGTCCCTTGGACTACGTAGGTTAACTAACAGACACTTGCACTATGTAGGTTACCTAGCGGGCACTTGGACTATCTAGGTTAACTAGCGTGCACTTGGACTATGTAGGTTAACTAGCGGACACTTGCACTATGTAGGTTACCTAGCGGGCTCTTGGACTATGTAGGTTAACTAGCAGGCCCTTGGACTATCTAGGTTACCTAGCAGGAATAGGATTATGAAGGATCCCTAGCGGGCAATTGGACTATCTAGGTTAAATGGCTGGCACTTGGATTATGTAGGTTAACTAGCAGGCCCATGGATTATGTAGGTTTACTAGGGGGCACTTGGACTATCTAGGTTAACTAGCGTGCACTTGGACTATGTAGTTTCCCTAGCGGGCATTTGGAAAATTTAGGTTACCTAGCGGGAACTGGAGTATGTAGGTTACCTAGCGGGCACTTGGACTATCTAGGTTACCTAGCAGGCACTTTGACTATCTAGGTTAACTAACGGGCACTTGGACTATGTAGGGTAACTAGCGGGCACTTGGACTGTTTAGGTTACCTAACGGGCACTTGGATTATGTAGGTTAACGAACGGGCACTTGGACTATGTAGGTTACCTAGCCGCCACTTGGACTATCTAGGTTAGCTAACAGGCACTTGGACTATCTAGGTTCCCTAGCAGGCACTTGTACTATCTAGGTTACCTAGCTGGCACTTGGACTATGTAGGTCAACTAGCGGGCCCATGGACTCTCTAGGTTAGCTAACGGGCACTTGGACTATGTATGTTCCAGAGCGGGCACTTGGATTATGTAGCTTGCCTAGCGGGCATTTAGACTATGTAGGTTTCCTTGCGGGCATTTGGACTATGTAGGTTCCCTAACGGGCACTTGGACTATGTAGGTTCCCTAGTGGTCACGTGGACTATGTAGACTTCTTAGAAGGCACTTGGACTATGTAGGTTAACTAGAGTGCACTTGGACTATCCAGGTTACCAAGCGGGCACTTGGACTATGTAGGTTACCCAATGGGCAGTTGGACTATCTAGGTTAACGAACGGACACTTGGACTATGTAGGTTAGCTATCAGGCACTTGGAATATCTAGGTTACCTAGCAGGCACTTGAACTATGTAGGTTACCTAGCGGACACTTGGACGATTTAGGTTAACTAGCGGGCACTTGGACTATGAAATTTCCCTAGCGAGCATTTGGATTATTTAGGTTACCTAGTGGGCACTTGGACTATGTAGGTTACCTAGCGGGCACTTGGACTACGGAGGTTACCTACAAGGCACTTGGACTATCAAGGTTACCTAGCGGGCCCTTGGACTATGTAGGTTACCAGCGGGCACTTGGTCTATCTAGGTTAATGAACGTGCACTTGGACTATGTAGGTAACCTAGCGGGCACTTGGACTGTCTAGGTTACCTAGCGGGCAATTGGATTATGTAGGTTCCCTAGCGGGCACTTGGACTATGTAGGTTCCCTAGCGGGCACTTGGACTATTTAGCTTACCTAGCAGGCACTTTGACTATCTAGGTTAACTAATGGGCACTTGGAATAGGTAGGTTGCTGAGCGAGCGCTTGGACTATGTAGGTTCCCTAGCGGGCACTTGGACTATGTAGGTTCCCTATCGGGTACTTGGACTGTCTAGGTTAACTAGTGGGCAATTGACTGTCTAGGTTACCTAGTGGGCACTTGGACTATGTAAGTTCCCTAGCGGGAACTTGGGCTATCTACGTTACCTAGGGGGCACTTGGACTATGTAGGTTAACGAACGGGCACTTGGACTATGTAGTTTACCTAGCAGGCACTTGGACTATGTAGGTTAACTAGCGGGCACTTGCACTCTCTAGGTTACCTAGCGGGCATTGGACTATGTACCTTCCCTAGCGGGCACTTGGACTATTTATGTTAAGTAGCGGGCACTTGGACTATGTAGGTTACCTAGCAGACACTTGCACTATGTAGGTTACCTAGCGGGCACTTGGACTATGTAGGTTAACTAGAGGACATTTGGACGATCTAGGTTTACTAGCGGGCACTTGGACGTTCTAGGTTAACTAACGGGCACTTGGACTATCAAAGTTAACAAGCGAGGCCTTGGACTATCTAGGTTAACTAGCGGGCCCTTGGACTATCTAGGTTACCTAGATAGCACTTGGAATATATAGGTTCCCTAGCGGACTCTTGGACTATCTAGGTTAACGAACGGGCACTTGGACTATGCAAGTAACCTAGCGGGCACTTGGACTGTCTAGGTTACATAGCGGGCACTTAGACTTCTAGGTTAACGAACGGGCACTTGGAATATGTATGTTGCTTAGCGGGCACTTGGACAATCTAGGTTAGGTAACGGGCCCTTGGACTATGTAGGTTACCTAGCGGGCACATGGACTAGCTAGGTTAACGAACGGGCACTTGGACTATGTAGGTAACCTAACGGGCACTTGGACTGTCTAGGTTACCCAGCGGGCACTTTGACTATCTAGGTTAACTAGCAGACCTTGGACTATGTAGGTTAACTAGCGGGCTCTTGGACTATCTAGGTTTCCTAGCAGGCACTTGGACTATGTACATACCCTAGCGCGCACTTGGACTATCTAGGTAACCTAGCGGGTACTTGGACTATCTAGGTTAACTAGGGGTCCCTTGGACTACGTAGGTTAACTAGCAGACACTTGCACTATGTAGGTTACCTAGCGGGCACTTGGACTATCTAGGTTAACTAGCGTGCACTTGGACTATGTAGGTTAACTAGCGGACACTTGCACTATGTAGGTTACCTAGCGGGCTCTTGGACTATGTAGGTTAACTAGCAGGCCCTTGGACTATCTAGGTTACCTAGCAGGAATAGGATTATGAAGGATCCCAAGCGGGCAATTGGACTATCTAGGTTAAATGGCTGGCACTTGGATTATGTAGGTTAACTAGCAGTCCCATGGATTATGTAGGTTTACTAGGGGGCACTTGGACTATCTAGGTTAACTAGCGGGCACTTGGACTATGTAGTTTCCCTAGCGGGCATTTGGAAAATTTAGGTTACCTAGCGGGCACTTGGAGTATGTAGGTTACCTAGCGGGCACTTGGACTATCTAGGTTACCTAGCAGGCACTTTGACTATCTAGGTTAACTAACGGGCACTTGGACTATGTAGGGTAACTAGCGGGCACTTGGACTGTCTAGGTAACCTAACGGGCACTTGGATTATGTAGGTTAACTAACGGGCACTTGGACTATGTAGGTTACCTAGCCGCCACTTGGACTATCTAGGTTAGCTAACAGGCACTTGGACTATCTAGGTTCCCTAGCAGGCACTTGTACTATCTAGGTTACCTAGCTGGCACTTGGACTATGTAGGTCAACTAGCGGGCCCATGGACTATCTAGGTTAGCTAACAGGCACTTGGACTATCTAGGTTCCCTAGCAGGCACTTGTACTATCTAGGTTACCTAGCTGGCACTTGGACTATGTAGGTCAACTAGCGGGCCCATGGACTCTCTAGGTTAGCTAACGGGCACTTGGACTATGTATGTTCCAGAGCGGGCACTTGGATTATGTAGCTTGCCTAGCGGGCATTTAGACTATGTAGGTTTCCTTGCGGGCATTTGGACTATGTAGGTTCCCTAACGGGCACTTGGACTATGTAGGTTCCCTAGTGGTCACGTGGACTATGTAGACTTCTTAGAAGACACTTGGACTATGTAGGTTAACTAGAGTGCACTTGGACTATCCAGGTTACCAAGCGGGCACTTGGACTATGTAGGTTACCCAATGGGCACTTGGACTATCTAGGTTAACGAACGGACACTTGGACTATGTAGGTTAGCTATCAGGCACTTGGAATATCTAGGTTACCTAGCAGGCACTTCGACTATGTAGGTTACCTAGCGGACACTTGGACGATTTAGGTTAACTAGCGGGCACTTGGACTATCTAGGTTAACTAGCGGGCCCTTGGACTATGAAGTTTCCCTAGCGAGCATTTGGATTATTTAGGTTACCTAGTGGGCACTTGGACTATGTAGGTTACCTAGCGGGCACGTGGACTACGGAGGTTACCTACAAGGCACTTGGACTATCAAGGTTACCTAGCGGGCCCTTGGACTATGTAGGTCACCAGCGGGCACTTGGACTATCTAGGTTAACGAACGTGCACTTGGACTATGTAGGTAACCTAGCGGGCACTTGGACTGTCTAGGTTACCTAGCGGGCAATTGGATTATGTAGGTTCCCTAGCGGGCACTTGGACTATGTAGGTTCCCTAGCGGGCACTTGGACTATTAACTTACCTAGCAGGCACTTTGACTATCTAGGTTAACTAATGGGCACTTGGAATATGTAGGTTGCTGAGCGAGCGCTTGGACTATTTAGGTTCCCTAGCGGGCACTTGGACTATGTAGGTTCCCTATCGGGTACTTGGACTGTCTAGGTTAACTAGTGGGCAATTGACTGTCTAGGTTACCTAGTGGGCACTTGGACTATGTAAGTTCCCTAGCGGGAACTTGGGCTATCTACGTTACCTTGGGGGCACTTGGACTATGTAGGTTAACGAACGGTCACTTGGACTATGTAGTTTACCTAGCAGGCACTTGGACTATGTAGGTTAACTAGCGGGCACTTGCACTCTCTAGGTTACCTAGCGGGCATTGGACTATGTACCTTCCCTAGCGGGCACTTGGACTATTTATGTTAAGTAGCGGGCACTTGGACTATGTAGGTTACCTAGCAGACACTTGCACTATGTAGGTTACCTAGCGGGCACTTGGACTATGTAGGTTAACTAGAGGACATTTGGACGATCTAGGTTTACTAGCGGGCACTTGGACGTTCTAGGTTAACTAACGGGCACTTGGACTATCAAAGTTAACAAGCGAGGCCTTGGACTATCTAGGTTAACTAGCGGGCCCTTGGACTATCTAGGTTACCTAGATAGCACTTGGAATATATAGGTTCCCTAGCGGACTCTTGGACTATCTAGGTTAACGAACGGGCACTTGGACTATGCAAGTAACCTAGCGGGCACTTGGACTGTCTAGGTTACATAGCGGGCACTTAGACTTCTAGGTTAACGAACGGGCACTTGGAATATGTATGTTGCTTAGCGGGCACTTGGACAATCTAGGTTAGGTAACGGGCCCTTGGACTATGTAGGTTACCTAGCGGGCACATGGACTAGCTAGGTTAACGAACGGGCACTTGGACTATGTAGGTAACCTAACGGGCACTTGGACTGTCTAGGTTACCCAGCGGGCACTTTGACTATCTAGGTTAACTAGCAGACCTTGGACTATGTAGGTTAACTAGCGGGCTCTTGGACTATCTAGGTTTCCTAGCAGGCACTTGGACTATGTACATACCCTAGCGCGCACTTGGACTATCTAGGTTACCTAGCGGGTACTTGGACTATCTAGGTTAACTAGGGGTCCCTTGGACTACGTAGGTTAACTAGCAGACACTTGCACTATGTAGGTTACCTAGCGGGCACTTGGACTATCTAGGTTAACTAGCGTGCACTTGGACTATGTAGGTTAACTAGCGGACACTTGCACTATGTAGGTTACCTAGCGGGCTCTTGGACTATGTAGGTTAACTAGCAGGCCCTTGGACTATCTAGGTTACCTAGCAGGAATAGGATTATGAAGGATCCCAAGCGGGCAATTGGACTATCTAGGTTAAATGGCTGGCACTTGGATTATGTAGGTTAACTAGCAGGCCCATGGATTATGTAGGTTTACTAGGGGGCACTTGGACTATCTAGGTTAACTAGCGGGCACTTGGACTATGTAGTTTCCCTAGCGGGCATTTGGAAAATTTAGGTTACCTAGCGGGCACTTGGAGTATGTAGGTTACCTAGCGGGCACTTGGACTATCTAGGTTACCTAGCAGGCCCTTTGACTATCTAGGTTAACTAACGGGCACTTGGACTATGTAGGGTAACTAGCGGGCACTTGGACGGTCTAGGTTACCTAACGGGCACTTGGATTATGTAGGTTAACTAACGGGCACTTGGACTATGTAGGTTACCTAGCCGCCACTTGGACTATCTAGGTTAGCTAACAGGCACTTGGACTATCTAGGTTCCCTAGCAGGCACTTGTACTATCTAGGTTACCTAGCTGGCACTTGGACTATGTAGGTCAACTAGCGGGCCCATGGACTCTCTAGGTTAGCTAACGGGCACTTGGACTATGTATGTTCCAGAGAGGGCACTTGGATTATGTAGGTTGCCTAGCGGGTATTTAGACTATGTAGGTTTCCTTGCGGGCATTTGGACTATGTAGGTTCCCTAACGGGCACTTGGACTATGTAGATTCCCCAGTGGTCACGTGGACTATGTAGACTTCTTAGAAGACACTTGGACTATGTAGGTTAACTAGAGTGCACTTGGACTATCCAGGTTACCAAGCGGGCACTTGGACTATGTAGGTTACCCAATGGGCACTTGGACTATCTAGGTTAACGAACGGACACTTGGACTATGTAGGTTAGCTATCAGGCACTTGGAATATCTAGGTTACCTAGCAGGCACTTCGACTATGTAGGTTACCTAGCGGACACTTGGACGATTTAGGTTAACTAGCGGGCACTTGGACTATCTAGGTTAACTAGCGGGCCCTTGGACTATGAAGTTTCCCTAGCGAGCATTTGGATTATTTAGGTTACCTAGTGGGCACTTGGACTATGTAGGTTACCTAGCGGGCACTTGGACTACGGAGGTTACCTACAAGGCACTTGGACTATCAAGGTTACCTAGCGGGCCCTTGGACTATGTAGGTTACCAGCGGGCACTTGGACTATCTAGGTTAACGAATGTGCACTTGGACTATGTAGGTAACCTAGCGGGCACTTGGACTGTCTAGGTTACCTAGCGGGCAATTGGATTATGTAGGTTCCCTAGCGGGCACTTGGACTATGTAGGTTCCCTAGCGGGCACTTGGACTATTTAGGTTACCTAGCAGGCACTTTGACTATCTAGGTTAACTAACGGGCACTTGGAATATGTAGGTTGCTGAGCGAGCGCTTGGACTATGTAGGTTCCCTAGCGGGCACTTGGACTATGTAGGTTCCCTATCGGGTACTTGGACTGTCTAGGTTAACTAGTGGGCAATTGGACTGTCTAGGTTACCTAGTGGGCACTTGGACTATGTAAGTTCCCTAGCGGGCACTTGGGCTATCTACGTTACCTAGGGGGCACTTGGACTATGTAGGTTAACGAACGGGCACTTGGACTATGTAGTTTACCTAGCAGGCACTTGGACTATGTAGGTTAACTAGCGGGCACTTGCACTCTCTAGGTTACCTAGCTGGCACTTGGACTATGTACCTTCCCTAGCGGGCACTTGGACTATTTATGTTAAGTAGCGGGCACTTGGACTATGTAGGTTACCTAGCGGGCACTTGGACTATGTAGGTTAACTAGAGGACATTTGGACGATCTAGGTTAACTAGCGGGCACTTGGACGATCTAGGTTAACTAACGGGCACTTGGACTATCAAAGTTAACAAGCGAGGCCTTGGACTATCTAGGTTAACTAGCGGGCCCTTGGACTATCTAGGTTACCTAGATAGCACTTGGAATATATAGGTTCCCTAGCGGACTCTTGGACTATCTAGGTTAACGAACGGGCACTTGGACTATGCAAGTAACCTAGCGGGCACTTGGACTGTCTAGGTTACATAGCGGGCACTTGGACTTCTATGTTAACGAACAGGCACTTGGAATATGTATGTTGCTTAGCGGGCACTTGGACAATCTAGGTTAGGTAATGGGCCCTTGGACTATGTAGGTTACCTAGCGGGCACATAACTAGCTAGGTTAACGAACGGGCACTTGCACTGTCTAGGTTACCCAGCGGGCACTTTGACTATCTAGGTTAACTAGCAGACCTTGGACTATGTAGGTTAACTAGCGGGCTCTTGGATTATCTAGGTTTCCTAGCAGGCACTTGGACTATGTACATACCCTAGCGCGCACTTGGACTATCTAGGTAACCTAGCGGGTACTTGGACTATCTAGGTTAACTAGGGGTCCCTTGGAATACGTAGGTTAACTAGCAGACACTTGCACTATGTAGGTTACCTAGCGGGCACTTGGACTATCTAGGTTAACTAGCGTGCACTTGGCCTATGTAGGTTAACTAGCGGACACTTGCACTATGTAGGTTACCTAGCGGGCTCTTGGACTATGTAGGTTAACTAGCAGGCCCTTGGACTATCTAGGTTACCTAGCAGGAATAGGATTATGAAGGATCCCTAGCGGGCAATTGGACTATCTAGGTTAAATGGCTGGCACTTGGATCATGTAGGTTAACTAGCAGGCCCATGGATTATGTAGGTTTACTAGGGGGCACTTGGACTATCTAGGTTAACTAGCGGGCACTTGGACTATGTAGTTTCCCTAGCGGGCATTTGGAAAATTTAGGTTACCTAGCGGGCACTTGGAGTATGTAGGTTACCTAGCGGGCACTTGGACTATCTAGGTTACCTAGCAGGCACTTTGACTATCTAGGTTAACTAACGGGCACTTGGACTATGTAGGGTAACTAGCGGGCACTTTGACTATTTAGGTTAACTAACGGGCACTTGGACTATGTAGGGTAACTAGCGGGCACTTGGACTGTCTAGGTTACCTAACGGGCACTTGGATTATGTAGGTTAACGAACGGGCACTTGGACTATGTAGGTTACCTAGCCGCCACTTGGACTATCTAGGTTAGCTAACAGGCACTTGGACTATCTAGGTTCCCTAGCAGGCACTTGTACTATCTAGGTTACCTAGGTGGCACTTGGACTATGTAGGTCAACTAGCGGGCCCATGGACTCTCTAGGTTAGCTAATGGGCACTTGGACTATGTATGTTCCAGAGCGGGCACTTGGATTATGTAGGTTGCCTAGCGGGCATTTAGACTATGTAGGTTTCCTTGCGGGCATTTGGACTATGTAGGTTCCCTAACGGGCACTTGGACTATGTAGGTTCCCTAGTGGTCACGTGGACTATGTAGACTTCTTAGAAGGCACTTGGACTATGTAGGTTAACTAGAGTGCACTTGGACTATCCAGGTTACCAAGCGGGCACTTGGACTATGTAGGTTACCCAATGGGCACTTGGACTATCTAGGTTAACGAACGGACACTTGGACTATGTAGGTTAGCTATCAGGCACTTGGAATATCTAGGTTACCTAGCAGGTACTTGGATTATGTAGGTTACCTAGCGGACACTTGGACGATTTAGGTTAACTAGCGGGCACTTGGACTATCTAGGCTAACTAGCGGGCCCTTGGACTATGAAGTATCCCTAGCGAGCATTTGGATTATTTAGGTTACCTAGTGGGCACTTGGACTATGTAGGTTACCTAGCGGGCACTTGGACTACGGAGGTTACCTACAAGGCACTTGGACTATCAAGGTTACCTAGCGGGCCCTTGGACTATGTAGGTTATGAGCGGGCACTTGGACTATCTAGGTTAACGAACGTGCAATTGGACTATGTAGGTAACCTAGCGGGCACTTGGACTGTCTAGGTTACCTAGCGGGCAATTGGACTATGTAGGTTCCCTAGCGGGCACTTGGACTATGTAGGTTCCCTAGCGGGCACTTGGACTATTTAGGTTACCTAGCAGGCACTTTGACTATCTAGGTTAACTAACGGGCACTTGGAATATGTAGGTTGCTGAGCGAGCGCTTGGACTATGTAGGTTCCCTAGCGGGCACTTGGACTATGTAGGTTCCCTATAGGGTACTTGGACTGTCTAGGTTAACTAGTGGGCAATTGGACTATGTAAGTTCCCTAGCGGGCACTTGGGCTATCTACGTTACCTAGGGGGCACTTGGACTATGTAGGTTAACGAACGGGCACTTGGACTATGTAGTTTACCTAGCAGGCACTTGGACTATGTAGGTTAACTAGCGGGCACTTGCACTCTCTAGGTTACCTAGCGGGCACTTGGACTATGTACCTTCCCTAGCGGGCACTTGGACTATTTATGTTAAGTAGCGGGCACTTGGACTATGTAGGTTACCTAGCAGACACTTGTACTATGTAGGTTACCTAGCGGGCACTTGGACTATGTAGGTTAACTAGAGGACATTTGGACGATCTAGGTTAACTAGCGGGCACTTGGACGATCTAGGTTAACTACCGGGCACTTGGACTATGTATGTTCCAGAGCGGGCAATTGGATTATGTAGGTTGCCTAGCGGGCATTTAGACTATGTAGGTTTCCTTGCGGGCATTTGGACTATGTAGGTTCCCTAATGGGCACTTGGACTATGTAGGTTCCCTAGCGGTCACGTGGACTATGTAGGTTAACTAGCGGGCACTTGGACTATCCAGGTTACCAAGCGGGCACTTGGAATATGTAGGTTACCCAATGGGCACTTGGACTATCTAGGTTAACGAACGGACACTTGGAATATGTACGTTGCCTAGCGGGCACTTGGACAATCTAGGTTAGGTAACGGGCACTTGGACTATCTAGGTTACCTAGTGGGAACTTGGACAATGTAGGTTACCTAGCAGGTACTAGGACTATCTAGGTTAACTAGCGGGCACTTGGACTATCGAGGTTACCTAGCGGGCACCCTGAATATCTAGGTTACCTAGCGGGCCCTTGGACTATGTAGGTTACCTAGCGCGCACATGGATTATCTAGGTTACCGAACGGGCACTTGGACTATGTAGGTAACCTAACGGGCACTTGGACTGTCTAGGTTACCCAGCGGGCACTTTGACTATCTAGGTTAACTAGCAGACCTTGGACTATGTAGGTTAACTAGCGGGCCCTTGGACTATGTAGGTTAACTAGCGGGCTCTTGGACTATCTAGGTTTCCTAGCAGGCACTTGGACTATGTACATACCCTAGCGCGCACTTGAAGTATCTAGGTTACCTAGTGGGCACTTGGACTATGTACGTCCCCTAGTGGGCACTTGGACTATCTAGGTTAATTAACGGGAACTAGGACTATCTAGGTTAACTAGCGGGCACTTGGACTATGTAGGTTAACTAGCGTACACTTGCACGATCTAGGTTAACTAGCGGGCCCTTGCACTATGTAGGTTAACTAGCGGGCCCATGGACTATGTAGGTTTACTAGCGGGTACTTGGAATATCTAGGTTAACTAGGGGTCCCTTGGACTACGTAGGTTAACTAGCGGCCACTTGCACTATGTAGGTTACCTAGCGGGCACTTGGACTATCTAGGTTACCTAGCAGGCACTTTGACTATCTAGGTTAACTAACGGGCACTTGGACTATGTAGGGTAACTAGCGGGCACTTGGACTGTCTAGGTTACCTAACGGGCACTTGGATTATCTAGGTTACCTAACAGGCACTTGGACTATCTAGGTTCCCTAGCGGGCACTTGTACTATCTAGGTGTCCTAGCTGGCACTTGGACTATGTAGGTCAACTAGCGGGCCCTTGGACTACCTAGGTTAGCTAACAGGAACTTAGATTATGTAGGTAACTAGGAGACACGTGGACTATGTAGGTTAACTAGCGGGCCCATGGACTATGTAGGTTTACTAGCGGGCCCTTCGACTATCTAGGTTCCCTAAAGGGCACTTGGACTATCTAGGTTACCGAACGGGCACTTGGACTTTGTAGGTTACCTAGCGGGCACTTGGACTATCTAGGTTACCTAGCGGGCACGTGGATGATACAGGTTCCCTAGCCAGCACTAAGACTATTGGTTCCCTCACGGGCACTTGGACTATGTAGGTTCCATAGAGGGCACTTGGACTATATAGTTTTCTATGGGGCACTTGGACTATGTAGGTTAACTAGCGGGCACATGGACTATCTAGGTTACCTAGCGGGTACTTGGACTATCTAGGTTAACTAGGGGTCCCTTGGACTACGTAGGTTAACTAACAGACACTTGCACTATGTAGGTTACCTAGCGGGCACTTGGACTATCTAGGTTAACTAGCGTGCACTTGGACTATGTAGGTTAACTAGCGGACACTTGCACTATGTAGGTTACCTAGCGGGCTCTTGGACTATGTAGGTTAACTAGCAGGCCCTTGGACTATCTAGGTTACCTAGCAGGAATAGGATTATGAAGGATCCCTAGCGGGCAATTGGACTATCTAGGTTAAATGGCTGGCACTTGGATTATGTAGGTTAACTAGCAGGCCCATGGATTATGTAGGTTTACTAGGGGGCACTTGGACTATCTAGGTTAACTAGCGTGCACTTGGACTATGTAGTTTCCCTAGCGGGCATTTGGAAAATTTAGGTTACCTAGCGGGAACTGGAGTATGTAGGTTACCTAGCGGGCACTTGGACTATCTAGGTTACCTAGCAGGCACTTTGACTATCTAGGTTAACTAACGGGCACTTGGACTATGTAGGGTAACTAGCGGGCACTTGGACTGTCTAGGTTACCTAACGGGCACTTGGATTATGTAGGTTAACGAACGGGCACTTGGACTATGTAGGTTACCTAGCCGCCACTTGGACTATCTAGGTTAGCTAACAGGCACTTGGACTATCTAGGTTCCCTAGCAGGCACTTGTACTATCTAGGTTACCTAGCTGGCACTTGGACTATGTAGGTCAACTAGCGGGCCCATGGACTCTCTAGGTTAGCTAACGGGCACTTGGACTATGTATGTTCCAGAGCGGGCACTTGGATTATGTAGCTTGCCTAGCGGGCATTTAGACTATGTAGGTTTCCTTGCGGGCATTTGGACTATGTAGGTTCCCTAACGGGCACTTGGACTATGTAGGTTCCCTAGTGGTCACGTGGACTATGTAGACTTCTTAGAAGGCACTTGGACTATGTAGGTTAACTAGAGTGCACTTGGACTATCCAGGTTACCAAGCGGGCACTTGGACTATGTAGGTTACCCAATGGGCACTTGGACTATCTAGGTTAACGAACGGACACTTGGACTATGTAGGTTAGCTATCAGGCACTTGGAATATCTAGGTTACCTAGCAGGCACTTGAACTATGTAGGTTACCTAGCGGACACTTGGACGATTTAGGTTAACTAGCGGGCACTTGGACTATGAAATTTCCCTAGCGAGCATTTGGATTATTTAGGTTACCTAGTGGGCACTTGGACTATGTAGGTTACCTAGCGGGCATTTCGACTACGGAGGTTACCTACAAGGCACTTGGACTATCAAGGTTACTTAGCGGGCCCTTGGACTATGTAGGTTACCAGCGGGCACTTGGTCTATCTAGGTTAATGAACGTGCACTTGGACTATGTAGGTAACCTAGCGGGCACTTGGACTGTCTAGGTTACCTAGCGGGCAATTGGATTATGTAGGTTCCCTAGCGGGCACTTGGACTATGTAGGTTCCCTAGCGGGCACTTGGACTATTTAGGTTACCTAGCAGGCACTTTGACTATCTAGGTTAACTAATGGGCACTTGGAATATGTAGGTTGCTGAGCGAGCGCATGGACTATGTAGGTTCCCTAGCGGGCACTTGGACTATGTAGGTTCCCTATCGGGTACTTGGACTGTCTAGGTTAACTAGTGGGCAATTGACTGTCTAGGTTACCTAGTGGGCACTTGTACTATGTAAGTTCCCTAGCGGGAACTTGGGCTATCTACATTACCTAGGGGGCACTTGGACTATGTAGGTTAACGAACGGGCACTTGGACTATGTAGTTTACCTAGCAGGCACTTGGACTATGTAGGTTAACTAGCGGGCACTTGCACTCTCTAGGTTACCTAGCGGGCAATGGACTATGTACCTTCCCTAGCGGGCACTTGGACTATTTATGTTAAGTAGCGGGCCCTTGGACTATGTAGGTTACCTAGCAGACACTTGCACTATGTAGGTTACCTAGCGGGCACTTGGACTATGTAGGTTAACTAGAGGACATTTGGACGATCTAGGTTTACTAGCGGGCACTTGGACGTTCTAGGTTAACTAACGGGCACTTGGACTATCAAAGTTAACAAGCGAGGCCTTGGACTATCTAGGTTAACTAGCGGGCCCTTGGACTATCTAGGTTACCTAGATAGCACTTGCAATATATAGGTTCCCTAGCGGACTCTTGGACTATCTAGGTTAACGAACGGGCACTTGGACTATGCAAGTAACCTAGCGGGCACTTGGACTGTCTAGGTTACATAGCGGGCACTTAGACTTCTAGGTTAACGAACGGGCACTTGGAATATGTATGTTGCTTAGCGGGCACTTGGACAATCTAGGTTAGGTAACGGGCCCTTGGACTATGTAGGTTACCTAGCGGGCACATGGACTAGCTAGGTTAACGAACGGGCACTTGGACTATGTAGGTAACCTAACGGGCACTTGGACTGTCTAGGTTACCCAGCGGGCACTTTGACTATCTAGGTTAACTAGCAGACCTTGGATTATGTAGGTTAACTAGCGGGCTCTTGGACTATCTAGGTTTCCTAGCAGGCACTTGGACTATGTACATACCCTAGCGCGCACTTGGACTATCTAGGTTACCTAGCGGGTACTTGGACTATCTAGGTTAACTAGGGGTCCCTTGGACTACGTAGGTTAACTAGCAGACACTTGCACTATGTAGGTTACCTAGCGGGCACTTGGACTATCTAGGTTAACTAGCGTGCACTTGGACTATGTAGGTTAACTAGCGGACACTTGCACTATGTAGGTTACCTAGCGGGCTCTTGGACTATGTAGGTTAACTAGCAGGCCCTTGGACTATCTAGGTTACCTAGCAGGAATAGGATTATGAAGGATCCCAAGCGGGCAATTGGACTATCTAGGTTAAATGGCTGGCACTTGGATTATGTAGGTTAACTAGCAGGCCCATGGATTATGTAGGTTTACTAGGGGGCACTTGGACTATCTAGGTTAACTAGCGGGCACTTGGACTATGTAGTTTCCCTAGCGGGCATTTGGAAAATTTAGGTTACCTAGCGGGCACTTGGAGTATGTAGGTTACCTAGCGGGCACTTGGACTATCTAGGTTACCTAGCAGGCCCTTTGACTATCTAGGTTAACTAACGGGCACTTGGACTATGTAGGGTAACTAGCGGGCACTTGGACTATGTAGGGTAACTAGCGGGCACTTGGACTGTCTAGGTTACCTAACGGGCACTTGGATTATGTAGGTTAACTAACGGGCACTTGGACTATGTAGGTTACCTAGCTGCCACTTGGACTATCTAGGTTAGCTAAGAGGCACTTGGACTATCTAGGTTCCCTAGCAGGCACTTGTACTATCTAGGTTACCTAGCTGGCACTTGGACTATGTAGGTCAACTAGCGGGCCCATGGACTATCTAGGTTAGCCAACAGGCACTTGGACTATCTAGGTTCCCTAGCAGGCACTTGTACTATCTAGGTTACCTAGCTGGCACTTGGACTATGTAGGTCAACTAGCGGGCCCATGGACTCTCTAGGTTAACTAACGGGCACTTGGACTATGTATGTTCCAGAGCGGGCACTTGGATTATGTAGGTTGCCTAGCGGGCATTTAGACTATGTAGGTTTCCTTGCGGGCATTTGGACTATGTAGGTTCCCTAACGGGCACTTGGACTATGTAGGTTCCCTAGTGGTCACGTGGACTATGTAGACTTCTTAGAAGACACTTGGACTATGTAGGTTAACTAGAGTGCACTTGGACTATCCAGGTTACCAAGCGGGCACTTGGACTATGTAGGTTACCCAATGGGCACTTGGACTATCTAGGTTAACGAACGGACACTTGGACTATGTAGGTTAGCTATCAGGCACTTGGAATATCTAGGTTACCTAGCAGGCACTTCGACTATGTAGGTTACCTAGCGGACACTTGGACGATTTAGGTTAACTAGCGGGCACTTGGACTATCTAGGTTAACTAGCGGGCCCTTGGACTATGAAGTTTCCCTAGCGAGCATTTGGATTATTTAGGTTACCTAGTGGGCACTTGGACTATGTAGGTTACCTAGCGGGCACTTGGACTACGGAGGTTACCTACAAGGCACTTGGACTATCAAGGTTACCTAGCGGGCCCTTGGACTATGTAGGTTACCAGCGGGCACTTGGACTATCTAGGTTAACGAACGTGCACTTGGACTATGTAGGTAACCTAGCGGGCACTTGGACTGTCTAGGTTACCTAGCGGGCAATTGGATTATGTAGGTTCCCTAGCGGGCACTTGGACTATGTAGGTTCCCTAGCGGGCACTTGGACTATTTAGGTTACCTAGCAGGCACTTTGACTATCTAGGTTAACTAACGGGCACTTGGAATATGTAGGTTGCTGAGCGAGCGCTTGGACTATGTAGGTTCCCTAGCGGGCACTTGGACTATGTAGGTTCCCTATCGGGTACTTGGACTGTCTAGGTTAACTAGTGGGCAATTGGACTGTCTAGGTTACCTAGTGGGCACTTGGACTATGTAAGTTCCATAGCGGGCACTTGGGCTATCTACGTTACCTAGGGGGCACTTGGACTATGTAGGTTAACGAACAGGCACTTGGACTATGTAGTTTACCTAGCAGGCACTTGGACTATGTAGGTTAACTAGCGGGCACTTGCACTCTCTAGGTTACCTAGCGGGCACTTGGACTATGTACCTTCCCTAGCGGGCACTTGGACTATTTATGTTAAGTAGCGGGCACTTGGACTATGTAGGTTACCTAGCAGACACTTGCACTATGTAGGTTACCTAGCGGGCACTTGGACTATGTAGGTTAACTAGAGGACATTTGGACGATCTAGGTTAACTAGCGGGCACTTGGACGATCTAGGTTAACTAACGGGCACTTGGACTATCAAAGTTAACAAGCGAGGCCTTGGACTATCTAGGTTAACTAGCGGGCCCTTGGACTATCTAGGTTACCTAGATAGCACTTGGAATATATAGGTTCCCTAGCGGACTCTTGGACTATCTAGGTTAACGAACGGGCACTTGGACTATGCAAGTAACCTAGCGGGCACTTGGACTGTCTAGGTTACATAGCGGGCACTTGGACTTCTAGGTTAACGAACGGGCACTTGGAATATGTATGTTGCTTAGCGGGCACTTGGACAATCTAGGTTAGGTAATGGGCCCTTGGACTATGTAGGTTACCTAGCGGGCACATGGACTAGCTAGGTTAACGAACGGGCACTTGGACTATGTAGGTAACCTAACGGGCACTTGGACTGTCTAGGTTAACCAGCGGGCACTTTGACTATCTAGGTTAACTAGCAGACCTTGGACTATGTAGGTTAACTAGCGGGCTCTTGGATTATCTAGGTTTCCTAGCAGGCACTTGGACTATGTACATACCCTAGCGCGCACTTGGACTATCTAGGTAACCTAGCGGGTACTTGGACTATCTAGGTTAACTAGGGGTCCCTTGAACTATGTAGGTTAACTAGCAGACACTTGCACTATGTAGGTTACCTAGCGGGCACTTGGACTATCTAGGTTAACTAGCGTGCACTTGGACTATGTAGGTTAACTAGCGGACACTTGCACTATGTAGGTTACCTAGCGGGCTCTTGGACTATGTAGGTTAACTAGCAGGCCCTTGGACTATCTAGGTTACCTAGCAGGAATAGGATTATGAAGGATCCCTAGCGGGCAATTGGACTATCTAGGTTAAATGGCTGGCACTTGGATTATGTAGGTTAACTAGCAGGCCCATGGATTATGTAGGTTTACTAGGGGGCACTTGGACTATCTAGGTTAACTAGCGGGCACTTGGACTATGTAGTTTCCCTAGCGGGCATTTGGAAAATTTAGGTTACCTAGCGGGCACTTGGAGTATGTAGGTTACCTAGCGGGCACTTGGACTATCTAGGTTACCTAGCAGGCACTTTGACTATCTAGGTTAACTAACGGGCACTTGGACTATGTAGGGTAACTAGCGGGCACTTGGACTGTCTAGGTTACCTAACGGGCACTTGGATTATGTAGGTTAACTAACGGGCACTTGGACTATGTAGGTTACCTAGCCGCCACTTGGACTATCTAGGTTAGCTAACAGGCACTTGGACTATCTAGGTTCCCTAGCAGGCACTTGTACTATCTAGGTTACCTAGCTGGCACTTGGACTATGTAGGTCAACTAGCGGGCCCATGGACTATCTAGGTTAGCTAACAGGCACTTGGACTATCTAGGTTACCTAGCAGGCACTTGTACTATCTAGGTTACCTAGCTGGCACTTGGACTATGTAGGTCAACTAGCGGGCCCATGGACTCTCTAGGTTAGCTAACGGGCACTTGGACTATGTATGTTCCAGAGCGGGCACTTGGATTATGTAGGTTGCCTAGCGGGCATTTAGACTATGTAGGTTTCCTTGCGGGCATTTGGACTATGTAGGTACCCTAACGGGCACTTGGACTATGTAGATTCCCCAGTGGTCACGTGGACTATGTAGACTTCTTAGAAGACACTTGGACTATGTAGGTTAACTAGAGTGCACTTGGACTATCCAGGTTACCAAGCGGGCACTTGGACTATGTAGGTTACCCAATGGGCACTTGGACTATCTAGGTTAACGAACGGACACTTGGACTATGTAGGTTAGCTATCAGGCACTTGGAATATCTAGGTTACCTAGCAGGCACTTCGACTATGTAGGTTACCTAGCGGACACTTGGACGATTTAGGTTAACTAGCGGGCACTTGGACTATCTAGGTTAACTAGCGGGCCCTTGGACTATGAAGTTTCCCTAGCGAGCATTTGGATTATTTAGGTTACCTAGTGGGCACTTGGACTATGTAGGTTACCTAGCGGGCACTTGGACTACGGAGGTTACCTACAAGGCACTTGGACTATCAAGGTTACCTAGCGGGCCCTTGGACTATGTAGGTTACCAGCGGGCACTTGGACTATCTAGGTTAACGAACGTGCACTTGGACTATGTAGGTAACCTAGCGGGCACTTGGACTGTCTAGGTTACCTAGTGGGCAATTGGATTATGTAGGTTCCCTAGCGGGCACTTGGACTATGTAGGTTCCCTAGCGGGCACTTGGACTATTTAGGTTACCTAGCAGGCACTTTGACTATCTAGGTTAACTAACGGGCACTTGGAATATGTAGGTTGCTGAGCGAGCGCTTGGACTATGTAGGTTCCCTAGCGGGCACTTGGACTATGTAGGTTCCCTATCGGGTACTTGGACTGTCTAGGTTAACTAGTGGGCAATTGGACTGTCTAGGTTACCTAGTGGGCACTTGGACTATGTAAGTTCCCTAGCGGGCACTTGGGCTATCTACGTTACCTAGGGGGCACTTGGACTATGTAGGTTAACGAACAGGCACTTGGACTATGTAGTTTACCTAGCAGGCACTTTGACAATGTAGGTTAACTAGCGGGCACTTGCACTCTCTAGGTTACCTAGCTGGCACTTGGACTATGTACCTTCCCTAGCGGGCACTTGGACTATTTATGTTAAGTAGCGGGCACTTGGACTATGTAGGTTACCTAGCGGGCACTTGGACTATGTAGGTTAACTAGAGGACATTTGGACGATCTAGGTTAACTAGCGGGCACTTGGACGATCTAGGTTAACTAACGGGCACTTGGACTATCAAAGTTAACAAGCGAGGCCTTGGACTATCTAGGTTAACTAGCGGGCCCTTGGACTATCTAGGTTACCTAGATAGCACTTGGAATATATAGGTTCCCTAGCGGACTCTTGGACTATCTAGGTTAACGAACGGGCACTTGGACTATGCAAGTAACCTAGCGGGCACTTGGACTATCTAGGTTACATAGCGGGCACTTGGACTTCTATGTTAACGAACGGGCACTTGGAATATGTATGTTGCTTAGCGGGCACTTGGACAATCTAGGTTAGGTAATGGGCCCTTGGACTATGTAGGTTACCTAGCGGGCATATGGACTAGCTAGGTTAACGAACGGGCACTTGGACTATGTAGGTAACCTAACGGGCACTTGGACTGTCTAGGTTACCCAGCGGGCACTTTGACTATCTAGGTTAACTAGCAGACCTTGGACTATGTAGGTTAACTAGCGGGCTCTTGGATTATCTAGGTTTCCTAGCAGGCACTTGGACTATGTACATACCCTAGCGCGCACTTGGACTATCTAGGTAACCTAGCGGGTACTTGGACTATCTAGGTTAACTAGGGTTCCCTTGGAATACGTAGGTTAACTAGCAGACACTTGCACTATGTAGGTTACCTAGCGGGCACTTGGACTATCTAGGTTAACTAGCGTGCACTTGGACTATGTAGGTTAACTAGCGGACACTTGCACTATGTAGGTTACCTAGCGGGCTCTTGGACTATGTAGGTTAACTAGCAGGCCCTTGGACTATCTAGGTTACCTAGCAGGAATAGGATTATGAAGGCTCCCTAGCGGGCAATTGGACTATCTAGGTTAAATGGCTGGCACTTGGATTATGTAGGTTAACTAGCAGGCCCATGGATTATGTAGGTTTACTAGGGGGCACTTGGACTATCTAGGTTAACTAGCGGGCACTTGGACTATGTAGTTTCCCTAGCGGGCATTTGGACAATTTAGGTTACCTAGCGGGCACTTGGAGTATGTAGGTTACCTAGCGGGCACTTGGACTATCTAGGTTACCTAGCAGGCACTTTGACTATCTAGGTTAACTAACGGGCACTTGGACTATGTAGGGTAACTAGCGGGCACTTGGACTGTCTAGGTTAACTAACGGGCACTTGGATTATGTAGGTTAACGAACGGGCACTTGGACTATGTAGGTTACCTAGCCGCCACTTGGACTATCTAGGTTAGCTAACAGGCACTTGGACTATCTAGGTTCCCTAGCAGGCACTTGTACTATCTAGGTTACCTAGCTGGCACTTGGACTATGTAGGTCAACTAGCGGGCCCATGGACTCTCTAGGTTAGCTAACGGGCACTTGGACTATGTATGTTCCAGAGCGGGCACTTGGATTATGTAGGTTGCCTAGCGGGCATTTAGACAATGTAGGTTTCCTTGCGGGCATTTGGACTATGTAGGTTCCCTAACGGGCACTTGGACTATGTAGGTTCCCTAGTGGTCACGTGGACTATGTAGACTTCTTAGAAGGCACTTGGACTATGTAGGTTAACTAGAGTGCACTTGGACTCTCCAGGTTACCAAGCGGGCACTTGGACTATGTAGGTTACCCAATGGGCACTTGGACTATCTAGGTTAACTAACGGGCACTTGGACTATGTAGGTTAGCTATCATGCACTTGGAATATCTAGGTTACCTAGCAGGCACTTCGACTATGTAGGTTACCTAGCGGACACTTGGACGATTTAGGTTAACTAGCGGGCACTTGGACTATCTAGGCTAACTAGCGGGCCCTTGGACTATGAAGTATCCCTAGCGAGCATTTGGATTATTTAGGTTACCTAGTGGGCACTTGGACTATGTAGGTTACCTAGCGTGCACTTGGACTACGGAGGTTACCTACAAGGCACTTGGACTATCAAGGTTACCTAGCGGGCCCTTGGACTATGTAGGTTACCAGCGGGCACTTGGACTATCTAGGTTAACGAACGTGCACTTGGACTATGTAGGTAACCTAGCGGGCACTTGGACTGTCTAGGTTACCTAGCGGGCAATTGGACTATGTAGGTTCCCTAGCGGGCACTTGGACTATGTAGGTTCCCTAGCGGGCACTTGGACTATTTAGGTTACCTAGCAGGCACTTTGACTATCTAGGTTAACTAACGGGCACTTGGAATATGTAGGTTGCTGAGCGAGCGCTTGGACTATGTAGGTTCCCTAGCGGGCACTTGGACTATGTAGGTTCCCTATCGGGTACTTGGACTGTCTAGGTTAACTAGTGGGCAATTGGACTATGTAAGTTCCCTAGCGGGCACTTGGGCTATCTACGTTACCTAGGGGGCACTTGGACTATGTAGGTTAACGAACGGGCACTTGGACTATGTAGTTTACCTAGCAGGCACTTGGACTATGTAGATTAACTAGCGGGCACTTGCACTCTCTAGGTTACCTAGAGGGCACTTGGACTATGTACCTTCCCTAGCGGGCACTTGGACTATTTATGTTAAGGAGCGGGCACTTGGACTATGTAGGTTACCTAGCAGACACTTGCACTATGTAGGTTACCTAGCGGGCACTTGGACTATGTAGGTTAACTAGAGGACATTTGGACGATCTAGGTTAACTAGCGGGCACTTGGACGATCTAGGTTAACTAACGGGCACTTGGACTATGTATGTTCCAGAGCGGGCAATTGGATTATGTAGGTTGCCTAGCGGGCATTTAGACTATGTAGGTTTCCTTGCGGGCATTTGGACTATGTAGGTTCCCTAATGGGCACTTGGACTATGTAGGTTCCCTAGCGGTCACGTGGACTATGTAGGTTAACTAGCGGGCACTTGGACTATCCAGGTAACCAAGCGGGCACTTGGAATATGTAGGTTACCCAATGGGCACTTGGACTATCTAGGTTAACGAACGGACACTTGGAATATGTACGTTGCCTAGCGGGCACTTGGACAATCTAGGTTAGGTAACGGGCACTTGGACTATCTAGGTTACCTAGTGGGAACTTGGACAATGTAGGTTACTAGCAGGTACTAGGACTATCTAGGTTAACTAGCGGGCACTTGGACTATCGAGGTTACCTAGCGGGCACCCTGAATATCTAGGTTACCTAGCGGGCCCTTGGACTATGTAGGTTACCTAGCGCGCACATGGATTATCTAGGTTACCGAACGGGCACTTGGACTATGTAGGTAACCTAACGGGCACTTGGACTGTCTAGGTTACCCAGCGGGCACTTTGACTATCTAGGTTAACTAGCAGACCTTGGACTATGTAGGTTAACTAGCGGGCCCTTGGACTATGTAGGTTAACTAGCGGGCTCTTGGACTATCTAGGTTTCCTAGCAGGCACTTGGACTATGTACATACCCTAGCGCGCACTTGAAGTATCTAGGTTACCTAGTGGGCACTTGGACTATGTACGTCCCCTAGTGGGCACTTGGACTATCTAGGTTAACTAACGGGAACTAGGACTATCTAGGTTAACTAGCGGGCACTTGGACTATGTAGGTTAACTAGCGTATACTTGCACGATCTAGGTTAACTATCGGGCCCTTGCACTATGTAGGTTAACTAGCGGGCCCATGGACTATGTAGGTTTACTAGCGGGTACTTGGAATATCTAGGTTAACTAGGGGTCCCTTGGACTACGTAGGTTAACTAGCGGACACTTGCACTATGTAGGTTACCTAGCGGGCACTTGGACTATCTAGGTTACCTAGCAGGCACTTTGACTATCTAGGTTAACTAACGGGCACTTGGACTATGTAGGTTCCCTATCGGGTACTTGGACTGTCTAGGTTAACTAGTGGGCAATTGACTGTCTAGGTTACCTAGTGGGCACTTGGACTATGTAAGTTCCCTAGCGGGAACTTGGGCTATCTACGTTACCTAGGGGGCACTTGGACTATGTAGGTTAACGAACGGGCACTTGGACTATGTAGTTTACCTAGCAGGCACTTGGACTATGTAGGTTAACTAGCGGGCACTTGCACTCTCTAGGTTACCTAGCGGGCATTGGACTATGTACCTTCCCTAGCGGGCACTTGGACTATTTATGTTAAGTAGCGGGCACTTGGACTATGTAGGTTACCTAGCAGACACTTGCACTATGTAGGTTACCTAGCGGGCACTTGGACTATGTAGGTTAACTAGAGGACATTTGGACGATCTAGGTTTACTAGCGGGCACTTGGACGTTCTAGGTTAACTAACGGGCACTTGGACTATCAAAGTTAACAAGCGAGGCCTTGGACTATCTAGGTTAACTAGCGGGCCCTTGGACTATCTAGGTTACCTAGATAGCACTTGGAATATATAGGTTCCCTAGCGGACTCTTGGACTATCTAGGTTAACGAACGGGCACTTGGACTATGCAAGTAACCTAGCGGGCACTTGGACTGTCTAGGTTACATAGCGGGCACTTAGACTTCTAGGTTAACGAACGGGCACTTGGAATATGTATGTTGCTTAGCGGGCACTTGGACAATCTAGGTTAGGTAACGGGCCCTTGGACTATGTAGGTTACCTAGCGGGCACATGGACTAGCTAGGTTAACGAACGGGCACTTGGACTATGTAGGTAACCTAACGGGCACTTGGACTGTCTAGGTTACCCAGCGGGCACTTTGACTATCTAGGTTAACTAGCAGACCTTGGACTATGTAGGTTAACTAGCGGGCTCTTGGACTATCTAGGTTTCCTAGCAGGCACTTGGACTATGTACATACCCTAGCGCGCACTTGGACTATCTAGGTTACCTAGCGGGTACTTGGACTATCTAGGTTAACTAGGGGTCCCTTGGACTACGTAGGTTAACTAGCAGACACTTGCACTATGTAGGTTACCTAGCGGGCACTTGGACTATCTAGGTTAACTAGCGTGCACTTGGACTATGTAGGTTAACTAGCGGACACTTGCACTATGTAGGTTACCTAGCGGGCTCTTGGACTATGTAGGTTAACTAGCAGGCCCTTGGACTATCTAGGTTACCTAGCAGGAATAGGATTATGAAGGATCCCAAGCGGGCAATTGGACTATCTAGGTTAAATGGCTGGCACTTGGATTATGTAGGTTAACTAGCAGGCCCATGGATTATGTAGGTTTACTAGGGGGCACTTGGACTATCTAGGTTAACTAGCGGGCACTTGGACTATGTAGTTTCCCTAGCGGGCATTTGGAAAATTTAGGTTACCTAGCGGGCACTTGGAGTATGTAGGTTACCTAGCGGGCACTTGGACTATCTAGGTTACCTAGCAGGCCCTTTGACTATCTAGGTTAACTAACGGGCACTTGGACTATGTAGGGTAACTAGCGGGCACTTGGACTATGTAGGGTAACTAGCGGGCACTTGGACTGTCTAGGTTACCTAACGGGCACTTGGATTATGTAGGTTAACTAACGGGCACTTGGACTATGTAGGTTACCTAGCCGCCACTTGGACTATCTAGGTTAGCTAAGAGGCACTTGGACTATCTAGGTTCCCTAGCAGGCACTTTTACTATCTAGGTTACCTAGCTGGCACTTGGACTATGTAGGTCAACTAGCGGGCCCATGGACTATCTAGGTTAGCTAACAGGCACTTGGACTATCTAGGTTCCCTAGCAGGCACTTGTACTATCTAGGTTACCTAGCTGGCACTTGGACTATGTAGGTCAACTAGCGGGCCCATGGACTCTCTAGGTTAGCTAACGGGCACTTGGACTATGTATGTTCCAGAGCGGGCACTTGGATTATGTAGGTTGCCTAGCGGGCATTTAGACTATGTAGGTTTCCTTGCGGGCATTTGGACTATGTAGGTTCCCTAACGGGCACTTGGACTATGTAGGTTCCCTAGTGGTCACGTGGACTATGTAGACTTCTTAGAAGACACTTGGACTATGTAGGTTAACTAGAGTGCACTTGGACTATCCAGGTTACCAAGCGGGCACTTGGACTATGTAGGTTACCCAATGGGCACTTGGACTATCTAGGTTAACGAACGGACACTTGGACTATGTAGGTTAGCTATCAGGCACTTGGAATATCTAGGTTACCTAGCAGGCACTTCGACTATGTAGGTTACCTAGCGGACACTTGGACGATTTAGGTTAACTAGCGGGCACTTGGACTATCTAGGTTAACTAGCGGGCCCTTGGACTATGAAGTTTCCCTAGCGAGCATTTGGATTATTTAGGTTACCTAGTGGGCACTTGGACTATGTAGGTTACCTAGCGGGCACTTGGACTACGGAGGTTACCTACAAGGCACTTGGACTATCAAGGTTACCTAGCGGGCCCTTGGACTATGTAGGTTACCAGCGGGCACTTGGACTATCTAGGTTAACGAACGTGCACTTGGACTATGTAGGTAACCTAGCGGGCACTTGGACTGTCTAGGTTACCTAGCGGGCAATTGGATTATGTAGGTTCCCTAGCGGGCACTTGGACTATGTAGGTTCCCTAGCGGGCACTTGGACTATTTAGGTTACCTAGCAGGCACTTTGACTATCTAGGTTAACTAACGGGCACTTGGAATATGTAGGTTGCTGAGCGAGCGCTTGGACTATGTAGGTTCCCTAGCGGGCACTTGGACTATGTAGGTTCCCTATCGGGTACTTGGACTGTCTAGGTTAACTAGTGGGCAATTGGACTGTCTAGGTTACCTAGTGGGCACTTGGACTATGTAAGTTCCCTAGCGGGCACTTGGGCTATCTACGTTACCTAGGGGGCACTTGGACTATGTAGGTTAACGAACAGGCACTTGGACTATGTAGTTTACCTAGCAGGCACTTGGACTATGTAGGTTAACTAGCGGGCACTTGCACTCTCTAGGTTACCTAGCGGGCACTTGGACTATGTTCTTCCCTAGCGGGCACTTGGACTATTTATGTTAAGTAGCGGGCACTTGGACTATGTAGGTTACCTAGCAGACACTTGCACTATGTAGGTTACCTAGCGGGCACTTGGACTATGTAGGTTAACTAGAGGACATTTGGACGATCTAGGTTAATAGCGGGCACTTGGACGATCTAGGTTAACTAACGGGCACTTGGACTATCAAAGTTAACAAGCGAGGCCTTGGACTATCTAGGTTAACTAGCGGGCCCTTGGACTATCTAGGTTACCTAGATAGCACTTGGAATATATAGGTTCCCTAGCGGACTCTTGGACTATCTAGGTTAACGAACGGGCACTTGGACTATGCAAGTAACCTAGCGGGCACTTGGACTGTCTAGGTTACATAGCGGGCACTTGGACTTCTAGGTTAACGAACGGGCACTTGGAATATGTATGTTGCTTAGCGGGCACTTGGACAATCTAGGTTAGGTAATGGGCCCTTGGACTATGTAGGTTACCTAGCGGGCACATGGACTAGCTAGGTTAACGAACGGGCACTTGGACTATGTAGGTAACCTAACGGGCACTTGGACTGTCTAGGTTAACCAGCGGGCACTTTGACTATCTAGGTTAACTAGCAGACCTTGGACTATGTAGGTTAACTAGCGGGCTCTTGGATTATCTAGGTTTCCTAGCAGGCACTTGGACTATGTACATACCCTAGCGCGCACTTGGACTATCTAGGTAACCTAGCGGGTACTTGGACTATCTAGGTTAACTAGGGGTCCCTTGGACTACGTAGGTTAACTAGCAGACACTTGCACTATGTAGGTTACCTAGCGGGCACTTGGACTATCTAGGTTAACTAGCGTGCACTTGGACTATGTAGGTTAACTAGCGGACACTTGCACTATGTAGGTTACCTAGGGGGCTCTTGGACTATGTAGGTTAACTAGCAGGCCCTTGGACTATCTAGGTTACCTAGCAGGAATAGGATTATGAAGGATCCCTAGCGGGCAATTGGACTATCTAGGTTAAATGGCTGGCACTTGGATTATGTAGGTTAACTAGCAGGCCCATGGATTATGTAGGTTTACTAGGGGGCACTTGGACTATCTAGGTTAACTAGCGGGCACTTGGACTATGTAGTTTCCCTAGCGGGCATTTGGAAAATTTAGGTTACCTAGCGGGCACTTGGAGTATGTAGGTTACCTAGCGGGCACTTGGACTATCTAGGTTACCTAGCAGGCACTTTGACTATCTAGGTTAACTAACGGGCACTTGGACTATGTAGGGTAACTAACGGGCACTTGGACTGTCTAGGTTACCTAACGGGCACTTGGATTATGTAGGTTAACTAACGGGCACTTGGACTATGTAGGTTACCTAGCCGCCACTTGGACTATCTAGGTTAGCTAACAGGCACTTGGACTATCTAGGTTCCCTAGCAGGCACTTGTACTATCTAGGTTACCTAGCTGGCACTTGGACTATGTAGGTCAACTAGCGGGCCCATGGACTATCTAGGTTAGCTAACAGGCACTTGGACTATCTAGGTTCCCTAGCAGGCACTTGTACTATCTAGGTTACCTAGCTGGCACTTGGACTATGTAGGTCAACTAGCGGGCCCATGGACTCTCTAGGTTAGCTAACGGGCACTTGGACTATGTATGTTCCAGAGCGGGCACTTGGATTATGTAGGTTGCCTAGCGGGCATTTAGACTATGTAGGTTTCCTTGCGGGCATTTGGACTATGTAGGTTCCCTAACGGGCACTTGGACTATGTAGATTCCCCAGTGGTCACGTGGACTATGTAGACTTCTTAGAAGACACTTGGACTATGTAGGTTAACTAGAGTGCACTTGGATTATCCAGGTTACCAAGCGGGCACTTGGACTATGTAGGTTACCCAATGGGCACTTGGACTATCTAGGTTAACGAACGGACACTTGGACTATGTAGGTTAGCTATCAGGCACTTGGAATATCTAGGTTACCTAGCAGGCACTTCGACTATGTAGGTTACCTAGCGGACACTTGGACGATTTAGGTTAACTAGCGGGCACTTGGACTATCTAGGTTAACTAGCGGGCCCTTGGACTATGAAGTTTCCCTAGCGAGCATTTGGATTATTTAGGTTACCTAGTGGGCACTTGGACTATGTAGGTTACCTAGCGGGCACTTGGACTACGGAGGTTACCTACAAGGCACTTGGACTATCAAGGTTACCTAGCGGGCCCTTGGACTATGTAGGTTACCAGCGGGCACTTGGACTATCTAGGTTAACGAACGTGCACTTGGACTATGTAGGTAACCTAGCGGGCACTTGGACTGTCTAGGTTACCTAGCGGGCAATTGGATTATGTAGGTTCCCTAGCGGGCACTTGGACTATGTAGGTTCCCTAGCGGGCACTTGGACTATTTAGGTTACCTAGCAGGCACTTTGACTATCTAGGTTAACTAACGGGCACTTGGAATATGTAGGTTGCTGAGCGAGCGCTTGGACTATGTAGGTTCCCTAGCGGGCACTTGGACTATGTAGGTTCCCTATCGGGTACTTGGACTGTCTAGGTTAACTAGTGGGCAATTGGACTGTCTAGGTTACCTAATGGGCACTTGGACTATGTAAGTTCCCTAGCGGGCACTTGGGCTATCTACGTTACCTAGGGGGCACTTGGACTATGTAGGTTAACGAACAGGCACTTGGACTATGTAGTTTACATAGCAGGCACTTGGACTATGTAGGTTAACTAGCAGGCACTTGCACTCTCTAGGTTACCTAGCTGGCACTTGGACTATGTACCTTCCCTAGCGGGCACTTGGACTATTTATGTTAAGTAGCGGGCACTTGGACTATGTAGGTTACCTAGCGGGCACTTGGACTATGTAGGTTAACTAGAGGACATTTGGACGATCTAGGTTAACTAGCGGGCACTTGGACGATCTAGGTTAACTAACGGGCACTTGGACTATCAAAGTTAACAAGCGAGGCCTTGGACTATCTAGGTTAACTAGCGGGCCCTTGGACTATCTAGGTTACCTAGATAGCACTTGGAATATATAGGTTCCCTAGCGGACTCTTGGACTATCTAGGTTAACGAACGGGCACTTGGACTATGCAAGTAACCTAGCGGGCACTTGGACTATCTAGGTTACATAGCGGGCACTTGGACTTCTATGTTAACGAACGGGCACTTGGAATATGTATGTTGCTTAGCGGGCACTTGGACAATCTAGGTTAGGTAATGGGCCCTTGGACTATGTAGGTTACCTAGCGGGCATATGGACTAGCTAGGTTAACGAACGGGCACTTGGACTATGTAGGTAACCTAACGGGCACTTGGACTGTCTAGGTTACCCAGCGGGCACTTTGACTATCTAGGTTAACTAGCAGACCTTGGACTATGTAGGTTAACTAGCGGGCTCTTGGATTATCTAGGTTTCCTAGCAGGCACTTGGACTATGTACATACCCTAGCGCGCACTTGGACTATCTAGGTAACCTAGCGGGTACTTGGACTATCTAGGTTAACTAGGGGTCCCTTGGACTACGTAGGTTAACTAGCAGACACTTGCACTATGTAGGTTACCTAGCGGGCACTTGGACTATCTAGGTTAACTAGCGTGCACTTGGACTATGTAGGTTAACTAGCGGACACTTGCACTATGTAGGTTACCTAGCGGGCTCTTGGACTATGTAGGTTAACTAGCAGGCCCTTGGACTATCTAGGTTACCTAGCAGGAATAGGATTATGAAGGCTCCCTAGCGGGCAATTGGACTATCTAGGTTAAATGGCTGGCACTTGGATTATGTAGGTTAACTAGCAGGCCCATGGATTATGTAGGTTTACTAGGGGGCACTTGGACTATCTAGGTTAACTAGCGGGCACTTGGACTATGTAGTTTCCCTAGCGGGCATTTGGACAATTTAGGTTACCTAGCGGGCACTTGGAGTATGTAGGTTACCTAGCGGGCACTTGGACTATCTAGGTTACCTAGCAGGCACTTTGACTATCTAGGTTAACTAATGGGCACTTGGACTATGTAGGGTAACTAGCGGGCACTTGGACTGTCTAGGTTAACTAACGGGCACTTGGATTATGTAGGTTAACGAACGGGCACTTGGACTATGTAGGTTACCTAGCCGCCACTTGGACTATCTAGGTTAGCTAACAGGCACTTGGACTATCTAGGTTCCCTAGCAGGCACTTGTACTATCTAGGTTACCTAGGTGGCACTTGGACTATGTAGGTCAACTAGCGGGCCCATGGACTCTCTAGGTTAGCTAACGGGCACTTGGACTATGAATGTTCCAGAGCGGGCACTTGGATTATGTAGGTTGCCTAGCGGGCATTTAGACTATGTAGGTTTCCTTGCGGGCATTTGGACTATGTAGGTTCCCTAACGGGCACTTGGACTATGTAGGTTCCCTAGTGGTCACGTGGACTATGTAGACTTCTTAGAAGGCACTTGGACTATGTAGGTTAACTAGAGTGCACTTGGACTATCCAGGTTACCAAGCGGGCACTTGGACTATGTAGGTTACCCAATGGGCACTTGGACTATCTAGGTTAACGAACGGACACTTGGACTATGTAGGTTAGCTATCAGGCACTTGGAATATCTAGGTTACCTAGCAGGCACTTGGACTATGTAGGTTACCTAGCGGACACTTGGACGATTTAGGTTAACTAGCGGGCACTTGGACTATCTAGGCTAACTAGCGGGCACTTTGACTATCTAGGTTAACTAACGGGCACTTGGACTATGTAGGGTAACTAGCGGGCACTTGGACTGTCTAGGTTAACTAACGGGCACTTGGATTATGTAGGTTACCTAGCGGACACTTGGACGATTTAGGTTAACTAGCGGGCACTTGGACTATCTAGGCTAACTAGCGGGCCCTTGGACTATGAAGTATCCCTAGCGAGCATTTGGATTATTTAGGTTACCTAGTGGGCACTTGGACTATGTAGGTTACCTAGCGGGCACTTGGACTACGGAGGTTACCTACAAGGCACTTGGACTATCAAGGTTACCTAGCGGGCCCTTGGACTATGTAGGTTACCAGCGGGCACTTGGACTATCTAGGTTAACGAACGTGCACTTGGACTATGTAGGTAACCTAGCGGGCACTTGGACTGTCTAGGTTACCTAGCGGGCAATTGGACTATGTAGGTTCCCTAGCGGGCACTTGGACTATGTAGGTTCCCTAGCGGGCACTTGGACTATTTAGGTTACCTAGCAGGCACTTTGACTATCTAGGTTAACTAACGGGCACTTGGAATATGTAGGTTGCTGAGCGAGCGCTTGGACTATGTAGGTTCCCTAGCGGGCACTTGGACTATGTAGGTTCCCTATCGGGTACTTGGACTGTCTAGGTTAACTAGTGGGCAATTGGACTATGTAAGTTCCCTAGCGGGCACTTGGGCTATCTACGTTACCAAGGGGCACTTGGACTATGTAGGTTAACGAACGGGCACTTGGACTATGTAGTTTACCTAGCAGGCACTTGGACTATGTAGGTTAACTAGCGGGCACTTGCACTCTCTAGGTTACCTAGAGGGCACTTGGACTATGTACCTTCCCTAGCGGGCACTTGGACTATTTATGTTAAGTAGCGGGCACTTGGACTATGTAGGTTACCTAGCAGACACTTGCACTATGTAGGTTACCTAGCGGGCACTTGGACTATGTAGGTTAACTAGAGGACATTTGGACGATCTAGGTTAACTAGCGGGCACTTGGACGATCTAGGTTAACTAACGGGCACTTGGACTATGTATGTTCCAGAGCGGGCAATTGGATTATGTAGGTTGCCTAGCGGGCATTTAGACTATGTAGGTTTCCTTGCGGGCATTTGGACTATGTAGGTTCCCTAATGGGCACTTGGACTATGTAGGTTCCCTAGCGGTCACGTGGACTATGTAGGTTAACTAGCGGGCACTTGGACTATCCAGGTTACCAAGCGGGCACTTGGAATATGTAGGTTACCCAATGGGCACTTGGACTATCTAGGTTAACGAACGGACACTTGGAATATGTACGTTGCCTTGCGGGCACTTGGACAATCTAGGTTAGGTAACGGGCACTTGGACTATCTAGGTTACCTAGTGGGAACTTGGACAATGTAGGTTACTAGCAGGTACTAGGACTATCTAGGTTAACTAGCGGGCACTTGGACTATCGAGGTTACCTAGCGGGCACCCTGAATATCTAGGTTACCTAGCGGGCCCTTGGACTATGTAGGTTACCTAGCGCGCACATGGATTATCTAGGTTACCGAACGGGCACTTGGACTATGTAGGTAACCTAACGGGCACTTGGACTGTCTAGGTTACCCAGCGGGCACTTTGACTATCTAGGTTAACTAGCAGACCTTGGACTATGTAGGTTAACTAGCGGGCCCTTGGACTATGTAGGTTAACTAGCGGGCTCTTGGACTATCTAGGTTTCCTAGCAGGCACTTGGACTATGTACATACCCTAGCGCGCACTTGAAGTATCTAGGTTACCTAGTGGGCACTTGGACTATGTACGTCCCCTAGTGGGCACTTGGACTATCTAGGTTAACTAACGGGAACTAGGACTATCTAGGTTAACTAGCGGGCACTTGGACTATGTAGGTTAACTAGCGTACACTTGCACGATCTAGGTTAACTAGCGGGCCCTTGCACTATGTAGGTTAACTAGCGGGCCCATGGACTATGTAGGTTTACTAGCGGGTACTTGGAATATCTAGGTTAACTAGGGGTCCCTTGTACTACGTAGGTTAACTAGCGGACACTTGCACTTTGTAGGTTACCTAGCGGGCACTTGGACTATCTAGGTTACCTAGCAGGCACTTTGACTATCTAGGTTAACTAACGGGCACTTGGACTATGTAGGGTAACTAGCGGGCACTTGGACTGTCTAGGTTACCTAACGGGCACTTGGATTATCTAGGTTACCTAACAGGCACTTGGACTATCTAGGTTCCCTAGCGGGCACTTGTACTATCTAGGTGTCCTAGCTGGCACTTGGACTATGTAGGTCAACTAGCGGGCCCTTGGACTACCTAGGTTAGCTAACAGGAACTTAGATTATGTAGGTAACTAGGAGACACGTGGACTATGTAGGTTAACTAGCGGGCCCATGGACTATGTAGGTTTACTAGCGGGCCCTTCGACTATCTAGGTTCCCTAAAGGGCACTTGGACTATCTAGGTTACCGAACGGGCACTTGGACTTTGTAGGTTACCTAGCGGGCACTTGGACTATCTAGGTTACCTAGAGGGCACGTGGATGATACAGGTTCCCTAGCCAGCACAAAGACTATTGGTTCCCTCACGGGCACTTGGACTATGTAGGTTCCATAGAGGGCAGATGGACTATATAGTTTTCTATCGGGCACTTGGACTATGTAGGTTAACTAGCGGGCACATGGACTATCTAGGTTACCTAGCGGGTACTTGGACTATCTAGGTTAACTAGGGGTCCCTTGGACTACGTAGGTTAACTAACAGACACTTGCACTATGTAGGTTACCTAGCGGGCACTTGGACTATCTAGGTTAACTAGCGTGCACTTGGACTATGTAGGTTAACTAGCGGACACTTGCACTATGTAGGTTACCTAGCGGGCTCTTGGACTATGTAGGTTAACTAGCAGGCCCTTGGACTATCTAGGTTACCTAGCAGGAATAGGATTATGAAGGATCCCTAGCGGGCAATTGGACTATCTAGGTTAATTGGCTGGCACTTGGATTATGTAGGTTAACTAGCAGGCCCATGGATTATGTAGGTTTACTAGGGGGCACTTGGACTATCTAGGTTAACTAGCGTGCACTTGGACTATGTAGTGTCGCTAGCGGGCATTTGGAAAATTTAGGTTACCTAGCGGGAACTGGAGTATGTAGGTTACCTAGCGGGCACTTGGACTATCTAGGTTACCTAGCAGGCACTTTGACTATCTAGGTTAACTAACGGGCACTTGGACTATGTAGGGTAACTAGCGGGCACTTGGACTGTCTAGGTTACCTAACGGGCACTTGGATTATGTAGGTTAACGAACGGGCACTTGGACTATGTAGGTTACCTAGCCGCCACTTGGACTATCTAGGTTAGCTAACAGGCACTTGGACTATCTAGGTTCCCTAGCAGGCACTTGTACTATCTAGGTTACCTAGCTGGCACTTGGACTATGTAGGTCAACTAGCGGGCCCATGGACTCTCTAGGTTAGCTAACGGGCACTTGGACTATGTATGTTCCAGAGCGGGCACTTGGATTATGTAGCTTGCCTAGCGGGCATTTAGACTATGTAGGTTTCCTTGCGGGCATTTGGACTATGTAGGTTCCCTAACGGGCACTTGGACTATGTAGGTTCCCTAGTGGTCACGTGGACTATGTAGACTTCTTAGAAGGCACTTGGACTATGTAGGTTAACTAGAGTGCACTTGGACTATCCAGGTTACCAAGCGGGCACTTTGACTATGTAGGTTACCCAATGGGCAGTTGGACTATCTAGGTTAACGAACGGACACTTGGACTATGTAGGTTAGCTATCAGGCACTTGGAATATCTAGGTTACCTAGCAGGCACTTGAACTATGTAGGTTACCTAGCGGACACTTGGACGATTTAGGTTAACTAGCGGGCACTTGGACTATGAAATTTCCCTAGCGAGCATTTGGATTATTTAGGTTACCTAGTGGGCACTTGGACTATGTAGGTTACCTAGCGGGCACTTGGACTACGGAGGTTACCTACAAGGCACTTGGACTATCAAGGTTACCTAGCGGGCCCTTGGACTATGTGGTTACTAGCGGGCACTTGGTCTATCTAGGTTAATGAACGTGCACTTGGACTATGTAGGTAACCTAGCGGGCACTTGGACTGTCTAGGTTACCTAGCGGGCAATTGGATTATGTAGGTTCCCTAGCGGGCACTTGGACTATGTAGGTTCCCTAGCGGGCACTTGGACTATTTAGGTTACCTAGCAGGCACTTTGACTATCTAGGTTAACTAATGGGCACTTGGAATAGGTAGGTTGCTGAGCGAGCGCTTGGACTATGTAGGTTCCCTAGCGGGCACTTGGACTATGTAGGTTCCCTATCGGGTACTTGGACTGTCTAGGTTAACTAGTGGGCAATTGACTGTCTAGGTTACCTAGTGGGCACTTGGACTATGTAAGTTCCCTAGCGGGCACTTGGGCTATCTACGTTACCTAGGGGGCACTTGGACTATGTAGGTTAACGAACGGGCACTTGGACTATGTAGTTTACCTAGCAGGCACTTGGACTATGTAGGTTAACTAGCGGGCACTTGCACTCTCTAGGTTACCTAGCGGGCATTGGACTATGTACCTTCCCTAGCGGGCACTTGGACTATTTATGTTAAGTAGCGGGCACTTGGACTATGTAGGTTACCTAGCAGACACTTGCACTATGTAGGTTACCTAGCGGGCACTTGGACTATGTAGGTTAACTAGAGGACATTTGGACGATCTAGGTTTACTAGCGGGCACTTGGACGTTCTAGGTTAACTAACGGGCACTTGGACTATCAAAGTTAACAAGCGAGGCCTTGGACTATCTAGGTTAACTAGAGGGCCCTTGGACTATCTAGGTTACCTAGATAGCACTTGGAATATATAGGTTCCCTAGCGGACTCTTGGACTATCTAGGTTAACGAACGGGCACTTGGACTATGCAAGTAACCTAGCGGGCACTTGGACTGTCTAGGTTACATAGCGGGCACTTGGACTTCTATGTTAACGAACGGGCACTTGGAATATGTATGTTGCTTAGTGGGCACTTGGACAATCTAGGTTAGGTAACGGGCCCTTGGACTATGTAGGTTACCAAGCGGGCACATGGACTAGCTAGGTTAACGAACGGACACTTGGACTATGTAGGTAACCTAACGGGCACTTGGACTGTCTAGGTTACCCAGCGGGCACTTTGACTATCTAGGTTAACTAGCAGACCTTGGACTATGTAGGTTAACTAGCGGGCTCTTGGACTATCTAGGTTTCCTAGCAGGCACTTGGACTATGTACATACCCTAGCGCGCACTTGGACTATCTAGGTTACCTAGCGGGTACTTGGACTATCTAGGTTAACTAGGGGTCCCTTGGACTACGTAGGTTAACTAGCAGACACTTGCACTATGTAGGTTACCTAGCGGGCACTTGGACTATCTAGGTTAACTAGTGTGCACTTGGACTATGTAGGTTAACTAGCGGACACTTGCACTATGTAGGTTACCTAGCGGGCTCTTGGACTATGTAGGTTAACTAGCAGGCCCTTGGACTATCTAGGTTACCTAGCAGGAATAGGATTATGAAGGATCCCAAGCGGGCAATTGGACTATCTAGGTTAAATGGCTGGCACTTGGATTATGTAGGTTAACTAGCAGGCCCATGGATTATGTAGGTTTACTAGGGGGCACTTGGACTATCTAGGTTAACTAGCGGGCACTTGGACTATGTAGTTTCCCTAGCGGGCATTTGGAAAATTTAGGTTACCTAGCGGGCACTTGGAGTATGTAGGTTACCTAGCGGGCACTTGGACTATCTAGGTTACCTAGCAGGCCCTTTGACTATCTAGGTTAACTAACGGGCACTTGGACTATGTAGGGTAACTAGCGGGCACTTGGACTATGTAGGGTAACTAGCGGGCACTTGGACTGTCTAGGTTACCTAACGGGCACTTGGATTATGTAGGTTAACTAACGGGCACTTGGACTATGTAGGTTACCTAGCCGCCACTTGGACTATCTAGGTTAGCTAAGAGGCACTTGGACTATCTAGGTTCCCTAGCAGGCACTTGTACTATCTAGGTTACCTAGCTGGCACTTGGACTATGAAGGTCAACTAGCGGGCCCATGGACTATCTAGGTTAGCTAACAGGCACTTGGACTATCTAGGTTCCCTAGCAGGCACTTGTACTATCTAGGTTACCTAGCTGGCACTTGGACTATGAAGGTCAACTAGCGGGCCCATGGACTATCTAGGTTAGCTAACAGGCACTTGGACTATCTAGGTTCCCTAGCAGGCACTTGTACTATCTAGGTTACCTAGCTGGCACTTGGACTATGTAGGTCAACTAGCGGGCCCATGGACTCTCTAGGTTAGCTAACGGGCACTTGGACTATGTATGTTCCAGAGCGGGCACTTGGATTATGTAGGTTGCCTAGCGGGCATTTAGACTATGTAGGTTTCCTTGCGGGCATTTGGACTATGTAGGTTCCCTAACGGGCACTTGGACTATGTAGGTTCCCTAGTGGTCACGTGGACTATGTAGACTTCTTAGAAGGCACTTGGACTATGTAGGTTAACTAGAGTGCACTTGGACTATCCAGGTTACCAAGCGGGCACTTGGACTATGTAGGTTACCCAATGGGCACTTGGACTATCTAGGTTAACGAACGGACACTTGGACTATGTAGGTTAGCTATCAGGCACTTGGAATATCTAGGTTACCTAGCAGGCACTTCGACTATGTAGGTTACCTAGCGGACACTTGGACGATTTAGGTTAACTAGCGGGCACTTGGACTATCTAGGCTAACTAGCGGGCCTTTGGACTATGAAGTTTCCCTAGCGAGCATTTGGATTATTTAGGTTACCTAGTGGGCACTTGGACTATGTAGGTTACCTAGCGGGCACTTGGACTACGGAGGTTACCTACAAGGCACTTGGACTATCAAGGTTACCTAGCGGGCCCTTGGACTATGTAGGTTACCAGCGGGCACTTGGACTATCTAGGTTAACGAACGTGCACTTGGACTATGTAGGTAACCTAGCGGGCACTTGGACTGTCTAGGTTACCTAGCGGGCAATTGGATTATGTAGGTTCCCTAGCGGGCACTTGGACTATGTAGGTAACCTAACGGGCACTTGGACTGTCTAGGTTACCCAGCGGGCACTTTGACTATCTAGGTTAACTAGCAGACCTTGGACTATGTAGGTTAACTAGCGGGCTCTTGGATTATCTAGTTTTCCTAGCAGGCACTTGGACTATGTACATACCCTAGCGCGCACTTGGACTATCTAGGTAACCTAGCGGGTACTTGGACTATCTAGGTTAACTAGGGGTCCCTTGGAATACGTAGGTTAACTAGCAGACACTTGCACTATGTAGGTTACCTAGCGGGTACTTGGACTATCTAGGTTAACTAGCGTGCACTTGGACTATGTAGGTTAACTAGCGGACACTTGCACTATGTAGGTTACCTAGCGGGCTCTTGGACTATGTAGGTTAACTAGCAGGCCCTTGGACTATCTAGGTTACCTAGCAGGAATAGGATTATGAAGGATCCCTAGCGGGCAATTGGACTATCTAGGTTAAATGGCTGGCACTTGGATTATGTAGGTTAACTAGCAGGCCCATGGATTATGTAGGTTTACTAGGGGGCACTTGGACTATCTAGGTTAACTAGCAGTCACTTGGACTATGTAGTTTCCCTAGCGGGCATTTGGAAAATTTAGGTTACCTAGCGGGCACTTGGAGTATGTAGGTTACCTAGCGGGCACTTGGACTATCTAGGTTAACTAACGGGCACTTGGACTATGTAGGGTAACTAGCGGGCACTTTCACTGTCTAGGTTACCTAACGGGCACTTGGATTATGTAGGTTAACGAACGGGCACTTGGACTATGTAGGGTAACTAGCGGGCACTTGGACTGTCTAGGTTACCTAACGGGCACTTGGATTATGTAGGTTAACGAACGGGCACTTGGACTATGTAGGTTACCTAGCCGCCACTTGGACTATCTAGGTTAGCTAACAGGCACTTGGACTATCTAGGTTCCCTAGCAGGCACTTGTACTATCTAGGTTACCTAGCTGGCACTTGGACTATGTAGGTCAACTAGCGGGCCCATGGACTCTCTAGGTTAGCTAACGGGCACTTGGACTATGTATGTTCCAGAGCGGGCACTTGGATTATGTAGGTTGCCTAGCGGGCATTTAGACTATGTAGGTTTCCTTTCGGGCATTTGGACTATGTAGGTTCCCTAACGGGCACTTGGACTATGTAGGTTCCCTAGTGGTCACGTGGACTATGTAGACTTCTTAGAAGGCACTTGGACTATGTAGGTTAACTAGAGTGCACTTGGACTATCCAGGTTACCAAGCGGGCACTTGGACTATGTAGGTTATCCAATGGGCACTTGGACTATCTAGGTTAACGAACGGACACTTGGACTATGTAGGTTAGCTATCAGGCACTTGGAATATCTAGGTTACCTAGCAGGCACTTGGACTATGTAGGTTACCTAGCGGACACTTGGACGATTTAGGTTAACTAGCGGGCACTTGGACTATCTAGGCTAACTAGCGGGCCCTTGGACTATGAAGTTTCCCTAGCGAGCATTTGGATTATTTAGGTTACCTAGTGGGCACTTGGACTATGTAGGTTACCTAGCGGGCACTTGGACTACGGAGGTTACCTACAAGGCACTTGGACTATCAAGGTTACCTAGCGGGCCCTTGGACTATGTAGGTTAGCAGCGGGCACTTGGACTATCTAGGTTAACGAACGTGCACTTGGACTATGTAGGTAACCTAGCGGGCACTTGGACTGTCTAGGTTACCTAGCGGGCAATTGGACTATGTAGGTTCCCTAGCGGGCACTTGGACTATGTAGGTTCCCTAGCGGGCACTTGGACTATTTAGGTTACCTAGCAGGCACTTTGACTATCTAGGTTAACTAACGGGCACTTGGAATATGTAGGTTGCTGAGCGAGCGCTTGGACTATGTAGGTTCCCTAGCGGGCACTTGGACTATGTAGGTTCCCTATCGGGTACTTGGACTGTCTAGGTTAACTAGTGGGCAATTGGACTGTCTAGGTTACCTAGTGGGCACTTGGACTATGTAAGTTCCCTAGCGGGCACTTGGGCTATCTACGTTACCTAGGGGGCACTTGGACTATGTAGGTTAACGAACGGGCACTTGGACTATGTAGTTTACCTAGCAGGCACTTGGACTATGTAGGTTAACTAGCGGGCACTTGCACTCTCTAGGTTACCTAGCGGGCACTTGGACTATGTACCTTCCCTAGCGGGCACTTGGACTATTTATGTTAAGTAGCGGGCACTTGGACTATGTAGGTTACCTAGCAGACACTTGCACTATGTAGGTTACCTAGCGGGCACTTGGACTATGTAGGTTAACTAGAGGACATTTGGACGATCTAGGTTAACTAGCGGGCACTTGGACGATCTAGGTTAACTAACGGGCACTTGGACTATCAAAGTTAACAAGCGAGGCCTTGGACTATCTAGGTTAACTAGCGGGCCCTTGGACTATCTAGGTTACCTAGATAGCACTTGGAATATATAGGTTCCCTAGCGGACTCTTGGACTATCTAGGTTAACGAACGGGCACTTGGACTATGCAAGTAACCTAGCGGGCACTTGGACTGTCTAGGTTACATAGCGGGCACTTGGACTTCTAGGTTAACGAACGGGCACTTGGAATATGTATGTTGCTTAGCGGGCACTTGGACAATCTAGGTTAGGTAACGGGCCCTTGGACTATGTAGGTTACCTTGCGGGCACATGGACTAGCTAGGTTAACGAATGGGCACTTGGACTATGTAGGTAACCTAACGGGCACTTGGACTGTCTAGGTTACCCAGCGGGCACTTTGACTATCTAGGTTAACTAGCAGACCTTGGACTATGTAGGTTAACTAGCGGGCTCTTGGATTATCTAGGTTTCCTAGCAGGCACTTGGACTATGTACATACCCTAGCGCGCACTTGGACTATCTAGGTAACCTAGCGGGTACTTGGACTATCTAGGTTAACTAGGGGTCCCTTGGACTACGTAGGTTAACTAGCAGACACTTGCACTATGTAGGTTACCTAGCGGGCACTTGGACTATCTAGGTTAACTAGCGTGCACTTGGACTATGTAGGTTAACTAGCGGACACTTGCACTATGTAGGTTACCTAGTGGGCTCTTGGACTATGTAGGTTAACTAGCAGGCCCTTGGACTATCTAGGTTACCTAGCAGGAATAGGATTATGAAGGATCCCTAGCGGGCAATTGGACTATCTAGGTTAAATGGCTGGCACTTGGATTATGTAGGTTAACTAGCAGGCCCATGGATTATGTAGGTTTACTAGGGGGCACTTGGACTATTTAGGTTAACTAGCGGGCACTTGGATTATGTAGTTTCCCTAGCGGGCATTTGGAAAATTTAGGTTACCTAGCGGGCACTTGGAGTATGTAGGTTACCTAGCGGGCACTTGGACTATCTAGGTTACCTAGCAGGCACTTTGACTATCTAGGTTAACTAACGGGCACTTGGACTATATAGGGTAACTAGCGGGCACTTTGACTATCTAGGTTAACTAACGGGCACTTGGACTATGTAGGGTAACTAGCGGGCACTTGGACTGTCTAGGTTACCTAACGGGCACTTGGATTATGTAGGTTAACAAACGGGCACTTGGACTATGTAGGTTACCTAGCCGCCACTTGGACTATCTAGGTTAGCTAACAGGCACTTGGACTATCTAGGTTCCCTAGCAGGCACTTGTACTATCTAGGTTACCTAGCTGGCACTTGGACTATGTAGGTCAACTAGCGGGCCCATGGACTCTCTAGGTTAGCTAACGGGCACTTGGACTATGTATGTTCCAGAGCGGGCACTTGGATTATGTAGCTTGCCTAGCGGGCATTTAGACTATGTAGGTTTCCTTGCGGGCATTTGGACTATGTAGGTTCCCTAACGGGCACTTGGACTGTGTAGGTTCCCTAGTGGTCACGTGGACTATGTAGACTTCTTAGAAGGCACTTGGACTATGTAGGTTAACTAGAGTGCACTTGGACTATCCAGGTTACCAAGCGGGCACTTGGACTATGTAGGTTACCCAATGGGCACTTGGACTATCTAGGTTAACGAACGGACACTTGGACTATGTAGGTTAGCTATCAGGCACTTGGAATATCTAGGTTACCTAGCAGGCACTTCGACTATGTAGGTTACCTAGCGGACACTTGGACGATTTAGGTTAACTAGCGGGCACTTGGACTATCTAGGCTAACTAGCGGGCCCTTGGACTATGAAGTTTCCCTAGCGAGCATTTGGATTATTTAGGTTACCTAGTGGGCACTTGGACTATGTAGGTTACCTAGCGGGCACTTGGACTACGGAGGTTACCTACAAGGCACTTGGACTATCAAGGTTACCTAGCGGGCCCTTGGACTATGTAGGTTACCAGCGGGCACTTGGACTATCTAGGTTAACGAACGTGCACTTGGACTATGTAGGTAACCTAGCGGGCACTTGGACTGTCTAGGTTACCTAGCGGGCAATTGGACTATGTAGGTTCCCTAGCGGGCACTTGGACTATGTAGGTTCCCTAGCGGGCACTTGGACTATTTAGGTTACCTAGCAGGCACTTTGACTATCTAGGTTAACTAACGGGCACTTGGAATATGTAGGTTGCTGAGCGAGCGCTTGGACTATGTAGGTTCCCTAGCGGGCACTTGGACTATGTAGGTTCCCTATCGGGTACTTGGACTGTCTAGGTTAACTAGTGGGCAATTGGACTGTCTAGGTTACCTAGTGGGCACTTGGACTATGTAAGTTCCCTAGCGGGCACTTGGGCTATCTACGTTACCTAGGGGGCACTTGGACTATGTAGGTTAACGAACGGGCACTTGGACTATGTAGTTTACCTAGCAGGCACTTGGACTATGTAGGTTAACTAGCGGGCACTTGCACTCTCTAGGTTACCTAGCGGGCACTTGGACTATGTACCTTCCCTAGCGGGCACTTGGACTATTTATGTTAAGTAGCGGGCACTTGGACTATGTAGGTTACCTAGCAGACACTTGCACTATGTAGGTTACCTAGCGGGCACTTGGACTATGTAGGTTAACTAGAGGACATTTGGACGATCTAGGTTAACTAGCGGGCACTTGGACGATCTAGGTTAACTAACGGGCACTTGGACTATCAAAGTTAACAAGCGAGGCCTTGGACTATCTAGGTTAACTAGCGGGCCCTTGGACTATCTAGGTTACCTAGATAGCACTTGGAATATATAGGTTCCCTAGCGGACTCTTGGACTATCTAGGTTAACGAACGGGCACTTGGACTATGCAAGTAACCTAGCGGGCACTTGGACTATCTAGGTTACATAGCGGGCACTTGGACTTCTAGGTTAACGAACGGGCACTTGGAATATGTATGTTGCTTAGCGGGCACTTGGACAATCTAGGTTAGGTAACGGGCCCTTGGACTATGTAGGTTACCTAGCGGGCACATGGACTAGCTAGGTTAACGAATGGGCACTTGGACTATGTAGGTAACCTAACGGGCACTTGGACTGTCTAGGTTACCCAGCGGGCACTTTGACTATCTAGGTTAACTAGCAGACCTTGGACTATGTAGGTTAACTAGCGGGCTCTTGGACTATCTAGGTTTCCTAGCAGGCACTTGGACTATGTACATTCCCTAGCGCGCACTTGGACTATCTAGGTAACCTAGCGGGTACTTGGACTATCTAGGTTAACTAGGGGTCCCTTGGACTACGTAGGTTAACTAGCAGACACTTGCACTATGTAGGTTACCTAGCGGGCACTTGGACTATCTAGGTTAACTAGCGTGCACTTGGACTATGTAGGTTAACTAGCGGACACTTGCACTATGTAGGTTACCTAGCGGGCTCTTGGACTATGTAGGTTAACTAGCAGGCCCTTGGACTATCTAGGTTACCTAGCAGGAATAGGATTATGAAGGATCCCTAGCGGGCAATTGGACTATCTAGGTTAAATGGCTGGCACTTGGATTATGTAGTTTAACTAGCAGGCCCATGGATTATGTAGGTTTACTAGGGGGCACTTGGACTATTTAGGTTAACTAGCGGGCACTTGGATTATGTAGTTTCCCTAGCGGGCATTTGGAAAATTTAGGTTACCTAGCGGGCACTTGGAGTATGTAGGTTACCTAGCGGGCACTTGGACTATCTAGGTTACCTAGCAGGCACTTTGACTATCTAGGTTAACTAACGGGCACTTGGACTATATAGGGTAACTAGCGGGCACTTTGACTATCTAGGTTAACTAACGGGCACTTGGACTATGTAGGGTAACTAGCGGGCACTTGGACTGTCTAGGTTACCTAACGGGCACTTGGATTATGTAGGTTAACAAACGGGCACTTGGACTATGTAGGTTACCTAGCCGCCACTTGGACTATCTAGGTTAGCTAACAGGCACTTGGACTATCTAGGTTCCCTAGCAGGCACTTGTACTATCTAGGTTACCTAGCTGGCACTTGGACTATGTAGGTCAACTAGCGGGCCCATGGACTCTCTAGGTTAGCTAACGGGCACTTGGACTATGTATGTTCCAGAGCGGGCACTTGGATTATGTAGCTTGCCTAGCGGGCATTTAGACTATGTTGGTTTCCTTGCGGGCATTTGGACTATGTAGGTTCCCTAACGGGCACTTGGACTGTGTAGGTTCCCTAGTGGTCACGTGGACTATGTAGACTTCTTAGAAGGCACTTGGACTATGTAGGTTAACTAGAGTGCACTTGGACTATCCAGGTTACCAAGCGGGCACTTGGACTATGTAGGTTACCCAATGGGCACTTGGACTATCTAGGTTAACGAACGGACACTTGGACTATGTAGGTTAGCTATCAGGCACTTGGAATATCTAGGTCACCTAGCAGGCACTTGGACTATGTAGGTTACCTAGCGGACACTTGGACGATTTAGGTTAACTAGCGGGCACTTGGACTATCTAGGCTAACTAGCGGGCCCTTGGACTATGAAGTTTCCCTAGCGAGCATTTGGATTATTTAGGTTACCTAGTGGGCACTTGGACTATGTAGGTTACCTAGCGGGCACTTGGACTACGGAGGTTACCTACAAGGCACTTGGACTATCAAGGTTACCTAGCGGGCCCTTGGACTATGTAGGTTACCAGCGGGCACTTGGACTATCTAGGTTAACGAACGTGCACTTGGACTATGTAGGTAACCTAGCGGGCACTTGGACTGTCTAGGTTACCTAGCGGGCAATTGGACTATGTAGGTTCCCTAGCGGGCACTTGGCTATGTAGGTTCCCTAGCGGGCACTTGGACTATTTAGGTAACCTAGCAGGCACTTTGACTATCTAGGTTAACTAACGGGCACTTGGAATATGTAGGTTGCTGAGCGAGCGCTTGGACTATGTAGGTTCCCTAGCGGGCACTTGGACTATGTAGGTTCCCTATCGGGTACTTGGACTGTCTAGGTTAACTAGTGGGCAATTGGACTGTCTAGGTTACCTAGTGGGCACTTGGACTATGTAAGTTCCCTAGCGAGCACTTGGGCTATCTACGTTACCTAGGGGGCACTTGGACTATGTAGGTTAATGAACGGGCACTTGGACTATGTAGTTTACCTAGCAGGCACTTGGACTATGTAGGTTAACTAGCGGGCACTTGCACTCTCTAGGTTACCTAGCGGGCACTTGGACTATGTACCTTCCCTAGCGGGCACTTGGACTATTTATGTTAAGTAGCGGGCACTTGGACTATGTAGGTTACCTAGCAGACACTTGCACTATGTAGGTTACCTAGCGGGCACTTGGACTATGTAGGTTAACTAGAGGACATTTGGACGATCTAGGTTAACTAGCGGGCACTTGGACGATCTAGGTTAACTAACGGGCACTTGGACTATCAAAGTTAACAAGCGAGGCCTTGGACTATCTAGGTTAACTAGCGGGCCCTTGGACTATCTAGGTTACCTAGATAGCACTTGGAATATATAGGTTCCCTAGCGGACTCTTGGACTATCTAGGTTAACGAACGGGCACTTGGACTATGCAAGTAACCTAGCGGGCACTTGGACTGTCTAGGTTACATAGCGGGCACTTGGACTTCTAGGTTAACGAACGGGCACTTGGAATATGTATGTTGCTTAGCGGGCACTTGGACAATGTACGTTAGGTAATGGGCCCTTAGACTATGTAGGTTACCTAGCGGGCACATGGACTAGCTAGGTTAACCAACGGGCACTTGGACTATGTAGGTAACCTAACGGGCACTTGGACTGTCTAGGTTACCCAGCGGGCACTTTGACTATCTAGGTTAACTAGCAGACCTTGGACTATGTAGGTTAACTAGCGGGCTCTTGGATTATCTAGGTTTCCTAGCAGGCACTTGGACTATGTACATACCCTAGCGCGCACTTGGACTATCTAGGTAACCTAGCGGGTACTTGGACTATCTAGGTTAACTAGGGGTCCCTTGGACTACGTAGGTTAACTAGCAGACACTTGCACTATGTAGGTTACCTAGCGGGCACTTGGACTATCTAGGTTAACTAGCGTGCACTTGGACTATGTAGGTTAACTAGCGGACACTTGCACTATGTAGGTTACCTAGCGGGCTCTTGGACTATGTAAGTTAACTAGCAGGCCCTTGGACTATCTAGGTTACCTAGCAGGAATAGGATTATGAAGGATCCCTAGCGGGCAATTGGACTATCTAGGTTAAATGGCTGGCACTTGGATTATGTAGGTTAACTAGCAGGCCCATGGATTATGTAGGTTTACTAGGGGGCACTTGGACTATCTAGGTTAACTAGCGGGCACTTGGACTATGTAGTTTCCCTAGCGGGCATTTGGAAAATTTAGGTTACCTAGCGGGCACTTGGAGTATGTAGGTTACCTAGCGGGCACTTGGACTATCTAGGTTACCTAGCAGGCACTTTGACTATCTAGGTTAACTAACGGGCACTTGGACTATGTAGGGTAACTAGCGGGCACTTTGACTATCTAGGTTAACTAACGGGCACTTGGATTATGTAGGGTAACTAGCGGGCACTTGGACTGTCTAGGTTACCTAACGGGCACTTGGATTATGTAGGTTAACGAACGGGCACTTGGACTATGTAGGTTACCTAGCCGCCACTTGGACTATCTAGGTTAGCTAACAGGCACTTGGACTATCTAGGTTCCCTAGCAGGCACTTGTACTATCTAGGTTACCTAGCTGGCACTTGGACTATGTAGGTCAACTAGCGGGCCCATGGACTCTCTAGGTTAGCTAACGGGCACTTGGACTATGTATGTTCCAGAGCGGGCACTTGGATTATGTAGGTTGCCTAGCGGGCATTTAGACTATGTAGGTTTCCTTGCGGGCATTTGGACTATGTAGGTTCCCTAACGGGCACTTGGACTATGTAGGTTCCCTAGTGGTCACGTGGACTATGTAGACTTCTTAGTAGGCACTTGGACTATGTAGGTTAACTAGAGTGCACTTGGACTATCCAGGTTACCAAGCGGGCACTTGGACTATGTAGGTTATCCAATGGGCAATTGGACTATCTAGGTTAACGAACGGACACTTGGACTATGTAGGTTAGCTATCAGGCACTTGGAATATCTAGGTTACCTAGCAGGCACTTGGACTATGTAGGTTACCTAGCGGACACTTGGACGATTTAGGTTAACTAGCGGGCACTTGGACTATCTAGGCTAACTAGCGGGCCCTTGGACTATGAAGTTTCCCTAGCGAGCATTTGGATTATTTAGGTTACCTAGTGGGCACTTGGACTATGTAGGTTACCTAGCGGGCACTTGGACTACGGAGGTTACCTACAAGGCACTTGGACTATCAAGGTTACCTAGCGGGCCCTTGGACTATGTAGGTTACCAGCGGGCACTTGGACTATCTAGGTTAACGAACGTGCACTTGGACTATGTAGGTAACCTAGCGGGCACTTGGACTGTCTAGGTTACCTAGCGGGCAATTGGACTATGTAGGTTCCCTAGCGGGCACTTGGACTATGTAGGTTCCCTAGCGGGCACTTGGACTATTTAGGTTACCTAGCAGGCACTTTGACTATCTAGGTTAACTAACGGGCACTTGGAATATGTAGGTTGCTGAGCGAGCGCTTGGACTATGTAGGTTCCCTAGCGGGCACTTGGACTATGTAGGTTCCCTATCGGGTACTTGGACTGTCTAGGTTAACTAGTGGGCAATTGGACTGTCTAGGTTACCTAGTGGGCACTTGGACTATGTAAGTTCCCTAGCGGGCACTTGGGCTATCTACGTTACCTAGGGGGCACTTGGACTATGTAGGTTAACGAACGGGCACTTGGACTATGTAGTTTACCTAGCAGGCACTTGGACTATGTAGGTTAACTAGCGGGCACTTGCACTCTCTAGGTTACCTAGCGGGCACTTGGACTATGTACCTTCCCTAGCGGGCACTTGGACTATTTATGTTAAGTAGCGGGCACTTGGACTATGTAGGTTACCTAGCAGACACTTGCACTATGTAGGTTACCTAGCGGGCACTTGGACTATGTAGGTTAACTAGAGGACATTTGGACGATCTAGGTTAACTAGCGGGCACTTGGACGATCTAGGTTAACTAACGGGCACTTGGACTATCAAAGTTAACAAGCGAGGCCTTGGACTATCTAGGTTAACTAGCGGGCCCTTGGACTATCTAGGTTACCTAGATAGCACTTGGAATATATAGGTTCCCTAGCGGACTCTTGGACTATCTAGGTTAACGAACGGGCACTTGGACTATGCAAGTAACCTAGCGGGCACTTGGACTATCTAGGTTACATAGCGGGCACTTGGACTTCTAGGTTAACGAACGGGCACTTGGAATATGTATGTTGCTTAGCGGGCACTTGGACAATCTAGGTTAGGTAACGGGCCCTTGGACTATGTAGGTTACCAAGCGGGCACATGGACTAGCTAGGTTAACGAACGGACACTTGGACTATGTAGGTAACCTAACGGGCACTTGGACTGTCTAGGTTACCCAGCGGGCACTTTGACTATCTAGGTTAACTAGCAGACCTTGGACTATGTAGGTTAACTAGCGGGCTCTTGGACTATCTAGGTTTCCTAGCAGGCACTTGGACTATGTACATACCCTAGCGCGCACTTGGACTATCTAGGTTACCTAGCGGGTACTTGGACTATCTAGGTTAACTAGGGGTCCCTTGGACTACGTAGGTTAACTAGCAGACACTTGCACTATGTAGGTTACCTAGCGGGCACTTGGACTATCTAGGTTAACTAGCGTGCACTTGGACTATGTAGGTTAACTAGCGGACACTTGCACTATGTATGTTACCTAGCGGGCTCTTGGACTATGTAGGTTAACTAGCAGGCCCTTGGACTATCTAGGTTACCTAGCAGGAATAGGATTATGAAGGATCCCAAGCGGGCAATTGGACTATCTAGGTTAAATGGCTGGCACTTGGATTATGTAGGTTAACTAGCAGGCCCATGGATTATGTAGGTTTACTAGGGGGCACTTGGACTATCTAGGTTAACTAGCGGGCACTTGGACTATGTAGTTTCCCTAGCGGGCATTTGGAAAATTTAGGTTACCTAGCGGGCACTTGGAGTATGTAGGTTACCTAGCGGGCACTTGGACTATCTAGGTTACCTAGCAGGCCCTTTGACTATCTAGGTTAACTAACGGGCACTTGGACTATGTAGGGTAACTAGCGGGCACTTGGACTATGTAGGGTAACTAGCGGGCACTTGGACTGTCTAGGTTACCTAATGGGCACTTGGATTATGTAGGTTAACTAACGGGCACTTGGACTATGTAGGTTACCTAGCCGCCACTTGGACTATCTAGGTTAGCTAAGAGGCACTTGGACTATCTAGGTTCCCTAGCAGGCACTTGTACTATCTAGGTTACCTAGCTGGCACTTGGACTATGAAGGTCAACTAGCGGGCCCATGGACTATCTAGGTTAGCTAACAGGCACTTGGACTATCTAGGTTCCCTAGCAGGCACTTGTACTATCTAGGTTACCTAGCTGGCACTTGGACTATGTAGGTCAACTAGCGGGCCCATGGACTCTCTAGGTTAGCTAACGGGCACTTGGACTATGTATGTTCCAGAGCGGGCACTTGGATTATGTAGGTTGCCTAGCGGGCATTTAGACTATGTAGGTTTCCTTGCGGGCATTTGGACTATGTAGGTTCCCTAACGGGCACTTGGACTATGAAGGTTCCCTAGTGGTCACGTGGACTATGTAGACTTCTTAGAAGACACTTGGACTATGTAGGTTAACTAGAGTGCACTTGGACTATCCAGGTTACCAAGCGGGCACTTGGACTATGTAGGTTACCCAATGGGCACTTAGACTATCTAGGTTAACGAACGGACACTTGGACTATGTAGGTTAGCTATCAGGCACTTGGAATATCTAGGTTACCTAGCAGGCACTTCGACTATGTAGGTTACCTAGCGGACACTTGGACGATTTAGGTTAACTAGCGGGCACTTGGACTATCTAGGCTAACTAGCGGGCCCTTGGACTATGAAGTTTCCCTAGCGAGCATTTGGATTATTTAGGTTACCTAGTGGGCACTTGGACTATGTAGGTTACCTAGCGGGCACTTGGACTACGGAGGTTACCTACAAGGCACTTGGACTATCAAGGTTACCTAGCAGGCCCTTGGACTATGTAGGTTACCAGCGGGCACTTGGACTATCTAGGTTAACGAACGTGCACTTGGACTATGTAGGTAACCTAGCGAGCACTTGGACTGTCTAGGTTACCTAGCGGGCAATTGGATTATGTAGGTTCCCTAGCGGGCACTTGGACTATGTAGGTAACCTAACGGGCACTTGGACTGTCTAGGTTACCCAGCGGGCACTTTGACTATCTAGGTTAACTAGCAGACCTTGGACTATGTAGGTTAACTAGCGGGCTCTTGGATTATCTAGGTTTCCTAGCAGGCACTTGGACTTTGTACATACCCTAGCGCGCACTTGGACTATCTAGGTAACCTAGCGGGTACTTGGACTATCTAGGTTAACTAGGGGTCCCTTGGAATACGTAGGTTAACTAGCAGACACTTGCACTATGTAGGTTACCTAGCGGGCACTTGGACTATCTAGGTTAACTAGCGTGCACTTGGACTATGTAGGTTAACTAGCGGACACTTGCACTATGTAGGTTACCTAGCGGGCTCTTGGACTATGTAGGTTAACTAGCAGGCCCTTGGACTATCTAGGTTACCTAGCAGGAATAGGATTATGAAGGATCCCTAGCGGGCAATTGGACTATCTAGGTTAAATGGCTGGCACTTGGATTATGTAGGTTAACTAGCAGGCCCATGGATTATGTAGGTTTACTAGGGGGCACTTGGACTATCTAGGTTAACTAGCGGGCACTTGGACTATGTAGTTTCCCTAGCGGGCATTTGGAAAATTTAGGTTACCTAGCGGGCACTTGGACTATCAAGGTTACCTAGCGGGCCCTTGGACTATGTAGGTTACCAGCGGGCACTTGGACTATCTAGGTTAACGAACGTGCACTTGGACTATGTAGGTAACCTAGCGGGCACTTGGACTGTCTAGGTTACCTAGCGGGCAATTGGACTATGTAGGTTCCCTAGCGGGCACTTGGACTATGTAGGTTCCCTAGCGGGCACTTGGACTATTTAGGTTACCTAGCAGGCACTTTGACTATCTAGGTTAACTAACGGGCACTTGGAATATGTAGGTTGCTGAGCGAGCGCTTGGACTATGTAGGTTCCCTAGCGGGCACTTGGACTATGTAGGTTCCCTATCGGGTACTTGGACTGTCTAGGTTAACTAGTGGGCAATTGGACTGTCTAGGTTACCTAGTGGGCACTTGGACTATGTAAGTTCCCTAGCGGGCACTTGGGCTATCTACGTTACCTAGGGGGCACTTGGACTATGTAGGTTAACGAACGGGCACTTGGACTATGTAGTTTACCTAGCAGGCACTTGGACTATGTAGGTTAACTAGCGGGCACTTGCACTCTCTAGGTTACCTAGCGGGCACTTGGACTATGTACCTTCCCTAGCGGGCACTTGGACTATTTATGTTAAGTAGCGGGCACTTGGACTATGTAGGTTACCTAGCAGACACTTGCACTATGTAGGTTACCTAGCGGGCACTTGGACTATGAAGGTTAACTGGAGGACATTTGGACGATCTAGGTTAACTAGCGGGCACTTGGACGATCTAGGTTAACTAACGGGCACTTGGACTATCAAAGTTAACAAGCGAGGCCTTGGACTATCTAGGTTAACTAGCGGGCCCTTGGACTATCTAGGTTACCTAGATAGCACTTGGAATATATAGGTTCCCTAGCGGACTCTTGGACTATCTAGGTTAACGAACGGGCACTTGGACTATGCAAGTAACCTAGCGGGCACTTGGACTGTCTAGGTTACATAGCGGGCACTTGGACTTCTAGGTTAACGAACGGGCACTTGGAATATGTATGTTGCTTAGCGGGCACTTGGACAATCTAGGTTAGGTAACGGGCCCTTGGACTATGTAGGTTACCAAGCGGGCACATGGACTAGCTAGGTTAACGAACGGACACTTGGACTATGTAGGTAACCTAACGGGCACTTGGACTGTCTAGGTTACCCAGCGGGCACTTTGACTATCTAGGTTAACTAGCAGACCTTGGACTATGTAGGTTAACTAGCGGGCTCTTGGACTATCTAGGTTTCCTAGCAGGCACTTGGACTATGTACATACCCTAGCGCTCACTTGGACTATCTAGGTTACCTAGCGGGTACTTGGACTATCTAGGTTAACTAGGGGTCCCTTGGACTACGTAGGTTAACTAGCAGACACTTGCACTATGTAGGTTACCTAGCGGGCACTTGGACTATCTAGGTTAACTAGCGTGCACTTGGACTATGTAGGTTAACTAGCGGACACTTGCACTATGTATGTTACCTAGCGGGCTCTTGGACTATGTAGGTTAACTAGCAGGCCCTTGGACTATCTAGGTTACCTAGCAGGAATAGGATTATGAAGGATCCCAAGCGGGCAATTGGACTATCTAGGTTAAATGGCTGGCACTTGGATTATGTAGGTTAACTAGCAGGCCCATGGATTATGTAGGTTTACTAGGGGGCACTTGGACTATCTAGGTTAACTAGCGGGCACTTGGACTATGTAGTTTCCCTAGCGGGCATTTGGAAAATTTAGGTTACCTAGCGGGCACTTGGAGTATGTAGGTTACCTAGCGGGCACTTGGACTATCTAGGTTACCTAGCAGGCCCTTTGACTATCTAGGTTAACTAACGGGCACTTGGACTATGTAGGGTAACTAGCGGGCACTTGGACTATGTAGGGTAACTAGCGGGCACTTGGACTGTCTAGGTTACCTAACGGGCACTTGGATTATGTAGGTTAACTAACGGGCACTTGGACTATGTAGGTTACCTAGCCGCCACTTGGACTATCTAGGTTAGCTAAGAGGCACTTGGACTATCTAGGTTCCCTAGCAGGCACTTGTACTATCTAGGTTACCTAGCTGGCACTTGGACTATGAAGGTCAACTAGCGGGCCCATGGACTATCTAGGTTAGCTAACAGGCACTTGGACTATCTAGGTTCCCTAGCAGGCACTTGTACTATCTAGGTTACCTAGCTGGCACTTGGACTATGTAGGTCAACTAGCGGGCCCATGGACTCTCTAGGTTAGCTAACGGGCACTTGGACTATGTATGTTCCAGAGCGGGCACTTGGATTATGTAGGTTGCCTAGCGGGCATTTAGACTATGTAGGTTTCCTTGCGGGCATTTGGACTATGTAGGTTCCCTAACGGGCACTTGGACTATGAAGGTTCCCTAGTGGTCACGTGGACTATGTAGACTTCTTAGAAGACACTTGGACTATGTAGGTTAACTAGAGTGCACTTGGACTATCCAGGTTACCAAGCGGGCACTTGGACTATGTAGGTTACCCAATGGGCACTTAGACTATCTAGGTTAACGAACGGACACTTGGACTATGTAGGTTAGCTATCAGGCACTTGGAATATCTAGGTTACCTAGCAGGCACTTCGACTATGTAGGTTACCTAGCGGACACTTGGACGATTTAGGTTAACTAGCGGGCACTTGGACTATCTAGGCTAACTAGCGGGCCCTTGGACTATGAAGTTTCCCTAGCGAGCATTTGGATTATTTAGGTTACCTAGTGGGCACTTGGACTATGTAGGTTACCTAGCGGGCACTTGGACTACGGAGGTTACCTACAAGGCACTTGGACTATCAAGGTTACCTAGCAGGCCCTTGGACTATGTAGGTTACCAGCGGGCACTTGGACTATCTAGGTTAACGAACGTGCACTTGGACTATGTAGGTAACCTAGCGAGCACTTGGACTGTCTAGGTTACCTAGCGGGCAATTGGATTATGTAGGTTCCCTAGCGGGCACTTGGACTATGTAGGTAACCTAACGGGCACTTGGACTGTCTAGGTTACCCAGCGGGCACTTTGACTATCTAGGTTAACTAGCAGACCTTGGACTATGTAGGTTAACTAGCGGGCTCTTGGATTATCTAGGTTTCCTAGCAGGCACTTGGACTATGTACATACCCTAGCGCGCACTTGGACTATCTAGGTAACCTAGCGGGTACTTGGACTATCTAGGTTAACTAGGGGTCCCTTGGAATACGTAGGTTAACTAGCAGACACTTGCACTATGTAGGTTACCTAGCGGGCACTTGGACTATCTAGGTTAACTAGCGTGCACTTGGACTATGTAGGTTAACTAGCGGACACTTGCACTATGTAGGTTACCTAGCGGGCTCTTGGACTATGTAGGTTAACTAGCAGGCCCTTGGACTATCTAGGTTACCTAGCAGGAATAGGATTATGAAGGATCCCTAGCGGGCAATTGGACTATCTAGGTTAAATGGCTGGCACTTGGATTATGTAGGTTAACTAGCAGGCCCATGGATTATGTAGGTTTACTAGGGGGCACTTGGACTATCTAGGTTAACTAGCGGGCACTTGGACTATGTAGTTTCCCTAGCGGGCATTTGGAAAATTTAGGTTACCTAGCGGGCACTTGGAGTATGTAGGTTACCTAGCGGGCACTTGGACTATCTAGGTTACCTAGCAGGCACTTTGACTATCTAGGTTAACTAACGGGCACTTGGACTATGTAGGGTAACTAGCGGGCACTTTGACTATCTAGGTTAACTAACGGGCACTTGGACTATGTAGGGTAACTAGCGGGCACTTGGACTGTCTAGGTTACCTAACGGGCACTTGGATTATGTAGGTTAACGAACGGGCACTTGGACTATGTAGGTTACCTAGCCGCCACTTGAACTATCTAGGTTAGCTAACAGGCACTTGGACTATCTAGGTTCCATAGCAGGCACTTGTACTATCTAGGTTACCTAGCTGGCACTTGGACTATGTAGGTCAACTAGCGGGCCCATGGACTCTCTAGGTTAGCTAACGGGCACTTGGACTATGTATGTTCCAGAGCGGGCACTTGGATTATGTAGGTTGCCTAGCGGGCATTTAGACTATGTAGGTTTCCTTGCGGGCATTTGGACTATGTAGGTTCCCTAACGGGCACTTGGACTATGTAGGTTCCCTAGTGGTCACGTGGACTATGTAGACTTCTTAGAAGGCACTTGGACTATGTAGGTTAACTAGAGTGCACTTGGACTATCCAGGTTACCAAGCGGGCACTTGGACTATGTAGGTTACCCAATGGGCACTTGGACTATCTAGGTTAACGAACGGACACTTGGACTATGTAGGTTAGCTATCAGGCACTTGGAATATCTAGGTTACCTAGCAGGCACTTGGACTATGTAGGTTACCTAGCGGACACTTGGACGATTTAGGTTAACTAGCGGGCACTTGGACTATCTAGGCTAACTAGCGGGCCCTTGGACTATGAAGTATCCCTAGCGAGCATTTGGATTATTTAGGTTACCTAGTGGGCACTTGGACTATGTAGGTTACCTAGCGGGCACTTGGACTACGGAGGTTACCTACAAGGCACTTGGACTATCAAGGTTACCTAGCGGGCCCTTGGACTATGTAGGTTACCAGCGGGCACTTGGACTATCTAGGTTAACGAACGTGCACTTGGACTATGTAGGTAACCTAGCGGGCACTTGGACTGTCTAGGTTACCTAGCGGGCAATTGGACTATGTAGGTTCCCTAGCGGGCACTTGGACTATGTAGGTTCCCTAGCGGGCACTTGGACTATTTAGGTTACCTAGCAGGCACTTTGACTATCTAGGTTAACTAACGGGCACTTGGAATATGTAGGTTGCTGAGCGAGCGCTTGGACTATGTAGGTTCCCTAGCGGGCACTTGGACTATGTAGGTTCCCTATCGGGTACTTGGACTGTCTAGGTTAACTAGTGGGCAATTGGACTGTCTAGGTTACCTAGTGGGCACTTGGACTATGTAAGTTCCCTAGCGGGCACTTGGGCTATCTACGTTACCTAGGGGGCACTTGGACTATGTAGGTTAACGAACGGGCACTTGGACTATGTAGTTTACCTAGCAGGCACTTGGACTATGTAGGTTAACTAGCGGGCACTTGCACTCTCTAGGTTACCTAGCTGGCATTTGGACTATGTACCTTCCCTAGCGGGCACTTGGACTATTTATGTTAAGTAGCGGGCACTTGGACTATGTAGGTTACCTAGCAGACACTTGCACTATGTAGGTTACCTAGCGGGCACTTGGACTATGTAGGTTAACTAGAGGACATTTGGACGATCTAGGTTAACTAGTGGGCACTTGGAGATCTAGGTTAACTAACGGGCACTTGGACTATCAAAGTTAACAAGCGAGGCCTTGGACTATCTAGGTTAACTAGCGGGCCCTTGGTCTATCTAGGTTACCTAGATAGCACTTGGAATATATAGGTTCCCTAGCGGACTCTTGGACTATCTAGGTTAACGGACGGGCACTTGGACTATGCAAGTAACCTAGCGGGCACTTGGACTGTCTAGGTTACATAGCGGGCACTTGGACTTCTATGTTAACGAACGGGCACTTGGAATATGTATGTTGCTTAGCGGGCACTTGGACAATCTAGGTTAGGTAATGGGCCCTTGGACTATGTAGGTTACCTAGCGGGCACATGGACTAGCTAGGTTAACGAACGGGCACTTGGACTATGTAGGTAACCTAACGGGCACTTGGACTGTCTAGGTTACCCAGCGGGCACTTTGACTATCTAGGTTAACTAGCAGACCTTGGACTATGTAGGTTAACTAGCGGGCTCTTGGACTATCTAGGTTTCCTAGCAGGCACTTGGACTATGTACATACCCTAGCGCTCACTTGGACTATCTAGGTTACCTAGCGGGTACTTGGACTATCTAGGTTAACTAGGGGTCCCTTGGACTACGTAGGTTAACTAGCAGACACTTGCACTATGTAGGTTACCTAGCGGGCACTTGGACTATCTAGGTTAACTAGCGTGCACTTGGACTATGTAGGTTAACTAGCGGACACTTGCACTATGTATGTTACCTAGCGGGCTCTTGGACTATGTAGGTTAACTAGCAGGCCCTTGGACTATCTAGGTTACCTAGCAGGAATAGGATTATGAAGGATCCCAAGCGGGCAATTGGACTATCTAGGTTAAATGGCTGGCACTTGGATTATGTAGGTTAACTAGCAGGCCCATGGATTATGTAGGTTTACTAGGGGGCACTTGGACTATCTAGGTTAACTAGCGGGCACTTGGACTATGTAGTTTCCCTAGCGGGCATTTGGAAAATTTAGGTTACCTAGCGGGCACTTGGAGTATGTAGGTTACCTAGCGGGCACTTGGACTATCTAGGTTACCTAGCAGGCCCTTTGACTATCTAGGTTAACTAACGGGCACTTGGACTATGTAGGGTAACTAGCGGGCACTTGGACTATGTAGGGTAACTAGCGGGCACTTGGACTGTCTAGGTTACCTAACGGGCACTTGGATTATGTAGGTTAACTAACGGGCACTTGGACTATGTAGGTTACCTAGCCGCCACTTGGACTATCTAGGTTAGCTAAGAGGCACTTGGACTATCTAGGTTCCCTAGCAGGCACTTGTACTATCTAGGTTACCTAGCTGGCACTTGGACTATGAAGGTCAACTAGCGGGCCCATGGACTATCTAGGTTAGCTAACAGGCACTTGGACTATCTAGGTTCCCTAGCAGGCACTTGTACTATCTAGGTTACCTAGCTGGCACTTGGACTATGTAGGTCAACTAGCGGGCCCATGGACTCTCTAGGTTAGCTAACGGGCACTTGGACTATGTATGTTCCAGAGCGGGCACTTGGATTATGTAGGTTGCCTAGCGGGCATTTAGACTATGTAGGTTTCCTTGCGGGCATTTGGACTATGTAGGTTCCCTAACGGGCACTTGGACTATGAAGGTTCCCTAGTGGTCACGTGGACTATGTAGACTTCTTAGAAGACACTTGGACTATGTAGGTTAACTAGAGTGCACTTGGACTATCCAGGTTACCAAGCGGGCACTTGGACTATGTAGGTTACCCAATGGGCACTTAGACTATCTAGGTTAACGAACGGACACTTGGACTATGTAGGTTAGCTATCAGGCACTTGGAATATCTAGGTTACCTAGCAGGCACTTCGACTATGTAGGTTACCTAGCGGACACTTGGACGATTTAGGTTAACTAGCGGGCACTTGGACTATCTAGGCTAACTAGCGGGCCCTTGGACTATGAAGTTTCCCTAGCGAGCATTTGGATTATTTAGGTTACCTAGTGGGCACTTGGACTATGTAGGTTACCTAGCGGGCACTTGGACTACGGAGGTTACCTACAAGGCACTTGGACTATCAAGGTTACCTAGCAGGCCCTTGGACTATGTAGGTTACCAGCGGGCACTTGGACTATCTAGGTTAACGAACGTGCACTTGGACTATGTAGGTAACCTAGCGAGCACTTGGACTGTCTAGGTTACCTAGCGGGCAATTGGATTATGTAGGTTCCCTAGCGGGCACTTGGACTATGTAGGTAACCTAACGGGCACTTGGACTGTCTAGGTTACCCAGCGGGCACTTTGACTATCTAGGTTAACTAGCAGACCTTGGACTATGTAGGTTAACTAGCGGGCTCTTGGATTATCTAGGTTTCCTAGCAGGCACTTGGACTATGTACATACCCTAGCGCGCACTTGGACTATCTAGGTAACCTAGCGGGTACTTGGACTATCTAGGTTAACTAGGGGTCCCTTGGAATACGTAGGTTAACTAGCAGACACTTGCACTATGTAGGTTACCTAGCGGGCACTTGGACTATCTAGGTTAACTAGCGTGCACTTGGACTATGTAGGTTAACTAGCGGACACTTGCACTATGTAGGTTACCTAGCGGGCTCTTGGACTATGTAGGTTAACTAGCAGGCCCTTGGACTATCTAGGTTACCTAGCAGGAATAGGATTATGAAGGATCCCTAGCGGGCAATTGGACTATCTAGGTTAAATGGCTGGCACTTGGATTATGTAGGTTAACTAGCAGGCCCATGGATTATGTAGGTTTACTAGGGGGCACTTGGACTATCTAGGTTAACTAGCGGGCACTTGGACTATGTAGTTTCCCTAGCGGGCATTTGGAAAATTTAGGTTACCTAGCGGGCACTTGGAGTATGTAGGTTACCTAGCGGGCACTTGGACTATCTAGGTTACCTAGCAGGCACTTTGACTATCTAGGTTAACTAACGGGCACTTGGACTATGTAGGGTAACTAGCGGGCACTTTGACTATCTAGGTTAACTAACGGGCACTTGGACTATGTAGGGTAACTAGCGGGCACTTGGACTGTCTAGGTTACCTAACGGGCACTTGGATTATGTAGGTTAACGAACGGGCACTTGGACTATGTAGGTTACCTAGCCGCCACTTGAACTATCTAGGTTAGCTAACAGGCACTTGGACTATCTAGGTTCCATAGCAGGCACTTGTACTATCTAGGTTACCTAGCTGGCACTTGGACTATGTAGGTCAACTAGCGGGCCCATGGACTCTCTAGGTTAGCTAACGGGCACTTGGACTATGTATGTTCCAGAGCGGGCACTTGGATTATGTAGGTTGCCTAGCGGGCATTTAGACTATGTAGGTTTCCTTGCGGGCATTTGGACTATGTAGGTTCCCTAACGGGCACTTGGACTATGTAGGTTCCCTAGTGGTCACGTGGACTATGTAGACTTCTTAGAAGGCACTTGGACTATGTAGGTTAAGTAGAGTGCACTTGGACTATCCAGGTTACCAAGCGGGCACTTGGACTATGTAGGTTACCCAATGGGCACTTGGACTATCTAGGTTAACGAACGGACACTTGGACTATGTAGGTTAGCTATCAGGCACTTGGAATATCTAGGTTACCTAGCAGGCACTTGGACTATGTAGGTTACCTAGCGGACACTTGGACGATTTAGGTTAACTAGCGGGCACTTGGACTATCTAGGCTAACTAGCGGGCCCTTGGACTATGAAGTATCCCTAGCGAGCATTTGGATTATTTAGGTTACCTAGTGGGCACTTGGACTATGTAGGTTACCTAGCGGGCACTTGGACTACGGAGGTTACCTACAAGGCACTTGGACTATCAAGGTTACCTAGCGGGCCCTTGGACTATGTAGGTTACCAGCGGGCACTTGGACTATCTAGGTTAACGAACGTGCACTTGGACTATGTAGGTAACCTAGCGGGCACTTGGACTGTCTAGGTTACCTAGCGGGCAATTGGACTATGTAGGTTCCCTAGCGGGCACTTGGACTATGTAGGTTCCCTAGCGGGCACTTGGACTATTTAGGTTACCTAGCAGGCACTTTGACTATCTAGGTTAACTAACGGGCACTTGGAATATGTAGGTTGCTGAGCGAGCGCTTGGACTATGTAGGTTCCCTAGCGGGCACTTGGACTATGTAGGTTCCCTATCGGGTACTTGGACTGTCTAGGTTAACTAGTGGGCAATTGGACTGTCTAGGTTACCTAGTGGGCACTTGGACTATGTAAGTTCCCTAGCGGGCACTTGGGCTATCTACGTTACCTAGGGGGCACTTGGACTATGTAGGTTAACGAACGGGCACTTGGACTATGTAGTTTACCTAGCAGGCACTTGGACTATGTAGGTTAACTAGCGGGCACTTGCACTCTCTAGGTTACCTAGCTGGCATTTGGACTATGTACCTTCCCTAGCGGGCACTTGGACTATTTATGTTAAGTAGCGGGCACTTGGACTATGTAGGTTACCTAGCAGACACTTGCACTATGTAGGTTACCTAGCGGGCACTTGGACTATGTAGGTTAACTAGAGGACATTTGGACGATCTAGGTTAACTAGTGGGCACTTGGACGATCTAGGTTAACTAACGGGCACTTGGACTATCAAAGTTAACAAGCGAGGCCTTGGACTATCTAGGTTAACTAGCGGGCCCTTGGTCTATCTAGGTTACCTAGATAGCACTTGGAATATATAGGTTCCCTAGCGGACTCTTGGACTATCTAGGTTAACGGACGGGCACTTGGACTATGCAAGTAACCTAGCGGGCACTTGGACTGTCTAGGTTACATAGCGGGCACTTGGACTTCTATGTTAACGAACGGGCACTTGGAATATGTATGTTGCTTAGCGGGCACTTGGACAATCTAGGTTAGGTAATGGGCCCTTGGACTATGTAGGTTACCTAGCGGGCACATGGACTAGCTAGGTTAACGAACGGGCACTTGGACTATGTAGGTAACCTAACGGGCACTTGGACTGTCTAGGTTACCCAGCGGGCACTTTGACTATCTAGGTTAACTAGCAGACCTTGGACTATGTAGGTTAACTAGCGGGCTCTTGGATTATCTAGGTTTCCTAGCAGGCACTTGGACTATGTACATACCCTAGCGCGCACTTGGACTATCTAGGTAACCTAGCGGGTACTTGGACTATCTAGGTTAACTAGGGGTCCCTTGGAATACGTAGGTTAACTAGCAGACACTTGCACTATGTAGGTTACCTAGCGGGCACTTGGACTATCTAGGTTAACTAGCGTGCACTTGGACTATGTAGGTTAACTAGCGGACACTTGCACTATGTAGGTTACCTAGCGGGCTCTTGGACTATGTAGGTTAACTAGCAGGCCCTTGGACTATCTAGGTTACCTAGCAGGAATAGGATTATGAAGGATCCCTAGCGGGCAATTGGACTATCTAGGTTAAATGGCTGGCACTTGGATTATGTAGGTTAACTAGCAGGCCCATGGATTATGTAGGTTTACTAGGGGGCACTTAGACTATCTAGGTTAACTAGCGGGCACTTGGACTATGTAGTTTCCCTAGCGGGCATTTGGAAAATTTAGGTTACCTAGCGGGCACTTGGAGTATGTAGGTTACCTAGCGGGCACTTGGACTATCTAGGTTACCTAGCAGGCACTTTGACTATCTAGGTTAACTAACGGGCACTTGGACTATGTAGGGTAACTAGCGGACACTTTCACTGTCTAGGTTACCTAACGGGCACTTGGATTATGTAGGTTAACGAACGGGCACTTGGACTATGTAGGGTAACTAGCGGGCACTTGGACTGTCTAGGTTACCTAACGGGCACTTGGATTATGTAGGTTAACGAACGGGCACTTGGACTATGTAGGTTACCTAGCCGCCACTTGGACTATCTAGGTTAGCTAACAGGCACTTGGACTATCTAGGTTCCCTAGCAGGCACTTGTACTATCTAGGTTACCTAGCTGGCACTTGGACTATGTAGGTCAACTAGCGGGCCCATGGACTCTCTAGGTTAGCTAACGGGCACTTGGACTATGTATGTTCCAGAGCGGGCACTTGGATTATGTAGGTTGCCTAGCGGGCATTTAGACTATGTAGGTTTCCTTGCGGGCATTTGGACTATGTAGGTTCCCTAACGGGCACTTGGACTATGTAGGTTCCCTAGTGGTCACGTGGACTATGTAGACTTCTTAGAAGGCACTTGGACTATGTAGGTTAACTAGAGTGCACTTGGACTATCCAGGTACCAAGCGGGCACTTGGACTATGTAGGTTACCCAATGGGCACTTGGACTATCTAGGTTAACGAACGGACACTTGGACTATGTAGGTTAGCTATCAGGCACTTGGAATATCTAGGTTACCTAGCAGGCACTTGGACTATGTAGGTTACCTAGCGGACACTTGGACGATTTAGGTTAACTAGCGGGCACTTGGACTATCTAGGCTAACTAGCGGGCCCTTGGACTATGAAGTTTCCCTAGCGAGCATTTGGATTATTTAGGTTACCTAGTGGGCACTTGGACTATGTAGGTTACCTAGCGGGCACTTGGACTACGGAGGTTACCTACAAGGCACTTGGACTATCAAGGTTACCTAGCGGGCCCTTGGACTATGTAGGTTACCAGCGGGCACTTGGACTATCTAGGTTAACGAACGTGCACTTGGACTATGTAGGTAACCTAGCGGGCACTTGGACTGTCTAGGTTACCTAGCGGGCAATTGGACTATGTAGGTTCCCTAGCGGGCACTTGGACTATGTAGGTTCCCTAGCGGGCACTTGGACTATTTAGGTTACCTAGCAGGCACTTTGACTATCTAGGTTAACTAACGGGCACTTGGAATATGTAGGTTGCTGAGCGAGCGCTTGGACTATGTAGGTTCCCTAGCGGGCACTTGGACTATGTAGGTTCCCTATCGGGTACTTGGACTGTCTAGGTTAACTAGTGGGCAATTGGACTGTCTAGGTTACCTAGTGGGCACTTGGACTATGTAAGTTCCCTAGCGGGCACTTGGGCTATCTACGTTACCTAGGGGGCACTTGGACTATGTAGGTTAACGAACGGGCACTTGGACTATGTAGTTTACCTAGCAGGCACTTGGACTATGTAGGTTAACTAGCATGCACTTGCACTCTCTAGGTTACCTAGCGGGCACTTGGACTATGTACCTTCCCTAGCGGGCACTTGGACTATTTATGTTAAGTAGCGGGCACTTGGACTATGTAGGTTACCTAGCAGACACTTGCACTATGTAGGTTACCTAGCGGGCACTTGGACTATGTAGGTTAACTAGAGGACATTTGGACGATCTAGGTTAACTAGCGGGCACTTGGACGATCTAGGTTAACTAACGGGCACTTGGACTATCAAAGTTAACAAGCGAGGCCTTGGACTATCTAGGTTAACTAGCGGGCCCTTGGACTATCTAGGTTACCTAGATAGCACTTGGAATATATAGGTTCCCTAGCGGACTCTTGGACTATCTAGGTTAACGAACGGGCACTTGGACTATGCAAGTAACCTAGCGGGCACTTGGACTGTCTAGGTTACATAGCGGGCACTTGGACTTCTAGGTTAACGAACGGGCACTTGGAATATGTATGTTGCTTAGCGGGCACTTGGACAATCTAGGTTAGGTAACGGGCCCTTGGACTATGTAGGTTACCTAGCGGGCACATGGACTAGCTAGGTTAACGAATGGGCACTTGGACTATGTAGGTAACCTAACGGGCACTTGGACTGTCTAGGTTACCCAGCGGGCACTTTGACTATCTAGGTTAACTAGCAGACCTTGGACTATGTAGGTTAACTAGCGGGCTCTTGGATTATCTAGGTTTCCTAGCAGGCACTTGGACTATGTACATACCCTAGCGCGCACTTGGACTATCTAGGTAACCTAGCGGGTACTTGGACTATCTAGGTTAACTAGGGGTCCCTTGGACTACGTAGGTTAACTAGCAGACACTTGCACTATGTAGGTTACCTAGCGGGCACTTGGACTATCTAGGTTAACTAGCGTGCACTTGGACTATGTAGGTTAACTAGCGGACACTTGCACTATGTAGGTTACCTAGCGGGCTCTTGGACTATGTAGGTTAACTAGCAGGCCCTTGGACTATCTAGGTTACCTAGCAGGAATAGGATTATGAAGGATCCCTAGCGGGCAATTGGACTATCTAGGTTAAATGGCTGGCACTTGGATTATGTAGGTTAACTAGCAGGCCCATGGATTATGTAGGTTTACTAGGGGGCACTTGGACTATTTAGGTTAACTAGCGGGCACTTGCATTATGTAGTTTCCCTAGCGGGCATTTGGAAAATTTAGGTTACCTAGCGGGCACTTGGAGTATGTAGGTTACCTAGCGGGCACTTGGACTATCTAGGTTACCTAGCAGGCACTTTGACTATCTAGGTTAACTAACGGGCACTTGGACTATATAGGGTAACTAGCGGGCACTTTGACTATCTAGGTTAACTAACGGGCACTTGGACTATGTAGGGTAACTAGCGGGCACTTGGACTGTCTAGGTTACCTAACGGGCACTTGGATTATGTAGGTTAACAAACGGGCACTTGGACTATGTAGGTTACCTAGCCGCCACTTGGACTATCTAGGTTAGCTAACAGTCACTTGGAATATCTAGGTTCCCTAGCAGGCACTTGTACTATCTAGGTTACCTAGCTGGCACTTGGACTATGTAGGTCAACTAGCGGGCCCATGGACTCTCTAGGTTAGCTAACGGGCACTTGGACTATGTATGTTCCAGAGCGGGCACTTGGATTATGTAGCTTGCCTAGCGGGCATTTAGACTATGTAGGTTTCCTGGCGGGCATTTGGACTATGTAGGTTCCCTAACGGGCACTTGGACTGTGTAGGTTCCCTAGTGGTCACGTGGACTATGTAGACTTCTTAGAAGGCACTTGGACTATGTAGGTTAACTAGAGTGCACTTGGACTATCCAGGTTACCAAGCGGGCACTTGGACTATGTAGGTTACCCAATGGGCACTTAGACTATCTAGGTTAACGAACGGACACTTGGACTATGTAGGTTAGCTATCAGGCACTTGGAATATCTAGGTTACCTAGCAGGCACTTGGACTATGTAGGTTACCTAGCGGACACTTGGACGATTTAGGTTAACTAGCGGGCACTTGGACTATCTAGGCTAACTAGCGGGCCCTTGGACTATGAAGTTTCCCTAGCGAGCATTTGGATTATTTAGGTTACCTAGTGGGCACTTGGACTATGTAGGTTACCTAGCGGGCACTTGGACTACGGAGGTTACCTACAAGGCACTTGGACTATCAAGGTTACCTAGCGGGCCCTTGGACTATGTAGGTTACCAGCGGGCACTTGGACTATCTAGGTTAACGAACGTGCACTTGGACTATGTAGGTAACCTAGCGGGCACTTGGACTGTCTAGGTTACCTAGCGGGCAATTGGACTATGTAGGTTCCCTAGCGGGCACTTGGACTATGTAGGTTCCCTAGCGGGCACTTGGACTATTTAGGTTACCTAGCAGGCACTTTGACTATCTAGGTTAACTAACGGGCACTTGGAATATGTAGGTTGCTGAGCGAGCGCTTGGACTATGTAGGTTCCCTAGCGGGCACTTGGACTATGTAGGTTCCCTATCGGGTACTTGGACTGTCTAGGTTAACTAGTGGGCAATTGGACTGTCTAGGTTACCTAGTGGGCACTTGGACTATGTAAGTTCCCTAGCGGGCACTTGGGCTATCTACGTTACCTAGGGGGCACTTGGACTATGTAGGTTAACGAACGGGCACTTGGACTATGTAGTTTACCTAGCAGGCACTTGGACTATGTAGGTTAACTAGCGGGCACTTGCACTCTCTAGGTTACCTAGCGGGCACTTGGACTATGTACCTTCCCTAGCGGGCACTTGGACTATTTATGTTAAGTAGCGGGCACTTGGACTATGTAGGTTACCTAGCAGACACTTGCACTATGTAGGTTACCTAGCGGGCACTTGGACTATGTAGGTTAACTAGAGGACATTTGGACGATCTAGGTTAACTAGCGGGCACTTGGACGATCTAGGTTAACTAACGGGCACTTGGACTATCAAAGTTAACAAGCGAGGCCTTGGACTATCTAGGTTAACTAGCGGGCCCTTGGACTATCTAGGTTACCTAGATAGCACTTGGAATATATAGGTTCCCTAGCGGACTCTTGGACTATCTAGGTTAACGAACGGGCACTTGGACTATGCAAGTAACCTAGCGGGCACTTGGACTGTCTAGGTTACATAGCGGGCACTTGGACTTCTAGGTTAACGAACGGGCACTTGGAATATGTATGTTGCTTAGCGGGCACTTGGACAATCTAGGTTAGGTAACGGGCCCTTGGACTATGTAGGTTACCTAGCGGGCACATGGACTAGCTAGGTTAACGAATGGGCACTTGGACTATGTAGGTAACCTAACGGGCACTTGGACTGTCTAGGTTACCCAGCGGGCACTTTGACTATCTAGGTTAACTAGCAGACCTTGGACTATGTAGGTTAACTAGCGGGCTCTTGGATTATCTAGGTTTCCTAGCAGGCACTTGGACTATGTACATACCCTAGCGCGCACTTGGACTATCTAGGTAACCTAGCGGGTACTTGGACTATCTAGGTTAACTAGGGGTCCCTTGGACTACGTAGGTTAACTAGCAGACACTTGCACTATGTAGGTTACCTAGCGGGCACTTGGACTATCTAGGTTAACTAGCGTGCACTTGGACTATGTAGGTTAACTAGCGGACACTTGCACTATGTAGGTTACCTAGCGGGCTCTTGGACTATGTAGGTTAACTAGCAGGCCCTTGGACTATCTAGGTTACCTAGCAGGAATAGGATTATGAAGGATCCCTAGCGGGCAATTGGACTATCTAGGTTAAATGGCTGGCACTTGGATTATGTAGGTTAACTAGCAGGCCCATGGATTATGTAGGTTTACTAGGGGGCACTTGGACTATTTAGGTTAACTAGCGGGCACTTGGATTATGTAGTTTCCCTAGCGGGCATTTGGAAAATTTAGGTTACCTAGCGGGCACTTGGAGTATGTAGGTTACCTAGCGGGCACTTGGACTATCTAGGTTAACTAACGGGCACTTGGACTATATAGGGTAACTAGCGGGCACTTTGACTATCTAGGTTAACTAACGGGCACTTGGACTATGTAGGGTAACTAGCGGGCACTTGGACTGTCTAGGTTACCTAACGGGCACTTGAATTATGTAGGTTAACAAACGGGCACTTGGACTATGTAGGTTACCTAGCCGCCACTTGGACTATCTAGGTTAGCTAACAGGCACTTGGACTATCTAGGTTCCCTAGCAGGCACTTGTACTATCTAGGTTACCTAGCTGGCACTTGGACTATGTAGGTCAACTAGCGGGCCCATGGACTCTCTAGGTTAGCTAACGGGCACTTGGACTATGTATGTTCCAGAGCGGGCACTTGGATTATGTAGCTTGCCTAGCGGGCATTTAGACTATGTAGGTTTCCTGGCGGGCATTTGGACTATGTAGGTTCCCTAACGGGCACTTGGACTGTGTAGGTTCCCTAGTGGTCACGTGGACTATGTAGACTTCTTAGAAGGCACTTGGACTATGTAGGTTAACTAGAGTGCACTTGGACTATCCAGGTTACCAAGCGGGCACTTGGACTATGTAGGTTACCCAATGGGCACTTGGACTATCTAGGTTAACGAACGGACACTTGGACTATGTAGGTTAGCTATCAGGCACTTGGAATATCTAGGTTACCTAGCAGGCACTTGGACTATGTAGGTTACCTAGCGGACACTTGGACGATTTAGGTTAACTAGCGGGCACTTGGACTATCTAGGCTAACTAGCGGGCCCTTGGACTATGAAGTTTCCCTAGCGAGCATTTGGATTATTTAGGTTACCTAGTGGGCACTTGGACTATGTAGGTTACCTAGCGGGCACTTGGACTACGGAGGTTACCTACAAGGCACTTGGACTATCAAGGTTACCTAGCGGGCCCTTGGACTATGTAGGTTACCAGCGGGCACTTGGACTATCTAGGTTAACGAACGTGCACTTGGACTATGTAGGTAACCTAGCGGGCACTTGGACTGTCTAGGTTACCTAGCGGGCAATTGGACTATGTAGGTTCCCTAGCGGGCACTTGGACTATGTAGGTTCCCTATCGGGCACTTGGACTATTTAGGTTACCTAGCAGGCACTTTGACTATCTAGATTAACTAACGGGCACTTGGAATATGTAGGTTGCTGAGCGAGCGCTTGGACTATGTAGGTTCCCTAGCGGGCACTTGGACTATGTAGGTTCCCTATCGGGTACTTGGACTGTCTAGGTTAACTAGTGGGCAATTGGACTGTCTAGGTTACCTAGTGGGCACTTGGACTATGTAAGTTCCCTAGCGGGCACTTGGGCTATCTACGTTACCTAGGGGGCACTTGGACTATGTAGGTTAACGAACGGGCACTTGGACTATGTAGTTTACCTAGCAGGCACTTGGACTATGTAGGTTAACTAGCGGGCACTTGCACTCTCTAGGTTACCTAGCGGGCACTTGGACTATGTACCTTCCCTAGCGGGCACTTGGACTATTTATGTTAAGTAGCGGGCACTTGGACTATGTAGGTTACCTAGCAGACACTTGCACTATGTAGGTTACCTAGCGGGCACTTGGACTATGTAGGTTAACTAGAGGACATTTGGACGATCTAGGTTAACTAGCGGGCACTTGGACGATCTAGGTTAACTAACGGGCACTTGGACTATCAAAGTTAACAAGCGAGGCCTTGGACTATCTAGGTTAACTAGCGGGCCCTTGGACTATCTAGGTTACCTAGATAGCACTTGGAATATATAGGTTCCCTAGCGGACTCTTGGACTATCTAGGTTAACGAACGGGCACTTGGACTATGCAAGTAACCTAGCGGGCACTTGGACTGTCTAGGTTACATAGCGGGCACTTGGACTTCTAGGTTAACGAACGGGCACTTGGAATATGTATGTTGCTTAGCGGGCACTTGGACAATCTAGGTTAGGTAACGGGCCCTTGGACTATGTAGGTTACCTAGCGGGCACATGGACTAGCTAGGTTAACGAATGGGCACTTGGACTATGTAGGTAACCTAACGGGCACTTGGACTGTCTAGGTTACCCAGCGGGCACTTTGACTATCTAGGTTAACTAGCAGACCTTGGACTATGTAGGTTAACTAGCGGGCTCTTGGATTATCTAGGTTTCCTAGCAGGCACTTGGACTATGTACATACCCTAGCGCGCACTTGGACTATCTAGGTAACCTAGCGGGTACTTGGACTATCTAGGTTAACTAGGGGTCCCTTGGACTACGTAGGTTAACTAGCAGACACTTGCACTATGTAGGTTACCTAGCGGGCACTTGGACTATCTAGGTTAACTAGCGTGCACTTGGACTATGTAGGTTAACTAGCGGACACTTGCACTATGTAGGTTACCTAGCGGGCTCTTGGACTATGTAGGTTAACTAGCAGGCCCTTGGACTATCTAGGTTACCTAGCAGGAATAGGATTATGAAGGATCCCTAGCGGGCAATTGGACTATCTAGGTTAAATGGCTGGCACTTGGATTATGTAGGTTAACTAGCAGGCCCATGGATTATGTAGGTTTACTAGGGGGCACTTGGACTATTTAGGTTAACTAGCGGGCACTTGGATTATGTAGTTTCCCTAGCGGGCATTTGGAAAATTTAGGTTACCTAGCGGGCACTTGGAGTATGTAGGTTACCTAGCGGGCACTTGGACTATCTAGGTTACCTAGCAGGCACTTTGACTATCTAGGTTAACTAACGGGCACTTGGACTATATAGTGTAACTAGCGGGCACTTTGACTATCTAGGTTAACTAACGGGCACTTGGACTATGTAGGGTAACTAGCGGGCACTTGGACTGTCTAGGTTACCTAACGGGCACTTGGATTATGTAGGTTAACAAACGGGCACTTGGACTATGTAGGTTACCTAGCCGCCACTTGGACTATCTAGGTTAGCTAACAGGCACTTGGACTATCTAGGTTCCCTAGCAGGCACTTGTACTATCTAGGTTACCTAGCTGGCACTTGGACTATGTAGGTCAACTAGCGGGCCCATGGACTCTCTAGGTTAGCTAACGGGCACTTGGACTATGTATGTTCCAGAGCGGGCACTTGGATTATGTAGCTTGCCTAGCGGGCATTTAGACTATGTAAGTTTCCTTGCGGGCATTTGGACTATGTAGGTTCCCTAACGGGCACTTGGACTGTGTAGGTTCCCTAGTGGTCACGTGGACTATGTAGACTTCTTAGAAGGCACTTGGACTATGTAGGTTAACTAGAGTGCACTTGGACTATCCAGGTTACCAAGCGGGCACTTGGACTATGTAGGTTACCCAATGGGCACTTGGACTATCTAGGTTAACGAACGGACACTTGGAATATGTAGGTTAGCTATCAGGCACTTGGAATATCTAGGTCACCTAGCAGGCACTTGGACTATGTAGGTTACCTAGCGGACACTTGGACGATTTAGGTTAACTAGCGGGCACTTGGACTATCTAGGCTAACTAGCGGGCCCTTGGACTATGAAGTTTCCCTAGCGAGCATTTGGATTATTTAGGTTACCTAGTGGGCACTTGGACTATGTAGGTTACCTAGCGGGCACTTGGACTACGGAGGTTACCTACAAGGCACTTGGACTATCAAGGTTACCTAGCGGGCCCTTGGACTATGTAGGTTACCAGCGGGCACTTGGACTATCTAGGTTAACGAACGTGCACTTGGACTATGTAGGTAACCTAGCGGGCACTTGGACTGTCTAGGTTACCTAGCGGGCAATTGGACTATGTAGGTTCCCTAGCGGGCACTTGGACTATGTAGGTTCCCTAGCGGGCACTTGGACTATTTAGGTTACCTAGCAGGCACTTTGACTATCTAGGTTAACTAACGGGCACTTGGAATATGTAGGTTGCTGAGCGAGCGCTTGGACTATGTAGGTTCCCTAGCGGGCACTTGGACTATGTAGGTTCCCTATCGGGTACTTGGACTGTCTAGGTTAACTAGTGGGCAATTGGACTGTCTAGGTTACCTAGTGGGCACTTGGATTATGTAAGTTCCCTAGCGGGCACTTGGGCTATCTACGTTACCTAGGGGGCACTTGGACTATGTAGGTTAATGAACGGGCACTTGGACTATGTAGTTTACCTAGCAGGCACTTGGACTATGTAGGTTAACTAGCGGGCACTTGCACTCTCTAGGTTACCTAGCGGGCACTTGGACTATGTACCTTCCCTAGCGGGCACTTGGACTATTTATGTTAAGTAGCGGGCACTTGGACTATGTAGGTTACCTAGCAGACACTTGCACTATGTAGGTTACCTAGCGGGCACTTGGACTATGTAGGTTAACTAGAGGACATTTGGACGATCTAGGTTAACTAGCGGGCACTTGGACGATCTAGGTTAACTAACGGGCACTTGGACTATCAAAGTTAACAAGCGAGGCCTTGGACTATCTAGGTTAACTAGCGGGCCCTTGGACTATCTAGGTTACCTAGATAGCACTTGGAATATATAGGTTCCCTAGCGGACTCTTGGACTATCTAGGTTAACGAACGGGCACTTGGTCTATGCAGGTCACCTAGCGGGCACTTGGACTGTCTAGGTTACATAGCGGGCACTTGGACTTCTAGGTTAACGAACGGGCACTTGGAATATGTATGTTGCTTAGCGGGCACTTGGACAATCTAGGTTAGGTAATGGGCCCTTAGACTATGTAGGTTACGTAGCGGGCACATGGACTAGCTAGGTTAACGAACGGGCACTTGGACTATGTAGGTAACCTAACGGGCACTTGGACTGTCTAGGTTACCCAGCGGGCACTTTGACTATCTAGGTTAACTAGCAGACCTTGGACTATGTAGGTTAACTAGCGGGCTCTTGGATTATCTAGGTTTCCTAGCAGGCACTTGGACTATGTACATACCCTAGCGCGCACTTGGACTATCTAGGTAACCTAGCGGGTACTTGGACTATCTAGGTTAACTAGGGGTCCCTTGGACTACGTAGGTTAACTAGCAGACACTTGCACTATGTAGGTTACCTAGCGGGCACTTGGACTATCTAGGTTAACTAGCGTGCACTTGGACTATGTAGGTTAACTAGCGGACACTTGCACTATGTAGGTTACCTAGCGGGCTCTTGGACTATGTAAGTTAACTAGCAGGCCCTTGGACTATCTAGGTTACCTAGCAGGAATAGGATTATGAAGGATCCCTAGCGGGCAATTGGACTATCTAGGTTAAATGGCTGGCACTTGGATTATGTAGGTTAACTAGCAGGCCCATGGATTATGTAGGTTTACTAGGGGCCACTTGGACTATCTAGGTTAACTAGCGGGCACTTGGACTATGTAGGTTAACTAGCGGGCATTTGGAAAATTTAGGTTACCTAGCGGGCACTTGGAGTATGTAGGTTACCTAGCGGGCACTTGGACTATCTAGGTTACCTAGCAGGCACTTTGACTATCTAGGTTAACTAACGGGCACTTGGACTATGTAGGGTAACTAGCGGGCACTTTGACTATCTAGGTTAACTAACGGGCACTTGGATTATGTAGGGTAACTAGCGGGCACTTGGACTGTCTAGGTTACCTAACGGGCACTTGGATTATGTAGGTTAACGAACGGGCACTTGGACTATGTAGGTTACCTAGCCGCCACTTGGACTATCTAGGTTAGCTAACAGGCACTTGGACTATCTAGGTTCCCTAGCAGGCACTTGTATTATCTAGGTTACCTAGCTGGCACTTGGACTATGTAGGTCAACTAGCGGGCCCATGGACTCTCTAGGTTAGCTAACGGGCACTTGGACTATGTATGTTCCAGAGCGGGCACTTGGATTATGTAGGTTGCCTAGCGGGCATTTAGACTATGTAGGTTTCCTTGCGGGCATTTGGACTATGTAGGTTCCCTAACGGGCACTTGGACTATGTAGGTTCCCTAGTGGTCACGTGGACTATGTAGACTTCTTAGAAGGCACTTGGACTATGTAGGTTAACTAGAGTGCACTTGGACTATCCAGGTTACCAAGCGGGCACTTGGACTATGTAGGTTATCCAATGGGCACTTGGACTATCTAGGTTAACGAACGGACACTTGGACTATGTAGGTTAGCTATCAGGCACTTGGAATATCTAGGTTACCTAGCAGGCACTTGGACTATGTAGGTTACCTTGCGGACACTTGGACGATTTAGGTTAACTAGCGGGCACTTGGACTATCTAGGCTAACTAGCGGGCCCTTGGACTATGAAGTTTCCCTAGCGAGCATTTGGATTATTTAGGTTACCTAGTGGGCACTTGGACTATGTAGGTTACCTAGCGGGCACTTGGACTACGGAGGTTACCTACAAGGCACTTGGACTATCAAGGTTACCTAGCGGGCCCTTGGACTATGTAGGTTACCAGCGGGCACTTGGACTATCTAGGTTAACGAACGTGCACTTGGACTATGTAGGTAACCTAGCGGGCACTTGGACTGTCTAGGTTACCTAGCGGGCAATTGGACTATGTAGGTTCCCTAGCGGGCACTTGGACTATGTAGGTTCCCTAGCGGGCACTTGGACTATTTATGTTACCTAGCAGGCACTTTGACTATCTAGGTTAACTAACGGGCACTTGGAATATGTAGGTTGCTGAGCGAGCGCTTGGACTATGTAGGTTCCCTAGCGGGCACTTGGACTATGTAGGTTCCCTATCGGGTACTTGGACTGTCTAGGTTAACTAGTGGGCAATTGGACTGTCTAGGTTACCTAGTGGGCACTTGGACTATGTAAGTTCCCTAGCGGGCACTTGGGCTATCTACGTTACCTAGGGGGCACTTGGACTATGTAGGTTAACGAACGGGCACTTGGACTATGTAGTTTACCTAGCAGGCACTTGGACTATGTAGGTTAACTAGCGGGCACTTGCACTCTCTAGGTTACCTAGCGGGCACTTGGACTATGTACCTTCCCTAGCGGGCACTTGGACTATTTATGTTAAGTAGCGGGCACTTGGACTATGTAGGTTACCTAGCAGACACTTGCACTATGTAGGTTACCTAGCGGGCACTTGGACTATGTAGGTTAACTAGAGGACATTTGGACGATCTAGGTTAACTAGCGGGCACTTGGACGATCTAGGTTAACTAACGGGCACTTGGACTATCAAAGTTAACAAGCGAGGCCTTGGACTATCTAGGTTAACTAGCGGGCCCTTGGACTATCTAGGTTACCTAGATAGCACTTGGAATATATAGGTTCCCTAGCGGACTCTTGGACTATCTAGGTTAACGAACGGGCACTTGGACTATGCAAGTAACCCAGCGGGCACTTGGACTGTCTAGGTTACATAGCGGGCACTTGGACTTCTAGGTTAACGAACGGGCACTTGGAATATGTATGTTGCTTAGCGGGCACTTGGACAATCTAGGTTAGGTAACGGGCCCTTGGACTATGTAGGTTACCTAGCGGGCACATGGACTAGCTAGGTTAACGAACGGGCACTTGGACTATGTAGGTAACCTAACGGGCACTTGGACTGTCTAGGTTACCCAGCGGGCACTTTGACTATCTAGGTTAACTAGCAGACCTTGGACTATGTAGGTTAACTAGCGGGCTCTTGGACTATCTAGGTTTCCTAGCAGGCACTTGGACTATGTACATACCCTAGCGCGCACTTGGACTATCTAGGTAACCTAGCGGGTACTTGGACTATCTAGGTTAACTAGGGGTCCCTTGGACTACGTAGGTTAACTAGCAGACACTTGCACTATGTAGGTTACCTAGCGGGCACTTGGACTATCTAGGTTAACTAGCGTGCACTTGGACTATGTAGGTTAACTAGCGGACACTTGCACTATGTAGGTTACCTAGCGGGCTCTTGGACTATGTAGGTTAACTAGCAGGCCCTTGGACTATCTAGGTTACCTAGCAGGAATAGGATTATGAAGGCTCCCTAGCGGGCAATTGGACTATCTAGGTTAAATGGCTGGCACTTGGATTATGTAGGTTAACTAGCAGGCCCATGGATTATGTAGGTTTACTAGGGGGCACTTGGACTATCTAGGTTAACTAGCGGGCACTTGGACTATGTAGTTTCCCTAGCGGGCATTTGGACAATTTAGGTTACCTAGCGGGCACTTGGAGTATGTAGGTTACCTAGCGGGCACTTGGACTATCTAGGTTACCTAGCAGGCACTTTGACTATCTAGGTTAACTAACGGGCACTTGGACTATGTAGGGTAACTAGCGGGCACTTGGACTGTCTAGGTTACCTAACGGGCACTTGGATTATGTAGGTTAACGAACGGGCACTTGGACTATGTAGGTTACCTAGCCGCCACTTGGACTATCTAGGTTAGCTAACAGGCACTTGGACTATCTAGGTTCCCTAGCAGGCACTTGTACTATCTAGGTTACCTAGCTGGCACTTGGACTATGTAGGTCAACTAGCGGGCCCATGGACTCTCTAGGTTAGCTAACGGGCACTTGGACTATGTATGTTCCAGAGCGGGCACTTGGATTATGTAGCTTGCCTAGCGGGCATTTAGACTATGTAGGTTTCCTGGCGGGCATTTGGACTATGTAGGTTCCCTAACGGGCACTTGGACTATGTAGGTTCCCTAGTGGTCACGTGGACTATGTAGACTTCTTAGAAGGCACTTGGACTATGTAGGTTAACTAGAGTGCACTTGGACTATCCAGGTTACCAAGCGGGCACTTGGACTATGTAGGTTACCCAATGGGCACTTGGACTATCTACGTTAACGAACGGACACTTGGATTTTGTAGGTTAGCTATCAGGCACTTGGAATATCTAGGTTACCTAGCAGGCACTTGGACTATGTAGGTTACCTAGCGGACACTTGGACGATTTAGGTTAACTAGCGGGCACTTGGACTATCTAGGTTAACTAGCGGGCCCTTGGACTATGAAGTTTCCCTAGCGAGCATTTGGATTATTTAGGTTACCTAGTGGGCACTTGGACTATGTAGGTTACCTAGCGGGCACTTGGACTACGGAGGTTACCTACAAGGCACTTGGACTATCAAGGTTACCTAGCGGGCCCTTGGACTATGTAGGTTACCAGCGGGCACTTGGACTATCTAGGTTAACGAACGTGCACTTGGACTATGTAGGTAACCTAGCGGGCACTTGGACTGTCTAGGTTACCTAGCGGGCAATTGGACTATGTAGGTTCCCTAGCGGGCACTTGGACTATGTAGGTTCCCTAGCGGGCACTTGGATTATTTAGGTTACCTAGCAGGCACTTTGACTATCTAGGTTAACTAACGGGCACTTGGAATATGTAGGTTGCTGAGCGAGCGCTTGGACTATGTAGGTTCCCTAGCGGGCACTTGGACTATGTAAGTTCCCTATCGGGTACTTGGACTGTCTAGGTTAACTAGTGGGCAATTGGACTGTCTAGGTTACCTAGTGGGCACTTGGACTATGTAAGTTCCCTAGCGGGCACTTGGGCTATCTACGTTACCTAGGAGGCACTTGGACTATGTAGGTTAACGAACGGGCACTTGGACTATGTAGTTTACCTAGCAGACACTTGGACTATGTAGGTTAACTAGCGGGCACTTGCACTCTCTAGGTTACCTAGCGGGCACTTGGACTATGTACCTTCCCTAGCGGACACTTGGACTATGTAGGTTAACTAGAGGACATTTGGACGATCTAGGTTAACTAGCGGGCACTTGGAGGATCTAGGTTAACTAACGGGCACTTGGACTATCAAAGTTAACAAGCGAGGCCTTGGACTATCTAGGTTAACTAGCGGGCCCTTGGACTATCTAGGTTACCTAGATAGCACTTGGAATATATAGGTTCCTTAGCGGACTCTTGGACTATCTAGGTTAACGAACGGGCACTTGGACTATGCAAGTAACCTAGCGGGCACTTGGACTGTCTAGTTTACATAGCGGGCACTTGGACTTCTAGGTTAATGAACGGGCACTTGGAATATGTATGTTGCTTAGCGGGCACTTGGACAATCTAGGTTAGGTAACGGGCCCTTGGACTATGTAGGTTACCTAGCGGGCACATGGACTAGCTAGGTTAACGAACGGGCACTTGGACTATGTAGGTAACCTAACGGGCACTTGGACTGTCTAGGTTACCCAGCGGGCACTTTGACTATCTAGGTTAACTAGCAGACCTTGGACTATGTAGGTTAACTAGCGGGCTCTTGGACTATCTAGGTTTCCTAGCAGGCACTTGGACTATGTACATACCCTAGCGTGCACTTGGACTATCTAGGTTACCTAGCGGGCACTTGGACTATGTACGTCCCCTAGTGGGCTCTTGGACAATCTAGGTTACCTAGCAGGCACTTGGATTATGAAGGATCCCTAGCGGGAACTTGGACTATCTAAGTTAACTAGCGGGCACTTGGACTATGTAGGTTAACTAGCGGACACTTGCACGATCTAGGTTAATTAGCGGGCCCTTGCACTATGTAGGTTAACTAGCGGGCCCATGGACTATGTAGGTTTACTAGCAGGCCCTTGGACTATCTAGGTTCCCTAAAGGGCACTTGGACTATCTAGGTTACCGAACGGGCACTTGGACTTTGTAGGTTACCTAGCGGGCACTTGGACAATCTAGGTTACCTAGCGGGCACTTGGATGATACAGGTTCCCTAGCCAGCACTAAGACTATTGGTTCCCTCCCGGGCACTTGGACTTTGTAGGTTCCATAGAGGGCACTTGGAGTATATAGTTTTCTATCGGGCACTTGGACTATGTAGGGTACCTAGCGGGCACATGGACTATCTAGGTTACCTAGCGGGTACTTGGACTATCTAGGTTAACTAGGGGTCCCTTGGACTACGTAGGTTAACTAGCGGACACTTGCACTATGTAGGTTACCTAGCTGGCACTTGGACTATCTAGGTTAACTAGCGTGCACTTGGACTATGTAGGTTAACTAGCGGACACTTGCACTATGTAGGTTACCTAGCGGGCCCTTGAACTATGTAGGTTAACTAGCAGGCCATTGGACTATCTAGGTTACCTAGCAGGAATAGGATTATGAAGGATCCCTAGCGGGCAATTGGACTATCTAGGTTAAATGGCTGGCGCTTGGACTATGTAGGTTAACTAGCAGGCCCATGGATTATGTAGGTTTACTAGGGGGCACTTGGACTATCTAGGTTAACTAGCGGGCACTTGGACTATGTAGTTTCCCTAGCGGGCACTTGGACAATTTAGGTTACCTAGCGGGCACATGGACAATGTAGGTTACCTAGCGGGCACTTGGACTATCTAGGTTACCTAGCAGGCACTTTGACTATCTAGGTTAACTAACGGGCACTTGGACTATGTAGGGTAACTAGCGGGCACTTGGCCTGTCTAGGTTACCTAACGGGCACTTGGATTATCTAGGTTAAAGAACGGGCACTTGGACTATGTAGGTTACCTAGCCGCCCCTTGGACTATCTAGGTTAGCTAACAGGCACTTGGACTATCTAGGTTCCCTAGCGGGCACATGTACTATCTAGGTTACCTAGCGGCCACATGTACTATCTAGGTTACCTAGCTGGCACTTGGACTATGTAGGTCAACTAGCGGGCCCTTGGACTACCTAGGTTAGCTAACGGGAACTTAGAATATGTAGGTTAACTAGGGGGCACTTGCACTATGTAGGTTAACTAGCGGGCCCATGGACTATGTAGGTTTACTAGCGGGCCCTTGGACTATCTAGGTTCCCTAAAGGGCACTTGGACTATCTAGGTTACCGAACGGGCACTTGGACTTTGTAGGTTACCTAGCGGGCACTTGGACTATCTAGGTTACCTAGCGGACACTTGGATGATACAGGTTCCCTAGCCAGCACTAAGACTATTGGTTCCCTCACGGGCACTTGGACTTTGTAGGTTCCATAGAGGGCACTTGGACTATGTAGTTTCCCTAGCGGGCATTTGGACAATTTAGGTTACCTAGCGGGCACTTGGAGTATGTAGGTTACCTAGCGGGCACTTGGACTATCTAGGTGACCTAGCAGGCACTTTGACTATCTAGGTTAACTAACGGGCACTTGGACTATGTAGGGTAACTAGCGGGCACTTGGACTGTCTAGGTTACCTAACGGGCACTTGGATTATGTAGGTTAACGAACGGGCACTTGGACTATGTAGGTTACCTAGCCGCCACTTGGACTATCTAGGTTAGCTAACAGGCACTTGGACTATCTAGGTTCCCTAGCAGGCACTTGTACTATCTAGGTTACCTAGCTGGCACTTGGACTATGTAGGTCAACTAGCGGGCCCATGGACTCTCTAGGTTAGCTAACGGGCACTTGGACTATGTATGTTCCAGAGCGGGCACTTGGATTATGTAGCTTGCCTAGCGGGCATTTAGACTATGTAGGTTTCCTGGCGGGCATTTGGACTATGTAGGTTCCCTAACGGGCACTTGGACTATGTAGGTTCCCTAGTGGTCACGTGGACTATGTAGACTTCTTAGAAGGCACTTGGACTATGTAGGTTAACTAGAGTGCACTTGGACTATCCAGGTTACCAAGCGGGCACTTGGACTATGTAGGTTACCCAATGGGCACTTGGACTATCTACGTTAACGAACGGACACTTGGATTTTGTAGGTTAGCTATCAGGCACTTGGAATATCTAGGTTACCTAGCAGGCACTTGGACTATGTAGGTTACCTAGCGGACACTTGGACGATTTAGGTTAACTAGCGGGCACTTGGACTATCTAGGTTAACTAGCGGGCCCTTGGACTATGAAGTTTCCCTAGCGAGCATTTGGATTATTTAGGTTACCTAGTGGGCACTTGGACTATGTAGGTTACCTAGCGGGCACTTGGACTACGGAGGTTACCTACAAGGCACTTGGACTATCAAGGTTACCTAGCGGGCCCTTGGACTATGTAGGTTACCAGCGGGCACTTGGACTGTCTAGGTTAACGAACGTGCACTTGGACTATGTAGGTAACCTAGCGGGCACTTGGACTGTCTAGGTTACCTAGCGGGCAATTGGACTATGTAGGTTCCCTAGCGGGCACTTGGACTATGTAGGTTCCCTAGCGGGCACTTGGACTATTTAGGTTACCTAGCAGGCACTTTGACTATCTAGGTTAACTAACGGGCACTTGGAATATGTAGGTTGCTGAGCGAGCGCTTGGACTATGTAGGTTCCCTAGCGGGCACTTGGACTATGTAGGTTCCCTATCGGGTACTTGGACTGTCTTGGTTAACTAGTGGGCAATTGGACTGTCTAGGTTACCTAGTGGGCACTTAGACTATGTAAGTTCCCTAGTGGGCACTTGGGCTATCTACGTTACCTAGGGGGCACTTGGACTATGTAGGTTAACGAACGGGCACTTGGACTATGTAGTTTACCTAGCAGATACTTGGACTATGTAGGTTAACTAGCGGGCACTTGCACTCTCTAGGTTACCTAGCGGGCACTTGGACTATGTACCTTCCCTAGCGGGCACTTGGACTATGTAGGTTAACTAGAGGACATTTGGACGATCTAGGTTAACTAGCGGGCACTTGGACGATCTAGGTTAACTAACGGGCACTTGGACTATCAAAGTTAACAAGCGAGGCCTTGGACTATCTAGGTTAACTAGCGGGCCCTTGGACTATCTAGGTTACCTAGATAGCACTTTGAATATATAGGTTCCCTAGCGGACTCTTGGACTATCTAGGTTAACGAACGGGCACTTGGACTATGCAAGTAACCTAGTGGGCACTTGGACTGTCTAGTTTACATAGCGGGCACTTGGACTTCTAGGTTAACGAACGGGCACTTGGAATATGTATGTTGCTTAGCGGGCACTTGGACAATCTAGGTTAGGTAACGGGCCCTTGGACTATGTAGGTTACCTAGCGGGCACATGGACTAGCTAGGTTAACGAACGGGCACTTGGACTATGTAGGTAACCTAACGGGCACTTGGACTGTCTAGGTTACCCAGCGGGCACTTTGACTATCTAGGTTAACTAGCAGACCTTGGACTATGTAGGTTAACTAGCGGGCTCTTGGACTATCTAGGTTTCCTAGCAGGCACTTGGACTATGTACATACCCTAGCGCGCACTTGGACTATCTAGGTTACCTAGCGGGCACTTGGACTATGTACGTCCCCTAGTGGGCTCTTGGACTATCTAGGTTAACTAACGGGAACTAGGACTATCTGGGTTAACTAGCGGGCAATTGGACTATCTAGGTTACCTAGCAGGCACTTGGATTATGAAGGATCCCTAGCGGGAACTTGGACTATCTCAGTTAACTAGCGGGCACTTGGACTATGTAGGTTAACTAGCGGACACTTGCACGATCTAGGTTAACTAGCGGGCCCTTGCACTATGTAGGTTAACTAGCGGGCCCATGGACTATGTAGGTTTACTAGCAGGCCCTTGGACTATCTAGGTTACCGAACGGGCACTTGGACTTTGTAGGTTACCTAGCGGGCACTTGGACAATCTAGGTTACCTAGCGGGCACTTGGATGATACAGGTTCCCTAGCCAGCACTAAGACTATTGGTTCCCTCACGGGCACTTGGACTTTGTAGGTTCCATAGAGGGCACTTGGACTATGTAGTTTCCCTAGCGGGCATTTGGACTATGTAGGGTACCTAGCGGGCACATGGACTATCTAGGTTACCTAGCGGGTACTTGGACTATCTAGGTTAACTAGGGGTCCCTTGGACTACGTAGGTTAACTAGCGGACACTTGCACTATGTAGGTTACCTAGCTGGCACTAGGACTATCTAGGTTAACTAGCGTGCACTTGGACTATGTATGTTAACTAGCGGACACTTGCACTATGTAGGTTACCTAGCGGGCCCTTGAACTATGTAGGTTAACTAACAGGCCCTTGGACTATCTAGGTTACCTAGCAGGAATAGGATTATGAAGGATCCCTAGCGGGCAATTGGACTATCTAGGTTAAATGGCTGGCGCTTGGACTATGTAGGTTAACTAGCAGGCCCATGTATTATGTAGGTTTACTAGGGGGCACTTGGACTATCTAGGTTAACTAGCGGGCACTTGGACTATGTAGTTTCCCTAGCGGGCATTTGGACAATTTAGGTTACCTAGCGGGCACTTGGAGTATGTAGGTTACCTAGCGGGCACTTGGACTATCTAGGTTACCTAGCAGGAATAGGATTATGAAGGATCCCTAGCGGGCAATTGGACTATCTAGGTTTAATGGCTGGCGCTTGGACTATGTAGGTTAACTAGCCGGCCCATGGATTATGTAGGTTTACAAGGGGGCACTTGGACTATCTAGGTTAACTAGCGGGCACTTGGACTATGTAGTTTCCCAGGCGGGCACTTGTACAATTTAGGTTACCTAGCGGGCACATGGACAATGTAGGTTACCTAGCGGGCACTTGGACTATCTAGGTTACCTAGCAGGCACTTTGACTATCTAGGTTAACTAACGGGCACTTGGACTATGTAGGGTAACTAGCGGGCACTTGGCCTGTCTAGGTTACCTAACGGGCACTTGGATTATCTAGGTTAACGAACGGGCACTTGGACTATGTAGGTTACCTAGCCGCCCCTTGGACTATCTAGGTTAGCTAACAGGCACTTGGACTATCTAGGTTCCCTAGCGGGCACATGTACTATCTAGGTTACCTAGAGGCCACATGTACTATCTAGGTTACCTAGCTGGCACTTGGACTATGTAGGTCAACTAGCGGGCCCTTGGACTACCTAGGTTAGCTAACGGGAACTTAGATTATGTAGGTTAACTAGGGGGCACTTGCACTATGTAGGTTAACTAGCGGGCCCATGGACTATGTAGGTTTACTAGCGGGCCCTTGGACTATCTAGGTTCCCTAAAGGGCACTTGGACTATCTAGGTTACCGAACGGGCACTTGGACTTTGTAGGTTACCTAGCGGGCACTTGGACTATCTAGGTAACCTAGCGGGCACTTGGATGATACAGGTTCCCTAGCCAGCTCTAAGACTATTGGTTCCCTAACGGGCACTTGGACTATGGAGGTTCCATAGAGGGCACTTGGACTATATAGTTTTCGATCGGGCACTTGGACTATGTAGGTTAACTAGCGGGCACATGGACTATCTAGGTTACCTAGCGGGTACTTGGACTATCTAGGTTAACTAGGGGTCCCTTGGACTACGTAGGTTAACTAGCGCACACTTGCACTATGTAGGTTACCTAGCGGGCACTTGGACTATCTAGGTTAACTAGCGTGCACTTGGACTATGTAGGTTAACTAGCGGACACTTGCACTATGTAGGTTACCTAGCGGGCTCTTGGACTATGTAGGTTAACTAGCAGGCCCTTGGACTATCTAGGTTACCTAGCAGGAATAGGATTATGAAGGATCCCTAGCGGGCAATTGGACTATCGAGGTGGAATGGCTGGCGCTTGGACTATGTAGGTTAAATAGCGGGCCCATGGATTATGTAGGTTTACTAGGGGGCACTTGGACTATCTAGGTTAACTAGCGGGCACTTGGACTTTGTAGTTTCCCTAGCGGGCATTTGGACAATTTAGGTTACCTAGCGGGTACTTGGACTATGTAGGTTACCTAGCAGGCACTTTGACTATCTAGGTTAACTAACGGGCACTTGGACTATGTAGGGTAACTAGCGGGCACTTGGACTGTCTAGGTTACCTAACGGGCACTTGGATTATCTAGGTTAACGAACGGGCACTTGGACTATGTAGGTTACCTAGCCGCCACTTGGACTATCTAGGTTAGCTAACAGGCACTTGGACTATCTAGGTTCCCTAGCGGGCACTTGTATTATCTAGGTTGCCTAGCTGGCACTTGGACTATGTAGGTCAACTAGCGGGCCCTTGGACTACCTAGGTTAGCTAACGGGAACTTAGATTATGTAGGTTAACTAGAGGGCACTTGCACTATGTAGGTTAACTAGCGGGCCCATGGACTATGTAGGTTTACTAGCGGGCCCTTGGACTATCTAGGTTCCCTAAAGGGCACTTGGACTATCTAGGTTACCGAACGGGCACTTGGACTTTGTAGGTTACCTAGCGGGCACTTGGACTATCTAGGTAACCTAGCGGGCACTTGGATGATACAGGTTAACTATCCAGCTCTAAGACTATTGGTTCCCTAACGGGCACTTGGACTATGGACGTTCCATAGAGGGCACTTGGACTATATAGTTTTCTATCGGGCACTTGGACTATGTAGGTTAACTAGCGGGCACATGGACTATCTAGGTTACCTAGCGGGTACTTGGACTATCTAGGTTAACTAGGGGTCCCTTGGACTACGTAGGTTAACTAGCGGACACTTGCACTATGTAGGTTACCTAGCGGGTTCTTGGACTATGTAGGTTAACTAGGAGGCCCTTGGACTATCTAGGTTAACTAGCGTGCACTTGGACTATGTAGGTTAACTAGCGGACACTTGCACTATGTAGGTTACCTAGCGGGCTCTTGGACTATGTAGGTTAACTAGCAGGCCCTTGGACTATCTAGGTTACCTAGCAGGAATAGGATTATGAAGGATCCCTAGCGGGCAATTGGACTATCTAGGTGGAATGGCTGGCGCTTGGACTATGTAGGTTAAATAGCGGGTCCATGGATTATGTAGGTTTACTAGGGGGCACTTGGACTATCTAGGTTAACTAGCGGGCACTTGGACTTTGTAGTTTCCCTAGCGGGCATTTGGACAATTTAGGTTACCTAGCGGGTACTTGGACTATGTAGGTTACCTAGCAGGCACTTTGACTATCTAGGTTAACTAACGGGCACTTGGACTATGTAGGGTAACTAGCGGGCACTTGGACTGTCTAGGTTACCTAACGGGCACTTGGATTATCTAGGTTAACGAACGGGCACTTGGACTATGTAGGTTACCTAGCCGCCACTTGGACTATCTAGGTTAGCTAACAGGCACTTGGACTATCTAGGTTCCCTAGCGGGCACTTGTATTATCTAGGTTGCCTAGCTGGCACTTGGACTATGTTGGTCAACTAGCGGGCCCTTGGACTACCTAGGTTAGCTAACGGGAACTTAGATTATGTAGGTTAACTAGAGGGCACTTGCACTATGTAGGTTAACTAGCGGGCCCATGGACTATGTAGGTTTACTAGCGGGCCCTTGGACTATCTAGGTTCCCTAAAGGGCACTTGGACTATCTAGGTTACCGAACGGGCACTTGGACTTTGTAGGTTACCTAGCGGGCACTTGGACTATCTAGGTAACCTAGCGGGCACTTGGATGATACAGGTTAACTATCCAGCTCTAAGACTATTGGTTCCCTAACGGGCACTTGGACTATGGAGGTTCCATAGAGGGCACTTGGACTATATAGTTTTCTATCGGGCACTTGGACTATGTAGGTTAACTAGCGGGCATATGGCTATCTAGGTTACCTAGCGGGTACTTGGACTATCTAGGTTAACTAGGGGTCCCTTGGACTACGTAGGTTAACTAGCGGACACTTGCACTATGTAGGTTACCTAGCGGGTTCTTGGACTATGTAGGTTAACTAGGAGGCCCTTGGACTATCTAGGTTACCTAGCAGGAATAGGATTTTGAAGGGTCCCTAGTGGGCAATTGGACTATCTATGTTAAATGGCTGGCTCTTGGACTATGTAGGTTAACTAGCGGGCCCATGGATTATGAAGGTTTACTAGGGGGCACTTGGACTATCTAGGTTAACTAGCGGGCACTTGGACTATGTAGTTTCCCTAGCGGGCATTTGGACAATTTAGGTTACCTAGCGGGCACTTGGACTATGTAGGTTACCTAGCAGGCACTTTGAATATCTAGGTTAACTAACGGGCACTTGGACTATGTAGGGTAACTAGCGGGTGCTTGGACTGTCTAGGTTACCTAACGGGCACTTGGATTATCTAGGTTAACGAACGGGCACTTGGACTATGTAGGTTACCTAGCCGCCACTTGGACTATCTAGGTTAGCTAACAGGCACTTGGACTATCTAGGTTCCCTAGCGGGCACTTGTACTATCTAGGTTGCCTAGCTGGCACTTGGACTATGCAGGTCAACTAGCGGGCCCTTGGACTACCTAGGTTAGCTAACGGGAACTTAGATTATGTAGGTTAACTAGGGGGCACTTGGACTATCTAGGTTAACTAGCGGGCACGTGAAATATGTAGTTTCCCTAGCGGGCATTTGGAAAATTTAGGTTACCTAGCGGGCACTTGGACTATGTAGGTTACCTAGCGGGCACTTGGACTATCTAGGTTACCTAGCAGGCACTTTGACAATCTAGGTTAGCTAACGGGCACCTGGACTATGTAGGTTCCTTAGCCGTCACGTGGACTATGTAGGTTAACTAGCGGGCACTTGGACTATGTAGGTTAACTAGCGGGCACTTGGGATATCCAGGTTACCAGGCGGCACTTGGACTATGTAGGTTAGCTAACAGGCACTTGGACTATGTAGGTTCCCTAGCGGGCCCTTGAATGATCGAGGTTACCTAGCGGGTACTAGAACTATCTAGGTTAACTAGCGGGCACCTGCACTATCTAAGTTACCTAAAGGGCACTTAGATTATGTAGGTTAACTAGCGGGCACTTGTAATATGTAGGTTAACTTGCGGACACTTGCACTATGTAGGTTAACTAGAGGGCCCATGGACTATGTAGGTTTACTAGCGGGCCTTTGGACTATCTAGGATCCCTAAAGGGCACTTGGGGTATCTAGGTTACCGAACGTGCACTTGGACTATCTAGGTTATCTAGCGGGCACTTGGACTATGTAGGTTAACTAGGGGGCCCTTGAACGATCGAGGTTACCTAGCGGGTACTAGAACTATCTAGGTTAACTAGTGGGCACTTGCACTATCTAAGTTACCTAGCGGGCACTTGGACTATGTACGTTCCCTAGCGGGCACTTGGACTATGTACGTTCCATAGAGTGCACTTGGACTATCTATGTTAACTAGCGGGAACTTGGAATATGTAGGTTAACTAGCGGACACTTGCACTATGTCAGTTACCTAGCAGGCACTTGGACTATCTAGGTTAACTAGCGGGCACTTGGACTATCTAGGTTAACTAGCGTGCACTTGGACTATGTAGGTTCCTTAGCGGGCACTTGGACTATCTAGGTTGCCTAGCGGGCACTTGTATTATTTAGGTTAACTAGCGTGCCCTTGGACTATCTAGGTTACGTAGCGGGCACTTGGTATATAGGTTAACTAGCGGGCATTTGGACTATGTAGGTTAACTAGCGGACACTTACACGATCTAGGTTAATAGCAGGCCCTTGTACTATGTAGGTTAACTAGCGGGAGATGGATTATGTAGGTTTACTAGCAGGCACTTGGACTATCTAGGTTACGTAGCGGGCACTTGGACTATGTAGTTTCCCTAGCAGGCATTTGGACTATATAGGTTACCTAGCGGGCACTTGGACTATCTAGGTTACCTAGCGAGCACTTGGACTATCTAAGTTACCTAGCAGGCACTTTGACTATCTAGGTTAACTAACGGGCACTTGGACTATGTAGGTTGCCTAGCGGGCACTTGGATTATGTAGGTTCCCTAGCGGGCACTTGGACTATCTAGGTTAACGAACGGGCACTTGGACTGTCTAGGTTACATAGCGGGTCCTTGGATTTCTAGGTTAACGAACGGGCACTTGGACTATGTATGTTGCCTAGCGGGCACTTGGACTATCTAGGTTAGGTTACGGGCACTTGGACTATCTAGGTTACCTATAGGGAACTTGGACAATGTAGGTTACCTAGCAGGCACTTGGACTATCTAGGTTACCTAACTTGCACTTTCACTATCTAGGTTACCTAGCTGGCACTTGGACTATGTAGGTTAACTAGCGGGCACTTGGACGATCTAGGTTAACTAGCGGGTACTTGGGCTATATAGGTTACCTAGCGGGCACTTGGACTGTCTAGGTTAACGAACGGGCACTTGGACTATGTAGGTACCTAGCAGGCACTTGGACTATCTAGGTTAACTAGCGGGCACTTGGACTATATACGTTCCCTAGGGGGCACTTTGACTATCTAGGTTAACGAACGGGCACTTGGACTATGCAGGTAACCTAGCGGGCACTTAGACTGTCTAGGTTACATAGCGGGCACTTGGACTTCTAGGTTAACGAACGGGCACTTGGACTATGTATGTTGCCTAGCGGGCACTTGGACTATCTAAGTTAGGTAACGGGCACTTGGACTATGTAGGTTACCTAGCGGGAACTTGGACAATGTAGGTTACCTAAAGGGCACTTTGACTATCTAGGTTACCTAGCGGGCACTTGGACTATCTAGGTTAACTAGCGGGTACTTAGACTATCTAGGATACATAGCGGGGACTTGGACTATCTAGGTTACCTAGCGGTCCCTTGGACTATGTAGGTAACCTAGCGGGCACTTGGACTGTCTAGGTTACCTAGATAGCACTTAGAGTATATAGGTTAACTAGCAGACCTTGGACTATGTAGGTTAACTAGCGGGCCCTTGGACAATGTAGGTTAACTAGCGGACACTTGGACTATATAGGTTTCCTAGCAGGCACTTGGACTATGTACATACCCTAGCGCGCACTTGGACTATCTATCTTACCTAGCGGGCACTTGGACTATGTAAGTCCCCTAGTGGGCACGGGGACTATCTAGGTTAACTAACGGGCACTAGGACTATCTAGGTTAACTAGCGGGCAGTTGGACTCTCTAGGTTACCTAGCAGGCACTTGGATTATGAAGGATCCCTAGCGGGCACTTGGACTATCTAGGTTAACTACCGGGCACTTGGACTATGTAGGTTAACTAGCGGGCCTATGGATTATATATGTTTACTAGTAGGCACTTGGACTATGTAGGTTAACTAGCGGACACTTACACGATCTAGGTTAACTAGCGGGCCCTTGCACTATGTAGGTTAACTAGCGGGCCCATGGACTATGTAGGTTGCCTAGCGGGCACTTGGAGTATGTAGGTTACCTAGAGGGCACTTGGATTATGTAGGTTCCCTATCAGACCCTTGGACTATGTAGGTTAACTAGCGGGCACTTGGACTGTCTAGGTTACCTAGCGGGCACTTGGATTGTCTACGTTAACGAACGGGCACTTGGACTATGTAGGTTACCTAGCCGCCACTTGGACTAGCTAGGTTAGCTAACAGGCACTTGGACTATCTAGGTTCCCTAGCGGGCACTTGTACAATATAGGTTACCTAGCTGGCACTTGGACTATGTAGGTCAACTAGCGGGCCCTTGGACTACCTAGGTTAGCTAACGGGCACTTAGATTATGTAGGTTAACTAGCGGGCACTTGGAATATGTAGGTTAACTTGCGGACACCTGCACTATGTAGGTTAACTAGAGGCCCCATGGACTATGTAGGTTTACTAGCGGGCCTTTGGACTATCTAGGATCCCTAAAGGGAACTTGGGCTATCTAGGTTACCGAACGTGCACTTGGACAATCTAGGTTGCCTCGCGGGCACTTGTACTATGTAGGTTAACTAGCGTGCCCTTGGACTATCTAGGTTACGTAGCGGGCACTTGGTATATAGGTTAACTAGCGGGCATTTGGACTATGTAGGTTAACTAGCGGACAGTTACACGAATTAGGTTTACTAGCGGGCCCTTGTACTATGTAGGTTAACTAGCGGGCGATGGATTATGTAGGTTTACTAGCAGGCACTTGGACTATCTAGGCAAACTAGCGGGCACTTGGACTATGTAGTTTCCCTAGCAGGCATTTGGACTATATAGGTTACCTAGCCGGCACTTGGACTATCTAAGTTACCTAGCAGGCACTTTGATTATCTAGGTTAACTAACGGGCACTTAGACTATGTAGGTTGCCTAGCGGGCACTTGGATTATGTAGGTTCCCTAGCGGGCACTTGGACTATCTAGGTTAACGAACGGGTACTTGGACTGTCTAGGTTACATAGCGGGCACTTGGACTTCTAGGTTAACGAACGGGCACTTGGACTATGTATGTTGCTTAGCGGGCACTTGGACTATCTAGGTTAGGTTACGGGCACTTGGACTATCTAGGTTACCTAGAGGGAACTTGGACAATGTAGGTTACCTAGCAGGAACTTGGACTATCTAGGTTACCTAACGGGCACTTTCACTATCTAGGTTACCTACCTGGCACTCGGACTATGTAGGTTAACTAGCGTGCACTTGGACGATCTAGGTTAACTAGCGGAAACTTGGACTATATAGGTTCCCTAGTGGGCACTTGGACTATCTAGGTTAATGAACGGGCACTTGGACTATGCAAGTAACCTAGCGGGCACTTGGACTGTCTAGGTTACATAGCGGGCACTTGGACTTCTAGGTTAACGAACGGGCACTTGGACTATGTATGATGCCTAGCGGGCACTTGGACTATCTAAGTTAGGTAACGGGCACTTCGACTATGTAGGTTACCTAGCGGGAACTTGGACAATGTAGGTTACCTAAAAGGCACTTTGACTATCTAGGTTACCTAGCGGGCACTTGGACTATCTAGGTTAACTAGCGGGAACTTAGACTATCTAAGTTACCTAGCGGGCACTTGGACTATGTACGTTCCCTAGCGGGCAATTGGACTATGTACGTTCCCTAGCGGGCACTTGGACTATCTAGGTTAACTAGCGGGCACTTGGACTATCTAGGTTAACTAGCGTGCACTTGGACTATGTAGGTTCCTTAGCGGGCACTTGGACTATCTAGGTTGCCTAGCGGGCACTTGTACTATGTAGGTTAACTAGCGTGCCCTTGGACTATCTAGGTTACGTAGCGGGCACTTGGTATATAGGTTAACTAGCGGGCATTTGGACTATGTAGGTTAACTAGCGGACACTTACACGATATAGGTTAACTAGCGGGCCCTTGTACTATGTAGGTTAACTACCGGGCGATGGATTATGTAGGTTTACTAGCAGGCACTTGGACTATCTAGGCAAACTAGCGGGCACTTGGACTATGTAGTTTCCCTAGCAGGCATTTGGACTATATAGGTTACCTAGCTGGCACTTGGACTATCTAGGTTACCTAGCGAGCACTTGGACTATCTAAGTTACCTAGCAGGCACTTTGACTATCTAGGTTAACTAACGGGCACTTGGACTATGTAGGTTGCCTAGCGGGCACTTGAATTATGTAGGTTCCCTAGCGGGCACTTGGACTATCTAGGTTAACGAACGGGCACTTGGACTGTCTAGGTTACATAGCGGACACTTGGACTTCTAGGTTAACGAACGGGCACTTGAAATATGTATGTTGCCTAGCAGGCACTTGGACTATCTAGGTTACCTAGAGGGAACTTGTACAATGTAGGTTACCTAGCAGGAACTTGGACTATCTAGGTTACCTAACGGGCACTTTCACTATCTAGGTTACCTAGCTGGCACTTGGACTATGTAGGTTAACAAGCGGGCACTTGGACGATCTAGGTTAACTAGCGGGAACTTGGACTATCTACGTTAACTAGCGTGCACTTGGATTATGTAGGTTCCTTAGCGGGCACTTGGACTATCTAGGTTGCCTAGCGGGCACTTGTACTATGTAGGTTAACTAGCGTGCCCTTGGACTATCTAGGTTACGTAGCGGGCACTTGGTATATAGGTTAACTAGCGGGCATTTGGACTATGAAGGTTAACTACCGGACACTTACACGATCTAGGTTAACTAGCGGGCGATGGATTATGTAGGTTTACTAGCAGGCACTTGGACTATCTAGGTAAACTAGCGGGCACTTGGACTATGTAGTTTCCCTAGCAGGCATTTGGACTATATAGGTTACCTAGCGGGCACTTGGACTATCTAGGTTACTTAGCGAGCACTTGGACTATCTAAGTTACCTAGCAGGCACTTTGACTATCTAGGTTAACTAACGGGCACTTGGACTATGTAGGTTGCCTACCGGGCACTTGAATTATGTAGGTTCCCTAGCGGGCACTTGGACTATCTAGGTTAACGAACGGGCACTTGGACTGTCTAGGTTACATAGCGGACACTTGGACTTCTAGGTTAACGAACGGGCACTTGAAATATGTATGTTGCCTAGCAGGCACTTGGACTATCTAGGTTACCTAGAGGGAAATTGTACAATGTAGGTTACCTAGCAGGAACTTGGACTATCTAGGTTACCTAACGGGCACTTTTACTATCTAGGTTACCTAGCTGGCACTTGGACTATGTAGGTTAACTAGCGGGCACTTGGACGATCTAGGTTGCCTAGCGGGCACTTGGATTATGTAGGTTCCCTAGCGGGCACTTGGACTATCTAGGTTAACGAACGGGCACTTGGATTGTCTAGGTTACATAGCGGGCACTTGGATTTCTAGGTTAACGAACGGGCACTGGGACTATCTAGGTTACCTAGCAGGTACTTGGATTATGAAGGATCCCTAGCGGGAACTTGGACTATCTAAGTTAACTAGCGGGCACTTGGACTATGTAGGTTAACTAGCGGACACTTGCACGATCTAGGTTAACTAGCGGGCCATTGCACTATGTAGGTTAACTAGCGGGCCCATGGACTATGTAGGTTTACTAGCGGGCCCTTGGACTATCTAGGTTCCCTAAAGGGCACTTGGACTATCTAGGTTACCGAACGGGCAGTTGGACTTTGTAGGTTACCTAGCGGGCACTTGGACTATCTAGGTTACCTAGCGGGCACTTGGATGATACAGGTTCCCTAGCTAGCACTAAGACTATTGGTTCCCTCACGGGCACTTGGACTTTGTAGGTTCCATAGAGGGCACTTGGCGTATATAGTTTTCTATCGGGCACTTGGACTATGTAGGGTAACTAGCGGGCACATGGACTATCTAGGTTACCTAGCGGGTACTTGGACTATATAGGTTAACTAGGGGTCCCTTGGACTACGTAGGTTAACTAGCGCACACTTGCACTATGTAGGTTACCTAGCGGGCACTTGGACTATCTAGGTTAACTAGCGTGCACTTGGATTATGTAGGTTAACTAGCGGACACTTGCACTATGTAGGTTACCTAGCGGGCTCTTGGACTATGTAGGTTAACTAGCAGACCCTTGGACCATCTAGGTTACCTAGCAGGAATAGGATTATGAAGGATCCATAGCGGGCAATTGGACTATCTAGGTTAAATGGCTGGCGCTTGGACTATGTAGGTTAACTAGCAGGCCCATGGATTATGTAGGTTTACTAGGGGGCACTTGGACTATCTAGGTTAACTAGCGGGCACTTGGACTATGTAGTTTCCCTAGCGGGCATTTGGACAATTTAGGTTACCTAGCGGGCACTTGGAGTATGTAGGTTACCTAGCGGGCACTTCGACTATCTAGGTTACCTAGCAGTAATAGGATTATGAAGGATCCCTAGCGGGCAATTGGACTATCTAGGTTAAATGGCTGGCGTGTGGACTATGTAGGTTAACTAGCGGGCCCATGGATTATGTAGGTTTACTAGGGGGCACGTGGACTATCTAGGTTAACTAGCGGGCACTTGGACTATGTAGTTTCTCTAGCGGGCATTTGGACAATTTAGGTTACCTAGCGGGCACATGGACTATGTAGGTTACCTAGCGGGCACTTGGACTGTCTCGGTTACCTAGCAGGCACTTTGACTATCTAGGTTAACTAACGGGCACTTGGACTATGTAGGGTAACTAGCGGGCACTTGGCCTGTCTAGGTTACCTAACGGGCACTTGGATTATCTAGGTTAACGAACGGGCACTTGGACTATGTAGGTTACCTAGCCGCCCCTTGGACTATCTAGGTTAGCTAACAGGCACTTGGACTATCTAGGTTCCCTAGCGGGCACATGTACTATCTAGGTTACCTAGCGGGCACATGTACTATCTAGGTTACCTAGCTGGCACTTGGACTATGTAGGTCAACTAGCGGGCCCTTGGACTACCTAGGTTAGCTAACGGGAACTTAGATTATGTAGGTTAACTAGGGGGCACTTGCATTATGTAGGTTAACTAGCGGGCCCATGGACTATGTAGGTTTACTAGCGGGCCCTTGGACTATCTAGGTTCCCTAAAGGGAACTTGGACTATCTAGGTTACCGAACGGGCACTTGGACTTTGTAGGTTACCTAGCGGGCACTTGGACTATCTAGGTAACCTAGCGGGCACTTGGATGATACAGGTTCCCTAGCCAGCTCTAAGACTATTGGTTCCCTAATGGGCACTTGGACTATGGAGGTTCCATAGAGGGCACTTGGACTATATAGTTTTCGATCGGGCACTTGGACTATGTAGGTTAACTAGCGGGCACATGGACTATCTAGGTTACCTAGCGGGTACTTGGACTATCTAGGTTAACTAGGGGTCCCTTGGACTACGTAGGTTATCTAGCGCACACTTGCACTATGTAGGTTACCTAGCGGGCTCTTGGACTATCTAGGTTAACTAGCGTGCACTTGGACTATGTAGGTTAACTAGCGGACACTTGCACTATGTAGGTTACCTAGCGGGCTCTTGGACTATGTAGGTTAACTAGCATTCCCTTGGACTATCTAGGTTACCTAGCAGGAATAGGATTATGAAGGATCCCTAGCGGGCAATTGGACTATCTAGGTGAAATAGCTGGCGCTTGGACTATGTAGGTTAACTAGCGGGCCCATGGATTATGTAGGTTTACTAGGGGGCACTTGGACTATCTAGGTTAACTAGCGGGCACTTGGACTATGTAGTTTCCCTAGCGGGCATTTGGACAATTTAGGTTACCTAGCGGGCACTTGGACTATGTAGGTTACCTAGCAGGCACTTTGACTATCTAGGTTAACTAACGGGAACTTGTACTATGTAGGGTAACTAGCGGGCACTTGGACTGTCTAGGTTAAGTAGCCGCCACTTGGACTATCTAGGTTAGCTAACAGGCCCTTGGACTATCTAGGTTCCCTAGCGGGCACTTGTACTATCTAGGTTGCCTAGCTGGCACTTGGACTATGTAGGTCAACTAGCGGGCCCTTGGACTACCTAGGTTAGCTAACGGGAACTTAGATTATGTAGGTTAACTAGGGGGCACTTGCACTATGTAGGTTAACTAGCGGGCCCATGGACTATGTAGGTTTACTAGCGGGCCCTTGGACTATCTAGGTTCCCTAAAGGGCACTTGGACTATCTAGGTTACCGAACGGGCACTTGGACTTTGTAGGTTACCTAGCGGGCACTTGGACTATCTAGGTAACCTAGCGGGCACTTGGATGATACAGGTTCCCTAGCCAGCTCTAAGACTATTGGTTCCCTAACGGGCACTTGGACTATGGAGGTTCCATAGAGGGCACTTGGACTATATAGTTTTCGATCGGGCACTTGGACTATGTAGGTTAACTAGCGGACACTTGCACTATATAGGTTACCTTGCGGGCTCTTGGACTATGTAGGTTAACTAGCAGGCCCTTGGACTATCTAGGTTACCTAACAGGAATAGGATTATGAAGGATCCCTAGCGGGCAATTGGACTATCTAGGTTAAATGGTTGGCGCTTGGACTATGTAGGTTAACTAGCGGGCCCATGGATTATGTAGCTTTACAAGGGGGCACTTGGACTATCTAGGTTAACTAGGGGGCACTTGGACTATGTAGTTTCCCTAGCGGGCATTTGGACAATTTAGGTTACCTAGCGGGCACTTGGACTATGTAGGTTACCTAGCAGGCACTTTGACTATCTCGGTTAACTATCGGGCACTTGGACTATGTAGGGTAACTAGCGGGCGCTTGCACTGTCTAGGTTACCTAACGGGCACTTGGATTATCTAGGTTAACGAACGGGCACTTGGACTATGTAGGTTACCTAGCCGCCACTTGGACTATCTAGGTTAGCTAACAGGCACTTGGACTATCTAGGTTCCCTAGCGGGCACTCGTACTATCTAGGTTGCCTAGCTGGCACTTGGACTATGTAGGTCAACTAGCGGGCCCTTGGACTACCTAGGTCAGCTAACGGGAACTTAGATTATGTAGGTTAACTAGGGGGCACTTGGACTATCTAGGTTAACTAGCGGGCCCATGGACTATGTAGTTTCCCTAGCGGGCATTTGGACAATTTAGGTTACTTAGCGGGCACTTGGACTATGTAGGTTACCTAGCGGGCACTTAGACTATCTACGTTACCTAGCAGGCACTTTGACTATCTAGGTTAACTAACGGGCACTTGGACTATGTAGGGTAACTAGCGGGCACTTGGACTGTCTAGGTTACCTAACGGGCACTTGGATTATCTAGGTTAACGAACGGGCACTTGGACTATGTAGGTTACCTAGCCGCCCCTTGGACTATCTAGGTTAGCTAACAGGCACTTGGACTATCTAGGTTCCCTAGCGGGCACATGTACTATCTAGGTTACCTAGCGGGCACATGTACTATCTAGGTTACCTAGCTGGCACTTGGACTATGTAGGTCAACTAGCAGGCCCTTGGACTACCTAGGTTAGCTAACGGGAACTTAGCTTATGTAGGTTAACTAGGGGGCACTTGCACTATGTAGGTTAACTAGCGGGCCCATGGACTATGTAGGTTTACTAGCGGGCCCTTGGACTATCTAGGTTCCCTAAAGGGCACTTGGACTATCTAGGTTACCGAACGGGCACTTGGACTTTGTAGGTTACCTAGCGGCACTTGGACTATCTAGGTAACCTAGCGGGCCCTTGGATGATACAGGTTCCCTAGCCAGCTCTAAGACTATTGGTTCCCTAACGGGCACTTAGACTATGGAGGTTCCATAGAGGGCACTTGGACTATATAGTTTTCTATCGGGCACTTGGACTATGTAGGTTAACTAGCGGGCACATGGACTATCTAGGTTACCTAGCGGGTACTTGGACTATCTAGGTTAACTAGGGGTACCTTGGACTACGTAGGTTAACTAGCGGACACTTGCACTATGTAGGTTACCTAGCGGGCACTTGGACTATCTAGGTTACCTAGCGTGCACTTGGACTATGTAGGTTAACTAGCGGACACTTGCACTATGTAGGTTACCTAGCGGGCTCTTGGACTATGTAGGTTAACTAGCAGGCCCTTGGACTATCTAGGTTACCTAGCAGGAATAGGATTATGAAGGATCCCTAGCGGGCAATTGGACTATCTAGGTTAAATGGCTGTCGCTTGGACTATGTAGGTTAACTAGCGGGCCCATGGATTATGTAGCTTTACAAGGGGGCACTTGGACTATCTAGGTTAACTAGCGGGCACTTGGTCTATGTAGTTTCCCTAGCGGGTATTTGGACAATTTAGGTTACCTAGCGGGCACTTGGACTATGTAGGTTACCTAGCAGGCACTTTGACTATCTAGGTTAACTAACGGACACTTAGACTATGTAGGGTAACTAGCGGGCACTTGGACTGTCTAGGTTACCTAACGGGCACTTGGATTATCTAGGTTAACGAACGGGCACTTGGACTATGTAGGTTACCTAGCCGCCACTTGGACTATCTAGGTTAGCTAACAGGCACTTGGACTATCTAGGTTCCCTAGCGGGCACTTGTACTATCTAGGTTGCCTAGCTGGCACTTGGAATATATAGGTCAACTAGCGGGCCCTTGGACTATCTAGGTTAGCTAACGGGAACTTAGATTATGTAGGTTAACTATGGGGCACTTGCACTATGTAGGTTAACTAGCGGGCCCATGGACTATGTAGGTTTACTAGCGGGCCCTTTGACTATCTAGGTTCCCTAAAGGGCACTTGGACTATCTAGGTTACCGAACGGGCACTTGGACTTTGTAGGTTACCTAGCGGGCACTTGGACGATCTAGGTAACCTACCGGGCACTTGGATGATACAGGTTCCTTAGCCAGCTCTAAGACTATTGGTTCCCTAACGGGCACTTGGACTATGTAGGTTCCATAGAGGGCACTTGGACTATATAGTTTTCTATCGGGCACTTGGACTATGTAGGTTAACTAGCGTGCACATGGACTATCTAGGTTACCTAGCAGGTACTTGGACTATCTAGGTTAACTAGGGGTCCCTTGGACTACGTAGGTTAACTAGCGGACACTTGCACTATGTAGGTTCCCTAGCAGGCACTTGTACTATCTAGGTTGCCTAGCTGGCACTTGGACTATGTAGGTCAACTAGCGGGCCTTGGACTATCTAGGTTAGGTAACGGGCACCTGGACTATGTAGGTTCCTTAGCGGTCACGTGGACTATGTAGGCTCCCTAGAAGGCACTTGGACTATGTAGGTTAACTAGCGGGCACTTGGACTATCCAGGTTACCAGACGGCACTTGGACTATGTAGGTTAGCTAACAGGCACTTGGATTATCTAGGTTCCCCAGCAGGCCCTTGAACGATCGAAGTTACCTAGCGGGTAGTAGAACTATCTAGGTTAACTAGCGGGCACTTGCACTATCTAAGTTACCTAACGGGCACTTAGATTATGTAGGTTAACTAGAGGGCACTTGGAATATGTAGGTTAACTTGCGGACACTTGCACTATGTAGGTTAACTAGAGGGCCCATGGACTATGTAGGTTTACTAGCGGGCCTTTGGACTATCTAGGATCCCTAAAGGGCACTTGGGCTATCTAGGTTACCGAACGTGCACTTGGACTATCTAGGTTAACTAGGGGGCCCTTGAACGATCGAGGTTACCTAGCGGGTACTAGAACTATCTAGGTTAACTAGTGGGCACTTGCACTATCTAAGTTACCTAGCGGGCACTTGGACTATGTACGTTCCCTAGCGGGCACATGGACTATGTACGTTCCATAGAGGGCACTTGGACTATCTATGTTAACTAGCGGGCACTTGGAATATGTAGGTTAACTAGCGGACACTTGCACTATGTCAGTTACCTAGCAGGCACTTGGACTATCTAGGTTAACTAGCGGGCACTTGGACTATCTAGGTTAACTAGCGTGCACTTGGACTATGTAGGTTCCTTAGCGGGCACTTGGACTATCTAGGTTGCCTAGCGGGCACTTGTACTATGTAGGTTAACTAGCGTGCCCTTGGACTATCTAGGTTACGTAGCGGGCACTTGGTATATAGGTTAACTAGCGGGCATTTGGACTATGTAGGTTAACTAGCGGACACTTACACGATCTAGGTTAACTAGCGGGCCCTTGTACTATGTAGGTTAACTAGCGGGCTATGGATTTTGTAGGGTTACTAGCAGGCACTTGGACTATCTAGGCAAACTAGCGGGCACTTGGACTATGTAGTTTCCCTAGCAGGCATTTGGACTATATAGGTTACCTAGCGGGCAGTTGGACTATCTAGGTTACCTAGCGAGCACTTGGACTATCTAAGTTACCTAGCAGGCACTTTGACTATCTAGGTTAACTAACGTGCACTTGGACTATGTAGGTTGCCTAGCAGGCACTTGGATTATGTAGGTTCCCTAGCGGGCACTTGGACTATCTAGGTTAACGAACGGGCATTTGGACTGTCTAGGTTACATAGCGGGCACTTGGATTTCTAGGTTAACGAACGGGCACTTGGACTATGTATGTTGCCTAGCGGGCACTTGGACTATCTAGGTTAGGTAACGGGCACTTCGACTATGTAGGTTACCTAGCGGGAACTTGGACAATGTAGGTTACCTAAAAGGCACTTTGACTATCTAGGTTACCTAGCGGGAACTTAGACTATCTAAGTTACCTAGCGGGCACTTGGACTATGTACGTTCCCTAGCGGCCACTTGGACTATGTACGTTCCCTAGCGGGCACTTGGACTATCTATGTTACCTAGCGGGCACTTGGAATATGTAGGTTAACTAGCGAACACTTGCACTATGTCAGTTACCTAGCAGGCACTTGGACTATCTAGGTTAACTAGCGGGCACTTGGACTATCTAGGTTAACTAGCGTGCACTTGGACTATGTAGGTTCCTTAGCGGGCACTTGGACTATCTAGGTTGCCTAGCGGGCAGTTGTACTCTGTAGGTTAACTAGCGTGCCCTTGGACTATCTAGGTTACGTAGCGGGCACTTGGTATATAGGTTAACTAGCGGGCACTTGGACTATGTAGGTTAACTAGCGGACACTTACACCATCTAGGTTAACTAGCGGGCCCTTGTACTATGTAGGTTAACTAGCGGGCGATGGATTATGTAGGTTTACTAGCAGGCACTTGGACTATCTAGGCAAACTAGCGGGCACTTGGACTATGTAGTTTCCCTAGCAGGCATTTGGACTATATAGGTTACCTAGCCGGCACTTGGACTATCTAGGTTACCTAGCGAGCACTTGGACTATCTAAGTTACCTAGCAGGCACTTTGACTATCTAGGTTAACTAACGGGCACTTGGACTATGTAGGTTGCCTAGCGGGCACTTGGATTATGTAGGTTCCCTAGCGGGCACATGGACTATGTACGTTCCATAGAGGGCACTTGGACTATCTATGTTAACTAGCGGGCACTTGGAATATGTAGGTTAACTAGCGGACACTTGCACTATGTCAGTTACCTAGCAGGCACTTGGACTATCTAGGTTAACTAGCGGGCACTTGGACTATCTAGGTTAACTAGCGTGCACTTGGACTATGTAGGTTCCTTAGCGGGCACTTGGACTATCTAGGTTGCCTAGCGGGCACTTGTACTATGTAGGTTAACTAGCGTGCCCTTGGACTATCTAGGTTACGTAGCGGGCACTTGGTATATAGGTTAACTAGCGGGCATTTGGACTATATAGGTTAACTAGCGGACACTTACACGATCTAGGTTAACTAGCGGGCCCTTGTACTATGTAGGTTAACTAGCGGGCGATGGATTTTGTAGGTTTACTAGCAGGCACTTGGACTATCTAGGCAAACTAGCGGGCACTTGGACTATGTAGTTTACCTAGCAGGCATTTGGACTATATAGGTTACCTAGCGGGCAGTTGGACTATCTAGGTTACCTAGCGAGCACTTGGACTATCTAAGTTAGCTAGCAGGCACTTTGACTATCTAGGTTAACTAACGGGCACTTGGACTATGTAGGTTGCCTAGCAGGCACTTGGATTATGTAGGTTCCCTAGCGGGCACTTGGACTATCTAGGTTAACGAACGGGCACTTGGACTGTCTAGGTTACATAGCGGGCAATTGGATTTCTAGGTTAACGAACGGGCACTTGGACTATGTATGTTGCCTAGCGGGCACTTGGACTATCTAGGTTAGGTAACGGGCACTTCGACTATATAGGTTACCTAGCGGGAACTTGGACAATGTAGGTTACCTAAAAGGCACTTTGACTATCTAGGTTACCTAGCGGGCACTTGGACTATCTAGGTTAACTAGCGGGAACTTAGACTATCTAAGTTACCTAGCGGGCACTTGGACTATGTACGTTCCCTAGCGGCCACTTGGACTATGTACGTTCCCTAGCGGGCACTTGGACTATCTATGTTAACTAGCGGGCACTTGGAATATGAGGTTAACTAGCGAACACTTGCACTATGTCAGTTACCTAGTAGGCACTTGGACTATCTAGGTTAACTAGCGGGCACTTGGACTATCTAGGTTAACTAGCGTGCACTTGGACTATGTAGGTTCCTTAGCGGGCACTTGGACTATCTAGGTTGCCTAGCGGGCACTTGTACTATGTAGGTTAACTAGCGTGCCCTTGGACTATCTAGGTTACGTAGCGGGCACTTGGTATATAGGTTAACTAGCGGGCATTTGGACTATGTAGGTTAACTAGCGGACACTTACACGATATAGGTTAACTAGCGGGCCCTTGTACTATGTAGGTTAACTAGCGGGCGATGGATTATGTAGGTTTACTAGCAGGCACTTGGACTATCTAGGCAAACTAGCGGGCACTTGGACTATGTAGTTTCCCTAGCAGGCATTTGGACTATATAGGTTACCTAGCCGGCACTTGGACTATCTAGGTTACCTAGCGAGCACTTGGACTATCTAAGTTACCTAGCAGGCACTTTGACTATCTAGGTTAACTAACGGGCACTTGGACTATGTAGGTTGCCTAGCGGGCACTTGGATTATGTAGGTTCCCTAGCGGGCACTTGGACTATCTAGGTTAGATTATGGGCACTTGGACGATCTAGGTTAACTAGCGGGAACTTGGGCTATATAGGTTACCTAGCGGGAACTTGGACTGTCTAGGTTAACGAACGGGCACTTGGACTATGTAGGTACCTAGCAGGCACTTGTACGATCTAGGTTAACTAGCGGGCACTTGGACTATATAGGTTCCCTAGCGGGCACTTGGACTATCTAGGTTAACGAACGGGCACTTGGACTATGCAAGTAACCTAGCGGGCACTTGGACTGTCTAGGTTACATAGCGGGCACTTGGACTTCTAGGTTAACGAACGGGCACTTGGACAATGTATGTTGCTAGCGGGCACTTGGACTATCTAAGTTAGGTAACGGGCACTTGGACTATGTAGGTTACCTAGCGGGAACTTGGACAATGTAGGTTACCTAAAAGGCACTTTGACTATCTAGGTTACCTAGCGGGCACTTGGACTATATAGGTTAACTAGCGGGAACTTAGACTATCTAAGTTACCTAGTGGGCACTTGGACTATGTACGTTCCCTAGCGGGCACTTGGACTATGTACGTTCCCTAGCGGGCATTTGGACTATCTATATTAACTAGCGGGCACTTGGAATATGTAGGTTAACTAGCGGACACTTGCACTATGTCAGTTACCTAGCAGGCACTTGGACTATCTAGGTTAACTAGCGGGCACTTGGACTATCTAGGTTAACTAGCGTGCACTAGGACTATGTAGGTTCCTTAGCGGGCACTTGGACTATCTCGGTTGCCTAGCAGGCACTTGTACTATGTAGGTTAACTAGCGTGCCCTTCGACAATCTAGGTTACGTAGCGGGCACTTGGTATATAGGTTAACGTGCGGGCATTTGGACTATGTAGGTTAACTAGCGGACATTTACACGATCTAGGTTAACTAGCGGGCCCTTGTACTATGAAGGTTAACTAGCGGGCGATGGATTATGTAGGTTTACTAGCAGGCACTTGGACTATCTAGGCAAACTTGCGGGCACTTGGACTATGTAGTTTCCCTAGCAGGCATTTGGACTATATAGGTTACCTAGCGGGCACTTGGACTATCTAGGTTACCTAGCGAGCACTTGGACTATCTAAGTTAACTAGGAGGCACTTTGACTATCTAGGTTAACTAACGGGCACTTGGACTATGTAGGTTGCCTAGCGGGCACTTGGATTATGTAGGTTCCCTAGCGGGCACTTGGACTATCTAGGTTAACGAACGGGCACTTGGACTGTCTAGGTTACATAGCGGGCACTTGGATTTCTAGGTTACCGAACGGGCACTTGGACTATCTAGGTTACCTATAGGGAACTTGGACAATGTAGGTTACCTAACAGGCACTTGGACTATCTAGGTTACCTAACGGGCACTTTCACTATCTAGGTTACCTAGCTGGCACTTGGATTATGTAGGTTAACTAGCGGGAACTTGGGCTATATAGGTTACCTAGCGGGCACTTGGACTGTCTAGGTTAACGAACGGGCACTTGGACTATGTAGGTACCTAGTAGGCACTTGGACTATCTAGGTTAACTAGCGGGCACTTGGACTATATAGGTTCCCTAGCGGGCACTTGGACTATCTAGGTTAAGGAACGGGCACTTGGACTATGCAGATAACCTAGCGGGCACTTGGACTGGCTAGGTTACATAGCGGGCACTTGGACTTCTAGGTTAACGAACGGGCACTTGGACTATGTATGTTGCCTAGCGGGCACTTGGACTATCTAAGTTAGGTAACGGGCACTTGGACTATGTAGGTTACCTAGCGGGAACTTGGACAATGTACGTTACCTAAAGGGCACTTTGACTATCTAGGTTACCTAGCGGGCACTTGGACTATCTAGGTTAACTAGCGGGAACTTAGACTATCTAGGATACCTAGCGGGCACTTGGACTATCTAGGATACCTAGCGGTCCCTTGGACTATGTAGGTAACCTAGCGGGCACTTGGACTGTCTAGGTTACCTAGATAGCACTTGGAGTATATAGGTTAACTAGCAGACCTTGGACTATGTAGGTTAACTAGCGGGCCCTTGGACAATGTAGGTTAACTAGCGGACACTTGGACTATATAGGTTTCCTAGCAGGCACTTGGACTATGTACATACCCTAGCGCGCACTTGGAATATCTAGCTTACCTAGCGGGCACTTGGACTATGTAAGTCCCCTAGTGGGCACGTGGACTATCTAGGTTAACTAACGGGCACTAAGACTATCTAGGTTAACTAGCGGGCAGTTGGACTATCCAGGTTACCTAGCAGGCACTTGGATTATGAAGGATCCCTAGCGGGCACTTGGACTATCTAGGTTAACTACCGGGCACTTGGACTATGTAGGTTAACTAGCGGGCCCATGGATTATGTAGGTTTACTAGTAGGTACTTGGACTATGTAGGTTAACTAGCGGACACTTGCACGATCTAGGTTAACTAGCGGGCCCTTGCACTATGTATGTTAACTAGTGGGCCCATGGACTATGTAGGTTTAATAGTAGGCACTTGGACTATCTCGGTTAACTAGCGGGCACTTGGACCATGTAGTTTCCCTAGCGGGCATTTGGACTATTAAGGTTACCATGCGGGAACTTGGACTATGTAGGTTACCTAGTGGGTACTTGGACTATCTAAGTTACCTAGCAGGCACTTTGATTATCTAGGTTAACTAACGGGCACTTGGACTATCTAGGTTAACTAGCGAGCACTTGGACTATGTAGGTTAACTAGCGGACACTTGCACGATCTAGGTTAACTAGCGGGCCCTTGCACTATGTAGGTTAACTAGCGGGCCCATGGATTATGTAGGTTTACTAGTAGGCACTTGGACTATCTAGGATAACTAGCGGGCACTTGGACTATGTAGTTTCCCTAGCGGGCATTTGGACTATTAATGTTACCAAGCGAGAACATGGACTATGTATGTTACATAGTGGGCACTTGGACTATGTAGGTTAACTAGCGGGCACTTAACTGTCTAGGTTAACTAGGGGGCACTTGGATTATCTACGTTAACGAACGGGCACTTGGATTATGTAGGTTACCTAGCCGCCACTTGGACTATCTAGGTTAGCTAACAGGCACTTGGACTATCTAGGTCCCCTAGCGGGCACTTGCACAATATAGGTTACCTAGCTGGCACTTGGACTATGTAGGTTAACTAGCGGGCCCTTGGACTACCTAGGTTAGCTAACGGGCACTTAGATTATGTAGGTTAACTATCGGGCACTTGGAATATGTAAGTTAACTTGCGGACACTTGCATTATGTAGGTTAACTAGAGGGCCCATGGACTATGTAGGTTTACTAGCGGGCCTTTGGAGTATCTAGGATCCCTAAAGGGCACTTGGGCTATCTAGGTTACCGAACGTGCACTTGGACTATCTAGGTTGCCTCGCGGGCACTTGTACTATGTAGGTTAACTAGCGTGCCCTTGGACTATCTATGTTACGTAGCGGGCACTTGGTATATAGGTTAACTAGCGGGCATTTGGACTATGTAGGTTAACTAGCGGACACTTACACGATCTAGGTTATCTAGCGGGCCCTTGTACTATGTAGGTTAACTAGCGGGCGATGGATTATGTAGGTTTACTAGCAGGCACTTGGACTATCTAGGCAAACTAGCGGGCACTTGGACTATGTAGTTTCCCTAGCGGGCATTTGGACTATATAGGTTACCTAGCGGGCACTTGGACTATCTAAGTTAACTAGCAGGCACTTTGACTATCTAGGTTAACTAACGGGCACTTGGACTATGTAGGTTGCCTAGCGGGCACTTGGATTATGTAGGTTCCCTAGCGGGCACTTGGACTATCTAGATTAACGAACGGGCACTTGGACTGTCTAGGTTACATAGCGGGCACTTGGACTTCTAGGTTAACGAACGGGCACTTGGACTATGTATGTTGCCTAGCGGGCACTTGGACTATCTAGGTTAGGTTACGGGCACTTGGATTATCTAGGTTACCTAGAGGGAACTTGGACAATGTAGGTTACCTAGCAGGAACTTGGACTATCTAGGTTACCTAACGGGCACTTTCACTATCTAGGTTACCTAGCTGGCACTTGGACTATGTAGGTTATCTAGCGGGCACTTGGATGATCTTGGTTAACTAGCGGGACCTTGGACTATATAGGTTCCCTAGTGGGCACTTGAACTATCTAGGTTAATGAACGGGCACTTGGACTATGCAAGTAACCTAGCGGGCACTTGGACTGTCTAGGTTACATAGCGGGCACTTGGATTTCTAGGTTAACGAACGGGCACTTGGACTATGTATGTTGCCTAGCGGGCACTTGGACTATCTAAGTTAGGTAACGGGCACTTCGACTATGTAGGTTACCTAGCGGGAACTTGGACAATGTAGGTTACCTAAAAGGCACTTTGACTATCTAGGTTACCTAGCGGGCACTTGGACTATCTAGGTTAACTAGCGGGAACTTAGACTATCTAAGTTACCTAGCGGGCACTTGGACTATGTACGTTTCCTAGCAGGCACTTGGACTATGTACGTTCCCTAGCAGGCACTTGGACTATCTATGTTAACTAGCGGGCACTTGGAATATGTAGGTTAACTAGCGAACACTTGCACTATGTCAGTTACCTAGAAGGCACTTGGACTATCTAGGTTAACTAGCGGGCATTGGACTATCTAGGTTAACTAGCGTGCACTTGGACTATGTAGGTTCCTTAGCGGGCACTTGGACTATCTAGGTTGCCTAGCGGGCACTTGTACTATGTAGGTTAACTAGCGTACCCTTGGACTACCTAGGTTAAGTAGCGGGCACTTGGTATATAGGTTAACTAGCGGGCATTTGGACTATGTAGGTTAACTAGTGGATAATTACACGATCTAGGTTAACTAGCGGGCCCTTGTACTATGTAGGTTAACTAGCGGGCGATGGATTATGTAGGTTTACTAGCAGGCACTTGGACTATCTAGGCAAACTAGCGGGCACTTGGACTATGTAGTTTCCCTAGCAGGCATTTGGACTATATAGGTTACCTAGCCGGCACTTGGACTATCTAGGTTACCTAGCGAGCCCTTGGACTATCTAAGTTACCTAGCAGGCACTTTGACTATCTAGGTTAACTAACGGGCACTTGGACTATGTAGGTTCCCTAGCGGGCACTTGGACTATCTAGGTTAACGAACGGGCACTTGGACTGTCTAGGTTACATAGCGGGCACTTGAACTTCTAGGTTAACGAACGGGCACTTGGACTATGTATGTTGCCTAGGGGGCACTTGGACTATCTAGGTTAGATTATGGGCACTTGGACGATCTTGGTTAACTAGCGGGAACTTGGGCTATATAGGTTACCTAGCGGGAACTTGGACTGTCTAGGTTAACTAGCGGGCACTTGGACTATATAGGTTCCCTAGCGGGCACTTGGACTATCTAGGTTAACGAACGGGCACTTGGACTATGCAAGTAACCTAGCGAGCACTTGGACTGTCTAGGTTACATAGCGGGCACTTGGACTTCTAGGTTAACGAACGGGCACTTGGACAATGTATGTTGCTAGCGGGCACTTGGACTATCTAAGTTAGGTAACGGGCACTTGGACTATGTAGGTTACCTAGCGGGAACTTGGACAATGTAGGTTACCTAAAAGGCACTTTGACTATCTAGGTTACCTAGCGGGCACTTGGACTATCTAGGTTAACTAGCGGGAACTTAGACTATCTAAGTTACCTAGTGGGCACTTGGACTATGTACGTTCCCTAGCGGGCACTTGGACTATGTACGTTCCCTAGCGGGCACTTGGACTATCTATGTTAACTAGCGGGCACTTGGAATATGTAGGTTAACTAGCGGACACTTGCACTATGTCAGTTACCTAGCAGGCACTTGGACTATCTAGGTTAACTAGCGGGCACTTGGACTATCTAGGTTAACTAGCTTGCACTTGGACTATGTAGGTTCCTTAGCGGGCACTTGGACTATGTAGGTTACCTAGCGGGAACTTGGACAATGTAGGTTACCTAAAAGGCACTCTGACTATCTAGGTTACCTAGCGGGCACTTGGACTATCTAGGTTAAGTAGTGGGAACTTAGACTATCTAAGTTACCTAGCGGGCACTTGGACTATGTACGTTCCCTAGCGGGCACTTGGACTATGTACGTTCCCTAGCGGGCACTTGGACTATCTATGTTAACTAGCGGGCACTTGGACTATCTAGGTTAATTAGGGGTCCCTTGGACTACGTAGGTTAACTAGCGGACACTTGCACTATGTAGGTTCCCTAGCAGGCACTTGTACTATCTAGGTTGCCTAGCTGGCACTTGGACTATGTAGGTCAACTAGCGGGCCTTGGACTATCTAGGTTAGGTAACGGGCACCTGGACTATGTAGGTTCCTTAGCGGTCACGTGGACTATGTAGGCTCCCTAGAAGGCACTTGGACTATGTAGGTTAACTAGCGGGCACTTGGACTATCCAGGTTACCAGACGGCACTTGGACTATGTAGGTTAGCTAACAGGCACTTGGATTATCTAGGTTCCCTAGCAGGCCCTTGAACGATCGAAGTTACCTAGCGGGTAGTAGAACTATCTAGGTTAACTAGCGGGCACTTGCACTATCTAAGTTACCTAACGGGCACTTAGATTATGTAGGTTAACTAGAGGGCACTTGGAATATGTAGGTTAACTTGCGGACACTTGCACTATGTAGGTTAACTAGAGGGCCCATGGACTATGTAGGTTTACTAGCGGGCCTTTGGACTATCTAGGATCCCTAAAGGGCACTTGGGCTATCTAGGTTACCGAACGTGCACTTGGACTATCTAGGTTAACTAGGGGGCCCTTGAACGATCGAGGTTACCTAGCGGGTACTAGAACTATCTAGGTTAACTAGTGGGCACTTGCACTATCTAAGTTACCTAGCGGGCACTTGGACTATGTACGTTCCCTAGCGGGCACATGGACTATGTACGTTCCATAGAGGGCACTTGGACTATCTATGTTAACTAGCGGGCACTTGGAATATGTAGGTTAACTAGCGGACACTTGCACTATGTCAGTTACCTAGCAGGCACTTGGACTATCTAGGTTAACTAGCGGGCACTTGGACTATCTAGGTTAACTAGCGTGCACTTGGACTATGTAGGTTCCTTAGCGGGCACTTGGACTATCTAGGTTGCCTAGCGGGCACTTGTACTATGTAGGTTAACTAGCGTGCCCTTGGACTATCTAGGTTACGTAGCGGGCACTTGGTATATAGGTTAACTAGCGGGCATTTGGACTATGTAGGTTAACTAGCGGACACTTACACGATCTAGGTTAACTAGCGGGCCCTTGTACTATGTAGGTTAACTAGCGGGCTATGGATTTTGTAGGGTTACTAGCAGGCACTTGGACTATCTAGGCAAACTAGCGGGCACTTGGACTATGTAGTTTCCCTAGCAGGCATTTGGACTATATAGGTTACCTAGCGGGCAGTTGGACTATCTAGGTTACCTAGCGAGCACTTGGACTATCTAAGTTACCTAGCAGGCACTTTGACTATCTAGGTTAACTAACGTGCACTTGGACTATGTAGGTTGCCTAGCAGGCACTTGGATTATGTAGGTTCCCTAGCGGGCACTTGGACTATCTAGGTTAACGAACGGGCATTTGGACTGTCTAGGTTACATAGCGGGCACTTGGATTTCTAGGTTAACGAACGGGCACTTGGACTATGTATGTTGCCTAGCGGGCACTTGGACTATCTAGGTTAGGTAACGGGCACTTCGACTATGTAGGTTACCTAGCGGGAACTTGGACAATGTAGGTTACCTAAAAGGCACTTTGACTATCTAGGTTACCTAGCGGGAACTTAGACTATCTAAGTTACCTAGCGGGCACTTGGACTATGTACGTTCCCTAGCGGCCACTTGGACTATGTACGTTCCCTAGCGGGCACTTGGACTATCTATGTTACCTAGCGGGCACTTGGAATATGTAGGTTAACTAGCGAACACTTGCACTATGTCAGTTACCTAGCAGGCACTTGGACTATCTAGGTTAACTAGCGGGCACTTGGACTATCTAGGTTAACTAGCGTGCACTTGGACTATGTAGGTTCCTTAGCGGGCACTTGGACTATCTAGGTTGCCTAGCGGGCAGTTGTACTCTGTAGGTTAACTAGCGTGCCCTTGGACTATCTAGGTTACGTAGCGGGCACTTGGTATATAGGTTAACTAGCGGGCACTTGGACTATGTAGGTTAACTAGCGGACACTTACACCATCTAGGTTAACTAGCGGGCCCTTGTACTATGTAGGTTAACTAGCGGGCGATGGATTATGTAGGTTTACTAGCAGGCACTTGGACTATCTAGGCAAACTAGCGGGCACTTGGACTATGTAGTTTCCCTAGCAGGCATTTGGACTATATAGGTTACCTAGCCGGCACTTGGACTATCTAGGTTACCTAGCGAGCACTTGGACTATCTAAGTTACCTAGCAGGCACTTTGACTATCTAGGTTAACTAACGGGCACTTGGACTATGTAGGTTGCCTAGCGGGCACTTGGATTATGTAGGTTCCCTAGCGGGCACATGGACTATGTACGTTCCATAGAGGGCACTTGGACTATCTATGTTAACTAGCGGGCACTTGGAATATGTAGGTTAACTAGCGGACACTTGCACTATGTCAGTTACCTAGCAGGCACTTGGACTATCTAGGTTAACTAGCGGGCACTTGGACCATCTAGGTTAACTAGCGTGCACTTGGACTATGTAGGTTCCTTAGCGGGCACTTGGACTATCTAGGTTGCCTAGCGGGCACTTGTACTATGTAGGTTAACTAGCGTGCCCTTGGACTATCTAGGTTACGTAGCGGGCACTTGGTATATAGGTTAACTAGCGGGCATTTGGACTATATAGGTTAACTAGCGGACACTTACACGATCTAGGTTAACTAGCGGGCCCTTGTACTATGTAGGTTAACTAGCGGGCGATGGATTTTGTAGGTTTACTAGCAGGCACTTGGACTATCTAGGCAAACTAGCGGGCACTTGGACTATGTAGTTTACCTAGCAGGCATTTGGACTATATAGGTTACCTAGCGGGCAGTTGGACTATCTAGGTTACCTAGCGAGCACTTGGACTATCTAAGTTAGCTAGCAGGCACTTTGACTATCTAGGTTAACTAACGGGCACTTGGACTATGTAGGTTGCCTAGCAGGCACTTGGATTATGTAGGTTCCCTAGCGGGCACTTGGACTATCTAGGTTAACGAACGGGCACTTGGACTGTCTAGGTTACATAGCGGGCAATTGGATTTCTAGGTTAACGAACGGGCACTTGGACTATGTATGTTGCCTAGCGGGCACTTGGACTATCTAGGTTAGGTAACGGGCACTTCGACTATATAGGTTACCTAGCGGGAACTTGGACAATGTAGGTTACCTAAAAGGCACTTTGACTATCTAGGTTACCTAGCGGGCACTTGGACTATCTAGGTTAACTAGCGGGAACTTAGACTATCTAAGTTACCTAGCGGGCACTTGGACTATGTACGTTCCCTAGCGGCCACTTGGACTATGTACGTTCCCTAGCGGGCACTTGGACTATCTATGTTAACTAGCGGGCACTTGGAATATGAGGTTAACTAGCGAACACTTGCACTATGTCAGTTACCTAGTAGGCACTTGGACTATCTAGGTTAACTAGCGGGCACTTGGACTATCTAGGTTAACTAGCGTGCACTTGGACTATGTAGGTTCCTTAGCGGGCACTTGGACTATCTAGGTTGCCTAGCGGGCACTTGTACTATGTAGGTTAACTAGCGTGCCCTTGGACTATCTAGGTTACGTAGCGGGCACTTGGTATATAGGTTAACTAGCGGGCATTTGGACTATGTAGGTTAACTAGCGGACACTTACACGATATAGGTTAACTAGCGGGCCCTTGTACTATGTAGGTTAACTAGCGGGCGATGGATTATGTAGGTTTACTAGCAGGCACTTGGACTATCTAGGCAAACTAGCGGGCACTTGGACTATGTAGTTTCCCTAGCAGGCATTTGGACTATATAGGTTACCTAGCCGGCACTTGGACTATCTAGGTTACCTAGCGAGCACTTGGACTATCTAAGTTACCTAGCAGGCACTTTGACTATCTAGGTTAACTAACGGGCACTTGGACTATGTAGGTTGCCTAGCGGGCACTTGGATTATGTAGGTTCCCTAGCGGGCACTTGGACTATCTAGGTTAGATTATGGGCACTTGGACGATCTAGGTTAACTAGCGGGAACTTGGGCTATATAGGTTACCTAGCGGGAACTTGGACTGTCTAGGTTAACGAACGGGCACTTGGACTATGTAGGTACCTAGCAGGCACTTGTACGATCTAGGTTAACTAGCGGGCACTTGGACTATATAGGTTCCCTAGCGGGCACTTGGACTATCTAGGTTAACGAACGGGCACTTGGACTATGCAAGTAACCTAGCGGGCACTTGGACTGTCTAGGTTACATAGCGGGCACTTGGACTTCTAGGTTAACGAACGGGCACTTGGACAATGTATGTTGCTAGCGGGCACTTGGACTATCTAAGTTAGGTAACGGGCACTTGGACTATGTAGGTTACCTAGCGGGAACTTGGACAATGTAGGTTACCTAAAAGGCACTTTGACTATCTAGGTTACCTAGCGGGCACTTGGACTATATAGGTTAACTAGCGGGAACTTAGACTATCTAAGTTACCTAGTGGGCACTTGGACTATGTACGTTCCCTAGCGGGCACTTGGACTATGTACGTTCCCTAGCGGGCATTTGGACTATCTATATTAACTAGCGGGCACTTGGAATATGTAGGTTAACTAGCGGACACTTGCACTATGTCAGTTACCTAGCAGGCACTTGGACTATCTAGGTTAACTAGCGGGCACTTGGACTATCTAGGTTAACTAGCGTGCACTAGGACTATGTAGGTTCCTTAGCGGGCACTTGGACTATCTCGGTTGCCTAGCAGGCACTTGTACTATGTAGGTTAACTAGCGTGCCCTTCGACAATCTAGGTTACGTAGCGGGCACTTGGTATATAGGTTAACGTGCGGGCATTTGGACTATGTAGGTTAACTAGCGGACATTTACACGATCTAGGTTAACTAGCGGGCCCTTGTACTATGAAGGTTAACTAGCGGGCGATGGATTATGTAGGTTTACTAGCAGGCACTTGGACTATCTAGGCAAACTTGCGGGCACTTGGACTATGTAGTTTCCCTAGCAGGCATTTGGACTATATAGGTTACCTAGCGGGCACTTGGACTATCTAGGTTACCTAGCGAGCACTTGGACTATCTAAGTTAACTAGGAGGCACTTTGACTATCTAGGTTAACTAACGGGCACTTGGACTATGTAGGTTGCCTAGCGGGCACTTGGATTATGTAGGTTCCCTAGCGGGCACTTGGACTATCTAGGTTAACGAACGGGCACTTGGACTGTCTAGGTTACATAGCGGGCACTTGGATTTCTAGGTTACCGAACGGGCACTTGGACTATCTAGGTTACCTATAGGGAACTTGGACAATGTAGGTTACCTAACAGGCACTTGGACTATCTAGGTTACCTAACGGGCACTTTCACTATCTAGGTTACCTAGCTGGCACTTGGATTATGTAGGTTAACTAGCGGGAACTTGGGCTATATAGGTTACCTAGCGGGCACTTGGACTGTCTAGGTTAACGAACGGGCACTTGGACTATGTAGGTACCTAGTAGGCACTTGGACTATCTAGGTTAACTAGCGGGCACTTGGACTATATAGGTTCCCTAGCGGGCACTTGGACTATCTAGGTTAAGGAACGGGCACTTGGACTATGCAGATAACCTAGCGGGCACTTGGACTGTCTAGGTTACATAGCGGGCACTTGGACTTCTAGGTTAACGAACGGGCACTTGGACTATGTATGTTGCCTAGCGGGCACTTGGACTATCTAAGTTAGGTAACGGGCACTTGGACTATCTAGGTTAACTAGCGGGAACTTAGACTATCTAGGATACCTAGCGGGCACTTGGACTATCTAGGATACCTAGCGGTCCCTTGGACTATGTAGGTAACCTAGCGGGCACTTGGACTGTCTAGGTTACTTAGATAGCACTTGGAGTATATAGGTTAACTAGCAGACCTTGGACTATGTAGGTTAACTAGCGGGCCCTTGGACAATGTAGGTTAACTAGCGGACACTTGGACTATATAGGTTTCCTAGCAGGCACTTGGACTATGTACATACCCTAGCGCGCACTTGGAATATCTAGCTTACCTAGCGGGCACTTGGACTATGTAAGTCCCCTAGTGGGCACGTGGACTATCTAGGTTAACTAACGGGCACTAAGACTATCTAGGTTAACTAGCGGGCAGTTGGACTATCCAGGTTACCTAGCAGGCACTTGGATTATGAAGGATCCCTAGCGGGCACTTGGACTATCTAGGTTAACTACCGGGCACTTGGACTATGTAGGTTAACTAGCGGGCCCATGGATTATGTAGGTTTACTAGTAGGTACTTGGACTATGTAGGTTAACTAGCGGACACTTGCACGATCTAGGTTAACTAGCGGGCCCTTGCACTATGTATGTTAACTAGTGGGCCCATGGACTATGTAGGTTTAATAGTAGGCACTTGGACTATCTCGGTTAACTAGCGGGCACTTGGACCATGTAGTTTCCCTAGCGGGCATTTGGACTATTAAGGTTACCATGCGGGAACTTGGACTATGTAGGTTACCTAGTGGGTACTTGGACTATCTAAGTTACCTAGCAGGCACTTTGATTATCTAGGTTAACTAACGGGCACTTGGACTATCTAGGTTAACTAGCGAGCACTTGGACTATGTAGGTTAACTAGCGGACACTTGCACGATCTAGGTTAACTAGCGGGCCCTTGCACTATGTAGGTTAACTAGCGGGCCCATGGATTATGTAGGTTTACTAGTAGGCACTTGGACTATCTAGGATAACTAGCGGGCACTTGGACTATGTAGTTTCCCTAGCGGGCATTTGGACTATTAATGTTACCAAGCGAGAACATGGACTATGTATGTTACATAGTGGGCACTTGGACTATGTAGGTTAACTAGCGGGCACTTAACTGTCTAGGTTACCTAGCGGGCACTTGGATTATCTACGTTAACGAACGGGCACTTGGATTATGTAGGTTACCTAGCCGCCACTTGGACTATCTAGGTTAGCTAACAGTCACTTGGACTATCTAGGTCCCCTAGCGGGCACTTGCACAATATAGGTTACCTAGCTGGCACTTGGACTATGTAGGTTAACTAGCGGGCCCTTGGACTACCTAGGTTAGCTAACGGGCACTTAGATTATGTAGGTTAACTATCGGGCACTTGGAATATGTAAGTTAACTTGCGGACACTTGCATTATGTAGGTTAACTAGAGGGCCCATGGACTATGTAGGTTTACTAGCGGGCCTTTGGAGTATCTAGGATCCCTAAAGGGCACTTGGGCTATCTAGGTTACCGAACGTGCACTTGGACTATCTAGGTTGCCTCGCGGGCACTTGTACTATGTAGGTTAACTAGCGTGCCCTTGGACTATCTATGTTACGTAGCGGGCACTTGGTATATAGGTTAACTAGCGGGCATTTGGACTATGTAGGTTAACTAGCGGACACTTACACGATCTAGGTTATCTAGCGGGCCCTTGTACTATGTAGGTTAACTAGCGGGCGATGGATTATGTAGGTTTACTAGCAGGCACTTGGACTATCTAGGCAAACTAGCGGGCACTTGGACTATGTAGTTTCCCTAGCGGGCATTTGGACTATATAGGTTACCTAGCGGGCACTTGGACTATCTAAGTTAACTAGCAGGCACTTTGACTATCTAGGTTAACTAACGGGCACTTGGACTATGTAGGTTGCCTAGCGGGCACTTGGATTATGTAGGTTCCCTAGCGGGCACATGGACTATGTACGTTCCATAGAGGGCACTTGGACTATCTATGTTAACTAGCGGGCACTTGGAATATGTAGGTTAACTAGCGGACACTTGCACTATGTCAGTTACCTAGCAGGCACTTGGACTATCTAGGTTAACTAGCGGGCACTTGGACCATCTAGGTTAACTAGCGTGCACTTGGACTATGTAGGTTCCTTAGCGGGCACTTGGACTATCTAGGTTGCCTAGCGGGCACTTGTACTATGTAGGTTAACTAGCGTGCCCTTGGACTATCTAGGTTACGTAGCGGGCACTTGGTATATAGGTTAACTAGCGGGCATTTGGACTATATAGGTTAACTAGCGGACACTTACACGATCTAGGTTAACTAGCGGGCCCTTGTACTATGTAGGTTAACTAGCGGGCGATGGATTTTGTAGGTTTACTAGCAGGCACTTGGACTATCTAGGCAAACTAGCGGGCACTTGGACTATGTAGTTTACCTAGCAGGCATTTGGACTATATAGGTTACCTAGCGGGCAGTTGGACTATCTAGGTTACCTAGCGAGCACTTGGACTATCTAAGTTAGCTAGCAGGCACTTTGACTATCTAGGTTAACTAACGGGCACTTGGACTATGTAGGTTGCCTAGCAGGCACTTGGATTATGTAGGTTCCCTAGCGGGCACTTGGACTATCTAGGTTAACGAACGGGCACTTGGACTGTCTAGGTTACATAGCGGGCAATTGGATTTCTAGGTTAACGAACGGGCACTTGGACTATGTATGTTGCCTAGCGGGCACTTGGACTATCTAGGTTAGGTAACGGGCACTTCGACTATATAGGTTACCTAGCGGGAACTTGGACAATGTAGGTTACCTAAAAGGCACTTTGACTATCTAGGTTACCTAGCGGGCACTTGGACTATCTAGGTTAACTAGCGGGAACTTAGACTATCTAAGTTACCTAGCGGGCACTTGGACTATGTACGTTCCCTAGCGGCCACTTGGACTATGTACGTTCCCTAGCGGGCACTTGGACTATCTATGTTAACTAGCGGGCACTTGGAATATGAGGTTAACTAGCGAACACTTGCACTATGTCAGTTACCTAGTAGGCACTTGGACTATCTAGGTTAACTAGCGGGCACTTGGACTATCTAGGTTAACTAGCGTGCACTTGGACTATGTAGGTTCCTTAGCGGGCACTTGGACTATCTAGGTTGCCTAGCGGGCACTTGTACTATGTAGGTTAACTAGCGTGCCCTTGGACTATCTAGGTTACGTAGCGGGCACTTGGTATATAGGTTAACTAGCGGGCATTTGGACTATGTAGGTTAACTAGCGGACACTTACACGATATAGGTTAACTAGCGGGCCCTTGTACTATGTAGGTTAACTAGCGGGCGATGGATTATGTAGGTTTACTAGCAGGCACTTGGACTATCTAGGCAAACTAGCGGGCACTTGGACTATGTAGTTTCCCTAGCAGGCATTTGGACTATATAGGTTACCTAGCCGGCACTTGGACTATCTAGGTTACCTAGCGAGCACTTGGACTATCTAAGTTACCTAGCAGGCACTTTGACTATCTAGGTTAACTAACGGGCACTTGGACTATGTAGGTTGCCTAGCGGGCACTTGGATTATGTAGGTTCCCTAGCGGGCACTTGGACTATCTAGGTTAGATTATGGGCACTTGGACGATCTAGGTTAACTAGCGGGAACTTGGGCTATATAGGTTACCTAGCGGGAACTTGGACTGTCTAGGTTAACGAACGGGCACTTGGACTATGTAGGTACCTAGCAGGCACTTGTACGATCTAGGTTAACTAGCGGGCACTTGGACTATATAGGTTCCCTAGCGGGCACTTGGACTATCTAGGTTAACGAACGGGCACTTGGACTATGCAAGTAACCTAGCGGGCACTTGGACTGTCTAGGTTACATAGCGGGCACTTGGACTTCTAGGTTAACGAACGGGCACTTGGACAATGTATGTTGCTAGCGGGCACTTGGACTATCTAAGTTAGGTAACGGGCACTTGGACTATGTAGGTTACCTAGCGGGAACTTGGACAATGTAGGTTACCTAAAAGGCACTTTGACTATCTAGGTTACCTAGCGGGCACTTGGACTATATAGGTTAACTAGCGGGAACTTAGACTATCTAAGTTACCTAGTGGGCACTTGGACTATGTACGTTCCCTAGCGGGCACTTGGACTATGTACGTTCCCTAGCGGGCATTTGGACTATCTATATTAACTAGCGGGCACTTGGAATATGTAGGTTAACTAGCGGACACTTGCACTATGTCAGTTACCTAGCAGGCACTTGGACTATCTAGGTTAACTAGCGGGCACTTGGACTATCTAGGTTAACTAGCGTGCACTAGGACTATGTAGGTTCCTTAGCGGGCACTTGGACTATCTCGGTTGCCTAGCAGGCACTTGTACTATGTAGGTTAACTAGCGTGCCCTTCGACAATCTAGGTTACGTAGCGGGCACTTGGTATATAGGTTAACGTGCGGGCATTTGGACTATGTAGGTTAACTAGCGGACATTTACACGATCTAGGTTAACTAGCGGGCCCTTGTACTATGAAGGTTAACTAGCGGGCGATGGATTATGTAGGTTTACTAGCAGGCACTTGGACTATCTAGGCAAACTTGCGGGCACTTGGACTATGTAGTTTCCCTAGCAGGCATTTGGACTATATAGGTTACCTAGCGGGCACTTGGACTATCTAGGTTACCTAGCGAGCACTTGGACTATCTAAGTTAACTAGGAGGCACTTTGACTATCTAGGTTAACTAACGGGCACTTGGACTATGTAGGTTGCCTAGCGGGCACTTGGATTATGTAGGTTCCCTAGCGGGCACTTGGACTATCTAGGTTAACGAACGGGCACTTGGACTGTCTAGGTTACATAGCGGGCACTTGGATTTCTAGGTTACCGAACGGGCACTTGGACTATCTAGGTTACCTATAGGGAACTTGGACAATGTAGGTTACCTAACAGGCACTTGGACTATCTAGGTTACCTAACGGGCACTTTCACTATCTAGGTTACCTAGCTGGCACTTGGATTATGTAGGTTAACTAGCGGGAACTTGGGCTATATAGGTTACCTAGCGGGCACTTGGACTGTCTAGGTTAACGAACGGGCACTTGGACTATGTAGGTACCTAGTAGGCACTTGGACTATCTAGGTTAACTAGCGGGCACTTGGACTATATAGGTTCCCTAGCGGGCACTTGGACTATCTAGGTTAAGGAACGGGCACTTGGACTATGCAGATAACCTAGCGGGCACTTGGACTGTCTAGGTTACATAGCGGGCACTTGGACTTCTAGGTTAACGAACGGGCACTTGGACTATGTATGTTGCCTAGCGGGCACTTGGACTATCTAAGTTAGGTAACGGGCACTTGGACTATGTAGGTTACCTAGCGGGTACTTGGACAATGTACGTTACCTAAAGGGCACTTTGACTATCTAGGTTACCTAGCGGGCACTTGGACTATCTAGGTTAACTAGCGGGAACTTAGACTATCTAGGATACCTAGCGGGCACTTGGACTATCTAGGATACCTAGCGGTCCCTTGGACTATGTAGGTAACCTAGCGGGCACTTGGACTGTCTAGGTTACCTAGATAGCACTTGGAGTATATAGGTTAACTAGCAGACCTTGGACTATGTAGGTTAACTAGCGGGCCCTTGGACAATGTAGGTTAACTAGCGGACACTTGGACTATATAGGTTTCCTAGCAGGCACTTGGACTATGTACATACCCTAGCGCGCACTTGGAATATCTAGCTTACCTAGCGGGCACTTGGACTATGTAAGTCCCCTAGTGGGCACGTGGACTATCTAGGTTAACTAACGGGCACTAAGACTATCTAGGTTAACTAGCGGGCAGTTGGACTATCCAGGTTACCTAGCAGGCACTTGGATTATGAAGGATCCCTAGCGGGCACTTGGACTATCTAGGTTAACTACCGGGCACTTGGACTATGTAGGTTAACTAGCGGGCCCATGGATTATGTAGGTTTACTAGTAGGTACTTGGACTATGTAGGTTAACTAGCGGACACTTGCACGATCTAGGTTAACTAGCGGGCCCTTGCACTATGTATGTTAACTAGTGGGCCCATGGACTATGTAGGTTTAATAGTAGGCACTTGGACTATCTCGGTTAACTAGCGGGAACTTGGACCATGTAGTTTCCCTAGCGGGCATTTGGACTATTAAGGTTACCATGCGGGAACTTGGACTATGTAGGTTACCTAGTGGGTACTTGGACTATCTAAGTTACCTAGCAGGCACTTTGATTATCTAGGTTAACTAACGGGCACTTGGACTATCTAGGTTAACTAGCGAGCACTTGGACTATGTAGGTTAACTAGCGGACACTTGCACGATCTAGGTTAACTAGCGGGCCCTTGCACTATGTAGGTTAACTAGCGGGCCCATGGATTATGTAGGTTTACTAGTAGGCACTTGGACTATCTAGGATAACTAGCGGGCACTTGGACTATGTAGTTTCCCTAGCGGGCATTTGGACTATTAATGTTACCAAGCGAGAACATGGACTATGTATGTTACATAGTGGGCACTTGGACTATGTAGGTTAACTAGCGGGCACTTAACTGTCTAGGTTACCTAGCGGGCACTTGGATTATCTACGTTAACGAACGGGCACTTGGATTATGTAGGTTACCTAGCCGCCACTTGGACTATCTAGGTTAGCTAACAGGCACTTGGACTATCTAGGTCCCCTAGCGGGCACTTGCACAATATAGGTTACCTAGCTGGCACTTGGACTATGTAGGTTAACTAGCGGGCCCTTGGACTACCTAGGTTAGCTAACGGGCACTTAGATTATGTAGGTTAACTATCGGGCACTTGGAATATGTAAGTTAACTTGCGGACACTTGCATTATGTAGGTTAACTAGAGGGCCCATGGACTATGTAGGTTTACTAGCGGGCCTTTGGAGTATCTAGGATCCCTAAAGGGCACTTGGGCTATCTAGGTTACCGAACGTGCACTTGGACTATCTAGGTTGCCTCGCGGGCACTTGTACTATGTAGGTTAACTAGCGTGCCCTTGGACTATCTATGTTACGTAGCGGGCACTTGGTATATAGGTTAACTAGCGGGCATTTGGACTATGTAGGTTAACTAGCGGACACTTACACGATCTAGGTTATCTAGCGGGCCCTTGTACTATGTAGGTTAACTAGCGGGCGATGGATTATGTAGGTTTACTAGCAGGCACTTGGACTATCTAGGCAAACTAGCGGGCACTTGGACTATGTAGTTTCCCTAGCGGGCATTTGGACTATATAGGTTACCTAGCGGGCACTTGGACTATCTAAGTTAACTAGCAGGCACTTTGACTATCTAGGTTAACTAACGGGCACTTGGACTATGTAGGTTGCCTAGCGGGCACTTGGATTATGTAGGTTCCCTAGCGGGCACTTGGACTATCTAGATTAACGAACGGGCACTTGGACTGTCTAGGTTACATAGCGGGCACTTGGACTTCTAGGTTAACGAACGGGCACTTGGACTATGTATGTTGCCTAGCGGGCACTTGGACTATCTAGGTTAGGTTACGGGCACTTGGATTATCTAGGTTACCTAGAGGGAACTTGGACAATGTAGGTTACCTAGCAGGAACTTGGACTATCTAGGTTACCTAACGGGCACTTTCACTATCTAGGTTACCTAGCTGGCACTTGGACTATGTAGGTTATCTAGCGGGCACTTGGATGATCTTGGTTAACTAGCGGGACCTTGGACTATATAGGTTCCCTAGTGGGCACTTGAACTATCTAGGTTAATGAACGGGCACTTGGACTATGCAAGTAACCTAGCGGGCACTTGGACTGTCTAGGTTACATAGCGGGCACTTGGATTTCTAGGTTAACGAACGGGCACTTGGACTATGTATGTTGCCTAGCGGGCACTTGGACTATCTAAGTTAGGTAACGGGCACTTCGACTATGTAGGTTACCTAGCGGGAACTTGGACAATGTAGGTTACCTAAAAGGCACTTTGACTATCTAGGTTACCTAGCGGGCACTTGGACTATCTAGGTTAACTAGCGGGAACTTAGACTATCTAAGTTACCTAGCGGGCACTTGGACTATGTACGTTTCCTAGCAGGCACTTGGACTATGTACGTTCCCTAGCAGGCACTTGGACTATCTATGTTAACTAGCGGGCACTTGGAATATGTAGGTTAACTAGCGGACACTTGCACTATGTCAGTTACCTAGAAGGCACTTGGACTATCTAGGTTAACTAGCGGGCATTGGACTATCTAGGTTAACTAGCGTGCACTTGGACTATGTAGGTTCCTTAGCGGGCACTTGGACTATCTAGGTTGCCTAGCGGGCACTTGTACTATGTAGGTTAACTAGCGTACCCTTGGACTACCTAGGTTACGTAGCGGGCACTTGGTATATAGGTTAACTAGCGGGCATTTGGACTATGTAGGTTAACTAGTGGATAATTACACGATCTAGGTTAACTAGCGGGCCCTTGTACTATGTAGGTTAACTAGCGGGCGATGGATTATGTAGGTTTACTAGCAGGCACTTGGACTATCTAGGCAAACTAGCGGGCACTTGGACTATGTAGTTTCCCTAGCAGGCATTTGGACTATATAGGTTACCTAGCCGGCACTTGGACTATCTAGGTTACCTAGCGAGCCCTTGGACTATCTAAGTTACCTAGCAGGCACTTTGACTATCTAGGTTAACTAACGGGCACTTGGACTATGTAGGTTCCCTAGCGGGCACTTGGACTATCTAGGTTAACGAACGGGCACTTGGACTGTCTAGGTTACATAGCGGGCACTTGAACTTCTAGGTTAACGAACGGGCACTTGGACTATGTATGTTGCCTAGGGGGCACTTGGACTATCTAGGTTAGATTATGGGCACTTGGACGATCTTGGTTAACTAGCGGGAACTTGGGCTATATAGGTTACCTAGCGGGAACTTGGACTGTCTAGGATAACTAGCGGGCACTTGGACTATATAGGTTCCCTAGCGGGCACTTGGACTATCTAGGTTAACGAACGGGCACTTGGACTATGCAAGTAACCTAGCGAGCACTTGGACTGTCTAGGTTACATAGCGGGCACTTGGACTTCTAGGTTAACGAACGGGCACTTGGACAATGTATGTTGCTAGCGGGCACTTGGACTATCTAAGTTAGGTAACGGGCACTTGGACTATGTAGGTTACCTAGCGGGAACTTGGACAATGTAGGTTACCTAAAAGGCACTTTGACTATCTAGGTTACCTAGCGGGCACTTGGACTATCTAGGTTAACTAGCGGGAACTTAGACTATCTAAGTTACCTAGTGGGCACTTGGACTATGTACGTTCCCTAGCGGGCACTTGGACTATGTACGTTCCCTAGCGGGCACTTGGACTATCTATGTTAACTAGCGGGCACTTGGAATATGTAGGTTAACTAGCGGACACTTGCACTATGTCAGTTACCTAGCAGGCACTTGGACTATCTAGGTTAACTAGCGGGCACTTGGACTATCTAGGTTAACTAGCTTGCACTTGGACTATGTAGGTTCCTTAGCGGGCACTTGGACTATGTAGGTTACCTAGCGGGAACTTGGACAATGTAGGTTACCTAAAAGGCACTCTGACTATCTAGGTTACCTAGCGGGCACTTGGACTATCTAGGTTAAGTAGTGGGAACTTAGACTATCTAAGTTACCTAGCGGGCACTTGGACTATGTACGTTCCCTAGCGGGCACTTGGACTATGTACGTTCCCTAGCGAGCACTTGGAGTATCTAAGTTACCTAGCAGGCACTTTGACTATCTAGGTTAACTAACGGGCACTTGGACTATGTAGGTTGCCTTGCGGGCACTTGGATTATGTAGGTTCCCTAGCGGGCACTTGGACTATCTAGGTTAACGAACGGGCACTTGGACTGTCTAGGTTACATAGCGGGCACTTGGCCTTCTAGGTTAACGAACGGGCACTTGGTCTATGTATGTTGCCTAGCGGGCACTTGGACTATATAGGTTAGGTTACGGGCACTTGGACTATCTAGGTTACCTAGCGGGAACTTGGACAATGTAGGTTACCTAGCAGGCACTTGAACTATCTAGGTTACCTAACGGGCACTTTCACTATCTAGGTTACCTAGCTGGCACTTGGACTATGTAGGTTAACTAGCGGGCACTTGGACGATCTAGGTTAACTAGCGGGCACTTGGACTATATAGGTTCCCTAGCGGGCACTTGGACTATCTAGGTTAACGAACGGGCACTTGGACTATGCAAGTAACCTAGCGGGCACTTGGACTGTCTAGGTTACATAGCGGGCACTTGGACTTCTAGGTTAAAGAACGGGCACTTGCACAATGTATGTTGCTAGCGGGCACTTGGACTATCTAAGTTAGGTAACGGGCACTTGGACTATGTAGGTTACCTAGCGGGAACTTGGACAATGTAGGTTACCTAAAAGGCACTTTGACTATCTAGGTTACCTAGCGGGCACTTGGACTACCTAGGTTAACTAGCGGGAACTTAGACTATCTAAGTTACTTAGCGGGCACTTGGACTATGTACGTTCCCTAGCGGGCACTTGGACTATGTACGTTCCCTAGCGGGCACTTGGACTATCTATGTTAACTAGCGGGCACTTGGAATATGTAGGTTAACTAGCGGACATTTGCACTATGTCAGTTACCTAGCAGGCACTTGGACTATCTAGGTTAACTAGCGGGCACTTGGACTATCTAGGTTAATTAGCTTGCACTTGGACTATGTAGGTTCCTTAGCGGGCACTTGGACTATCTAGGTTGCCTAGCGGGCACTTGTACTATGTAGGTTAACTAGCGTGCCCTTGGACTATCTAGGTTACGTAGCGGGCACTTGGTATATAGGTTAACTAGCGGGCATTTGGACTATGTAGGTTAACTAGCGGACACTTACACGATCTAGGTTAACTAGCGGGCCCTTGTACTATGTAGGTTAACTAGCGGGCTATGGATTTTGTAGGTTTACTAGCAGTCACTTGGACTATCTAGGCAAACTAGCGGGCACTTGGACTATCTAGGTTACCTAGCGAGCACTTGGACTATCTAAGTTACCTAGGAGGCACTTTGACTATCTAGGTTAACTCACGGGCACTTGGACTATGTAGGTTGCCCAGCGGGCACTTGGATTATGTAGGTTCCCTAGCGGGCACTTGGACTATCTAGGTTAACGAACGGGCACTTGGACTGTCTAGGTTACATAGCGGGCACTTGGATTTCTAGGTTAACGAACGGGAACTTGGACTATGTATGTTGCCTAGCGGGCACTTGGACTATCTAGGTTAGGTTACGGGCACTTGGACTATCTAGGTTACCTATAGGGAACTTGGACAATGTAGGTTACCTAACAGGCACTTGGACTATCTAGGTTACCTAACGGGCACTTTCACTATCTAGGTTACCTAGCTGGCACTTGGATTATGTAGGTTAATTAGCGGGCACTTGGACTATATAGGTTCCCTAGAGGGCACTTGGACTATCTAGGTTAAGGAACGGGCACTTGGACTATGCAGATAACCTAGCGGGCACTTGGACTGTCTAGGTTACATAGCGGGCACTTGGACTTCTAGGTTAACGAACGGGCACTTGGACTATGTATGTTGCCTAGCGGGCACTTGGACTATCTAAGTTAGGTAACGGGCACTTGGACTATGTAGGTTACCTAGCGGGAACTTGGACAATGTAGGTTACCTAAAGGGCACTTTGACTATCTAGGTTACCTACCGGGCACTTGGACTATCTAGGTTAACTAGCGGGAACTTAGACTATCTAGGATACCTGGCGGGCACTTGGACTATCTAGGATACCTAGCGGTCCCTTGGACTATGTAGGTAACCTAGCGGGCACTTGGACTGTCTAGGTTACCTAGATAGCACTTGGAGTTTATAGGTTAACTAGGAGACCTTGGACTATGTAGGTTAACTAGCGGGCCCTTGGACAATGTAGGTTAACTAGCGGACACTTGGACTATATAGGTTTCCTAGCAGGCACTTGGACTATGTACATACCCTAGCGCGCACTTGGAATATCTAGCTTACCTAGCGGGCACTTGGACTATGTAAGTCCCCTAGTGGGCACGTGGACTATCTAGGTTAACTAACGGGCACTAAGACTATCTAGGTTAACTAGCGGGCAGTTGGACTATCCAGGTTACCTAGCAGGCACTTGGATAATGAAGGATCCCTAGCGGGCACTTGGACTATCTAGGTTAACTACCGGGCACTTGGACTATGTAGGTTAACTAGCGGGCCCATGGATTATGTAGGTTTACTAGTAGGTACTTGGACTATGTAGGTTAACTAGCGGACACTTGCACGATCTAGGTTAACTAGCGGGCCCTTGCACTATGTAGGTTAACTAGCGGGCCCATGGACTATGTAGGTTTAATAGTAGGCACTTGGACTATCTCGGTTAACTAGCGGGCACTTGGACCATGTAGTTTCCCTAGCGGGCATTTGGACTATTAAGGTTACCATGCGGGAACTTGGACTATGTAGGTTACCTAGTGGGTACTTGGACTATCTAAGTTACCTAGCAGGCACTTTGATTATCTAGGTTAACTAACGGGCACTTGGACTATCTAGGTTAACTAGCGAGCACTTGGACTATGTAGGTTAACTAGCGGACACTTGCACGATCTAGGTTAACTAGCGGGCCCTTGCAATATGTAGGTTAACTAGCGGGCCCATGGATTATGTAGGTTTACTAGTAGGCACTTCGACTATCTAGGATAACTAGCGGGCACTTGGACTATGTAGTTTCCCTAGCGGGCATTTGGACTATTAATGTTACCAAGCGAGAACATGGACTATGTAGGTTACATAGTGGGCACTTGGACTATGTAGGTTAACTAGCGGGCACTTGGACTGTCTAGGTTACCTAGCGGGCACTTGGATTATCTACGTTAACGAACGGGCACTTGGATTATGTAGGTTACCTAGCCGCCACTTGGACTATCTAGGTTAGCTAACAGGCACTTGGACTATCTAGGTTCCCTAGCGGGCACTTGCACAATATAGGTTACCTAGCTGGCACTTGGACTATGTAGGTTAACTAGCGGGCCCTTGGACTACCTAGGTTAGCTAACGGGCACTTAGATTATGTAGGTTAACTAGCGGGCACTTGGAATATGTAAGTTAACTTGCGGACACTTGCATTATGTAGGTTAACTAGAGGGCCCATGGACTATGTAGGTTTACTAGCGGACCTTTGGAGTATCTAGGATCCCTAAAGGGCACTTGGGCTATCTAGGTTACCGAACGTGCACTTGGACTATCTAGGTTGCCTCGCGGGCACTTGTACTATGTAGGTTAACTAGCGTGCCCTTGGACTATCTATGTTACGTAGCGGGCACTTGGTATATAGGTTAACTAGCGGGCATTTGGACTATGTAGGTTAACTAGCGGACACTTACACGATCTAGGTTAACTAGCGGGCGATGGATTATGTAGGTTTACTAGCAGGCACTTGGACTATCTGGGCAAACTAGCGGGCACTTGGACTATGTAGTTTCCCTAGCGGGCATTTGGACTATATAGGTTACCTAGCGGGCACTTGGACTATCTAGGTTACCTAGCGAGCACTTGGACTATCTAAGTTAACTAGCAGGCACTTTGACTATCTAGGTTAACTAACGGGCACTTGTACTATATAGGTTAACTAGCGTGCCCTTGGACTATCTATGTTACGTAGCGGGCACTTGGTATATAGGTTAACTAGCGGGCATTTGGACTATGTAGGTTAACTAGCGGACACTTACACGATCTAGGTTAACTAGCGGGCCCTTGTACTATGTAGGTTAACTAGCGGGCGATGGATTATGTAGGTTTACTAGCAGGCACTTGGACTATCTAGGCAAACTAGCGGGCACTTGGACTATGTAGTTTCCCTAGCGGGCATTTGGACTATATAGGTTACCTAGCGGGCACTTGGACTATCTAGGTTACCTAGCGAGCACTTGGACTATCTAAGTTAAGTAGCAGGCACTTTGACTATCTAGGTTAACTAACGGGTACTTGGACTATGTAGGTTGCCTAGCGTGCACTTGGATTATGTAGGTTCCCTAGCGGGCACTTGGACTATCTAGGTTAACGAACGGGCACTTGGACTGTCTAGGTTACATAGCGGGCACTTGGACTTCTAGGTTAACGAACGGGCACTTGGACTATGTATGTTGCCTAGCGGGCACTTGGACTATCTAGGTTAGGTTACGGGCACTTGGACTATCTAGGTTACCTAGAGGGAACTTGGACAATGTAGGTTACCTAGCAGGAACTTGGACTATCTAGGTTACCTAAAGGACACTTTCACTATCTAGGTTACCTAGCTGGCACTTGGACTATGTAGGTTATCTAGCGGGCACTTGGACGATCTAGGTTAACTAGCGGGCACTTGGACTATATAGGTTCCCTAGCGGGCACTTGGACTATCTAGGTTAACGAACGGGCACTTGGACTATGCAAGTAACCTAGCGGGCACTTGGACTGTCTAGGTTACATAGCGGGCACTTGGACTTCTAGGTTAAAGAACGGGCACTTGCACAATGTATGTTGCTAGCGGGCACTTGGACTATCTAAGTTAGGTAACGGGCACTTGGACTATGTAGGTTACCTAGCGGGAACTTGGACAATGTAGGTTACCTAAAAGGCACTTTGACTATCTAGGTTACCTAGCGGGCACTTGGACTATCTAGGTTAACTAGCGGGAACTTAGACTATCTAAGTTACCTAGCGGGCACTTGGACTATGTACGTTCCCTAGCGGGCACTTGGACTATGTACGTTCCCTAGCGGGCACTTGGACTATCTATGTTAACTAGCGGGCACTTGGAATATGTAGGTTAACTAGCGGACACTTGCACTATGTCAGTTACCTAGCAGGCACTTGGACTATCTAGGTTAACTAGCGGGCACTTGGACTATCTAGGTTAACTAGCTTGCACTTGGACTATGTAGGTTCCTTAGCGGGCACTTGGACTATCTAGGTTGCCTAGCGGGCACTTGTACTATGTAGGTTAACTAGCGTGCCCTTGGACTATCTAGGTTACGTAGCGGGCACTTGGTATATAGGTTAACTAGCGGGCATTTGGACTATGTAGGTTAACTAGCGGACACTTACACGATCTAGGTTAACTAGCGGGCCCTTGTACTATGTAGGTTAACTAGCGGGCTATGGATTTTGTAGGTTTACTAGCAGGCACTTGGACTATCTAGGCAAACTAGCGGGCACTTGGACTATCTAGGTTACCTAGCGAGCACTTGGACTATCTAAGTTACCTAGGAGGCACTTTGACTATCTAGGTTAACTAACGGGCACTTGGACTATGTAGGTTGCCTAGCGGGCACTTGGATTATGTAGGTTCCCTAGCGGGCACTTGGACTATCTAGGTTAACGAACGGGCACTTGGACTGTCTCGGTTACATAGCGGGCACTTGGATTTCTAGGTTAACGAACGGGCACTTGGACTATGTATGTTGCCTAGCGGGCAGTTGGACTATCTAGGTTAGGTTACGGGCACTTGGACTATCTAGGTTACCTATAGGGAACTTGGACAATGTAGGTTACCTAACAGGCACTTGGACTATCTAGGTTACCTAACGGGCACTTTCACTATCTAGGTTACCTAGCTGGCACTTGGATTATGTAGGTTAACTAGCGGGCACTTGGACGATCTAGGTTAACTAGCGGGAACTTGGGCTATATAGGTTACCTAGCGGGCACTTGGACTGTCTAGGTTAACGAACGGGCACTTGGACTATGTAGGTACCTAGCAGGCACTTGGACTATCTAGGTTAACCAGCGGGCACTTGGACTATATAGGTTCCCTAGCGGGCACTTGGACTATCTAGGTTAAGGAACGGGCACTTGGACTATGCAGATAACCTAGCGGGCACTTGGACTGTCTAGGTTACATAGCGGGCACTTGGACTTCTAGGTTAACGAACGGGCACTTGGACTATGTATGTTGCCTAGCGGGCACTTGGACTATCTAAGTTAGGTAACGGGCACTTGGACTATGTAGGTTACCTAGCGGGAACTTGGACAATGTACGTTACCTAAAGGGCACTTTGACTATCTAGGTTACCTAGCGGGCACTTGGACTATCTAGGTTAACTAGCGGGAACTTAGACTATCTAGGATACCTAGCGGGCACTTGGACTATCTAGGATACCTAGCGGTCCCTTGGACTATGTAGGTAACCTAGCGGGCACTTGGACTGTCTAGGTTACCTAGATAGCACTTGGAGTATATAGGTCAACTAGGAGACCTTGGACTATGTAGGTTAACTAGCGGGCCCTTGGACAATGTAGGTTAACTAGCGGACACTTGGACTATATAGGTTTCCTAGCAGGCACTTGGACTATGTACATACCCTAGCGCGCACTTGGAATATCTAGCTTACCTAGCGGGCACTTGGACTATGTAAGTCCCTTAGTGGGCACGTGGACTATCTAGGTTAACTAACGGGCACTAAGACTATGTAGGTTAACTAGCGGGCAGTTGGACTATCCAGGTTACCTAGCAGGCACTTGGATTATGAAGGATCCCTAGCGAGCACTTGGACTATCTAGGTTAACTACCGGGCACTTGGACTATGTAGGTTAACTAGCGGGCCCATGGATTATGTAGGTTTACTAGTAGGTACTTGGACTATGTAGGTTAACTAGCGGACACTTGCACGATCTAGGTTAACTAGCGGGCCCTTGCACTATGTAGGTTAACTAGCGGGCCCATGGACTATGTAGGTTTAATAGTAGGCACTTGGACTATCTCGGTTAACTAGCGGGCACTTGGACCATGTAGTTTCCCTAGCGGGCATTTGGACTATTAAGGTTACCATGCGGGAACTTGGACTATGTAGGTTACCTAGTGGGTACTTGGACTATCTAAGTTACCTAGCAGGCACTTTGATTATTTAGGTTAACTAACGGGCACTTGGACTATCTAGGTTAACTAGCGAGCACTTGGACTATGTAGGTTAACTAGCGGACACTTGCACGATCTAGTTTAACTAGCGGGCCCTTGCACTATGTAGGTTAACTAGCGGGCCCATGGATTATGTAGGTTTACTAGTAGGCACTTGGACTATCTAGGATAACTAGCGGGCACTTGGACTATGTAGTTTCCCTAGCGGGCATTTGGACTATTAATGTTACCAAGCGAGAACATGGACTATGTAGGTTACATAGTGGGCACTTGGACTATGTAGGTTAACTAGCGGGCACTTGGACTGTCTAGGTTACCTAGCGGGCACTTGGATTATCTACGTTAACGAACGGGCACTTGGATTATGTAGGTTACCTAGCCGCCACTTGGACTATCTAGGTTAGATAACAGGCACATGGACTATCTAGGTTCCATAGCGGGCACTTGCACAATATAGGTTACCTAGCTGGCACTTGGACTATGTAGGTTAACTAGCGGGCCCTTGGACTACCTAGGTTAGCTAACAGGCACTTAGATTATGTAGGTTAACTAGCGGGCACTTGGAATATGTAAGTTAACTTGCGGACACTTGCATTATGTAGGTTAACTAGAGGGCCCATGGACTATGTAGGTTTACTAGCGGGCCTTTGGAGTATCTAGGATCCCTAAAGGGCACTTGGGCTATCTAGGTTACCGAACGTGCACTTGGACTATCTAGGTTGCCCGCGGACACTTGTACTATGTAGGTTAACTAGCGTGCCCTTGGACTATCTATGTTACGTAGCGGGCACTTGGTATATAGGTTAACTAGCGGGCATTTGGACTATGTAGGTTAACTAGCGGACACTTACACGATCTAGGTTAACTAGCGGGCCCTTGTACTATGTAGGTTAACTAGCGGGCGATGGATTATGTAGGTTTACTAGCAGGCACTTGGACTATCTAGGCAAACTAGCGGGCACTTGGACTATGTAGTTTCCCTAGCGGGCATTTGGACTATATAGGTTACCTAGCGGGCACTTGGACTATCTAGGTTACCTAGCGAGCACTTGGAGTATCTAAGTTACCTAGCAGGCACTTTGACTATCTAGGTTAACTAACGGGCACTTGGACTATGTAGGTTGCCTAGCGGGCACTTGGATTATGTAGGTTCCCTAGCGGGCACTTGGACTATCTAGGTTAACGAACGGGCACTTGGACTGTCTAGGTTACATAGCGGGCACTTGGCCTTCTAGGTTAACGAACGGGCACTTGGTCTATGTATGTTGCCTAGCGGGCACTTGGACTATATAGGTTAGGTTACGGGCACTTGGACTATCTAGGTTACCTAGCGGGAACTTGGACAATGTAGGTTACCTAGCAGGCACTTGGACTATCTAGGTTACCTAACGGGCACTTTCACTATCTAGGTTACCTAGCTGGCACTTGGACTATGTAGGTTAACTAGCGGGCACTTGGACGATCTAGGTTAACTAGCGGGCACTTGGACTATATAGGTTCCCTAGCGGGCACTTGGACTATCTAGGTTAACGAACGGGCACTTGGACTATGCAAGTAACCTAGCGGGCACTTGGACTGTCTAGGTTACATAGCGGGCACTTGGACTTCTAGGTTAACGAACGGGCACTTGGACAATGTATGTTGCTAGCGGGCACTTGGACTATCTAAGTTAGGTAACGGCCACTTGGACTATGTAGGTTACCTAGCGGGAACTTGGACAATGTAGGTTACCTAAAAGGCACTTTGACTATCTAGGTTACCTAGCGGGCACTTGGACTATCTAGGTTAACTAGCGGGAACTTAGACTATCTAAATTACCTTGCGGGCACTTGGACTATGTACGTTCCCTAGCGGGCACTTGGACTATCTATGTTAACTAGCGGGCACTTGGAATATGTAGGTTAACTAGCGGACACTTGCACTATGTCAGTTACCTAGCCGGCACTTGGACTATCTAGGTTAACTAGCGGGCACTTGGACTATCTAGGTTAACTAGCTTGCACTTGGACTATGTAGGTTCCTTAGCGGGCACTTGGACTATCTAGGTTGCCTAGCGGGCACTTGTACTATGTAGGTTAACTAGCGTGCCCTTGGACCATCAAGGTTACGTAGCGGGCACTTGGTATATAGGTTAACAAGCGGGCATTTGGACTATGTAGGTTAACTAGCGGACACTTACACGATCTAGGTTAACTAGCGGGCCCTTGTACTATGAAGGTTAACTAGCGGGCGATGGATTATGTAGGTTTACTAGCAGGCACTTGGACTATCTAGGCAAACTAGCGGGCACTTGGACTATGTAGTTTCCCTAGCAGGCATTTGGACTATATAGGTTACCGAGCCGGCACGTGGACTATCTAGGTTACCTAGCGAGCACTTGAACTATCTAAGTTACCTAGCAGGCACTTTGATTATCTAGGTTAACTAACGGGCACTTAGACTATGTAGGTTGCCTAGCGGGCACTTGGATTATGTAGGTTCCCTAGCGGGCACTTGGACTATCTAGGTTAACGAACGGGCACTTGGACTGTCTAGGTTACATAGCGGGCACTTGGACTTCTAGGTTAACGAACGGGCACTTGGTCTATGTATGTTGCCTAGCGGGCACTTGGACTATCTAGGTTAGGTTACGGGCACTTGGACTATCTAGGTTACCTAGCTGGAACTTGGACAATGTAGGTTACCTAGCAGGCCCTTGGACTATCTAGGTTACCTAACGGGCACTTTCACTATCTAGGTTACCTAGCTGGCACTTGGACTATGTAGGTTAACTAGCGGGCACTTGGACGATCTAGGTTAACTAGCGGGCACTTGGACTATATAGGTTACCTAGCGGGCACTTGGACTAACTAGGTTACCTTTATAGCACTTGGACTATATAGGTTTCCTAGCGGGCACTTGGACTATCTAGGTTAACGAACGGGCACTTGGACTATGCAGGTAACCTAGCGGGCACATGGACTCTCTAGGTTACATAGCGGGCACTTGGACTTCTACGTTAACGAACGGGCACTTGGACTATGTATGTTGCCTAGCGGGCACTTGGACTATCTAATTTAGGAAACGGGCACTTGGACTATGTAGGTTACCTAGCGGGAACTTGGACAATGTAGGTTACCTAAAAGGCACTTTGACTATCTAGGTTACCTAGCGGGCACTTGGACTATAAAGGTTACCATGCGGGAACTTGGACTATGTAGGTTACCTAGTGGGCACTTGGACTATCTAAGTTACCTAGCAGGCACTTTGATTATCTAGGTTAACTAACGGGCACTTGGACTATCTAGGTTACCTAGCGGGCACTTGGACTATCTAGGTTAACTAGCGGGAACTTTGACTATCTAGGTTACCTAGCGGACACTTGGACTATCTAGGTTACCTAGCGGTCCCTTGGACTATGTAGGTTACCTAGCGGGCACTTGGACTATCTAGGTTAACGAACGGGCCCTTGGACTATGTAGGTAACCAAGCGGGCACTTGGACTGTCTAGGTTACCTAGATAGCACTTGGAGTATATAGGTTAACTAGCAGACCTTGGACTATGTAGGTTAACTAGCGGGCCCTTGGACATTGTAGGTTAACTAGCGGACACTTGCACTATGTCAGTTACCTAGCAGGCATTTGGACTATCTAGGTTAACTAGCTTGCACATGGACTATGTAGGTTCCTTAGTGGGCACTTGGACTATGTAGGTTATCTAGCGGGAACTTGGACAATGTAGGTTACCTAAAAGGCACTCTGACTATCTAGGTTACCTAGCGGGCACTTGGACTATCTAGGTTAAGTAGTGGGAACTCAGACTATCTAAGTTACCTAGCGGGCACTTGGACTATGTACGTTCCCTAGCGGGCACTTGGACTATGTACGTTCCCTAGCGGGCACTTGGACTATCTATGTTAACTAGCGGGCACTTGGAATATGTAGGTTAACTAGCGGACACTTGCACTATGTCAGTTACCTAGCAGGCACTTGGACTATCTAGGTTAACTAGCGGGCACTTGGACTATCTAGGTTAACTAGCGTGCACTTGGACTATGTAGGTTCCTTAGCGGGCACTTGGACTATCTCGGTTGCCTAGCAGGCACTTGTACTATGTAGGTTAACTAGCGTGCCCTTCGACTATCTAGGTTACGTAGCGGGCACTTGGTATATAGGTTAACTAGCGGGCATTTGGACTATGTAGGTTAACTAGCGGACACTTACACGATCTAGGTTAACTAGCGGGCCCTTGTACTATGTAGGTTAACTAGCGGGCGATGGATTATGTAGGTTTACTAGCAGGCACTTGGACTATCTAGGCAAACTAGCGGGCACTTGGACTATGTAGTTTCCCTAGCAGGCATTTGGACTATATAGGTTACCTAGCGGGCAGTTGGACTATCTAGGTTACCTAGCGAGCACTTGGACTATCTAAGTTACCTAGCAGGCACTTTGACTATCTAGGTTAACTAACGGGCACTTGGACTATGTAGGTTGCCTAGCGGGCACTTGGATTATGTAGGTTCCCTAGCGGGCACTTGGACTCTCTAGGTTAACGAACGGGCACTTGGACTGTCTAGGTTACATAGCGGGCACTTGGCCTTCTAGGTTAACAAACGGGCACTTGGTCTATGTATGTTGCCTAGCGGGCACGTGGACTATATAGGTTAGGTTACGGGCACTTGGACTATCTAGGTTACCTAGCGGGAACTTGGACAATGTAGGTTACCTAGCAGGCACTTGGACTATCTAGGTTACCTAACGGGCACTTTCACTATCTAGGTTACCTAACTGGCACTTGGACTATGTAGGTTAACTAGCGGGCACTTGGACGATCTAGGTTAACTAGCGGGCACTTGGACTATATAGGTTCCCTATCGGGCACTTGGACTATCTAGGTTAACGAACGGGCACTTGGACTATGCAAGTAACCTAGCGGGCACTTGGACTGTCTAGGTTACATAGCGGGCACTTGGACTTCTAGGTTAACGAACGGGCACTTTGACAATGTATGTTGCTAGCGGGCACTTGGACTATCTAAGTTAGGTAACGGCCACTTGGACTATGTAGGTTACCTAGCGGGCACTTGGACAATGTAGGTTACCTAAAAGGCACTTTGACTATCTAGGTTACCTAGCGGGCACTTGGACTATCTAGGTTAACTAGCGGGAACTTAGACTATCTAAGTTACCTAGCGGGCACTTGGACTATGTACGTTCCCTAGCGGGCACTTGGACTATCTATGTTAACTAGCGGGCACTTGGAATATGTAGGTTAACTAGCGGACACTTGCACTATGTCAGTTACCTAGCCGGCACTTGGACTATCTAGGTTAACTAGCGGACACTTGGACTATCTAGGTTAACTAGCTTGCAGTTGGAGTATGTAGGTTCCATAGCGGGCACTTGGACTACCTAGGTTGCCTAGCGGGCACTTGTACTATGTAGGTTAACTAGCGTGCCCTTGGACTATCTAGGTTACGTAGCGGGCACTTGGCATATAGGTTAACAAGCGGGCATTTGGACTATGTAGGTTAACTAGCGGACACTTACACGATCTAGGTTAACTAGCGGGCCCTTGTACTATGAAGGTTAACTAGCGGGCGATGGATTATGTAGGTTTACTAGCAGGCACTTGGACTATCTAGGCAAACTAGCGGGTACTTGGACTATGTAGTTTCCGTAGCAGGCATTTGGACTATATAGGTTACCTAGCGGGCACGTGGACTATCTAGGTTACCTAGCGAGCACTTGGACTATCTAAGTTACCTAGCAGGCACTTTGACTATCTAGGTTAACTAACGGGCACTTGGACTATGTAGGTTGCCTAGCGGGCACTTGGATTATGTAGGTTCCCTAGCGGGCACTTGGACTATCTAGGTTAACGAACGGGCACTTGGACTGTCTAGGTTACATAGCGGGCACTTGGACTTCTAGGTTAACGAACGGGCACTTGGACTATGTATGTTGCCTAGCGGGCACTTGGACTATCTAGGTTAGGTTACGGGCACTTGGACTATCTAGGTTACCTAGCGGGAACTTGGACAATGTAGGTTACCTAGCAGGCACTTGGACTATCTAGGTTACGTAACGGGCACTTTCACTATCTAGGTTACCTAGCTGGCACTTGGACTATGTAGGTTAACTAGCGGGCACTTGGACGATCTAGGTTAACTAGCGGGCACTTGGACTATATAGGTTACCTAGCGGGCACTTGGACTGTCTAGGTTAACGAACGGGCACTTGGACTATGTAGGTTACCTTGCAGGCACTTGGACTATCTAGGTTACCTAGATAGCACTTGGACTATATAGGTTCCCTAGCGGGCACTTAGACTATCTAGGTTAACGAACGGGCACTTGGACTATGCAGGTAACCTAGCGGGCACTTGGAATGTCTAGGTTACATAGCGGGCACTTGGACTTCTAGGTTAACGAACGGGCACTTGGACTATGTATGTTGCCTAGCGGGCACTTGGTCTATCTAAGTTAGGAAATGGGCACTTGGACTATGTAGGTTACCTAGCGGGAACATGGACAATGTAGGTTACCTAAAGGGCACTTTGACTATCTAGGTTACCTAGCGGTCCCTTGGGCTATGTAGGTTACCTAGCGGGCACTTGGACTATCTAGGTTAACGAACGGGCCCTTGGACTATGTAGGTAACCTAGCGGGGACTTGGACTGTCTAGGTTACCTAGATAGCACTTGGAGTATATAGGTTAACTAGCAGACCTTGGACTATGTAGGTTAACTAGCGGGCCCTTGGACAATGTATGTTAACTAGCGGACACTTGGACTATATCAGTTTCCTAGCAGGCACTTGGAGTATGTACATACCATAGCACGCACTTGGACTATCTAGTTTACCTAGTGGACACTTGGACTATGTAAGTCCCCTAGTGGGCACGTGGACTATCTAGGTTAACTAACGGGCACTAGGACTATCTAGGTTACCTAGCAGGCACTTGGATTATGAAGGATCCCTAGCGGGCACTTGGACTTTCTAGGTTAAAGAACGGGCACTTGGATTGTCTAGGTTACATAGCGGGCACTTGGACTTCTAGGTTAACGAATGGGCACTTGGACTATGTATGTTGCCTAGCGGGCACTTGGACTATCTAGGTTAGGTTACGGGTACTTGGACTATCTAGGTTACCTAGCGGGAACTTGGACAATGTAGGTTACCTAGCAGGCAATTGGACTATCTAGGTTACCTCATGGGCATTTTCACTATCTAGGTTACTTAGCTGGCTCTTGGACTATGTAGGTTAACTAGCGGGCACTTGGACGATCTAGGTTAACTAGCGGGCACTTGGACTATATAGGTTCCCTAGCGGGCACTTGGACTATCTAGGTTAACGAACGGGCACTTGGAATATGCAAGTAACCTAGCGGGCACTTGGACTATCCAGGTTACATAGCGGGCACTTGGACTTCTAGGTTAACGAACGGGCACTTGGACTATGTATGTTGCCTAGCGGGCACTTGGACTCTCTAAGTTAGGTAACGGGCACTTCGACTATGTAGGTTACCTAGCGGGAACTTGGACAATGTAGGTTACCTAAAAGGCACTTTGACTATCTAGGTTACCTAGCGGGCACTTGGACTATCTAGGTTACCTAGAGGGAACTTGGACAATGTAGGTTACCTAGCAGGAACTTGGACTATCTAGGTTACCTAACGGGCACTTGGACTATCTAAGTTACCTAGCAGGCACTTTGACTATCTAGGTTAACTAACGGGCACTTGGACTATGTAGGTTGCCTAGCGGGCACTTGGATTATGTAGGTTCCCTAGCGGGCACTTGGACTATCTAGGTTAACGAACGGGCACTTGGACTGTCTAGGTTACATAGCGGGCACTTGGACTTCTAGGTTAACGAACGGGCACTTGGACTATGTATGTTGCCTAGCGGGCACTTGGACTATCTAGGTTAGGTTACGGGCACTTGGACTATCTAGGTTACCTAGCGGGAACTTGGACAATGTAGGTTACCTAGCAGGCACTTGGACTATCTAGGTTACGTAACGGGCACTTTCACTATCTAGGTTACCTAGCTGGCACTTGGACTATGTAGGTTAACTAGCGGGCACTTGGACGATCTAGGTTAACTAGCGGGCACTTGGACTATATAGGTTACCTAGCGGGCACTTGGACTGTCTAGGTTAACGAACGGGCACTTGGACTATGTAGGTTACCTTGCAGGCACTTGGACTATCTAGGTTACCTAGATAGCACTTGGACTATATAGGTTCCCTAGCGGGCACTTAGACTATCTAGGTTAACGAACGGGCACTTGGACTATGCAGGTAACCTAGCGGGCACTTGGAATGTCTAGGTTACATAGCGGGCACTTGGACTTCTAGGTTAACGAACGGGCACTTGGACTATGTATGTTGCCTAGCGGGCACTTGGTCTATCTAAGTTAGGAAATGGGCACTTGGACTATGTAGGTTACCTAGCGGGAACATGGACAATGTAGGTTACCTAAAGGGCACTTTGACTATCTAGGTTACCTAGCGGTCCCTTGGACTATGTAGGTTACCTAACGGGCACTTGGACTATCTAGGTTAACGAACGGGCCCTTGGACTATGTAGGTAACCTAGCGGGGACTTGGACTGTCTAGGTTACCTAGATAGCTCTTGGAGTATATAGGTTAACTAGCAGACCTTGGACTATGTAGGTTAACTAGCGGGCCCTTGGACAATGTATGTTAACTAGCGGACACTTGGACTATATCAGTTTCCTAGCAGGCACTTGGAGTATGTACATACCATAGCACGCACTTGGACTATCTAGTTTACCTAGTGGACACTTGGACTATGTAAGTCCCCTAGTGGGCACGTGGACTATCTAGGTTAACTAACGGGCACTAGGACTATCTAGGTTACCTAGCAGGCACTTGGATTATGAAGGATCCCTAGCGGGCACTTGGACTATCTAGGTTAAAGAACGGGCACTTGGATTGTCTAGGTTACATAGCGGGCACTTGGACTTCTAGGTTAACGAATGGGCACTTGGACTATGTATGTTGCCTAGCGGGCACTTGGACTATCTAGGTTAGGTTACGGGTACTTGGACTATCTAGGTTACCTAGCGGGAACTTGGACAATGTAGGTTACCTAGCAGGCACTTGGACTATCTAGGTTACCTCATGGGCATTTTCACTATCTAGGTTACTTAGCTGGCTCTTGGACTATGTAGGTTAACTAGCGGGCACTTGGACGATCTAGGTTAACTAGCGGGCACTTGGACTATATAGGTTCCCTAGCGGGCACTTGGACTATCTAGGTTAACGAACGGGCACTTGGACTATGCAAGTAACCTAGCGGGCACTTGGACTATCCAGGTTACATAGCGGGCACTTGGACTTCTAGGTTAACGAACGGGCACTTGGACTATGTATGTTGCCTAGCGGGCACTTGGACTCTCTAAGTTAGGTAACGGGCACTTCGACTATGTAGGTTACCTAGCGGGAACTTGGACAATGTAGGTTACCTAAAAGGCACTTTGACTATCTAGGTTACCTAGCGGGCACTTGGACTATCTAGGTTACCTAGAGGGAACTTGGACAATGTAGGTTACCTAGCAGGAACTTGGACTATCTAGGTTACCTAACGGGCACTTTCACTATCTAGGTTACCTAGCTGGCACTTGGACTATGTAGGTTATCTAGCGGGCACTTGGACGATCTAGGTTAACTAGCGGGCACTTGGACTATATAGGTTCCCTAGCGGGCACTTGGACTATCTAGGTTAACGAACGGGCACTTGGACTATGCAAGTAACCTAGCGGGCACTTGGACTGTCTAGGTTACATAGCGGGCACTTGGACTTCTAGGTTAACGAACGGGCACTTGGACAATGTATGTTGCTAGCGGGCACTTGGACTATCTAAGTTAGGTAACGGCCACTTGGACTATGTAGGTTACCTAGCGGTAACTTGGACAATGTAGGTTACCTAAAAGGCACTTTGACTATCTAGGTTACCTAGCGGGCACTTGGACTATCTAGGTTAACTAGCGGGAACTTAGACTATCTAAGTTACCTAGCGGGCACTTGGACTATGTACGTTCCCTAGCGGGCACTTGGACTATGTACGTTCCCTAGCGGGCATTTGGACTATCTACGTTAACTAGCGGGCACTTGGAATATGTAGGTTAACTAGCGGACACTTGCACTATGTCAGTTACCTAGCAGGCACTTGGACTATCTAGGTTAACTAGCTTTCACTTGGACTATGTAGGTTCCTTAGTGGGCACTTGGACTATGTAGGTTATCTAGCGGGAACTTGGACAATGTAGGTTACCTAAAAGGCACTCTGACTATCTAGGTTACCTAGCGGGCACTTGGACTATCTAGGTTAAGTAGTGGGAACTTAGACTATCTAAGTTACCTAGCGGGCACTTGGACTATGTACATTCCCTAGCGGGCACTTGGACTATGTACGTTCCCTAGCGGGCACTTGGACTATCTATGTTAACTAGCGGGCACTTGGAATATGTAGGTTAACTAGCGGACACTTGAACTATGTCAGTTACCTAGCAGGCACTTGGACTATCTAGGTTAACTAGCGGGCACTTGGACTATCTAGGTTAACTAGCGTGCACTTGGACTATGTAGGTTCCTTAGCGGGCACTTGGACTATCTCGGTTGCCTAGCAGGCACTTGTACTATGTAGGTTAACTAGCGTGCCCTTCGACTATCTAGGTTACGTAGCGGGCACTTGGTATATAGGTTAACTAGCGGGCATTTGGACTATGTAGGTTAACTAGCGGACACTTACACGATCTAGGTTAACTAGCGGGCCCTTGTACTATGTAGGTTAACTAGCGGGCGATGGATTATGTAGGTTTACTAGCAGGCACTTGGACTATCTAGGCAAACTAGCGGGCACTTGGACTATGTAGTTTCCCTAGCAGGCATTTGGACTATATAGGTTACCTAGCGGGCAGTTGGACTATCTAGTTTACCTAGTGAGCACTTGGACTATCTAAGTTACCTAGCAGGCACTTTGACTATCTAGGTTAACTAACAGGCACTTGGACTATGCAAGTAACCTAGCGGGCACTTGGACTGTCTAGGTTACATAGCGGGCACTTGGACTTCTAGGTTTACGAACGGGCACTTGGACAATGTATGTTGCTAGCGGGCACTTGGACTATCTAAGTTAGGTAACGGCCACTTGGACTATGTAGGTTACCTAGCGGGAACTTGGACAATGTAGGTTACCTAAAAGGCACTTTGACTATCTAGGTTACCTAGCGGGCACTTGGACTATCTAGGTTAACTAGCGGGAACTTAGACTATCTAAGTTACCTAGCGGGCACTTGGACTATGTACGTTCCCTAGCGGGCACTTGGACTATGTACGTTCCCTAGCGGGCACTTGGACTATCTATGTTAACTAGTGGGCACTTGGAATATGTAGGTTAACTAGCGGACACTTGCACTATGTCAGTTACCTAGCCGGCACTTGGACTATCTAGGTTAACTAGCGGGCACTTGGACTATCTAGGTTAACTAGCTTGCACTTGGACTATGTAGGTTCCTTAGCGGGCACTTGGACTATCTAGGTTGTCTAGCGGGCACTTGTACTATGTAGGTTAACTAGCGTGCCCTTGGACTATCTAGGTTATGTAGCGGGCACTTGGTATATAGGTTAACAAGCGGGCATTTGGACTATGTAGGTTAACTAGCGGACACTTACACGATCTAGGTTAACTAGCGGGCCCTTGTACTATGAAGGTTAACTAGCGGGCGATGGATTATGTAGGTTTACTAGCAGGCACTTGGACTATCTAGGCAAACTAGCGGGCACTTGGACTATGTAGTTTCCCTAGCAGGCATTTGGACTATATAGGTTACCGAGCCGGCACGTGGACTATCTAGGTTACCTAGCGAGCACTTGAACTATCTAAGTTACCTAGCAGGCACTTTGATTATCTAGGTTAACTAACGGGCACTTAGACTATGTAGGTTGCCTAGCGGGCACTTGGATTATGTAGGTTCCCTAGCGGGCACTTGGACTATCTAGGTTAACGAACGGGCACTTGGACTGTCTAGGTTACATAGCGGGCACTTGGACTTCTAGGTTAACGAACGGGCACTTGGTCTATGTATGTTGCCTAGCGGGCACTTGGACTATCCAAGTTAGGTTACGGGCACTTGGACTATCTAGGTTACCTAGCTGGAACTTGGACAATGTAGGTTACCTAGCAGGCCCTTGGACTATCTAGGTTACCTAACGGGCACTTTCACTATCTAGGTTACCTAGCTGGCACTTGGACTATGTAGGTTAACTAGCGGGCACTTGGACGATCTAGGTTAACTAGCGGGCACTTGGACTATATAGGTTACCTAGCGGGCACTTGGACTAACTTGGTTACCTTTATAGCACTTGGACTATATAGGTTTCCTAGCGGGCACATGGACTATCTAGGTTAACTAACGGGCACTTGGACTATGCAGGTAACCTAGCGGGCACATGGACTCTCTAGGTTACATAGCGGGCACTTGGACTTCTACGTTAACGAACGGGCACTTGGACTATGTATGTTGCCTAGCGGGCACTTGGACTATCTAATTTAGGAAACGGGCACTTGGACTATGTAGGTTAACTAGCGGGAACTTGGACAATGTAGGTTACCTAAAAGGCACTTTGACTATCTAGGTTACCTAGCGGGCACTTGGACTATTAAGGTTACCATGCGGGAACTTGGACTATGTAGGTTACCTAGTGGGCACTTGGACTATCTAAGTTACCTAGCAGGCACTTTGATTATCTAGGTTAACTAACGGGCACTTGGACTATCTAGGTTACCTAGCGGGCACTTGGACTATCTAGGTTAACTAGCGGGAACTTAGAATATCTAGGTTACCTAGCGGGCACTTGGACTATCTAGGTTAAAGAACGGGCCCTTGGACTATGTAGGTAACCAAGCGGGCACTTGGACTGTCTAGGTTACCTAGATAGCACTTGGAGTATATAGGTTAACTAGCAGACCTTGGACTATGTAGGTTAACTAGCGGGCCCTTGGACAATGTAGGTTAACTAGCGGACACTTGGACTATATAGGTTTCCTAGCAGGCACTTGGACTATGTACATACCATAGCGCGCACTTGTACTATCTAGCTTACCTAGCGGGCACTTGGACTATGTAAGTCCCCTAGTGGGCACCTGGACTATCTAGGTTAACTAACGGGCACTAGGACTATCTAGGTTACCTAGCAGGCACTTGGATTATGAAGGATCCCTAGCGGGCACTTGGACTATCTAGGTTAACTACCGGGCACTTGGACTATGTAGGTTAACTAGCGGGCCCATGGATTATGTAGGTTTACTAGTAGGCACTTGGACTATGTAGGTTAACTAGCGGACCCTTGCACGATCTAGGTTAACTAGCGGGCCCTTGCACTATGTAGGTTAACTAGCGGGCCCATGGATTATGTAGGTTTACTAGTAGGCACTTGGACTATCTAGGTTAACTAGCGGGCACTTGGACTATGTAGGTTCCCTAGCGGGCATTTGGACAATTAAGGTTACCAAGCGGGAACTTGGACTATGTAAGTTACCTAGTGGGCACTTGCACTATCTAAGTTACCTAGCAGGCACTTTGATTATCTAGGTTAACTAACGGGCACTTGGACTATGTAGGTTGCCTAGGGGGCACTTGGACTATGTAGGTTAACTACCGGGCACATGGATTGTCTAGGTTACCTAGCGGGCACTTGGATTATCTACGTTAAAGAACGGGCACTTGGACTATGTAGGTTACCTAGCCGCCACGTGGACTATCTAGGTTAGCTAACAGGCACTTGGACTATCTAGGTTCCCTAGCGGGCACTTGTACTATATAGGTTACCTAGCTGGCACTTGGACTATGTAGGTCAACTAGCGGGCCCTTGGACTACCTAGGTTAGCTAACGGGCACTTAGATTATGTAGGTTAACTAGCGAGCACTTGGAATATGTAGGTTAACTTGCGGACACTTGCACTATGTAGGTTAACTAGAGGGCCCATGGACTATGTAGTTTTACTAGCGGGCCTTTGGACTATCGAGGATTCCTAAAGGGCACTTTGGCTATCTAGGTTACCGAACGTGCACTCTGACTATCTAGGTTACCTAGCGGGCACTTGGACTATCTAGGTTAAGTAGTGGGAACTTAGACTATCTAAGTTACCTAGCGGGCACTTGGACTATGTACGTTCCCTAGCGGGCACTTGGACTATGTACGTTCCCTAGCGGGCACTTGGACTATCTATGTTAACTAGCGGGCACTTGGAATATGTAGGTTAACTAGCGGACACTTGCACTATGTCGGTTACCTAGCAGGCACTTGGACACTCTAGGTTAACTAGCGGGCACTTGGACTATCTAGGTTAACTAGCGTGCACTTGGACTATGTAAGTTCCTTAGCGGGCACTTGGACTATCTAGGTTGCTTAGCGGGCACTTGTACTATGTAGGTTAACTAGCGTGCCCTTGGACTATCAAGGTTACGTAGCAGGCACTTGGTATATAAGTTAACTAGCGGGCATTTGGACTATGTAGGTTAACTAGCGGACACTTACACGATCTAGGTTAACTAGCGGGCCCTTGTACTATGTAGGTTAACTAGCGGGCGATGGATTATGTAGGTTTACTAGCAGGCACTTGGACTATCTAGGCAAACTAGCGGGCACTTGGACTATGTAGTTTCCGTAGCAGGCATTTGGACTATATAGGTTACCTAGCGGGCACTTGGACTATCTAGGTTACCTAGCGAGCACTTGGACTATCTAAGTTACCTAGCAGGCACTTTGACTATCTAGATTAACTAACGGGCACTTGGACTATGTAGGTTGCCTAGCGGGCACTTGGATTATGTAGGTTCCCTAGCGGGCACTTGGACTATCTAGGTTAACGAACGGGCACTTGGACTGTCTAGGTTACATAGCGGGCACTTGGATTTCTAGGTTAACGAACGGGCACTTGGACTATGTATGTTGCCTAGCGGGCACTTGGACTATCTAGGTTAGGTTACGGGCACTTGGACTATCTAGGTTACCTAGCGGGAACTTGGACAATGTAGGTTACCTAGCAGGCACTTGGACTATCTAGGTTACGTAACGGGCACTTTCACTATCTAGGTTACCTAGCTGGCACTTGGACTATGTAGGTTAACTAGCGGGCACTTGGACGATCTAGGTTAACTAGCGGGCACTTGGACTATATAGGTTACCTAGCGGGCACTTGGACTGTCTAGGTTAACGAACGGGCACTTGGACTATGTAGGTTACCTTGCAGGCACTTGGACTATCTAGGTTACCTAGATAGCACTTGGACTATATAGGTTCCCTAGCGGGCACTTAGACTATCTAGGTTAACGAACGGGCACTTGGACTATGCAGGTAACCTAGCGGGCACTTGGAATGTCTAGGTTACATAGCGGGCACTTGGACTTCTAGGTTAACGAACGGGCACTTGGACTATGTATGTTGCCTAGCGGGCACTTGGTCTATCTAAGTTAGGAAATGGGCACTTGGACTATGTAGGTTACCTAGCGGGAACATGGACAATGTAGGTTACCTAAAGGGCACTTTGACTATCTAGGTTACCTAGCGGTCCCTTGGACTATGTAGGTTACCTAACGGGCACTTGGACTATCTAGGTTAACGAACGGGCCCTTGGACTATGTAGGTAACCTAGCGGGGACTTGGACGGTCTAGGTTACCTAGATAGCTCTTGGAGTATATAGGTTAACTAGCAGACCTTGGACTATGTAGGTTAACTAGCGGGCCCTTGGACAATGTATGTTAACTAGCGGACACTTGGACTATATCAGTTTCCTAGCAGGCACTTGGAGTATGTACATACCATAGCGCGCACTTCGACTATCTAGTTTACCTAGTGGACACTTGGACTATGTAAGTCCACTAATGGGCACGTGGACTATCTAGGTTAACTAACGGGCACTAGGACTATCTAGGTTACCTAGCAGGCACTTGGATTATGAAGGATCCCTAGCGGGCACTTGGACTATCTAGGTTAAAGAACGGGCACTTGGATTGTCTAGGTTACATAGCGGGCACTTGGACTTCTAGGTTAACGAATGGGCACTTGGACTATGTATGTTGCCTAGCGGGCACTTGGACTATCTAGGTTAGGTTACGGGTACTTGGACTATCTAGGTTACCTAGCGGGAACTTGGACAATGTAGGTTACCTAGCAGGCACTTGGACTATCTAGGTTACCTCATGGGCATTTTCACTATCTAGGTTACTTAGCTGGCTCTTGGACTATGTAGGTTAACTAGCGGGCACTTGGACGATCTAGGTTAACTAGCGGGCACTTGGACTATATAGGTTCCCTAGCGGGCACTTGGACTATCTAGGTTAACGAACGGGCACTTGGACTATGCAAGTAACCTAGCGGGCACTTGGACTATCCAGGTTACATAGCGGGCACTTGGACTTCTAGGTTAACGAACGGGCACTTGGACTATGTATGTTGCCTAGCGGGCACTTGGACTCTCTAAGTTAGGTAACGGGCACTTCGACTATGTAGGTTACCTAGCGGGAACTTGGACAATGTAGGTTACCTAAAAGGCACTTTGACTATCTAGGTTACCTAGCGGGCACTTGGACTATCTAGGTTACCTAGAGGGAACTTGGACAATGTAGGTTACCTAGCAGGAACTTGGACTATCTAGGTTACCTAACGGGCACTTTCACTATCTAGGTTACCTAGCTGGCACTTGGACTATGTAGGTTATCTAGCGGGCACTTGGACGATCTAGGTTAACTAGCGGGCACTTGGACTATATAGGTTCCCTAGCGGGCACTTGGACTATCTAGGTTAACGAACGGGCACTTGGACTATGCAAGTAACCTAGCGGGCACTTGGACTGTCTAGGTTACATAGCGGGCACTTGGACTTCTAGGTTAACGAACGGGCACTTGGACAATGTATGTTGCTAGCGGGCACTTGGACTATCTAAGTTAGGTAACGGCCACTTGGACTATGTAGGTTACCTAGCGGGAACTTGGACAATGTAGGTTACCTAAAAGGCACTTTGACTATCTAGGTTACCTAGCGGGCACTTGGACTATCTAGGTTAACTAGCGGGAACTTAGACTATCTAAGTTACCTAGCGGGCACTTGGACTATGTACGTTCCCTAGCGGGCACTTGGACTATGTACGTTCCCTAGCGGGCACTTGGACTATCTACGTTAACTAGCGGGCACTTGGAATATGTAGGTTAACTAGCGGACACTTGCACTATGTCAGTTACCTAGCAGGCACTTGGACTATCTAGGTTAACTAGCTTTCACTTGGACTATGTAGGTTCCTTAGTGGGCACTTGGACTATGTAGGTTATCTAGCGGGAACTTGGACAATGTAGGTTACCTAAAAGGCACTCTGACTATCTAGGTTACCTAGCGGGCACTTGGACTATCTAGGTTAAGTAGTGGGAACTTAGACTATCTAAGTTACCTAGCGGGCACTTGGACTATGTACATTCCCTAGCGGGCACTTGGACTATGTACGTTCCCTAGCGGGCACTTGGACTATCTATGTTAACTAGCGGGCACTTGGAATATGTAGGTTAACTAGCGGACACTTGAACTATGTCAGTTACCTAGCAGGCACTTGGACTATCTAGGTTAACTAGCGGGCACTTGGACTATCTAGGTTAACTAGCGTGCACTTGGACTATGTAGGTTCCTTAGCGGGCACTTGGACTATCTCGGTTGCCTAGCAGGCACTTGTACTATGTAGGTTAACTAGCGTGCCCTTCGACTATCTAGGTTACGTAGCGGGCACTTGGTATATAGGTTAACTAGCGGGCATTTGGACTATGTAGGTTAACTAGCGGACACTTACACGATCTAGGTTAACTAGCGGGCCCTTGTACTATGTAGGTTAACTAGCGGGCGATGGATTATGTAGGTTTACTAGCAGGCACTTGGACTATCTAGGCAAACTAGCGGGCACTTGGACTATGTAGTTTCCCTAGCAGGCATTTGGACTATATAGGTTACCTAGCGGGCAGTTGGACTATCTAGTTTACCTAGTGAGCACTTGGACTATCTAAGTTACCTAGCAGGCACTTTGACTATCTAGGTTAACTAACAGGCACTTGGACTATGCAAGTAACCTAGCGGGCACTTGGACTGTCTAGGTTACATAGCGGGCACTTGGACTTCTAGGTTTACGAACGGGCACTTGGACAATGTATGTTGCTAGCGGGCACTTGGACTATCTAAGTTAGGTAACGGCCACTTGGACTATGTAGGTTACCTAGCGGGAACTTGGACAATGTAGGTTACCTAAAAGGCACTTTGACTATCTAGGTTACCTAGCGGGCACTTGGACTATCTAGGTTAACTAGCGGGAACTTAGACTATCTAAGTTACCTAGCGGGCACTTGGACTATGTACGTTCCCTAGCGGGCACTTGGACTATGTACGTTCCCTAGCGGGCACTTGGACTATCTATGTTAACTAGTGGGCACTTGGAATATGTAGGTTAACTAGCGGACACTTGCACTATGTCAGTTACCTAGCCGGCACTTGGACTATCTAGGTTAACTAGCGGGCACTTGGACTATCTAGGTTAACTAGCTTGCACTTGGACTATGTAGGTTCCTTAGCGGGCACTTGGACTATCTAGGTTGTCTAGCGGGCACTTGTACTATGTAGGTTAACTAGCGTGCCCTTGGACTATCTAGGTTATGTAGCGGGCACTTGGTATATAGGTTAACAAGCGGGCATTTGGACTATGAAGGTTAACTAGCGGACACTTACACGATCTAGGTTAACTAGCGGGCCCTTGTACTATGAAGGTTAACTAGCGGGCGATGGATTATGTAGGTTTACTAGCAGGCACTTGGACTATCTAGGCAAACTAGCGGGCACTTGGACTATGTAGTTTCCCTAGCAGGCATTTGGACTATATAGGTTACCGAGCCGGCACGTGGACTATCTAGGTTACCTAGCGAGCACTTGAACTATCTAAGTTACCTAGCAGGCACTTTGATTATCTAGGTTAACTAACGGGCACTTGGACTATGTAGGTTGCCTAGCGGGCACTTGGATTATGTAGGTTCCCTAGCGGGCACTTGGACTATCTAGGTTAACGAACGGGCACTTGGACTGTCTAGGTTACATAGCGGGCACTTGGACTTCTAGGTTAACGAACGGGCACTTGGTCTATGTATGTTGCCTAGCGGGCACTTGGACTATCCAAGTTAGGTTACGGGCACTTGGACTATCTAGGTTACCTAGCTGGAACTTGGACAATGTAGGTTACCTAGCAGGCCCTTGGACTATCTAGGTTACCTAACGGGCACTTTCACTATCTAGGTTACCTAGCTGGCACTTGGACTATGTAGGTTAACTAGCGGGCACTTGGACGATCTAGGTTAACTAGCGGGCACTTGGACTATATAGGTTACCTAGCGGGCACTTGGACTAACTTGGTTACCTTTATAGCACTTGGACTATATAGGTTTCCTAGCGGGCACATGGACTATCTAGGTTAACGAACGGGCACTTGGACTATGCAGGTAACCTAGCGGGCACATGGACTCTCTAGGTTACATAGCGGGCACTTGGACTTCTACGTTAACGAACGGGCACTTGGACTATGTATGTTGCCTAGCGGGCACTTGGACTATCTAATTTAGGAAACGGGCACTTGGACTATGTAGGTTAACTAGCGGGAACTTGGACAATGTAGGTTACCTAAAAGGCACTTTGACTATCTAGGTTACCTAGCGGGCACTTGGACTATTAAGGTTACCATGCGGGAACTTGGACTATGTAGGTTACCTAGTGGGCACTTGGACTATCTAAGTTACCTAGCAGGCACTTTGATTATCTAGGTTAACTAACGGGCACTTGGACTATCTAGGTTACCTAGCGGGCACTTGGACTATCTAGGTTAACTAGCGGGAACTTAGAATATCTAGGTTACCTAGCGGGCACTTGGACTATCTAGGTTAAAGAACGGGCCCTTGGACTATGTAGGTAACCAAGCGGGCACTTGGACTGTCTAGGTTACCTAGATAGCACTTGGAGTATATAGGTTAACTAGCAGACCTTGGACTATGTAGGTTAACTAGCGGGCCCTTGGACAATGTAGGTTAACTAGCGGACACTTGGACTATATAGGTTTCCTAGCAGGCACTTGGACTATGTACATACCATAGCGCGCACTTGTACTATCTAGCTTACCTAGCGGGCACTTGGACTATGTAAGTCCCCTAGTGGGCACCTGGACTATCTAGGTTAACTAACGGGCACTAGGACTATCTAGGTTACCTAGCAGGCACTTGGATTATGAAGGATCCCTAGCGGGCACTTGGACTATCTAGGTTAACTACCGGGCACTTGGACTATGTAGGTTAACTAGCGGGCCCATGGATTATGTAGGTTTACTAGTAGGCACTTGGACTATGTAGGTTAACTAGCGGACCCTTGCACGATCTAGGTTAACTAGCGGGCCCTTGCACTATGTAGGTTAACTAGCGGGCCCATGGATTATGTAGGTTTACTAGTAGGCACTTGGACTATCTAGGTTAACTAGCGGGCACTTGGACTATGTAGGTTCCCTAGCGGGCATTTGGACAATTAAGGTAACCTAGCGGGCACATGGACTCTCTAGGTTACATAGCGGGCACTTGGACTTCTACGTTAACGAACGGGCACTTGGACTATGTATGTTGCCTAGCGGGCACTTGGACTATCTAATTTAGGAAACGGGCACTTGGACTATGTAGGTTAACTAGCGGGAACTTGGACAATGTAGGTTACCTAAAAGGCACTTTGACTATCTAGGTTACCTAGCGGGCACTTGGACTATTAAGGTTACCATGCGGGAACTTGGACTATGTAGGTTACCTAGTGGGCACTTGGACTATCTAAGTTACCTAGCAGGCACTTTGATTATCTAGGTTAACTAACGGGCACTTGGACTATCTAGGTTACCTAGCGGGCACTTGGACTATCTAGGTTAACTAGCGGGAACTTAGAATATCTAGGTTACCTAGCGGGCACTTGGACTATCTAGGTTAAAGAACGGGCCCTTGGACTATGTAGGTAACCAAGCGGGCACTTGGACTGTCTAGGTTACCTAGATAGCACTTGGAGTATATAGGTTAACTAGCAGACCTTGGACTATGTAGGTTAACTAGCGGGCCCTTGGACAATGTAGGTTAACTAGCGGACACTTGGACTATATAGGTTTCCTAGCAGGCACTTGGACTATGTACATACCATAGCGCGCACTTGTACTATCTAGCTTACCTAGCGGGCACTTGGACTATGTAAGTCCCCTAGTGGGCACCTGGACTATCTAGGTTAACTAACGGGCACTAGGACTATCTAGGTTACCTAGCAGGCACTTGGATTATGAAGGATCCCTAGCGGGCACTTGGACTATCTAGGTTAACTACCGGGCACTTGGACTATGTAGGTTAACTAGCGGGCCCATGGATTATGTAGGTTTACTAGTAGGCACTTGGACTATGTAGGTTAACTAGCGGACCCTTGCACGATCTAGGTTAACTAGCGGGCCCTTGCACTATGTAGGTTAACTAGCGGGCCCATGGATTATGTAGGTTTACTAGTAGGCACTTGGACTATCTAGGTTAACTAGCGGGCACTTGGACTATGTAGGTTCCCTAGCGGGCATTTGGACAATTAAGGTTACCAAGCGGGAACTTGGACTATGTAAGTTACCTAGTGGGCACTTGCACTATCTAAGTTACCTAGCAGGCACTTTGATTATCTAGGTTAACTAACGGGCACTTGGACTATGTAGGTTGCCTAGGGGGCACTTGGACTATGTAGGTTAACTACCGGGCACTTGGATTGTCTAGGTTACCTAGCGGGCACTTGGATTATCTACGTTAAAGAACGGGCACTTGGACTATGTAGGTTACCTAGCCGCCACGTGGACTATCTAGGTTAGCTAACAGGCACTTGGACTATCTAGGTTCCCTAGCGGGCACTTGTACTATATAGGTTACCTAGCTGGCACTTGGACTATGTAGGTCAACTAGCGGGCCCTTGGACTACCTAGGTTAGCTAACGGGCACTTAGATTATGTAGGTTAACTAGCGAGCACTTGGAATATGTAGGTTAACTTGCGGACACTTGCACTATGTAGGTTAACTAGAGGGCCCATGGACTATGTAGTTTTACTAGCGGGCCTTTGGACTATCGAGGATTCCTAAATGGCACTTTGGCTATCTAGGTTACCGAACGTGCACTCTGACTATCTAGGTTACCTAGTGGGCACTTGGACTATCTAGGTTAAGTAGTGGGAACTTAGACTATCTAAGTTACCTAGCGGGCACTTGGACTATGTACGTTCCCTAGCGGGCACTTGGACTATGTACGTTCCCTAGCGGGCACTTGGACTATCTATGTTAACTAGCGGGCACTTGGAATATGTAGGTTAACTAGCGGACACTTGCACTATGTCGGTTACCTAGCAGGCACTTGGACACTCTAGGTTAACTAGCGGGCACTTGGACTATCTAGGTTAACTAGCGTGCACTTGGACTATGTAAGTTCCTTAGCGGGCACTTGGACTATCTAGGTTGCTTAGCGGGCACTTGTACTATGTAGGTTAACTAGCGTGCCCTTGGACTATCAAGGTTACGTAGCAGGCACTTGGTATATAAGTTAACTAGCGGGCATTTGGACTATGTAGGTTAACTAGCGGACACTTACACGATCTAGGTTAACTAGCGGGCCCTTGTACTATGTAGGTTAACTAGCGGGCGATGGATTATGTAGGTTTACTAGCAGGCACTTGGACTATCTAGGCAAACTAGCGGGCACTTGGACTATGTAGTTTCCGTAGCAGGCATTTGGACTATATAGGTTACCTAGCGGGCACTTGGACTATCTAGGTTACCTAGCGAGCACTTGGACTATCTAAGTTACCTAGCAGGCACTTTGACTATCTAGGTTAACTAACGGGCACTTGGACTATGTAGGTTGCCTAGCGGGCACTTGGATTATGTAGGTTCCCTAGCGGGCACTTGGACTATCTAGGTTAACGAACGGGCACTTGGACTGTCTAGGTTACATAGCGGGCACTTGGATTTCTAGGTTAACGAACGGGCACTTGGACTATGTATGTTGCCTAGCGGGCACTTGGACTATCTAGGTTAGGTTACGGGCACTTGGACTATCTAGGTTACCTAGCGGGAACTTGGACAATGTAGGTTACCTAGCAGGCACTTGGACTATCTAGGTTACGTAACGGGCACTTTCACTATCTAGGTTACCTAGCTGGCACTTGGACTATGTAGGTTAACTAGCGGGCACTTGGACGATCTAGGTTAACTAGCGGGCACTTGGACTATATAGGTTACCTAGCGGGCACTTGGACTGTCTAGGTTAACGAACGGGCACTTGGACTATGTAGGTTACCTTGCAGGCACTTGGACTATCTAGGTTACCTAGATAGCACTTGGACTATATAGGTTCCCTAGCGGGCACTTAGACTATCTAGGTTAACGAACGGGCACTTGGACTATGCAGGTAACCTAGCGGGCACTTGGAATGTCTAGGTTACATAGCGGGCACTTGGACTTCTAGGTTAACGAACGGGCACTTGGACTATGTATGTTGCCTAGCGGGCACTTGGTCTATCTAAGTTAGGAAATGGGCACTTGGACTATGTAGGTTACCTAGCGGGAACATGGACAATGTAGGTTACCTAAAGGGCACTTTGACTATCTAGGTTACCTAGCGGTCCCTTGGACTATGTAGGTTACCTAACGGGCACTTGGACTATCTAGGTTAACGAACGGGCCCTTGGACTATGTAGGTAACCTAGCGGGGACTTGGACGGTCTAGGTTACCTAGATAGCTCTTGGAGTATATAGGTTAACTAGCAGACCTTGGACTATGTAGGTTAACTAGCGGGCCCTTGGACAATGTATGTTAACTAGCGGACACTTGGACTATATCAGTTTCCTAGCAGGCACTTGGAGTATGTACATACCATAGCGCGCACTTCGACTATCTAGTTTACCTAGTGGACACTTGGACTATGTAAGTCCACTAATGGGCACGTGGACTATCTAGGTTAACTAACGGGCACTAGGACTATCTAGGTTACCTAGCAGGCACTTGGATTATGAAGGATCCCTAGCGGGCACTTGGACTATCTAGGTTAAAGAACGGGCACTTGGATTGTCTAGGTTACATAGCGGGCACATGGACTTCTAGGTTAACGAATGGGCACTTGGACTATGTATGTTGCCTAGCGGGCACTTGGACTATCTAGGTTAGGTTACGGGTACTTGGACTATCTAGGTTACCTAGCGGGAACTTGGACAATGTAGGTTACCTAGCAGGCACTTGGACTATCTAGGTTACCTCATGGGCATTTTCACTATCTAGGTTACTTAGCTGGCTCTTGGACTATGTAGGTTAACTAGCGGGCACTTGGACGATCTAGGTTAACTAGCGGGCACTTGGACTATATAGGTTCCCTAGCGGGCACTTGGACTATCTAGGTTAACGAACGGGCACTTGGACTATGCAAGTAACCTAGCGGGCACTTGGACTATCCAGGTTACATAGCGGGCACTTGGACTTCTAGGTTAACGAACGGGCACTTGGACTATGTATGTTGCCTAGCGGGCACTTGGACTCTCTAAGTTAGGTAACGGGCACTTCGACTATGTAGGTTACCTAGCGGGAACTTGGACAATGTAGGTTACCTAAAAGGCACTTTGACTATCTAGGTTACCTAGCGGGCACTTGGACTATCTAGGTTACCTAGAGGGAACTTGGACAATGTAGGTTACCTAGCAGGAACTTGGACTATCTAGGTTACCTAACGGGCACTTTCACTATCTAGGTTACCTAGCTGGCACTTGGACTATGTAGGTTATCTAGCGGGCACTTGGACGATCTAGGTTAACTAGCGTGCACTTGGACTATATAGGTTCCCTAGCGGGCACTTGGACTATCTAGGTAAACGAACGGGCACTTGGACTATGCAAGTAACCTAGCGGGCACTTGGACTGTCTAGGTTACATAGCGGGCACTTGGACTTCTAGGTTAACGAACGGGCACTTGGACAATGTATGTTGCTAGCGGGCACTTGGACTATCTAAGTTAGGTAACGGGCACTTGGACTATGTAGGTTACCTAGCGGGAACTTGGACAATGTAGGTTACCTAAAAGGCACTTTGACTATCTAGGTTACCTAGCGGGCACTTGGACTATCTAGGTTAACTAGCGGGAACTTAGACTATCTAAGTTACCTAGCGGGCACTTGGACTATGTACGTTCCCTAGCGGGCACTTGGACTATGTACGTTCCCTAGCGGGCACTTGGACTATCTATGTTAACTAGCGGGCACTTGGAATATGTAGGTTAACTAGCGGACACTTGCACTATGTCAGTTACCTAGCAGGCATTTGGACTATCTAGGTTAACTAGCGGGCACTTGGACTATCTAGGTTAACTAGCTTGCACTTGGACTATGTAGGTTCCTTAGTGGGCACTTGGACTATGTAGGTTATCTAGCGGGAACTTGGACAATGTAGGTTACCTAAAAGGCACTCTGACTATCTAGGTTACCTAGCGGGCACTTGGACTATCTAGGTTAAGTAGTGGGAACTTAGACTATCTAAGTTACCTAGCGGGCACTTGGACTATGTACGTTCCCTAGCGGGCACTTGGACTATGTACGTTCCCTAGCGGGCACTTGGACTATCTATGTTAACTAGCGGGCACTTGGAATATGTAGGTTAACTAGCGGACACTTGCACTATGTCGGTTACCTATCAGGCACTTGGACTATCTAGGTTAACTAGCGGGCACTTGGACTATCTAGGTTAACTAGCGTGCACTTGGACTATGTAGGTTCCTTAGCGGGCACTTGGACTATCTCGGTTGCCTAGCAGGCACTTGTACTATGTAGGTTAACTAGCGTGCCCTTCGACTATCTAGGTTACGTAGCGGGCACTTGGTATATAGGTTAACTAGCGGGCATTTGGACTATGTAGGTTAACTAGCGGACACTTACACGATCTAGGTTAACTAGCGGGCCCTTGTACTATGTAGGTTAACTAGCGGGCGATGGATTATGTAGGTTTACTAGCAGGCACTTGGACTATCTAGGCAAACTAGCGGGCACTTGGACTATGTAGTTTCCCTAGCAGGCATTTGGACTATATAGGTTACCTAGCGGGCAGTTGGACTATCTAGGTTACCTAGCGAGCACTTGGACTATCTAAGTTACCTAGCAGGCACTTTGACTATCTAGGTTAACTAACGGGCACTTGGACTATGTAGGTTGCCTACCGGGCACTTGGACTATATAGGTTAGGTTACGGGCACTTGGACTATCTACTGTTACCTAGCGGGAACTTGGACAATGTAGGTTACCTAGCTGGCACTTGGACTATGTAGGTTAACTAGCGGGCACTTGGACGATCTAGGTTAAGTAGCGGGCACTTGGACTATATAGGTTCCCTAGCGGGCACTTGGACTATCTAGGTTAACGAACGGGCACTTGGACTATGCAAGTAACCTAGCAGGTACTTGGACTGTCTAGGTTACATAGCGGGCACTTGGACTTCTAGGTTAACGAACGGGCACTTGGACAATGTATGTTGCTAGCGGGCACTTGGACTATCTAAGTTAGGTAACGGCCACTTGGACTATGTAGGTTACCTAGCGGGAACTTGGACAATGTAGGTTACCTAAAAGGCACTTAGACTATCTAAGTTACCTAGCGGGCACTTGGACTATGTACGTTCCCTAGCGGGCACTTGGACTATGTACGTTCCCTAGCGGGCACTTGGACTATCTATGTTAACTAGCGGGCACTTGGAATATGTAGGTTAACTAGCGGACACTTGCACTATGTCAGTTACCTAGCAGGCACTTGGATTATCTAGGTTACCTAGCGGGCACTTGGACTATCTAGGTTAACTAGCTTGCACTTGGACTATGTAGGTTCCTTAGCGGGCTCTTGGACTATCTAGGTTGCCTAGCGGGCACTTGTACTATGTAGGTTAACTAGCGTGCCCTTGGACTATCTAGGTTACGTAGCGGGCACTTGGTATATAGGTTAACAAGCGGGCATTTGGACTATGTAGGTTAACTAGCGGACACTTACACGATCTAGGTTAACTAGCGGGCCCTTGTACTATGAAGGTTAACTAGCGGGCGATGGATTATGTAGGTTTACTAGCAGGCACTTGGACTATCTAGGCAAACTAGCGGGCACTTGGACTATGTAGTTTCCCTAGCAGGCATTTGGACTATATAGGTTACCTAGCCGGCACGTGGACTATCTAGGTTACCTAGCGAGCACTTGAACTATCTAAGTTACCTAGCAGGCACTTTGATTATCTAGGTTAACTAACGGGCACTTAGACTATGTAGGTTGCCTAGCGGGCACTTGGATTATGTAGGTTCCCTAGCGGGCACTTGGACTATCTAGGTTAACGAACGGTCACTTGGACTGTCTATGTTACATAGCGGGCACTTGGACTTCTAGGTTAACGAACGGGCACTTGGTCTATGTATGTTGCCTAGCGGGCACTTGGACTATCTAGGTTAGGTTACGGGCACTTGGACTATCTAGGTTACCTAGCGGAACTTGGACAATGTAGGTTACCTAGCAGGCCCTTGGATTATCTAGGTTACCTAACGGGCACTTTCACTATCTAGGTTACCTAGCTGGCACTTGGCCTATGTAGGTTAACTAGCGGGCACTTGGACGATCTAGGTTAAATAGCGGGCACTTGGACTATATAGGTACCCTAGCGGGCACTTGGACTATCTAGGTTAACGAACGGGCACTTGGACTATGCAGGTAACCTAACGGGCACTTGGACTCTCTAGGTTACATAGCAGGCACTTGGACTTCTAGGTTAATGAACGGGCACTTGGACTATGTATGTTGCCTTGCGGGCACTTGGACTATCTAAGTTAGGTAACGGGCACTTGGACTATGTAGGTTACCTAGCGGGAACTTGGACAATGTAGTTTACCTAAAAGGCACTTTGACTATCTAGGTTACCTATCGGGCACTTTCACTATCTAGGTTACCTAGCTGGCACTTGGACTATGTAGGTTAACTAGCGGGCACTTGGACGATCTAGGTTAACTAACGGGCACTTGGACTATATAGGTTCCCTAGCGGGCACTTGGACTATCTAGGTTAACTACCGGGCACTTGGACTATGTAGGTTAACTAGCGGGCCCATGGATTATGTAGGTTTACTAGTAGGCACTTGGACTATGTAGGTTAACTAGCGGACACTTGCACGATCTAGGTTAACTAGCGGGCCCTTGCACTATGTAGGTTAACTAGCGGGCCCATGGATTATGTAGGTTTACTAGTAGGCACTTGAACTATCTAGGTTAACTAGCGGGCACTTGGACTATGTAGTTTCCCTAGCGGGCATTTGGACTATTAAGGGTATCAAGCGGGAACTTGGACTATGTAAGTTACCTAGTGGGCACTTCCACTATCTAAGATACCTAGCAGGCACTTTGATTATCTAGGTTAACTAACGGGCACTTGGACTATGTAGGTTGCCTAGCGGGCACTTGGACTATGTAGGTTACCTAGCGGGCACTTGGATTATGTAGGTTCCCTATCGGACCCTTGGACTATGTAGGTTAACTAGCAGGCACTTGGACTGTCTAGGTTACCTAGCGGGCACATGGAGTATCTACGTTAACGAACGGGCACTTGGACTATGTAGGTTACCTAGCCGCCTCTTGGATTATCTAGGTTAACTAACAGGCACTTGGACTATCTAGGTTCCCTAGCGGGCACTTGTACTATATAGGTTACCTAGCTGGGACTTGGACTATGTAGGTCAACTAGCGGGCCCTTGGACTACCTAGGTTAGCTAACGGGCACTTAGATTATGTAGGTTAACTAGCGAGCACTTGGAATATGTAGGTTAACTTGCGGACACTTGCACTATGTAGGTTAACTAGAGGGCCCATGGACTATGTAGGTTTACTAGCGGGCCTTTGGACTATCTAGGATCCCTAAAGGGCACTTTGGCTATCTAGGTTACCGAACGTGCACTTGGACTATCTTGGTTATCTAGCAGGCACTTGGACGATGTAGGCTAACTAGGGGGCCCTTGAACGATCGAGGTTACCTAGCGGGTACTAGAACTATCTAGGTTAACTAGTGGGCACTTGCACTATCTAAGTTACCTAGCGGGCACTTGGACTATGTACGTTCCCTAGCGGGCACTTGGACTATGTACGTTCCCTAGCGGGCACATGGACTATGTCGGTTACCTAGCAGGCACTTGGACTATCTAGGTTAACTAGCGGGCACTTGGACTATCTAGGTTAACTAGCATGCACTTGGACTATGTAGGTTCCTTAGCGGGCACTTGGACTATCTAGGTTGCCTAGCGGGCCCTTGTACTATGTAGGTTAACTAGCGTGCCCTTGGACTATCTAGGTTACGTAGCGGGCACTTGGTATATAGGTTAACTAGCGGGCATTTGGACTATGTAGGTTAACTAGCGGACACTTACACGATCTAGGTTAACTAGCGGGCCCTTGTACTATGTAGGTTAACAAGCGGGCGATGGATTATGTAGGTTTACTAGCAGGCACTTGGACTATCTAGGCAAACTAGCGGGCACTTGGACTATGTAGTTTCCCTAGCGGGCATTTGGACTATGTAGGTTACCTAGCGAGCACTTGGACTGTCTAGGTTACCTAGCGAGCACTTGGACTATCTAAGTCACCTAGCAGGCACTTTGACTATCTAGGTTAACTAACGGGCACTTGGACTATGTAGGTTGCCTAGCGGGCACTTGGATTATGTAGGTTCCCTAGTGGGCACTTGGACTATCTAGTTTAACGAACGGGCTCTTGGACTATGTAGGTTAACTATCGGGCACTTGGACGATCTAGGTTAACTAGCGGGCACTTGGACTATATAGGTTCCCTAGCGGGCACTTGGACTATCTAGTTTAACGAACGGGCACTTGGACTATGCAAGTAACCTAGCGGGAACTTGGACTGTCTAGGTTACATAGCGGGCACTTGGACTTCTAGGTTAAAGAACGGGCACTTGGACTATGCATGTTGCCTAGTGGGCACTTGGACTATCTAAGTTATGTAACGGGCACTTGGACTATGTAGGTTACGTAGCGGGAACTTGGACAATGTAGGTTACCTAAAAGGCACTTGGACTATCTAGGTTACCTAACGGGCACTTTCACTATCTAGGTTACCTAGCTGGCACTTGGACTATCTAGGTTACCTAGCTTCCACTTGGACAATCTAGGTTAGCTAACAGGCACTTTGACTATCTAGGTTCCCTAGCGGGCACTTGTACTATATAGGTTACCTAGCTGGCACTTGGACTATGTAGGTCAACTAGCGGGCCCTTGGACTACCTAGGTTAGCTAACGGGCACTTAGATTATGTAGGTTAACAAGCGAGCACTTGGAATATGTAGGTTAACTTGCGGACACTTGCACTATGTAGGTTAACTAGAGGGCCCATGGACTATGTAGGTTTACTAGCGGGCCTTTTGACTATCTGGGATCCCTAAAGGGCACTTTGGCTATCTAGGTTACCGAACGTGCACTTGGACTATCTAGGTTATCTAGCGGGCACTTGGACTATGTAGGCTAACTAGGGGGCCCTTGAACGATCGAGGTTACCTAGCGGGTACTAGAACTATCTAGGTTAACTAGTGGGCACTTGCACTATCTAAGTTACCTAGCGGGCACTTGGACTATCTATGTTAACTAGCGGGCACTTGGAATATGTAGGTTAACTAGCGGACACTTGCACTATGTCGGTTACCTAGCAGGCACTTGGACTATCTAGGTTAACTAGCGGGCACTCGGACTATCTAGGTTAACTAGCGTGCACTTGGACTATGTAGGTTCCTTAGCGGGCACTTGGACTATCTAGGTTGCATAGCGGGCACTTGTACTATGTAGGTTAACTAGCGTGCCCTTGGACTATCTAGGTTACGTAGCGGGCACTTGGTATATAGGTTAACTAGCGGGAATTTGGACTATGTAGGTTAACTAGCGGACACTTTTACAATCTAGGTTAACTAGCGGGCCCTTGTACTATGTAGGTTAACTAGCGGGCGATGGATTATGTAGATTTACTAGCAGGCACTTGGACTATCTAGGCAAACTAGTGGGCACTTGGACTATGTAGTTTCCCTAGCGGGCATTTGGACTATATAAGTTACCTAGCGGGCACTTGGACTATCTAGGTTACCTAACGGGCACTTTCATTATCTAGGTTACCTAGCTGGCACTTGGACTATGTAGGTTAACTAGCGGGCACTTGGACGATCTAGGTTAACTACCGGGCACTTGGACTATATAGGTTACCAAGCGGGCACTTGGACTATCTAGGTTAACGAACGGGCACTTGGACTATGTAGGTTACCTAGCAGTCACTTGGACTATCTAGGTTACCTAGATAGCACTTGGACTATATAGGTTCCCTAGCGGGCACTTGGACTATCTAGGTTAACGAAAGGGCACTTGGACTATGCAGGTAACCTAGCGGGCACTTGGACTGTCTAGGTTACATAGCAGGCACTTGGACTTCTAGGTTAACGAACGGGCACTTGGACTATGTATATTGCCTAGCGGGCACTTGGACTATCTAAGTTAGGTAAAGGGCACTTGGACTATGTAGGTTACCTAGCGGGAACTTGGACAATGTAGGTTACCTAAAAGGAACTTGGACTATCTAGGTTACCTAGCGGTCCCTTGGACTATGTAGGTTACCTAGCGGGCACTTGGACTACCTAGGTTACCGAATGGGCAATTGGACTATGTAGGTAACCTAGCGGGCACTTGGACTGTCTAGGTTACCTAGCGGGCACTTTGACTATCTAGGTTAACTAGCAGACCTTGGACTATGTAGGTTAACTAGCGGGCCCTTGGACTATGTAGGTTAACTAGCGGGCACTTGGACTATCTAGGTTTCCTAGCAGGCACTTGCACTATGTACATACCCTAGCACGCACTTGGACTATCTAGCTTACCTAGCGGGCACTTGGACTATGTACGTCCCCTAGTGGGCACGTGGACTATCTAGGTTAACTAACGGGCACTAGGACTATCTAGGTTACATAGCGGGCACTTGGACTATCTAGGTTACCTAGCAGGCACTTGGATTTTGAAGGATCCCTAGCGGACACTTGGACTATCTATGTTAACTAGCGGGCTCTTGCACTATGTAGGTTAACTAGCGGGCCCATGGATTATGTAGGTTTACTAGCAGGCACTTGGACTATCTAGGTTAACTAGCGGGCACTTGGACTATGTAGTTTCCCTAGCGGGCATTTGGACGATTAAGGTTACCAAGCGGGAACTTGGACTATGTAGGTTACCTAGTGGGCACTTGGACTATCTATGTTACCTAGCAGGCACTTTGATTATCTAGGTTAACTAACGGGCACTTGGACTATGTAGGTTGCCTAGCGGCACATGGATTTTGTAGGTTCCCTAGCGGGCACTTGGAATATGTAGGTTAACTAGCGGACACTTGCACTATGTAGGTTAACTAGAGGGCCCATGGACTATGTAGGTTTACTAGAGGGCCTTTGGACTAACTAGGTTCCCTAAAGGGCACTTGGGCTATCTAGATTACCAAACGGGCACTTGGACTATCTAGGTTATCTAGCGGGCACTTGGACTATGTAGGCTAACTAGGGGGCCCTTGAACGATCGAGGTTACCTAGAGGGTACTAGAACTATCTAGGTTAACTAGCGGGCACTTGCACTATCTAAGTTACCTAGCGGGCACTTGGACTATGTACGTTCCCTAGCGGGCACTTGGACTATGTACGTTCCCTAGCGGGCACTTGGATAATCTATGTTAACTAGCGGGCACTTGGAATATGTAGGTTAACTAGTGGACACTTGCACTATGTCGTTTACCTAGCAGGCATTTGGACTATGTAGTTTAACTAGCGGGAACTTATACTATGTAGGTCCCTTAGCGGGCACTTGGAATATCTAGGTTGCCTAGCGGGCACTTGTACTATGTAGGTTAACTAGCGTGCCATTGGACTATCTAGGTTACGTAGCGGGCATTGGTATATAGGTTAACTAGCGGGCATTTGGACTATGTAGGTTAACTAGCGGACACTTACACGATCTAGTTTAACCAGCGGGCCCTTGTACTTTGTAGGTTAACTAGCGGGCCCATGGATTATGTAGGTTTACTAGCAGGCACTTGGACTATCTAGGCAAACTAGCGGGCACTTGGACTATGTAGTTTCCCTAGCGGGCATTTGGACTATCTAGGTTACCTAGTGGGCACTTGGACTATCTAGGTTACCTAGCGAGCACTTGGACTATCTAGGTTAACTAGCGGGAACTTAGACTATCTAGGTTACCTAGCGGGCACTTGGACTATCTAGGTTACCTAGCGGTCCCTTGGACTATGTAGGTTACCTAGCGGGCACTTGGACTATCTAGGTTAACGAACGGGCACTTGGACTATGTAGGTAACCTAGCGGGCACTTGGACTGTCTAGGTTACCTAGCGGGCACTTTGACTATCTAGGTTAACTAGCAGACCTTGGACTATGTAGGTTAACTAGCGGGCCCTTGGACTATGTAGGTTAACTAGCGGGCACTTGGACTATCTAGGTTTCCTAGCAGGCACTTGGACTATGTACATACCCTAGCGCGCACTTGTACTATCTAGCTTACCTAGCGGGCACTTGGACTATGTACGTCCCCTAGTGGGCACGTGAACTATCTAGGTTAACTAACGGGCACTAAGACTATCTAGGTTAACTAGCGGGCACTTGGAATATCTAGGTTACCTAGCAGGCACTTGGATTATGAAGGATCCCTAGCGGGCACTTGGACTATCTAGGTTAACTAGCGGGCACTTGCACGATCTAGGTTAACTAGCGGACCCTTGCACTATGTATGTTAACTAGCGGGCCCATGGATTATGTAGGTTTACTAGCAGGCACTTGGACTATCTAGGTTAACTAGCGGGCACTTGGACTATATAGTTTCCCTAGCGGGCATTTGGACGATTATGGTTACCAAGCGGGAACTTGGACTATGTAGGTTACCTAGTGGGCACTTGGACTATGTAAGGTCCCTAGCGGGCACTTGGAATATGTAGGTTAACTAGCGGACACTTGCACTATGTAGGTTAACTAGCGGGCTCATGGACTATGTTGGTTTACTAGAGGGCCTTTGGACAATCTAGGTTCCCTAAAGGGCACTTGGGCTATCTAGGTTACCAAACGGGCACTTGGACTATCTAGGTTATCTAGCGGGCACTTGGACTATGTAGGCTAACTAGGGGGCCCTTGAACGATCAAGGTTACCTAGCGGGTACTAGAACTATCTAGGTTAACTAGCGGGCACTTGCACTATCTAAGTTACCTAGCGGGCACTTGGACTATGTACGTTCCCTAGCGGGCACTTGGCCTATGTACGTTCCCTAGCGGGCACTTGGACTATCTATGTTAACTAGTGGGCACTTGGAATATGTAGGTTAACTAGCGGACACTTGCACTATGTCGGTTGCCTAGCAGGCATTTGGATTATCTAGGTTAACTAGCGGGCACTTGGACTATCTAGGTTAACTAGCGTGCACTTGGACTATATAGGTTCCTTAGCGGGCACTTGGACTATCTAGGTTGCCTAGCGGGCACTTGTACTATGTAGGTTAACTAGCGTGCCCTTGGACTATCTAGGTTATGTAGCGGGCACTTGGTATATAGGTTAACTAGTGGGCATTTGGACTATGTAGGTTAACTAGAGGACACTTACACGATCTAGGTTAACCAGCGGGCCCTTGTACTATGTAGATTAACTAGCGGGCCCATGGATTATGTAGGTTTACTAGCAGGCACTTGGAATATCTAGGCAAACTAGCGGGCATTGGACTATGTAGTTTCCCTAGCGGGCATTTGGACTCTCTTGGTTACCTAGCGGGCACTTGGACTATCTAGGTTACCTAGCGAGCACTTGGACTATCTACGTTACCTAGCAGGCACTTTGACTATCTAGGTTAACTAACGGGCACTTGGACTATGTAGTTTGCCTAGCGGGTACTTGGATTATGTAGGTTCCCTATCGGGCACTTGGATTATGTAGGTTAACTAGAGGACACTTGGACGATCTAGGTTAACTAGCTGGCATTTGGACGATCTAGGTTAAATAACGGGCACTTGGACTATCAAAGTTAACAAGCGAGCCCTTGGACTATGTAGGTTAACTAGCGAGCCCTTGGACTATCTAGGTTATCTAGATAGCACTTGGAGTATATAGGTTCCCTAGCGGGCACTTGGACTATCTAGGTTAACGAATGGGCACTTGGACTGTGTAGGTTACATAGCGGGCACTTGGACTTCTAGGTTAAGGAACGGGCACTTGGACTATGCAGGTAACCTAGAGGGCACTTGGACTGTCTAGGTTACATAGCGGGCACTTGGACTTCTAGGTTAACGAACGGGCACTTGGACTATGTATGTTGCCTAGCAGGCACTTGGACTATCTAGGTTACCTAACGGGCACTTTCACTATCTAGGTTACCTAGATGGCACTTGGACTATGTAGGTTAACTAGCGGGCACTTGGACGATCTAGGTTAACTAGCGGGCACTTGGACTATGTAGTTTCCCTAGCGGGCATTTGGACTATTAAGGTTACCAAGCGGGAACTTGGACTATATAAGTTACCTAGAGGGCACTTCCATTATCTAAGTTACCTAGCAGGCACTTTGATTATCTAGGTTAACTAATGGGCACTTGGACTATGTAGGTTGCCTAGCGGGCACTAAGACTATTTAGGTTACCTAGCGGGCACTTGGATTATGTAGGTTCCCTATCAGACCCTTGGACTATGTAGGTTAACTAGCGGGCACTTGGACTGTCTAGGTTACCTAGCGGGCACTTGGAGTATCTACGTTAACAAACGGGCACTTGGACTATGTAGGTTACCTAGCCGCCACTTGGAGTATCTAGGTTAGCTAACAGGCACTTGGACTATCTAGGTTCCCTAGTGGGCACTTGTACTATATAGGTTACCAGCTGGCACTTGGACTATGTAGGTCAACTAGCGGGCCCTTGGACTACCTAGGTTAGCTAACGGGCACTTAGATTATGTAGGTTAACTAGCGAGCACTTGGAATATGTAGGTTAACTTGCGGACACTTGCACTATGTAGGTTAACTAGAGGGCCCATGGACTATGTAGTTTTACTAGCGGGCCTTTGGACTATCTAGGATCCCTAAAGGGCACTTTGGCTATCTAGGTTACCGAACGTGCACTTGGACTATGTAGGTTATCTAGCAGGCACTTGGACGATGTAGGCTAACTAGGGGGCCCTTGAACGATCGAGGTTACCTAGCGGGTACTAGAACTATCTAGGTTAACTAGTGGGCACTTGCACTATCTAAGTTACCTAGCGGGCACTTGGACTATGTACGTTCCCTAGCGGGCACTTGGACTATGTACGTTCCCTAGCGGGCACATGGACTATGTCGGTTACCTAGCAGGCACTTGGACTATCTAGGTTAACTAGCGGGCACTTGGACTATCTAGGTTAACTAGTGTGCACTTGGACTATGTAGGTTCCTTAGCGGGCACTTGGACTATCTAGGTTGCCTAGCGGGCCCTTGTACTATGTAAGTTAACTAGCGTGCCCTTGGACTATCTAGGTTACGTAGCGGGCACTTGGTATATAGGTTAACTAGCGGGCATTTGGACTATGTAGGTTAACTAGCGGACACTTACACGATCTAGGTTAACTAGCGGGCCCTTGTACTATGTAGGTTAACAAGCGGGCGATGGATTATGTAGGTTTACTAGCAGGCACTTGGACTATCTAGGCAAACTAGCGGGCACATGGACTATGTAGTTTCCCTAGCGGGCATTTGGAGTATGTAGGTTACCTAGCGGGCACTTGGACTATCTAGGTTACCTAGCGAGCACTTGGACTATCTAAGTTACCTAGGAGGCACTTTGACTATCTAGGTTAACTAACGGGCACTTGGACTATGTAGGTTGCCTAGCGGGCACTTGGATTATGTAGGTTCCCTAGCGGGCACTTGGACTATCTAGGTTAACGAACGGGCACTTGGACTGTCTAGGTTACATAGCGGGCACTTGGACTTCTAGGTTAACGAACGGGCACTTGGACTATGTATGTTGCCTAGCGGGCACTTGGACTATCTAGGTTAGGTTACGGGCACTTGGACTATTTAGGTTACCTAGCGGGAACTTGGACAATGTAGGTTACCTAGCAGGCACTTGGATTATCTAGGTTACCTAACGGGCACTTTCACTCTCTAGGTTACCTAGCTGGCTCTTTGACTATGTAGGTTAACTAGCGGGCACATGGACGATCTAGGTTAACTAGCGGGCACTTGGACTATATAGGTTCCCTAGCGGGCACTTGGACTATCTAGGTTAACGAACGGGCACTTGGACTATGCAAGTAACCTAGCGGGCACTTGGACTGTCTAGGTTACATAGCGGGCACTTGGACTTCTACGTTAACGAACGGGCACTTGGACTATGTATGTTGCCTAGTGGGCACTTGGACTATCTAAGTTAGGTAACGGACACTTGGACTATGTAGGTTACCTAGCGGGAACTTGGACAATATAGGTTACCTAAAAGGCACTTGGACTATCTAGGTTACCTAACGGGCACTTTCACTATCTAGGTTACCTAGCTGGCACTTGGACTATGTAGGTTACCTAGCGGGCACTTGGATTATCTACGTTAATGAACGGGCACTTGGACTATGTAGGTTACCTAGCTGCCACTTGGACAATCTAGGTTAGCTAACAGGCACTTGGACTATCTAGGTTCCTTAGCGGGCACTTGTACTATATAGGTTACCTAGCTGGCACTTGGACTGTGTAGGTCAACTAGCGGGCCCTTGGACTACCTAGGTTAGCTAACGGGCACTTAGATTATGTAGGTTAACAAACGAGCACTTGGAATATGTAGGTTAACTTGCGGACACTTGCACTATGTAGGTTAACTAGAGGGCCCATGGACTATGTAGGTTTACTAGCGGGCCTTTGGACTATCTGGGATCCCTAAAGGGCAATTTGGCTATCTAGGTTACCGAACGTGCACTTGGACTATCTAGGTTATCTAGCGGGCACTTGGACTATGTAGGCTAACTAGGGGGCCCTTGAACGATCGAGGTTACCTAGCGGGTACTAGAACTATCTAGGTTAACTAGTGGGCACTTGCACGATCTAAGTTACCTAGCGGGCATTTGGACTATCTATGTTAACTAGCGGGCACTTGGAATATGTAGGTTAACTAGCGGACACTTGCACTATGTCGGTTACCTAGCAGGCACTTGGAATATCTAGGTTAACTAGCGGGCACTTGGACTATCTAGGTTAACCAGCGCGCACTTGGACTATGTAGGTTCCTTAGCGGGCACTTGGACTATCTAGGTTGCCTAGCGGGCACTTGTACTATGTAGGTTAACTAGCGTGCCCTTGGACTATCTAGGTTACGTAGCGGGCACTTGGTATATAGGTTAACTAGCGGGCATTTGGACTATGTAGGTTAACTAGCGGACACTTACACGATCTAGGTTAACTAGCGGGCCCTTGTACTATGTAGGTTAACTAGCGGGCGATGGATTATGTAGGTTTACTAGCAGGCACTTGGACTATCTAGGCAAACTAGCGGGCACTTGGACTATGTAGTTTCCCTAAAGGGCATTTGGACTATATAAGTTACCTAGCGGGCACTTGGACTATCTAGGTTACCTAACGGGCACTTTCATTATCTAGGTTACCTAGCTGGCACTTGGACTATGTAGGTTAACTAGCGGGCACTTGGACGATCTAGGTTAACTACCGGGCACTTGGACTATATAGGTTATCAAGCGGGCACTTGGACTATCTAGGTTAACGAACGGGCACTTGGACTATGTAGGTTACCTAGCAGTCACTTGGACTATCTAGGTTACCTAGGATAGCACTTGGACTATATAGGTTCCCTAGCGGGCACTTGGACTATCTAGGTTAACGAAAGGGCACTTGGACTATGCAGGTAACCTAGCGGGCACTTGGACTGTCTAGGTTACATTGCAGGCACTTGGACTTCTAGGTTAACGAACGGGCACTTGGACAATGTATATTGCCTAGCGGGAACTTGGACTATCTAAGTTAGGTAACGGGCACTTGGACTATGTAGGTTACCTAGCGGGAACTTGGACAATGTAGGTTACCTAAAAGGCACTTGGACTATCTAGGTTACCTAGCGGTCCCTTGGACTATGTAGGTTACCTAGCGGGCACTTGGACTATCTAGGTTAACGAACGGGCACTTGGACTATGTAGGTAACCTAGCGGGTACTTGGACGGTCTAGGTTACCTAGCGGGCACTTTGACTATCTAGGTTAACTAGCAGACCTTGGACTATGTAGGTTAACTAGCGGGCCCTTGGACTATGTAGGTTAACTAGCGGGCACTTGGACTATCTAGGTTTCCTAGCAGGCACTTGGACTATGTACATACCCTAGCGCGCACTTGGACTATCTAGCTTACCTAGCGGGCACTTGGACTATGTACGTCCCCTACTGGGCACGTGGACTATCTACGTTAACTAACGGGCACTAGGACTATCTAGGTTAACTAGCGGGCACTTGGACTATCTAGGTTACCTAGCAGGCACTTGGATTTTGAAGGATCCCTAGCGGGCACTTGGACTATCTAGGTTAACTAGCAGGCACTTGGACTATGTAGGTTAACTAGCAGGCACTTTCACGATCTAGGTTAACTCGGGGGCTCTTGAAATATGTAGGTTAACTAGCGGGCCCATGGATTATGTAGGTTTACTAGCAGGCACTTGGACTATCTAGGTTAACTAGCGGGCACTTGGACTATGTAGTTTCCCTAGCGGGCATTTGGACGATTAAGGTTACCAAGCGGGAACTTGGACTATGTAGGTTACCTAGTGGGCACTTGGACTATCTATGTTACCTAGCAGGCACTTTGATTATCTAGGTTAACTAACGGGCACTTGGACTATGTAGGTTGCCTAGCAGCACATGGATTTTGTAGGTTCCCTAGCGGGCACTTGGAATATGTAGGTTAACTAGCGGACACTTGCACTATGTAGGTTAACTAGAGGGCCCATGGACTATGTAGGTTTACTAGAGGGCCTTTGGACTATCTAGGTTCCCTAAAGGGCACTTGGGCTATCTAGATTACCAAACGGGCACTTGGACTATCTAGGTTATCTAGCGGGCACTTGGACTATGTAGGCTAACTAGGGGGCCCTTGAACGATCGAGGTTACCTAGCGGGTACTAGAATTATCTAGGTTAACTAGGGGGCACTTGCACTATCTAAGTTACCTAGCGGGCACTTGGACTATGTACGTTCCCTAGCGGGCACTTGGACTATGTACGTTCCATAGCGGGCACTTGGATAATCTTTGTTAACTAGCGGGCACTTGGAATATGTAGGTTAACTAGCGGACACTTGCACTATGTCGGTTACCTAGCAGGCATTTGGACTATCTAGGTTAACTAGCGGGCACTTAGACTATGTAGGTCCCTTAGCGGGCACTTGGACTATCTAGGTTGCCTAGCGGGCACTTATACTATGTAGGTTAACTAGCGTGCCCTTGGACTATCTAGGTTACGTAGCGGGCACTTGGTATATAGGATAACTAGCGGGCATTTGGACAATGTAGGTTAACTAGCGGACACTTACACGATCTAGTTTAACCAGCGGGCCCTTGTACTATGTAGGTTAACTAGCGGGCCCATGGATTATGTAGGTTTACTAGCAGGCACTTGGACTATCTAGGCAAACTAGCGGGCACTTGGACTATGTAGTTTCCCTAGGGGGCATTTGGACTATCTAGGTTACCTAGTGGGCACTTGGACTATATAGGTTACCTAGCGAGCACTTGAACTATCTAGGTTAACTAGCGGGAACTTAGACTATCTAGGTTACCTAGCGGGCACTTGGACTATCTAGGTTACCTAGCGGTCCCTTGGACTATGTAGGTTACCTAGCGGGCACTTGGACTATCTAGGTTAACTAACGGACACTTGGACTATGTAGGTAACCTAGCGGGCACTTGGACTGTCTAGGTTACCTAGCGGGCACTTTGACTATCTAGGTTAACTAGCAGACCTTGGACTATGTAGGTTAACTAGCGGGCCCTTGGACTATGTAGGTTAACTAGCGGGCACTTGGACTATCTAGGTTTCCTAGCAGGCACTTGGACTATGTACATACCCTAGCGTGCACTTGGACTATCTAGCTTACCTAGCGGGCACTTGGACTATGTACGTCCCCTAGTGGGCACGTGAACTATCTAGGTTAACTAACGGGCACTAAGACTATCTAGGTTAACTAGCGGGCACTTGGAATATCTAGGTTATCTAGCAGGCACTTGGATTTTGAAGGATCCCTAGCGGGCACTTGGACTATCTAGGTTAACTAGCGGGCACTTGCACGATCTAGGTTAACTAGCGGGCCCTTGCACTATGTATGTTAACTAGCGGGCCCATGGATTATGTAGGTTTACTAGAAGGCACTTGGACTATCTAGGTTAACTAGTGGGCACTTGGACTATGTAGTTTCCCTAGCGGGCATTTGGACGATTATGGTTACCAAGCGGGAACTTGGACTATGTAGGTTACCTAGTGGGCACTTGGAATATCTAAGTTACCTAGCAGGCACTTTGATTACCTAGTTTAACTAACGGGCCCTTGGACTATGTAGGTTGCCTAGCGGGCACTTGGACTATGTAGGGTCCTTAGCGGGCACTTGGAATATGTAGGTTAACTAGCGGACACTTGCACTATGTAGGTTAACTAGCGGGCTCATGGACTATGTAGGTTTACTAGAGGGCCTTTGGACTATCTAGGTTCCCTAAAGGGCACTTGGGCTATCTAGGTTACCAAACGGGCACTTGGACTATCTAGGTTATCTAGCGGGCACTTGGACTATGTAGGCTAACTAGGGGGCCCTTGAACGATCAAGGTTACCTAGCGGGTACTAGAACTATCTAGGTTAACTAGCGGGCACTTGCACTATCTAAGTTACCTAGCGGGCACTTAGACTATGTACGTTCCCTAGCGGGCACTTGGCCTATGTACGTTCCCTAGCGGGCACTTGGACTATCTATGTTAACTAGTGGGCACTTGGAATATGTAGGTTAACTAGCGGACACTTGCACTATGTCGGTTGCCTAGCAGGCATTTGGATTATCTAGGTTAACTAGCGGGCACTTGGACTATCTAGGTTAACTAGCGTGCACTTGGACTATGTAGGTTCCTTAGCGGGTACTTGGACTATCTAGGTTGCCTAGCGGGCACTTGTACTATGTAGGTTAACTAGCGTGCCCTTGGACTATCTAGGTTACGTAGCGGGCACTTGGTATATAGGTTAACTAGCGGGCATTTGGACTATGTAGGTTAACTAGCGGACACTTACACGATCTAGGTTAACCAGCGGGCCCTTGTACTATGTAGGTTAACTAGCGGGCCCATGGATTATGTAGGTTTACTAACAGGAACTTGGAATATCTAGTCAAACTAGCGGGCACTTGGACTATGTAGTTTCCCTAGCGGGCATTTGGACTATCTAGGTTACCTAGCGGGCACTTGGACTATCTAGGTTACCTAGCGAGCACTTGGACTATCTACGTTACCTAGCAGGCACTTTGACTATCTAGGTTAACTAACGGGCACTTGGACTATGTAGTTTGCCTAGCGGGTACTTGGATTATGTAGGTTCCCTATCGGGCACTTGGATTATGTAGGTTAACTAGAGGACACTTGGACGATCTAGGTTAACTAGCTGGCATTTGGACGATCTAAGTTAACTAACGGGCACTTGGACTATCAAAGTTAACAAGCGAGCCCTTGGACTATGTAGGTTAACTAGCGAGCCCTTGGACTATCTAGGTTATCTAGATAGCACTTGGAGTATATAGGTTCCCTAGCGGGCACTTGGACTATCTAGGTTAACGAATGGGCACTTGGACTGTGTAGGTTACATAGCGGGCACTTGGACTTCTAGGTTAACGAACGGGCACTTGGACTATGCAGGTAACCTAGCGGGCACTTGGACTGTCTAGGTTACATAGCGGGCACTTGGACTTCTAGGTTAACGAACGGGCACTTGGACTATGTATGTTGCCTAGCAGGCACTTGGACTATCTAGGTTACCTAACGGGCACTTTCACTATCTAGGTTACCTAGATGGCACTTGGACTATGTAGGTTAACTAGCGGGCACTTGTACGATCTAGGTTAACTAGCGGGCACTTGGACTATATAGGTTACCTAGCGGGCACTTGGAGTATCTAGGTTAACGAACGGGTACTTGGACTATCTAGGTTTCCTAGCAGGCACTTGGACTATGTACATACCCTAGCGCGCACTTGGACTATCTAGGTTACCTAGCGGGCACTTGGACTATGTATGTCCCCTAGTGGGCACTTGGACTATCTAGGTTAACTAACGGGAACTAGGACTATCTAGGTTAACTAGCGTGCACTTGGATTATGAAGAATCCCTAGCGGACACTTGGACTATCTAGGTTAACTAGCGGGCACTTGGACTATGTAGGTTAACTAGCGGACACTTGCACGATCTAGGTTAACTAGCGGGCCCTTGCACTATGTAGGTTAACTAGCGGGCCCATGGATTATGTAGGTTTACTAGTAGGCAATTGGACTATCTAGTTTAACTAGCGGGCACTTGGACTATGTAGTTTCCATAGCGGGCAGTTGGACTATTGAGGTTACCAAGCGGGAACTTGGACTATGTAGGTTACCTAGTGGGCACTTGGACTATCGAAGTTTCCTAGCAGCACTTTGATTATCTAGGTTAACTAACGGGCACTTGGACTATGTAGGTTGCCTAGCGGTCCCTTGGACTATGTAGGTTCCCTAGCGGGCACTTGGATTATGTAGATTCCCTATCGGGCACTTGGACTATGTAGGTTAACTAGCGAGCACTTGGACTATCTAGGTTATCTAGCAGGCACTTGGACTATGTACATACCCTAGCGCGCACTTGGACTATCTAGCTTACCTAGCGGGCACTTGGATTATGAAGGATCCCTAGCGGACACTTGGACTATCTAGGTTAGCTAGCGGGCACTTGGACTATGTAGGTTAACTAGCGGACACTTGCACGATCTAGGTTAACTAGCGGGCCCTTGCACTATGTAGGTTAACTAGCGGGCCCATGGATTATGTAGGTTTACTAGCAGGCACTCGGACTATCTAGGCAAACTAGCGGGCACTTGGACTATGTAGTTTCCCTAGCGGGCATTTGGACTATCTAGCTTACCTAGCGGGCACTTGGACTATCTAGGTTACCTAGCGAGCACTTGGACTATCTAGGTTAACTAGCGGGAACTTAGACTATCTAGGTTACCTAGCGGGCACTTGGACTATCTAGGTTACCTAGCGGTCCCTTGGACTATGTCGGTTACCTAGCGGGCACTTGGACTATTTAGGTTAACGAACGGGCACTTGGACTATCTAGGTTTCCTAGCAGGCACTTGGACTATGTACATACACTAGCCCGCACTTGGACTATCTAGGTTACCTAGCGGGCACTTGGACTATGTAGTTTCCCTAGCGGGCATTTGGACGATTTAGGTTACCAAGCGGGAACTTGGACTATGTAGGTTACCTAGTGGGCACTTGAACTATCTAAGTTACCTAGCAGGCACTTTGATTATCTAGGTTAACTAACGGGCACTTGGACTATGTAGGTTGCCTAGCGGGCACTTGGACTATGTAGGTTCCCTAGCGGGCACTTGGAATATGTAGGTTCACTAGCGGACACTTGCACTATGTAGGCTAACTAGCGGGCCCATGGACTATGTAGGTTTACTAGAGGGCCTTTGGACTATCTAGGTTCCCTAAAGGGCACTTGGGTTATCTAGGTTACCAAACGGGCACTTGGACTATCTAGGTTATCTAGCGGCCACTTGGACTATGTAGGCTAACTAGGGTGCCCTTGAATGATCGAGGTTACCTAGCGGGTACTAGAATTATCTAGGTTAACTAGCGGGCACTTGCACTATCAGGGTTACCTAGCGGGCACTTGGACTATGTACGTTCCCTAGCGGGCACTTGGACAATCTATGTTAACTAGCGGGCACTTGGAATATGTAGGTTAACTAGCGGACACTTGCACTATGTCGGTTGCCTAGCAGGCATTTGGACTATCTAGGTTAACTAGCGGGCACTTGGACTATCTAGGTTAACTAGCGGGCACTTGGACTATCTAGGTTAACTAGCGTGCACTTGGACAATGTAGGTTCCTTAGCGGGCACTTGGACTATCTAGGTTGCCTAGCGGGCACTTGTACTATGTAGGTTAACTAGCGTGCCCTTGGACTATCTAGGTTACGTAGCGGGCATTTGGTATATAGGTTAACTAGCGGGCATTTGGACTATGTAGGTTAACTAGCGGACACTTACACGATCTAGGTTAACCAGCGTGCCCTTGTACTATGTAGGTTAACTAGCGGGTCCATGGATTATGTAGGTTTACTAGCAGGCACTTGGACTATCTAGGCAAACTAGCGGGCACTTGGAGTATGTAGTTTCCCTAGCGGGCATTTGGACTATCTGGGTTACCTAGCGGGCACTTGGACTATCTAGGTTACCTAGCGAGCACTTGGACTATCTAGGTTAACTAGCGGGAACTTAGACTATCTAGGTTACCTAGCGGGTACTTGGACTATCCAGGTTACCTAGAGGTCCCTTGGACTATGTAGGTTACCTAGCGGGCACTTGGACTATCTAGGTTAACGAACGGGCACTTGGACTATGTAGGTAACCTAGCGGGCACTTGGACTGTCTAGGTTACCTAGCGGGCGCTTTGACTATCTAGGTTAACTAGCAGATCTTGGACTATGTAGGTTAACTAGCGGGCCCTTGGACTATGTAGGTTAACTAGCGGGCACTTGGCTATCTAGGTTTCCTAGCAGGCACTTGGACTATGTACATACTCTAGCGCGCACTTGTACTATCTAGCTTACCTAGCGGGCACTTGGACTATGTACGTCCCCTAGTGGGCACGTGGACTATCTAGGTTAACTAATGGGCACTAGGACTATCTAGGTTAACTAGCGGGCACTTGGACTATCTAGGTTACCTAGCAGGCACTTGGATTATGATGGATCCCTAGCGGGCACTTGGACTATCTAGGTTAACTAGCGGTCACTTGGACTATGTAGGTTTACTAGCAGGCACTTGGACTATCTAGGTTATCTAGCGGGCATTTGGACTATGTAGGCTAACTAGGGGGCCCTGGAACGATCGAGGTTACCTAGCGGGTACTAGAACTATCTAGGTTAACTAGCGGGCACTTGCACTATCTAAGTTACCTAGCGGGCACTTGGACTATGTACGTTCCCTAGCGGGCACTTGGATTTTGTACGTTCCCTAGCGGGCACTTGGACTATCTATGTTAACTAGCGCGCACTTGGATTATGTAGGTTACCTAACGGGCACTTTCATTATCTAGGTTACCTAGCTGGCACTTGGACTATGTAGGTTAACTAGCGGGCACTTGGACGATCTAGGTTAACTACCGGGCACTTGGACTATATAGGTTACCAAGCGGGCACTTGGACTTTCTAGGTTAACGAACGGGCACTTGGACTATGTAGGTTGCCTAGCAGTCACTTGGACTATCTAGGTTACCTAGGATAGCACTTGGACTATATAGGTTCCCTAGCGGGCACTTGGACTATCTAGGTTAACGAAAGGGCACTTGGACTATGCAGGTAACCTAGCGGGCACTTGGACTGTCTAGGTTACATAGCAGGCACTTGGACTTCTAGGTTAACGAACGGGCACTTGGACTATGTATATTGCCTAGCGGGAACTTGGACTATCTAAGTGAGGTAACGGGCACTTGGACTATGTAGGTTACCTAGCGGGAACTTGGACAATGTAGGTTACCTAAAAGGCACTTGGACTATCTAGGTTACCTAGCGGTCCCTTGGACTATGTAGGTTACCTAGCGGGCACTTGGACTATCTAGGTTAACGAACGGGCACTTGGACTATGTAGGTAACCTAGCGGGCACTTGGACGGTCTAGGTTACCTAGCGGGCACTTTGACTATCTAGGTTAACTAGCAGACCTTGGACTATGTAGTTTAACTAGCGGGCCCTTGGACTATGTAGGTTAACTAGCGGGCACTTGGACTATCTAGGTTTCCTAGCAGGCACTTGGACTATGTACATACCCTAGCGCGCACTTGGACTATCTAGCTTACCTAGCGGGCACTTGGACTATGTACGTCCCCTACTGGGCACGTGGACTATCTACGTTAACTAACGGTCACTAGGACTATCTAGGTTAACTAGCGGGCACTTGGACTATCTAGGTTACCTAGCAGGCACTTGGATTTTGAAGGATCCCTAGCGGGCACTTGGACTATCTAGGTTAACTAGCAGGCACTTGGACTATGTAGGTTAACTAGCGGGCACTTTCACGATCTAGGTTAACTCGGGGGCTCTTGCACTATGTAGGTTAACTAGCGGGCCCATGGATTATGTAGGTTTACTAGCAGGCACTTGGACTATCTAGGTTAACTAGCGGGCACTTGGACTATGTAGTTTCCCTAGCGGGCATTTGGACGATTAAGGTTACCAAGCGGGAACTTGGACTATGTAGGTTACCTAGTGGGCACTTGGACTATCTATGTTACCTAGCAGGCACTTTGATTATCTAGGTTAACTAACGGGCACTTGGACTATGTAGGTTGCCTAGCGGCACATGGATTTTGTAGGTTCCCTAGCGGGCACTTGGAATATGTAGGTTAACTAGCGGACACTTGCACTATGTAGGTTAACTAGAGGGCCCATGGACTATGTAGGTTTACTAGAGGGCCTTTGGACTATCTAGGTTCCCTAAAGGGCACTTGGGCTATCTAGATTACCAAACGGGCACTTGGACTATCTAGGTTATCTAGCGGGCACTTGGACTATGTAGGCTAACTAGGGGGCCCTTGAACGATCGAGGTTACCTAGCGGGTACTAGAACTATCTAGGTTAACTAGCGGGCACTTGCACTATCTAAGTTACCTAGCGGGCACTTGGACTATGTACGTTCCCTAGCGGGCACTTGGACTATGTACGTTCCCTAGCGGGCACTTGGATAATCTTTGTTAACTAGCGGGCACTTGGAATATGTAGGTTAACTAGCGGACACTTGCACTATGTCGGTTACCTAGCAGGCATTTTGACTATCTAGGTTAACTAGCGGGCACTTAGACTATGTAGGTCCCTTAGCGGGCACTTGGACTATCTAGGTTGCCTAGCGGGCACTTGTACTATGTAGGTTAACTAGCGTGCCCTTGGACTATCTAGGTTACGTAGCGGGCACTTGGTATATAGGTTAACTAGCGGGCATTTGGACTATGTAGGTTAACTAGCGGACACTTACACGATCTAGTTTTACCAGCGGGCCCTTGTACTATGTAGGTTAACTAGCGGGCCCATGGATTATGTAGGTTTACTAGCAGGCACTTGGACTATCTAGGCAAACTAGCGGGCACTTGGACTATGTAGTTTCCCTAGCGGGCATTTGGACTATCTAGGTTACCTAGTGGGCACTTGGACTATATAGGTTACCTAGCGAGCACTTGGACTATCTAGGTTAACTAGCGGGAACTTAGACTATCTAGGTTACCTAGCGGGCACTTGGACTATCTAGGTTACCTAGCGGTCCCTTGGACTATGTAGGTTACCTAGCGGGCACTTGGACTATCTAGGTTAACTAACGGACACTTGGACTATGTAGGTAACCTAGCGGGCACTTGGACTGTCTAGGTTACCTAGCGGGCACTTTGACTATCTAGGTTAACTAGCAGACCTTGGACTATGTAGGTTAACTAGCGGGCCCTTGGACTATGTAGGTTAACTAGCGGGCACTTGGACTATCTAGGTTTCCTAGCAGGCACTTGGACTATGTACATACCCTAGCGCGCACTTGGACTATCTAGCTTACCTAGCGGGCACTTGGACTATGTACGTCCCCTAGTGGGCACGTGAACTATCTAGGTTAACTAACGGGCACTAAGACTATCTAGGTTAACTAGCGGGCACTTGGAATATCTAGGTTATCTAGCAGGCACTTGGATTATGAAGGATCCCTAGCGGGCACTTGGACTATCTAGGTTACGTAGCGGGCACTTGGTATATAGGTTAACTAGCGGGCATTTGGACTATGTAGGTTAACTAGCGGACACTTACACGATCTAGGTTAACCAGCGGGCCCTTGTACTATGTAGGTTAACTAGCGGGCCCATGGATTATGTAGGTTTACTAACAGGAACTTGGAATATCTAGGCAAACTAGCGGGCACTTGGACTATGTAGTTTCCCTAGCGGGCATTTGGGCTATCTAGGTTACCTAGCGGGCACTTGGACTATCTAGGTTACCTAGCGAGCACTTGGACTATCTACGTTACCTAGCAGGCACTTTGACTATCTAGGTTAACTAACGGGCACTTGGACTATGTAGTTTGCCTAGCGGGTACTTGGATTATGTAGGTTCCCTATCGGGCACTTGGATTATGTAGGTTAACTAGAGGACACTTGGACGATCTAGGTTAACTAGCGGGCACTTGGACTATCTAGGTTAACGAATGGGCACTTGGACTGTGTAGGTTACATAGCGGGCACTTGGACTTCTAGGTTAACGAACGGGCACTTGGACTATGCAGGTAACCTAGCGGGCACTTGGACTGTCTAGGTTACATAGCGGGCACTTGGACTTCTAGGTTAACGAACGGGCACTTGGACTATGTATGTTGCCTAGCAGGCACTTGGACTATCTAGGTTACCTAACGGGCACTTTCACTATCTAGGTTACCTAGATGGCACTTGGACTATATAGGTTAACTAGCGGGCACTTGTACGATCTAGGTTAACTAGCGGGCACTTGGACTATATAGGTTACCTAGCGGGCACTTGGAGTATCTAGGTTAACGAACGGGTACTTGGACTATCTAGGTTTCCTAGCAGGCACTTGGACTATGTACATACCCTAGCGCGCACTTGGACTATCTAGGTTACCTAGCGGGCACTTGGACTATGTATGTCCCCTAGTGGGCACTTGGACTATCTAGGTTAACTAACGGGAACTAGGACTATCTAGGTTAACTAGCGTGCACTTGGATTATGAAGAATCCCTAGCGGACACTTGGACTATCTAGGTTAACTAGCGGGCACTTGGACTATGTAGGTTAACTAGCGGACACTTGCACGATCTAGGTTAACTAGCGGGCCCTTGCACTATGTAGGTTAACTAGCGGGCCCATGGATTATGTAGGTTTACTAGTAGGCAATTGGACTATCTAGTTTAACTAGCGGGCACTTGGACTATGTAGTTTCCATAGCGGGCAGTTGGACTATTGAGGTTACCAAGCGGGAACGTGGACTATGTAGGTTACCTAGTGGGCACTTGGACTATCGAAATTTCCTAGCAGCACTTTGATTATCTAGGTTAACTAACGGGCACTTGGACTATGTAGGTTGCCTAGCGGTCCCTTGGACTATGTAGGTTCCCTAGCGGGCACTTGGATTATGTAGGTTCCCTATCGGGCACTTGGACTATGTAGGTTAACTAGCGAGCACTTGGACTATCTAGGTTATCTAGCAGGCACTTGGACTATGTACATACCCTAGCGAGCACTTGGACTATCTAGCTTACCTAGCGGGCACTTGGATTATGAAGGATCCCTAGCGGACACTTGGACTATCTAGGTTAGCTAGCGGGCACTTGGACTATGTAGGTTAACTAGCGGACACTTGCACGATCTAGGTTAACTAGCGGGCCCTTGCACTATGTAGGTTAACTATCGGGCCCATGGATTATGTAGGTTTACTAGCAGGCACTCGGACTATCTAGGCAAACTAGCGGGCACTTGGACTATGTAGTTTCCCTAGCGGGCATTTGGACTATCTAGCTTACCTAGCGGGCACTTGGACTATCTAGGTTACCTAGCGAGCACTTGGACTATCTAGGTTAACTAGCGGGAACTTAGACTATCTAGGTTACCTAGCGGGCACTTGGACTATCTAGGTTACCTAGCGGTCCCTTGGACTATGTCGGTTACCTAGCGGGCACTTGGACTATTTAGGTTAACGAACGGGCACTTGGACTATCTAGGTTTCCTAGCAGGCACTTGGACTATGTACATACACTAGCCCGCACTTTGACTATCTAGGTTACCTAGCGGGCACTTGGACTATGTACTTTCCCTAGCGGGCATTTGGACGATTTAGGTTACCAAGCGGGAACTTGGACTATGTAGGTTACCTAGTGGGCACTTGAACTATCTAAGTTACCTAGCAGGCACTTTGATTATCTAGGTTAACTAACGGGCACTTGGACTATGTAGGTTGCCTAGCGGGCACTTGGACTATGTAGGTTCCCTAGCGGGCACTTGGAATATGTAGGTTCACTAGCGGACACTTGCACTATGTAGGCTAACTAGCGGGCCCATGGACTATGTAGGTTTACTAGAGGGCCTTTGGACTATCTAGGTTCCCTAAAGGGCACTTGGGTTATCTAGGTTACCAAACGGGCACTTGGACTATCTAGGTTATCTAGCGGCCACTTGGACTATGTAGGCTAACTAGGGTGCCCTTGAATGATCGAGGTTACCTAGCGGGTACTAGAATTATCTAGGTTAACTAGCGGGCACTTGCACTATCAGGGTTACCTAGCGGGCACTTGGACTATGTACGTTCCCTAGCGGGCACTTGGACTATGTACGTTCCCTAGCGGGCACTTGGACAATCTATGTTAACTAGCGGGCACTTGGAATATGTAGGTTAACTAGCGGACACTTGCACTATGTCGGTTTCCTAGCAGGCATTTGGACTATCTAGGTTAACTAGCGGGCACTTGGACTATCTAGGTTAACTAGCGTGCACTTGGACTATGTAGGTTCCTTAGCGGGCACTTGGACTATCTAGGTTGCCTAGCGGGCACTTGTACTATGTAGGTTAACTAGCGTGCCCTTGGACTATCTAGGTTACGTAGCGGGCACTTGGTATATAGGTTAACTAGCGGGCATTTGGACTATGTAGGTTAACTAGCGGACACTTACACGATCTAGGTTAACCAGCGGGCCCTTGTACTATGTAGGTTAACTAGCGGGTCCATGGATTATGTAGGTTTACTAGCAGGCACTTGGACTATCTAGGCAAACTAGCGGGCACTTGGAGTATGTAGTTTCCCTAGCGGGCATTTGGACTATCTGGGTTACCTAGCGGGTACTTGGACTATCTAGGTTACCTAGCGAGCACTTGGACTATCTAGGTTAACTAGCGGGAACTTAGACTATCTAGGTTACCTAGCGGGTACTTGGACTATCCAGGTTACCTAGAGGTCCCTTGGACTATGTAGGTTACCTAGCGGGCACTTGGACTATCTAGGTTAACGAACGGGCACTTGGACTATGTAGGTAACCTAGCGGGCACTTGGACTGTCTAGGTTACCTAGCGGGCACTTTGACTATCTAGGTTAACTAGCAGATATTGGACTATGTAGGTTAACTAGCGGGCCCTTGGACTATGTAGGTTAACTAGCGCGCACTAGTACTATCTAGCTTACCTAGCGGGCACTTGGACTATGTACGTCCCCTAGTGGGCACGTGGACTATCTAGGTTAACTAATGGGCACTAGGACTATCTAGGTTAACTAGCGGGCACTTGGACTATCTAGGTTACCTAGCAGGCACTTGGATTATGATGGATCCCTAGCGGGCAATTGGACTATCTAGGTTAACTAGCGGGCACTTGGACTATGTAGGTTTACTAGCAGGCACTTGGACTATCTAGGTTATTTAGCGGGCATTTGGACTATGTAGGCTAACTAGGGGGCCCTTGAACGATCGAGGTTACCTAGCGGGTACTTTAACTATCTAGGTTAACTAGCGGGCACTTGCACTATCTAAGTTACCTAGCGGGCACTTGGACTATGTACGTTCCCTAGCGGGCACTTGGACTTTGTACGTTCCCTAGCGGGCACTTGGACTATCTATGTTAACTAGCGGGCACTTGGAATATGTAGGTTAACTAGCGGACACTTGCACTATGTCGGTTACCTAGCAGGCATTTGGACTATCTAGGTTAACTAGCGGGCACTTGCCCTATCTAGGTTAACTAGCGTGCACTTGGACTATGTAGGTTCCTTAGCGGGCACTTGGACTATCTAGGTTGTCTAGCGGGCACTTGGAATATGTAGGTTAACTAGAGTGCCCTTGGACTATCTAGGTTACGTAGCAGGCACTTGGTATATAGGTTAACTAGCGGGCACTTGGACTATGTAGGTTAACTAGCGGACACTTGGACTATCTAGGTTAACGAGCGTGCACTTGGACTATCTAGGTTCCCTAGCGGGCACTTTTACTATCTAGGTTACCTAGCTGGCACTTGGACTATGTAGGTCAACTAGCGGGCCCTTGGACTACCTAGGTTAGCTAACGGGAACTTAGATTATGTAGGTTAACTAGGGGGCACTTGGAATATGTAGGTTAACTAGCGGACACTTGCACTATGTAGGTTAACTAGCGGGCCCATGGACTATCTAGGTTCCCTAAAGGGCACTTGGACTATCTAGCTTACCTAGCGGGCCCTTGGACTATGTAGGCTAACTAGGGGGCCCTTGGACGATCTAGATTATCTAGCCGGTACTTGAACTATGTAGGTTAACTAGCAGGCACTTGCACTATATAGGTTACCTAGCGGGCTGTTGGACTATGTACGTTCCCTAGCGGGCACTTGGACTATCTATGTTAACTAGCGGGCACATGGAATATGTAGGTTAACTAGCGGACACTTGCACTATGTAGGTTACCTAGCAGGCTCTTGGACTATCTAGGTTAACTAGCGGGCACTAGGACTATCTAGGTTGCCTAGCGGGCTCTTGGACTATGTAGGTTAACTAGTGTGCCCTTGGACTATCTAGGTTACGTAGCGGGCACTTGGTATACAGGTTAAATAGCGGGCACTTGGACTATGTAGGTTAACTAGAGGACACTTGGACTATCTAGGTTAACTAGTGGACCTTTGGACTATGTAGGCTAACTAGCAGGCACTTGGACAATCTAAGTTAACAAGCGGGCACTTGGACAATCTAGGTTAACTAGCGGGCACTTGGACTATCAAAGTTAACAAGTGAGCCCTTGGACTATGTAGGTTATCTAGCGGGCCCTTGGACTATCTAGGTTACCTAGCGGGCACTTGGACTATATAGGTTACGTAGCGGGCACTTGGACTATGTAGGTTACCTAGTGGGCACTTGGACTATCTAGGTTAATGAACGGGCACTTGGAATATGCAGGTAACCTAGCGGGCACTTGGACTGTCTAGATTACCTAGCGGGCACTTGGACTTCTAGGTTAACGAACTGGCTCTTGGACTATATAGGTTGCCTAGTGGGTACTTGGACTATCTAGGTTAGGTAAAGGTCACTTGGACTATCTAGGTTACCTAATGGGCACTTGGACTATCTAGGTTACATAGCGGGCACTTGGACTATGTAGGTTAAATAGCGAGCACTTGGACTCTAGGTTACCTAGCGGGCACTTGGACTATGTAGGTTTCCTAGCGGGCACTTGGACTATCTAGGTTTACGAACGGTCACTTGGACTATGTAGGTTACCTAGCGGGCACTTGGACTATGTAGGATCCCTATTGGACATTTGGACTACTTTGGTTACCTAGCGGCACTTGGACTATCTACGTTAACTAGCGGGCACTTGGACTATCTAGGTCAACTAGCGGGCCCTTGTACTATGTAGGTTAACTAGCAAGCACTTGGACTATCTAGGTTAACTAGCGGACCTTGGAATATGTGGGTTAACTAGGGGCCCTTGGACTATGTTGGTTAACTAGCGGGCACTTGGACGATCTAGGTTAACTATAGGGCACTTGGACTATCTAGGTTACCTAGCGGGCACTTGGACTATGTAGGTTCCCAGGCGGGCATTTGGACTATATAGATAACCTAGCGGGCACTTAGACTTTGTAAGTTACCTAGCGGGCACTTGGACTATCTAGGTTACCTAGCTGGCACTTGAACTATCTACGTTGCCTAGCGGGTTCTTGGAGTATGTAGGTTACCTAGAGGGCTGTTGGACTATCTAGGTTACCAACCAGCCCTTGGACTATGTAGGTTACCTAGTGGGCACTTGGACTCTCTCAGTTTCCTAGCAGCACTTTGATTATCTAGGTTAACTAACGGGCACTTGGACTATGTAGGTTGCCTAGCGGTCCCTTGGACTATGTAGGTTCCCTAGAGGGCACTTGGATTATGTAGGTTCCCTATCGGGCACTTGGACTATGTAGGTTAACTAGCGAGCACTTGGACTATCTAGGTTTCCTAGCAGGCACTTGGACTATGTACATACCCTAGCGCGCACTTGGACTATCTAGCTTACCTAGCGGGCACTTGGATTATGAAGGATCCCTAGCGGACACTTGGACTATCTAGGTTAAATAGCGGGCACTTGGACTATGTAGGTTAACTAGCGGACACTTGCACGATCTAGGTTAACTAGCGGGCCCTTGCACTATGTAGGTTAACTAGCAGGCCCATGGACTATGTAGGTTTACTAGAGGGCCTTTGGAATATCTAGGTTCCCTAAAGGGCACTTGGGCTATCTAGGTTACCAAACGGGCACTTGGACTATCTAGGTTATCTAGCGGCCACTTGGACTATGTAGGCTAACTAGGGTGCCCTTGAATGATCGAGGTTACCTAGCGGGTACTAGAATTATCTAGGTTAACTAGCGGGCACTTGCACTATCAGGGTTACCTAGCGGGCACTTGAACTATGTACGTTCCCTAGCGGGCACTTGGACTATGTATGTTCCCTAGCGGGCACTTGGACAATCTATGTTAACTAGCGGGCACTTGGAATATGTAGGTTAACTAGCGGACACTTGCACTATGTCGGTTGCCTAGCAGGCATTTGGACTATCTAGGTTAACTAGCGGGCACTTGGACTATCTAGGTTAACTAGCGTGCACTTGGACTATGTAGGTTCCTTAGCGGGCACTTGGACTATCTAGGTTGCCTAGCGGGCACTTGTACTATGTAGGTTAACTAGCGTGCCTTTGGAGTATCTAGGTTACGTAGCGGGCACTTGGTATATAGGTTAACTAGGGGGCATTTGGACTATGTAGGTTAACTAGCGGACACTTACACGATCTAGGTTAACCAGGGGGCCCTTGTACTATGTAGGTTAACTAGCGGGTCCATGGATTATGTAGGTTTACTAGCAGGCACTTGGACTATCTAGGCAAACTAGCGGGCACTTGGACTATGTAGTTTCCCTAGCGGGCATTTGGACTATCTGGGTTACCTAGCGGGCACTTGGACTATCTAGGTTACCTAGCGAGCACTTGGACTATCTAGGTTAACTAGCGGGAACTTAGACTATCTAGGTTACCTAGCGCGCACTTGGACTATCCAGGTTACCTAGCGGTCCCTTGGACTATGTAGGTTACCTAGCGGGCACTTGGACTATCTAGGTTAACGAACGGGCACTTGGACTATGTAGGTAACCTAGCGGGTACTTGGACTGTCTAGGTTACCTAGGGGGCACTTTGACTATCTAGGTTAACTAGCAGATCTTGGACTATGTAGGTTAACTAGCGGGCCCTTGGACTATGTAGGTTAACTAGCGGGCACTTGGACTATCTAGGTTTCCTAGCAGGCACTTGGACTATGTACATACCCTAGCACGCACTTGTACTATCTAGCTTACCTAGCGGGCACTTGGACTATGTACGTCCCCTAGTGGGCACGTGGACTATCTAGGTTAACTAATGGGCACTAGGACTATCTAGGTTAACTAGCGGGCACTTGGACTATCTAGGTTACCTAGCAGGCACTTGGATTATGAAGGATCCCTAGCGGGCACTTGGACTATCTAGGTTAACTAGCGGGCACTTGGACTATGTAGGTTTACTAGCAGGCACTTGGACTATCTAGGTTATCTAGCGGGCACTTGGACTATGTAGGCTAACTAGGGGGCCCTTGAACGATCGAGGTTACCTAGCGGGTACTAGAAATATCTAGGTTAACTAGCGGGCACTTGCACTTTCTAAGTTACCTAGCGGGCACTTGGACTTTGTACGTTCCCTAGCGGGCACTTGGACTATCTATGTTAACTAGCGGGCACTTGGAATATGTAGGTTAACTAGCGGACACTTGCACTATCTAGGTTAACTAGCGTGCACTTGGACTATGTAGGTTCCTTAGCGGGCACTTGGACTATCTAGGTTGCCTAGCGGGCACTTGTACTATGTAGGTTAACGAGAGTGCCCTTGGACTTTCTAGGTTATGTAGCAGGCACTTGGTATATAGGTTAACTAGCGGGCACTTGGACTATGTAGGTTAACTAGCGGACACTTGGACTATCTAGGTTAACTAGCGTGCACTTGGACTATCTAGGTTCCCTAGTGGGCACTTTTACTATCTAGGTTACCTAGCTGGCACTTGGACTATGTAGGTCAACTAGCGGGCCCTTGGACTACCTAGGTTAGCTAACGGGAACTTAGATTATGTAGGTTAACTAGGGGGCACTTGGAATATGTAGGTTAACGAGCGGACACTTGCACTATGTAGGTTAACTAGCGGGCCCATGGACTATCTAGGTTCCCTAAACGGCACTTGGACTATCTAGGTTACCGAACGGGCACTTGGACTATCTAGGTTACCTAGCGGGCACTTGGACTATGTAGGCTAACTAGGGGGCCCTTGGACGATCTAGATTATCTAGCGGGTACTTGAACTATGTAGGTTAACTAGCAGGCACTTGCACTATATAGGTTACCTAGCGGGCTGTTGGACTATGTACGTTCCCTAGCGGGCACTTGGACTATCTATGTTAACTAGCGGGCACATGGAATATGTAGGTTAACTAGCGGACACTTGCACTATGTAGGTTACCTAGCAGGCTCTTGGACTATGTAGGTTAACTAGCGGGCACTAGGACTATCTAGGAAGCCTAGCGGGCTCTTGGACTATGTAGGTTAACTAGTGTGCCCTTGGACTATCTAGGTTACGTAGCGGGCACTTGGTATACAGGTTAAATAGCGGGCACTTGGACTATGTAGGTTAACTAGAGGACACTTGGACTATCTAGGTTAACTAGTGGACCCTTGGACTATGTAGGCTAACTAGCAGGCACTTGGACAATATAAGTTAACTAGCGGGCACTTGGACAATCTAGGTTAACTAGCGGGCACTTGGACTATCAAAGTTAACAAGTGAGCCCTTGGACTATGTAGGTTAACTAGCGGGCCCTTGGACTATCTAGGTTACCTAGCGGGCACTTGGACTATATAGGTTACCTAGCGGGCACTTGGACTATGTAGGTTACCTAGTGGGCACTTGGACTATCTAGGTTAACGAACGGGCACTTGGAATATGCAGGTAACCTAGCGGGCACTTGGACTGGCTAGGTTACCTAGCGGACCTTGGAATATGTGGGTTAACTAGCGGGCCCTTGGACTATGTTGGTTAACTAGCGGGCACTTGGACGATCTAGGTTAACTATAGGGCACTTGGACTATCTAGGTTACCTGGCGGGCACTTGGACTATGTAGGTTCCCAGGCGGGCATTTGGAGTATATAGATAACCTAGAGGGCACTTAGATTTTGTAAGTTACCTAGCGGGTACTTGGACTATCTAGGTTACCTAGCTGGCACTTGAACTATCTACGTTGCCTAGCGTGTTCTTGGAGTATGTAGGTTACCTAGAGGGCTGTTGGACTATCTAGGTTACCAACCAGCCCTTGGACTATGTAGGTTACCTAGTGGGCACTTGGACTATCTAAGTTTCCTAGCAGCACTTTGATTATCTAGGTTAACTAACGGGCACTTGGACTATGTAGGTTGCCTAGCGGTCCCTTGGACTATGTAGGTTCCCTAGCGGGCACTTGGATTATGTAGGTTCCCTATCGGGCACTTGGACTATGTAGGTTAACTAGCGAGCACTTGGACTATCTAGGTTTCCTAGCAGGCACTTGGACTATGTACATACCCTAGCGCGCACTTGGACTATCTAGCTTACCTAGCGGGCACTTGGATTATGAAGGATCCCTAGCAGACACTTGGACTATCTAGGTTAACTAGCGGGCACTTGGACTATATAGGTTAACTAGCGGACACTTGCACGATCTAGGTTAACTAGCGGGCCCTTGCACTATGTAGGTTAACTAGCGGGCCCATGGATTATGTAGGTTTACTAGAGGGCCTTTGGACTATCTAGGTTCCCTAAAGGGCACTTGGGCTATCTAGGTTACCAAACGGGCACTTGGACTATCTAGGTTATCTAGCGGTCACTTGGACTATGTAGGCTAACTAGGGTGCCCTTGAATGATCGAGGTTACCTAGCGGGTACTAGAATTATCTAGGTTAACTAGCGGGCACTTGCACTATCAGGGTTACCTAGCGGGCACTTGGACTATGTACGTTCCCTAGCGGGCACTTGGACTATGTACGTTCCCTAGCGGGCACTTGGACAATCTATGTTAACTAGCGGGCACTTGGAATATGTAGGTTAACTAGCGGACACTTGCACTATGTCGGTTGCCTAGCAGGCATTTGGACTATCTAGGTTAACTAGCGGGCAATTGGACTATCTAGGTTAACTAGCGTGCACTTGGACTATGTAGGTTCCTTAGCGGGCACTTGGACTATCTAGGTTGCCTAGCGGGCACTTGTACTATGTAGGTTAACTAGAGTACCCTTGGAGTATGTAGGTTACGTAGCGGGCACTTGGTATATAGGTTAACTAGGGGGCATTTGGACTATGTAGGTTAACTAGCGGACACTTACACGATCTAGGTTAACCAGCGGGCCCTTGTACTATGTAGGTAAACTAGCGGGTCCATGGATTATGTAGGTTTACTAGCAGGCACTTGGACTATCTAGGCAAACTAGCGGGCACTTGGACTATGTAGTTTCCCTAGCGGGCATTTGGACTATCTGGGTTACCTAGCGGGCACTTGGACTATCTAGGTTACCTAGCGAGCACTTGGACTATCTAGGTTAACTAGCGGGAACTTAGACTATCTAGGTTACCTAGCGCGCACTTGGACTATCCAGGTTACCTAGCGGTCCCTTGGACTATGTAGGTTAGCTAGCGGGCACTTGGACTATCTAGGTTAACGAACGGGCACTTGGAATATGTAGGTAACCTAGCGGGTACTTGTACTGTCTAGGTTACCTAGCGGGCACTTTGACTATCTAGGTTAACTAGCAGATCTTGGACTATGTAGGTTAACTAGCGGGCCCTTGGACTATGTAGGTTAACTAGCGGGCACTTGGACTATCTAGGTTTCCTAGCAGGCACTTGGACTATGTACATACCCTAGCGCGCACTTGTACTATCTAGCTTACCTAGCGGGCACTTGGACTATTTACGTCCCCTAGTGGGCACGTGGACTATCTAGGTTAACTAATGGGCACTAGGACTATCTAGGTTAACTAGGGGGCACTTGGACTATCTAGGTTACCTAGCAGGCACTTGGATTATGAAGGATCCCTAGCGGGCACTTGGACTATCTAGGTTAACTAGCGGGCACTTGGACTATGTAGGTTTACTAGCAGGCACTTGGACTATCTAGGTTATCTAGCGGGCACATGGACTATGTAGGCTAACTAGGGGGCCCTTGAACGATCGAGGTTACCTAGCGGGTACTAGAACTATCTAGGTTAACTAGCGGGCACTTGCACTATCTAAGTTACCTAGCGGGCACTTGGACTATGTACGTTCCCTAGCGGGCACTTGGACTTTGTACGTTCCCTAGCGGGCACTTGGACTATCTATGTTAACTAGCGGGCACTTGGAATATGTAGGTTAACTAGCGGACACTTGCACTATGTCGGTTACCTAGCAGGCATTTGGACTATCTAGGTTAACTAGCGGGCACTTGCACTATCTAGGTTAACTAGCGTGCACTTGGACTATGTAGGTTCCTTAGCGGGCACTTGGACTATCTAGGTTGCCTAGCGGGCACTTGTATTATGTAGGTTAACTAGAGTGCCCTTGGACTTTTTGGTTATGTAGCAGGCACTTGGTATATAGGTTAACTAGCGGGCACTTGGACTATGTAGGTTAACTAGCGGACACTTGGACTATCTAGGTTAACTAGCGTGCACTTGGACTATCTAGGTTCCCTAGTGGGCACTTTTACTATCTAGGTTACCTAGCTGGCACTTGGACTATGTAGGTCAACTAGCGGGCCCTTGGACTACCTAGGTTAGCTAACGGGAACTTAGATTATGTAGGTTAACTAGGGGGCACTTGGAATATGTAGGTTAACTAGCGGACACTTGCACTATGTAGGTTAACTAGCGGGCCCATGGACTATCTAGGTTCCCTAAAGGGCACTTGGACTATCTAGGTTACCGAACGGGCACTTGGACTATCTAGGTTACCTAGCGGGCACTTGGACTATGTAGGCTAACTAGGGGTCCCTTGGACGATCTAGATTATCTAGCGGGTACTTGAACTATGTAGGTTAACTAGCAGGCACTTGCACTATATAGGTTACCTAGCGGGCTGTTGGACTATGTACGTTCCCTAGCGGGCGCTTGGACTATCTATGTTAACTAGCGGGCACATGGAATATGTAGGTTAACTAGCGGACACTTGCACTATGTAGGTTACCTAGCAGGCTCTTGGACTATCTAGGTTAACTAGCGGGCACTAGGACTATCTAGGAAGCCTAGCGGGCTCTTGGACTATGTAGGTTAACTAGTGTGCCCTTGTACTATCTAGGTTACGTAGCGGGCACTTGGTATACAGGTTAAATAGCGGGCACTTGGACTATGTAGGTTAACTAGCGGGCACTTGGACTATCAAAGTTAACAAGTGAGCCCTTGGACTATGTAGGTTAACTAGAGGGCCCTTGGACTATCTAGGTTACCTAGCGGGCACTTGGACTATATAGGTTACCTAGCGGGCACTTGGACTATGTAGGTTACCTAGTGGGCACTTGGACTATCTAGGTTAACGAACGGGCACTTGGAATATGCAGGTAACCTAGCGGGCACTTGGACTGGCTAGGTTACCTAGCGGACCTTGGAATATGTGGGTTAACTAGCGGGCCCTTGGACTATGTTGGTTAACTAGCGGGCACTTGGACGATCTAGGTTAACTATAGGGCACTTGGACTATCTAGGTTACCTAGCGGGCACTTGGACTATGTAGGTTCCCAGGCGGGCATTTGGACTATATAGATAACCTAGCGGGCACTTAGACTTTGTAAGTTACCTAGCGGGCACTTGGACTATCTAGGTTACCTAGCTGGCACTTGAACTATCTACGTTGCCTAGCGTGTTCTTGGAGTATGTAGGTTACCTAGAGGGCTGTTGGACTATCTAGGTTACCAACCAGCCCTTGGACTATGTAGGTTACCTAGTGGGCACTTGGACTATCTAAGTTTCCTAGCAGCACTTTGATTATCTAGGTTAACTAACGGGCACTTGGACTATGTAGTTTGCCTAGCGGTCCCTTGGACTATGTAGGTTCCCTAGCGGTCACTTGGATTATGTAGGTTCCCTATCGGGCACTTGGACTATGTAGGTTAACTAGCGAGCACTTGGACTATCTAGGTTTCCTAGCAGGCACTTGGACTATGTACATACCCTAGCGCGCACTTGGACTATCTAGCTTACCTAGCGGGCACTTGGATTATGAAGGATCCCTAGCGGACACTTGGACTATCTAGGTTAACTAGCGGGCACTTGGACTATGTAGGTTAACTAGCGGACACTTGCACGATCTAGGTTAACTAGCGGGCCCTTGCACTATGTAGGTTAACTAGCGGGCCCATGGATTATGTAGGTTTACTAGCAGGCACTCGGACTATCTAGGCAAACTAGCGGGCACTTGGACTATGTAGTTTCCCTAGCGGGCATTTGGACTATCTGGGTTACCTAGCGGGCACTTGGAGTATCTAGGTTACCTAGCGAGCACTTGGACTATCTAGGTTAATTAGCGGGAACTTAGACTATCTAGGTTACCTAGCGGGCACTTGGACTATCTAGGTTACCTAGCGGTCCCTTGGACTATGTAGGTTACCTAGCGGGCACTTGGACTATCTAGGTTAACGAACGGGCACTTGGACTATGTAGGTAACCTAGCGGGCACTTGGATTGTCTAGGTTACCTAGCGGGCACTTTGACTATCTAGGTTAACTAGCAGATCTTGGACTATGTAGGTTAACTAGCGGGCCCTTGGACTATGTAGGTTAACTAGCGGGCACTTGGACTATCTAGGTTTCCTAGCAGGCACTTGGACTATGTACATACCCTAGCGCGCACTTGGACTATCTAGCTTACCTAGCGGGCACTTGGATTATGAAGGATCCCTAGCGGACACTTGGACTATCTAAGTTAACTAGCGGGCACTTGGACTATGTAGGTTAACTAGCGGACACTTGCACGATCTAGGTTAACTAGCGGGCCCTTGCACTATGTAGGTTAACTAGCGGGCCCATGGATTATGTAGGTTTACTAGCAGGCACTCGGACTATCTAGGCAAACTAGCGGGCACTTGGACTATGTAGTTTCCCTAGCGGGCATTTGGACTATCTAGGTTACCTAGTGAGCACTTGGACTATCTAGGTTAACTAGCAGGAACTGAGAGTATCTAGGTTACCTAGCGGGCACTTGGACTATCTAGGTTACCTAGCGGTCCCTTGCACTATGTAGGTTACCTAGCGGGCACTTGGACTATTTAGGTTAACGAACGGGCACTTGGACCATCTAGGTTTCCTAGCAGGCACTTGGACTATGTACATACCCTAGCCCGCACTTGGACTATCTAGGTTACCTAGCGGGCACTTGGACTATGTAGTTTCCCTAGCGGGCATTTGGACGATTAAGGTTACCAAGCGGGAACTTGGACTATGTAGGTTACCTAGTGGGCACTTGGACTATCTAAGTTACCTAGCAGGCACTTTGATTATCTAGGTTAACTAACGGGCACTTGGACTATGTAGGTTGCCTAGCGGGCACTTGGACTATGTAGGTTCCCTAGCGGGCACTTGGAATATGTAGGTTCACTAGCGGACACTTGCACTATGTAGGCTAACTAGCGGGCCCATGGACTATGTAGGTTTACTAGAGGGCCTTTGGACTATCTAGGTTCCCTAAAGGGCACTTGGGCTATCTAGGTTACCAAACGGGCACTTGGACTATCTAGGTTATCTAGCGGTCACTTGGACTATGTAGGCTAACTAGGGTGCCCTTGAATGATCGAGGTTACCTAGCGGGTACTAGAATTATCTAGGTTAACTAGCGGGCACTTGCACTATCAGGGTTACCTAGCGGGCACTTGGACTATGTACGTTCCCTAGCGGGCACTTGGACTATGTACGTTCCCTAGCGGGCACTTGGACAATCTATGTTAACTAGCGGGCACTTGGAATATGTAGGTTAACTAGCGGACACTTGCACTATGTCGGTTGCCTAGCAGGCATTTGGACTATCTAGGTTAACTAGCGGGCACTTGGACTATCTAGGTTAACTAGCGTGCACTTGGACTATGTAGGTTCCTTAGCGGGCACTTGGACTATCTAGGTTGCCTAGCGGGCACTTGTACTATGTAGGTTAACTAGCGTGCCCTTGGACTATCTAGGTTACGTAGCGGGCACTTGGACTATGTAGGTTAACTAGCGGACACTTGGACTATCTTGGTTAACTAGCGTGCACTTGGACTATCTAGGTTCCCTAGCGGGCACTTTTACTATCTAGGTTACCTAGCTGGCACTTGGACTATGTAGGTCAACTAGCGGCCCTTGGACTACCTAGGTTAGCTAACGGGAACTTAGATTATGTAGGTTAACTAGGGGGCACTTGGAATATGTAGGTTAACTAGCGGACAATTGCACTATGTAGGTTAACTAGAGGGCCCATGGACTATCTAGGTTCCCTAAAGGGCACTTGGACTATCTAGGTTACCGAACGGGCACTTGGACTATCTAGGTTACCTAGCGGGCACTTGGACTATGTAGCTTAACTAGGGGGCCCTTGGACGATCTAGATTATCTAGCGGGTACTTGAACTATGTAGGTTAACTAGCAGGCACTTGCACTATATAGGTTACCTAGCGGGCTGTTGGACTATGTACGTTCCCTAGCTGGCACTTGGACTATCTATGTTAACTAGCGGGCACATGGAATATGTAGGTTAACTAGCGGACACTTGCACTATGTAGGTTACCTAGCAGGCTCTTGGACTATCTAGGTTAACTAGCGGGCACTAGGACTATCTAGGTTGCCTAGCGGGCTATTGGACTATGTAGGTTAACTAGTGTACCCTTGGACTATCTAGGTTACGTTGCGGGCACTTGGTTTACAGGTTAAATAGCGGGCACTTGGACTATGTAGGTTAACTAGAGGACACTTGGACTATCTAGGTTAACTAGTGGACCCTTGGACTATGTAGGCTAACTAGCAGGCACTTGGACAAGCTAGGTTAACTAGCGGGCACTTGGACAATCTAGGTTAACTAGCGGGCACTTGGACTATCAAAGTTAACAAGTGAGCCCTTGGACTATGTAGGTTAACTAGCGGGCCCTTGGACTATCTAGGTTACCTAGCGGGCACTTGGACTATGTAGGTTAAATAGCGAGCACTTGGACTCTAGGTTACCTAGCAGGCACTTGGACTATCTAGGTAACCAGCGGGCCCTTGGACTATGTAGGTTTCCTAGCGGGCACTTGGACTATCTAGGTTAACTAGCGTGCACTTGGACTATGTAGGTTCCTTAGCGGGCACTTGGACTATCTAGGTTGCCTAGCGGGCACTTGTACTATGTAGGTTAACTAGCGTGCCCTTGGACTATCTAGGTTACGTAGCGGGCACTTGGACTATGTAGGTTAACTAGCGGACACTTGGACTATCTTGGTTAACTAGCGTGCACTTGGACTATCTAGGTTCCCTAGCGGGCACTTTTACTATCTAGGTTACCTAGCTGGCACTTGGACTATGTAGGTCAACTAGCGGCCCTTGGACTACCTAGGTTAGCTAACGGGAACTTAGATTATGTAGGTTAACTAGGGGGCACTTGGAATATGTAGGTTAACTAGCGGACAATTGCACTATGTAGGTTAACTAGCGGGCCCATGGACTATCTAGGTTCCCTAAAGGGCACTTGGACTATCTAGGTTACCGAACGGGCACATGGACTATCTAGGTTACCTAGCGGGCACTTGGACTATGTAGGCTAACTAGGGGGCCCTTGGACGATCTAGATTATCTAGCGGGTACTTGAACTATGTAGGTTAACTAGCAGGCACTTGCACTATATAGGTTACCTAGCGGGCTGTTGGACTATGTACGTTCCCTAGCTGGCACTTGGACTATCTATGTTAACTAGCGGGCACATGGAATATGTAGGTTAACTAGCGGACACTTGCACTATGTAGGTTACCTAGCAGGCTCTTGGACTATCTAGGTTAACTAGCGGGCACTAGGACTATCTAGGTTGCCTAGCGGGCTGTTGGACTATGTAGGTTAACTAGTGTACCCTTGGACTATCTAGGTTACGTAGCGGGCACTTGGTTTACAGGTTAAATAGCGGGCACTTGGACTATGTAGGTTAACTAGAGGACACTTGGACTATCTAGGTTAACTAGTGGACCCTTGGACTATGTAGGCTAACTAGCAGGCACTTGGACAAGCTAGGTTAACTAGCGGGCACTTGGACAATCTAGGTTAACTAGCGGGCACTTGGACTATCAAAGTTAACAAGTGAGCCCTTGGACTATGTAGGTTAACTAGCAGGCCCTTGGACTATCTAGGTTACCTAGCGGGCACTTGGACTATGTAGGTTAAATAGCGAGCACTTGGACTCTAGGTTACCTAGCGGGCACTTGGACTATCTAGGTAACCAGCGGGCCCTTGGACTATGTAGGTTTCCTAGCGGGCACTTGGACTATCTAGGTTAACGAACGGGCACTTGGACTATGTAGGTTACCTAGCGGGCAATGGACTATGTAGGATCCCTATTGGACATTTGGACTACTTTGGTTACCTAGCGGGCACTTGGACTATCTACGTTAACTAGCGGGCACTTGGACTATCTAGGTCAACTAGCGGGCCCTTGTACTATGTAGGTTAACTAGCAAGCACTTGGACTATCTAGGTTAACTAGCGGACCTTGGAATATGTGGGTTAACTAGCGGGCCCTTGGACTATGTTGGTTAACTAGCGGGCACTTGGACGATCTAGGTTAACTATAGGGCACTTGGACTATCTAGGTTACCTAGCGGGCACTTGGACTATGTAGGTTCCCAGGCGGGCATTTGGACTATATAGATAACCTAGCGGGCACTTAGACTTTGTAAGTTACCTAGCGGGCACTTGGACTATCTAGGTTACCTAGCTGGCACTTGAAATATCTACGTTGCCTAGCGGGTTCTTGGAGTATGTAGGTTACCTAGAGGGCTGTTGGACTATCTAGGTTACCAACCAGCCTTTGGACTATGTAGGTTACCTAGTGGGCACTTGGACTATCTAAGTTTCCTAGCAGCACTTTGATTATCTAGGTTAACTAACGGGCACTTGGACTATGTAGGTTGCCTCGCGGTCCCTTGGACTATGTAGGTTCCCTAGCGGGCACTTGGATTATGTAGGTTCCCTATCGGGCACTTGGACTATGTAGGTTAACTAGCGAGCACTTGGACTATCTAGGTTTCCTAGCAGGCACTTGGACTATGTACATACCCTAGCGCGCACTTGGACTATCTAGCTTACCTAGCGGGCACTTGGATTATGAAGGATCCCTAGCGGACACTTGGACTATCTAGGTTAACTAGCGGGCACTTGGACTATGTAGGTTAACTAGCGGACACTTGCACGATCTAGGTTAACTAGCGGGCCCTTGCACTATGTAGGTTAACTAGCGGGCCCATGGATTATGTAGGTTTACTAGCAGGCACTCGGACTATCTAGGCAAACTAGCGGGCACTTGGACTATGTAGTTTCCCTAGAGGGCATTTGGACTATCTAGGTTACCTAGCGGGCACTTGGACTATCTAGGTTACCTAGTGAGCACTTGGACAATCTAGGTTAACTAGCGGGAACTTAGAGTATCTAGGTTACCTAGCGGGCACTTGGACTATCTAGGTTACCTAGCAGTCCCTTGGACTATGTAGGTTACCTAGCGGGCACTTGGACTATTTAGGTTAACGAACGGGCACTTGGACCATCTAGGTTTCCTAGCAGGCACTTGGACTATGTACATACCCTAGCCTGGCACTTGGACTATCTAGGTTACCTAGCGGGCACTTGGACTATGTAGTTTCCCTAGCGGGCATTTGGACGATTAAGGTTACCAAGCGGGAACTTGGACTATGTAGGTTACCTAGTGGGCACTTGGACTATCTAAGTTACCTAGCAGGCACTTTGATTATCTAGGTTAACTAACGGGCACTTGGACTATGTAGGTTGCCTAGCGGGCACTTGGACTATGTAGGTTCCCTAGCGGGCACTTGGAATATGTAGGTTCACTAGCGGACACTTGCACTATGTAGGCTTACTAGCGGGCCCATGGACTATGTAGGTTTACTAGAGGGCCTTTGGACTATCTAGGTTCCCTAAAGGGCACTTGGGCTATCTAGGTTACCAAACGGGCACTTGGACTATCTAGGTTATCTAGCGGTCACTTGGACTATGTAGGCTAACTAGAGTGCCCTTGAATGATCGAGGTTACCTAGCGGGTACTAGAATTATCTAGGTTAACTAGCGGGCACTTGCACTATCAGGGTTACCTAGCGGGCACTTGGACTATGTACGTTCCCTAGCGGGCACTTGGACTATGTACGTTCCCTAGCGGGCACTTGGACAATCTATGTTAACCAGCGGGCACTTGGAATATGTAGGTTAACTAGCGGACACTTGCACTATGTCGGTTGCCTAGCAGGCATTTGGACTATCTAGGTTAACTAGCGGGCACTTGGTCTATCTAGGTTAACTAGCGTGCACTTGGACTATGTAGGTTCCTTAGCGGGCACTTGGACTATCTAGGTTGCCTAGCGGGCACTTGTACTATGTAGGTTAACTAGCGTGCCCTTGGACTATCTAGGTTACGTAGCGGGCACTTGGTATATAGGTTAACTAGCGGGCATTTGGACTATGTAGGTTAACTAGCGGACACTTACACGATCTAGGTTAACCAGCGGGCTCTTGTACTATGTAGGTCAACTAGCGGGCCCATGGATTATGTAGGTTTACTAGCAGGCACTTGGACTATCTAGGCAAACTAGCGGGCACTTCGACTATGTAGTTTCCCTAGCGGGCATTTGGACTATCTGGGTTACCTAGCGGGCACTTGGAGTATCTAGGTTACCTAGCGAGCACTTGGACTATCTAGGTTAATTAGCGGGAACTTAGACTATCTAGGTTACCTAGCGGGCACTTGGACTATCTAGGTTACCTAGCGGTCCCTTGGACTATGTAGGTTACCTAGCGGGCACTTGGACTATCTAGGTTAACGAACGGGCACTTGGACTATGTAGGTAACCTAGCGGGCACTTGGAATGTCTAGGTTACCTAGCGGGCACTTTGACTATCTAGGTTAACTAGCAGATCTTGGACTATGTAGGTTAACTAGCGGGCCCTTGGACTATGTAGGTTAACTAGCGGGCACTTGGACTATCTAGGTTTCCTAGCAGGCACTTGGACTATGTACATACCCTAGCGCGCACTTGTACTATCTAGCTTACCTAGCGGGCACTTGGACTATGTACGTCCCCTAGTGGGCACGTGGACTATCTAGGTTAACTAATGGGCACTAGGACTATCTAGGTTAACTAGCGGGCACTTGGACTATCTAGGTTACCTAGCAGGCACTTGGATTATGAAGGATCCCTAGCGGGCACTTGGACTATCTAGGTTAACTAGCGGGCACTTGGACCATGTAGGTTTACTAGCAGGCACTTGGACTATCTAGGTTATCTAGTGGGCACTTGGACTATGTAGGCTAACTAGGGGGCCCTTGAACGATCGAGGTTACCTAGCGGGTACTAGAACTATCTAGGTTAACTAGCGGGCACTTGCACTATCTAAGTTACCTAGCGGGCACTTGGACTATGTACGTTCCCTAGCGGGCACTTGGACTTTGTACGTTCCCTAGCGGGCACTTGTACTATCTATGTTAACTAGCGGGCACTTGGAATATGTAGGTTAACTAGCGGACACTTGCACTATGTCGGTTACCTAGCAGGCATTTGGACTATCTAGGTTAACTAGCGGGCACTTGCACTATCTAGGTTAACTAGCGTGCACTTGGACTATATAGGTTCCTTAGCGGGCACTTGGACTATCTAGGTTGCCTAGCGGGCACTTGTACTATGTATTTTAACTAGAGTGCCCTTGGACTATCTAGGTTACGTAGCAGGCACTTGGTATATAGGTTAACTAGCGGGCATTTGGACTATGTAGGTTAACTAGCGGACACTTGGAATATCTAGGTTAACTAGCGTGCACTTGGACTATCTAGGTTCCCTAGCGGGCACTTTTACTATCTAGGTTACCTAGCTGGCACTTGGACTATGTAGGTCAACTAGCGGGCCCTTGGACTACCTAGGTTAGCTAACGGGAACTTAGATTATGTAGGTTAACTAGGGGGCACTTGGACTATCTAGGTTACCTAGCGGGCACTTGGACTATGTAGGCTAACTAGGGGGCCCTTGGACGATCTAGATTATCTAGCGGGTACTTGAACTATGTAGGTTAACTAGCAGGCACTTGCACTATATAGGTTACCTAGCGGGCAGTTGGACTATGTACGTTCCCTTGCGGGCACTTGGACTATCTATGTTAACTAGCGGGCACATGGAATATGTAGGTTAACTAGCAGACACTTTCACCATGTAGGTTACCTAGCAGGCTCTTGGACTATCTAGGTTAACTAGCGGGCACTAGGACTATCTAGGTTGCCTAGCGGGCTCTTGGACTATGTAGGTTAACTAGTGTGCCCTTGGACTATCTAGGTTACGTAGCGGGCACTTGGTATACAGGTTAAATAGCGGGCACTTGGACTATGTAGGTTAACTAGAGTACTCTTGGACTATCTAGGTTAACTAGTGGACCCATGGACTATGTAGGCTAACTAGCAGGCACTTGGACAATCTAGGTTAACTAGCGGGCACTTGGACAATCTACGTTAACTAGCGGGCACTTGGACTATCAAAGTTAACAAGTGAGCCCTTGGACTATGTAGGTTAACTAGCGGGCCCTTGGACTATCTAGGTTACCTAGCGGGCACTTGGACTATATAGGTTACCTAGCGGGCACTTGGACTATGTAGGTTACCTAGTGGGCACTTGGACTATCTAGGTTAACGAACGGGCACTTGGAATATGCAGGTAACCTAGCGGGCACTTGGACTATCTGGGTTACCTAGCGGGCACTTGGACTATCTAGGTTACCTAGCGAGCACTTGGACTATCTAGGTTAACTAGCGGGAACTTAGACTATCTAGGTTACCTAGCGGGCACTTGGACTATATAGGTTACCTAGCGGTCCCTTGGACTATGTAGGTTACCTAGCGTGCACTTGGAATATCTAGGTTAACGAACGGGCACTTGGACTATGTAGGTAACCTAGCGGGCACTTGGACTGTCTAGGTTACCTAGCGGGCACTTGGACTATGTAGGCTAACTAGGGGGCTCTTGGACGATCTAGATTATCTAGCGGGTACTTGAACTATGTAGGTTAACTAGCATGCACTTGCACTATATAGGTTACCTAGCGGGCAGTTGGACTATGTACGTTCCCTAGCGGGCACTTGGACTATCTATGTTAACTAGCGGGCACATGGAATATGTAGGTTAACTAGCGGACACTTGCACTATGTAGGTTACCTAGGAGGCTCTTGGACTATCTAGGATAACTAGCGGGCACTAGGACTATCTAGGTTGCCTATCGGGCTCTTGGACTATGTAGGTTAACTAGTGTGCCCTTGGACTATCTAGGTTACATAGCGGGCACTTGGTTTACAGGTTAAATAGCGGGCACTTGGACTATGTAGGTTAACTAGAGGACACTTGGACTATCTAGGTTAACTAGTGGACCCTTGGACTATGTAGGCTAACTAGCAGGCACTTGGACAATCTAGGTTAACTAGCGGACACTTGGACAATCTAGGTTAACTAGCGGGCACTTGGACTATCAAAGTTAACAAGTGAGCCCTTGGACTATGTAGGTTAACTAGCGGGCCCTTGGACTATCTAGGTTACCTAGCGGGCACTTGGACTATGTAGGTTAAATAGCGAGCACTTGGACTCTAGGTTACCTAGCGGGCACTTGGACTATCTAGGTAACCAGCGGGCCCTTGGACTATGTAGGTTTCCTAGCGGGCACTTGGACTATCTAGGTTAACGAACGGGCACTTGGACTATGTAGGATCCCTATTGGACATTTGGACTACTTTGGTTACCTAGCGGGCACTTGGACTATCTACGTTAACTAGCGGGCACTTGGACTATCTAGGTCAACTAGCGGGCCCTTGTACTATGTAGGTTAACTAGCAAGCACTTGGACTATCTAGGTTAACTAGCGGACCTTGGAATATGTGGGTTAACTAGCGGGCCCTTGGACTATGTTGGTTAACTAGCGGGCACTTGGACATCTAGGTTAACTATAGGGCACTTGGACTATCTAGGTTACCTAGCGGGCACTTGGACTATGTAGGTTCCCAGGCGGGCATTTGGACTATATAGATAACCTAGCGGGCACTTAGACTTTGTAAGTTACCTAGCGGGCACTTGGACTATCTAGGTTACCTAGCTGGCACTTGAACTATCTACGTTGCCTAGCGTGTTCTTGGAGTATGTAGGTTACCTAGAGGGCTGTTGGACTATCTAGGTTACCAACCAGCCCTTGGACTATGTAGGTTACCTAGTGGGCACTTGGACTATCTAAGTTTCCTAGCAGCACTTTAATTATCTAGGTTAACTAACGGTGCACTTGGACTATGTAGGTTGCCTAGCGGTCCCTTGGACTATGTAGGTTCCCTAGCGGGCACTTGGATTATGTAGGTTCCCTATCGGGCACTTGGACTATGTAGGTTAACTAGCGAGCACTTGGACTATCTAGGTTTCCTAGCAGGCACTTGGACTATGTACATACCCTAGCGCGCACTTGGACTATCTAGCTTACCTAGCGGGCACTTGGATTATGAAGGATCCCTAGCGGACACTTGGACTATCTAGGTTAACTAGCGGGCACTTTGACTATGTAGGTTAACTAGCGGACACTTGCACGTTCTAGGTTAACTAGCGGGCCCTTGCACTATGTAGGTTAACTAGCGGGCCCATGGATTATGTAGTTTTACTAGCAGGCACTCGGACTATCTAGGCAAACTAGCGGGCACTTGGACTATGTAGTTTCCCTAGCGGGCATTTGGACTATCTAGGTTACCTAGTGGGCACTTGGACTATCTAGGTTACCTAGTGAGCACTTGGACTATCCAGGTTAACTAGCGGGAACTTAGAGTATCTAGGTTACGTAGCGGGCACTTGGACTATCTAGGTTACCTAGCGGTCCCTTGGACTATGTAGGTTACCTAGCGGGCACTTGGACTATTTAGGTTAACGAACGGGCACTTGGACCATCTAGGTTTCCTAGCAGGCACTTGGACTATGTACATACCCTAGCCCGCACTTGGACTATCTAGGTTACCTAGCGGGCACTTGGACTATGTAGTTTCCCTAGCGGGCATTTGGACAATTAAGTTTACCAAGCGGGAACTTGGACTATGTAGGTTACCTAGTGGGCACTTGGACTATCTAAGTTACCTAGCAGGCACTTTGATTATCTAGGTTAACTAACGGGCACTTGGACTATGTAGGTTGCCTAGCGGGCACTTGGACTATGTAGGTTCCCTAGCGGGCACTTGGAATATGTAGGTTCACTAGAGGACACTTGCACTATGTAGGTTAACTAGCGGGCCCATGGACTACGTAGGTTTACTAGAGGGCCTTTGGACTATCTAGGTTCCCTAAAGGGCACTTGGGCTATCTAGGTTACCAAACGGGCACTTCAACTATCTAGGTTATCTAGCGGTCACTTGGACTATGTAGGCTAACTAGGGTGCCCTTGAACGATCGAGGTTACCTAGCGGGTACTAGAATTATCTAGGTTAACTAGCGGGCACTTGCACTATCTAAGTTACCTAGCGGGCACTTGGACTATGTACGTTCCCTAGCGGGCACTTGGACTATGTACCTTCCCTAGCGGGCACTTGGACAATCTATGTTAATTAGCGGGCACTTGGAATATGTAGGTTTACTAGTGGACACTTGCACTATGTCGGTTACCTCGCAGGCATTTGGACTATCTTGGTTAACTAGCGGGCACTTGCACTATCTAGGTTAACTAGCGTGCACTTGGACTATGTAGGTTCCTTAGGGGGCACTTGGACTATCTAGGTTGCCTAGCGGGTAGTAGAACTATCTAGGTTAACTAGCGGGCAGTTGCACTATCTAAGTTACCTAGCGGCCACTTGGACTATCTATGTTAACTAGCGGACACTTGGAATATGTATGTTAACTAGCGGACACTTGTACTATGTAGGTTACCTAGCAGGCACTTGGATTATCTAGGTTAAGTAGCGGGCACTTGGACTATCTAGGTTAACTAGCGTGCACTTGGACTATGTAGGTTCCTTAGCGGGCACTTGGACTATCTAGGTTGCCTAGCGGGCACTTGTACTATGTAGGTTAACTAGAGTGCCCTTGGACTATCTAGGTTACGTAGCAGGCAATTGGTATATAGGTTAACTAGCGGGCATTTGGACTATGTAGGTTAACTAGCAGACACTTACACGATCTAGGTTAACCAGCGGGCCCTTGTACTATGTAGGTTAACTAGCGGGCCCATGGATTATGTAGGTTTACTAGCAGGCACTTGGACTATCTAGGCAAACTAGCGGGCACTTGGACTATGTAGTTTCCCTAGCGGGCATTTGGACTATCTGGGTTACCTAGAGGGCACTTGGACTATCTAGGTTACCTAGCGGGCACTTGGACTATCTAGGTTACCTAGCGGTCCCTTGGACTATGTAGGTTACCTAGCGGGCACTTGGACTATCTAGGTTAACGAACGGGCACTTGGACTATGTAGGTAACCTAGCGGGCACTTGGACTGTCTAGGTTACCTAGCGGGCACTTTGAATATCTAGGTTAACTAGCAGATCTTGGTCTATGTAGGTTAACTAGCGGGACCTTGGACTATGTAGGTTAACTAGCGGGCACTTGGACTATCTTGGTTTCCTAGCAGGCACTTGGACTATGTACATACCCTAGCGCGCACTTGTACTATCTAGCTTACCTAGCGGGCACTTGGACTATGTACGTCCCCTAGTGGGCACGTGGACTATATAGGTTAACTAATGGGCACTAGGACTATCTAGGTTAACTAGCGGGCACTTGGACTATCTAGGTTACCTAGCAGGCACTTGGACTATCTAGGTTATCTAGCGGGCACTTGGACTATGTAGGCTAACTAGGGGGCCCTTGAACGATCGAGGTTACCTAGCGGGTACTAGAACTATCTAGGTTAGCTAGCGGGCACTTGCACTATCTAAGTTACCTAGCGGGCACTTGGACTATGTACGTTCCCTAGCGGGCACTTGGACTTTGTACGTTCCCTAGCAGGCACTTGGACTATCTATGTTAACTAGCGGGCACTTGCACTATGGCGGTTACCTCGCAGGCATTTGGACTATCTAAGTTAACTAGCGGGCACTTGCACTATCTAGGTTAACTAGCGTGCACTTGGACTATGTAGGTTCCTTAGGGGGCACTTGGACTATCTAGGTTGCCTAGCGGGTAGTAGAACTATCTAGGTTAACTAGCGGGCAGTTGCACTATCTAAGTTACCTAGCGGCCACTTGGACTATCTATGTTAACTAGCGGGCACTTGGAATATGTATGTTAACTAGCGGACACTTGTACTATGTAGGTTACCTAGCAGGCACTTGGATTATCTAGGTTAAGTAGCGGGCACTTGGACTATCTAGGTTAACTAGCGTGCACTTGGACTATGTAGGTTCCTTAGCGGGCACTTGGACTATCTAGGTTGCCTAGCGGGCACTTGTACTATGTAGGTTAACTAGAGTGCCCTTGGACTATCTAGGTTACGTAGCAGGCAATTGGTATATAGGTTAACTAGCGGGCATTTGGACTATGTAGGTTAACTAGCAGACACTTACACGATCTAGGTTAACCAGCGGGCCCTTGTACTATGTAGGTTAACTAGCGGGCCCATGGATTATGTAGGTTTACTAGCAGGCACTTGGACTATCTAGGCAAACTAGCGGGCACTTGGACTATGTAGTTTCCCTAGCGGGCATTTGGACTATCTGGGTTACCTAGAGGGCACTTGGACTATCTAGGTTACCTAGCGGGCACTTGGACTATCTAGGTTACCTAGCGGTCCCTTGGACTATGTAGGTTACCTAGCGGGCACTTGGACTATCTAGGTTAACGAACGGGCACTTGGACTATGTAGGTAACCTAGCGGGCACTTGGACTGTCTAGGTTACCTAGCGGGCACTTTGAATATCTAGGTTAACTAGCAGATCTTGGTCTATGTAGGTTAACTAGCGGGACCTTGGACTATGTAGGTTAACTAGCGGGCACTTGGACTATCTTGGTTTCCTAGCAGGCACTTGGACTATGTACATACCCTAGCGCGCACTTGTACTATCTAGCTTACCTAGCGGGCACTTGGACTATGTACGTCCCCTAGTGGGCACGTGGACTATATAGGTTAACTAATGGGCACTAGGACTATCTAGGTTAACTAGCGGGCACTTGGACTATCTAGGTTACCTAGCAGGCACTTGGACTATCTAGGTTATCTAGCGGGCACTTGGACTATGTAGGCTAACTAGGGGGCCCTTGAACGATCGAGGTTACCTAGCGGGTACTAGAACTATCTAGGTTAGCTAGCGGGCACTTGCACTATCTAAGTTACCTAGCGGGCACTTGGACTATGTACGTTCCCTAGCGGGCACTTGGACTTTGTACATTCCCTAGCAGGCACTTGGACTATCTATGTTAACTAGCGGGCACTTGCACTATGGCGGTTACCTCGCAGGCATTTGGACTATCTAAGTTAACTAGCGGGCACTTGCACTATCTAGGTTAACTAGCGTGCACTTGGACTATGTAGGTTCCTTAGCGGGCACTTGGACTATCTAGGTTGCCTAGCGGGTACTAGAACTATCTAGGTTAACTAGCGGGCAGTTGCACTATCTAAGTTACCTAGCGGCCACTTGGACTATCTATGTTAACTAGCGGGCACTTGGAATATGTAGGTTAACTAGCGGACACTTGCACTATGTAGGTTACCTAGCAGGCACTTGGACTATCTAGGTTAAGTAGCGGGCACTTGGACTATCTAGGTTAACTAGCGTGCAATTGGACTATGTAGGTTCCTTAGCGGGCACTTGGACTATCTAGGTTGCCTAGCGGGCACTTGTACTATGTAGGTTAACTAGAGTTCCCTTGGACTATCTAGGTTACGTAGCAGGCACTTGGTATATAGGTTAACTAGCGGGCACTTGGACTATGTAAGTTAACTAGCGGACACATGGACTATCTAGGTTAACTAGCGTGCACTTGGACTATCTAGGTTCCTTAGCGGGCACTTTTACTATCTAGGTTACCTAGCTGGCACTTGGACTATGTAGGTCAACTAGCGGGCCCTTGGACTACCTAGGTTAGCTAACGGGAACTTAGATTATGTAGGTTAACTAGGGGGCAGTTGGAATATGTAGGTTAACTAGCGGACACTTGCACTATGTAGGTTAACTAGCTGGCCCATGGACTATCTAGGTTCCCTAAAGGGCACTTGGACTATCTAGGTTACCGAACGGGCACTTGGACTATCTAGGTTACCTAGCGGGCACTTGGACTATGTAGGCTAACTAGGGGGCCCTTGGACGATCTAGATTATCTAGCTGGTACTTGAACTATCTAGGTTAACTAGCAGGCACTTGCACTATATAGGTTACCTAGTGGGCTGTTGGACTATGTACGTTCCCTAGCGGGCACTTGGACTATTTATGTTAATTAGCGGGCACATAGAATATGTAGGTAACTAGCGGACACTTGCACTATGTAGGTTACCTAGCAGGCTCTTGGACTATCTAGGTTAACTAGCGGGCACTAGGACTATCTAGGTTGCCTAGCGGGCTCTTGGACTATGTACGTTAACTAGCGTGCCCTTGGACTATCTAGGTTACGTAGCGGGCACTTGGTATATAGGTTAACTAGCGGGCACTTGGACTATGTAGGTTAACTAGAGGACACTTGGACAATCTAGGTTAACTAGTGGACCCTTGGACTATGTAGGTTAACTAGCAGGCACTTGGACAATCTAGGTTAACTAGCGGGCACTTGGACAATCTAGGTTAACTAGCGGGCACTTGGACTATCAAAGTTAACAAGTGAGCCCTTGGACTATGTAGGTTAACTAGCGGGCCCTTGGACTATCTAGGTTACCTAGCGGGCACTTGGACTATATAGGTTACGTAGCGGGCACTTGGACTATGTAGGTTACCTAGTGGGCACTTGGACTATCTAGGTTAACGAACGGGCACTTGGAATATGCAGGTAACCTAGCGGGCACTTGGACTGTCTAGATTACCTAGCGGGCACTTGGACTATGTAGGTTAACTAGCTGGCCCATGGACTATCTAGGTTCCCTAGCGGGCACTTGGATTATGTAGGTTCCCTATCGGGCACTTGGATTATGTAGGTTCCCTATCGGGCACTTGGACTATGTAGGTTAACTACCGGGCATTTGGACTATCTAGGTTAACGAACGGGCACTTGGACTATGTAGGTAACCTAGCGGGCACTTGGACTGTCTACGTTACCTAGCGGGCACTTGAACTATCTATGTTACCTAGCGGGTACTTGGACAATGTCGGTTAACTAGCGGGCTGTTGGATTATCTAGGTTACCTAGTGGACCTTGGACTATGTAGGTTAACTAGCGGGCACTTGGACTATGTACGTCCCCTAGTGGGCACTTCGACTATCCAGGTTAAGTAATGGGCACTAGGACTGGCTAGGTTAACTAGCGGGCACTTGGACTATCTAGGTTACCTAGTGGACCTTGGACTATGTAGGTTAACTAGCGGGCACTTGGACTATGTATGTCCCCTAGTGGGAACTTGAAATATGTAGGTTACCTAGCATTCACTTGGACTATCTAGGTTACCTAGCGGGCACTTGAACTATCTACCTTAACTAGCAGGACTTGGACAATGTCGGTTAACTAGCGGGCTGTTGGACTATCTAGGTTACCTAGAGGGCACTTGGACTATCTAGGTTAACTAACGGGCTCTAGGACTATCTAGGTTAACTACCGGGCACTTGGACTATGTAGGTTACCTAGCGGGAACTTGGACTATCTAGGTTACCTAATGGGCACTTGGACTATGTAGGTTCCTAGCGGGCATTTTGACTATATATGTTACCTAGCGGGCACTTGAAATATGTAGGTTACCTAGCATTCACTTGTACTATCTAGGTAACTTAGCGGGCACTTGAACTATCTACGTTACCTAGCGGGTACTTGGACAATGTCGGTTAACTAGCGGGCTGTTGGACTATCTAGGTTACCTAGTGGACCTTGGACTATGTAGGTTAACTAGCGGGCACTTGGACTATGTACGTCCCCTAGTGGGCACTTCGACTATCCAGGTTAACTAATGGGCACTAGGACTAGCTAGGTTAACTAGCGGGCACTTGGACTATCTAGGTTACCTAGCAGGCACTTGGATTATGAAGGATCCCTAGCGGGCACGTGGACTATCTAGGTTACCTAGCGGGTACGTGGACTATGTAGGTTAACTAGCGCACACGTGCACGTTCTAGGTTAACTAGCGGGCCCTTGCACTATGTAGGTTAACTAGCGGTCCCATGGATTATGTAGGTTTACTAGCAGGCACTTGGACTATCTAGGTTAACTAGCGGGCACTTGGAAAATTTAGTTTCCCTAGCAGACATTTGGACTATTTAGGTTACCATCGGGAACTTAGACTATGTAGTTTACCTAGCGGGCACTTGGAATATCTAGGTTATCTAGCAGGAACTTTGACTATCTAGGTTAACTAACGGGCACTTGGACTTTGTAAGTTCCCTAGCAGGCACTTGGACTATGTTGGTTCCCTAGCGGGCACTTGGATTATGTAGGTTCCCTATAGGGCATTTGGATTATGTAGGTTCCCTATCGGGCACTTGGACTATGTAGGTTAACTAGCAGGCACTTGGATTATAAAGAATCCCTAGCGGGCACTTGGACTATCTAGGTTACCTAGCGGGTACGTGGACTATGTAGGTTAACTAGCGGACACGTGCACGTTCTAGGTTAACTAGGGGGCCCTTGCACTATGTAGGTTAACTAGCGGGCCCATGGATTATGTAGGTTTACTAGCAGGCACTTGGACAATCTAGGTTAACTAGCGGGCACTTGGACTATGTAAGTTGACTAGCGGGCACTGGGACTATGTAGGTTACCTAGCGGGCACTTGGATTATGTAGGTTCCCTATCGCGCACTTGGATTATGTAGGTTCCCTATCGGGCACTTGGACTATGTAGGTTAACTAGCAGGCACTTGGATTATGAAGGATCCCTAGCGGGCACTTGGACTATCTAGGTTACCTAGCGGGTACGTGGACTATGTAGGTTAACTAGCGGACACGTGCACGTTCTAGGTTAACTAGCGGGCCCTTGCACTATGTAGGTTAAGGAACGGGCACTTGGACTATGTAGGTTACCTAGCGGGCACTTGGACTATGTAGGATCCCTATGGGACATTTGTACTACGTAGGTTAACTAACGGGCACTTTGACTATCTAGGTTAACTAGCGGGCACTTGGATTATCTAGGTCAACTAGCGGGCCCTTGTACTATGTAGGTTAACTAGCGGGCACTTGGACTATCTAGGTTAACTAGCGTACCTTGGACTATGTAGGTTAACAAGCGGGCCCTTGGACTATGTAGGTTAACTAGCGGGCACTTGGACTATGTAGGTTTCCTAGCAGGCACTCGGACTATGTACATACCCTAGCGCGCACTGGACTATCTAGGTTACCTAGCGGGCACTTGGACTATGTACGTCCCCTAGTGGGCACTTGGACTATCTAGGTTAACTAATGTGCACTAGGACTATCTAGGTTAACTTGCGGGCACTTGGACTATCTAGGTTACCTAGCAGGCACTTGGATTATGAAGGATCCCTAAAGGGCACTAGGACTATCTAGGTTACCTAGCGGGCACTTGGACTATGTAGGTTATCTAGCGGGCACTTGGACTATTTAGGATCCCTATCGGACATTTGTACTACTTAGGTTAACTAGCGGGCACTTTGACTATCTAGGTTAACTAGCGGGCACTTGGTCTATCTAGGTCAACTAGCGGGCCCTTGTACTATGTAGGTTAACTAACGGGCACTTGGACTATCTAGGTTAACTAGCGGACCTTGGACCATGTAGGTTAACAAGCGGTCCCTTGGACTATGTAGGTTAACTAGCGGGCACTTGGTCTATCTAGGTTTCCTAGCAGGCACTCAGACTATGTACATACCCTAGCGCGCACTGGACTATCTAGGATACCTAGCGGGCACTTGGACTATGTACGTCCCCTAGTGGGCACTTGGACTATCTAGGTTAACTAACGTGCACTAGGACTATCTAGGTTAACTAGCGGGCACTTGGATTATCTAGGTTACCTAGCAGGCACTTGGATTATGAAGGATCCCTAAAGGGCACTAGGACTATCTAGGTTACCTAGCGGGCACATGGACTATGTAGGTTAACTAGCGGACACTTGCATGATCTAGGTTAACTAACGGGCCCTTGCACTATGTAGGTTAACTAGCGGGCCCATGGATTATGTAGGTTTACCAGCAGGCACTTGGACTATCTAGGTTAACTAGGGGGCACTAGGACAATGTAGGTTACCTAGCGGGCACTTGGACTATCTAGGTTACCTGGGGGAACTTGGACTATGTAGGTTAACTAGTGGGCACTTGGACTATCCAAGTTACCTAGCAGGCACTTGGACTATGTACGTTCCCTAGCGGGCACTTGGACTATCTACGTTACCTAGCAGGCACTTGGACTATGTACGTTAACTAGCATGCACTTGGAATATCTAGGTTTCTTAGCGGGTACTTGGACTATGTAGGGTAACTAGCGGACCCTTGGACTATGTAGATTAATTAGCGGCACGTGGACTATCTAGGTTAAGTAGCGGGCGCTTGGACTATGTGGGTTCCCTAGCTGGCATTTGGACTATATAGGTTACCTAGCGGGCACTTGGACTATTTAGGTTACCTAGCGAGCACTTGGACTACAGGTTACCAAGCGGGCCCTTGGACTATGTAGGTTTCCTAGCGGGCACTTGGACTATCTAGGTTAACGAAGGGGCACTTAGACTATGTAGGTACCCTAGCGGGCACTTGGACTATCTAGGTTAACGAAGGGGCACTTAGACTATGTAGGTACCCTAGCGGGTACTTGGACAGTCTAGGTTACCTAGCTGGTACATGGATTATGTAGGTCTACTAAAGGGCCCTTGGACTATCTAGGTTAGCTAACGGGCAATTAGATTATGTAGGTTACCTAGCGCGCACTTGGAGTATGTAGGCTAACTAGGGGGCCTTTGGACGATCTATGTTACCTAGCGGGTACTTGAACTATCTAGGTTAACTAGCGAGCACTTGCACTATCTAGGTTACCTAGTGGGCACTTGGACTATGTAAGTTCCCTAGCGGGCACTTGGACTGTCTATGTTAACTAGCGGGCACTTGGAATATGTAGGTTAACTACCGGACACTTGCACTATGTAGGTTACCTAGCAGGCACTTGGACTATCTAGGTTAACTAGCGGGCACTTGGACTATGTAGGTTTCCTAGCAGGCACTTGGACTATCTTGGTTACCTAGCGGGCACTTGGACTATGTACGTTCCCTAGCGGCGCTTGGACTATCTATGTTAACTAGCGGGCACTTGGACTTTGTAGGTTACCTAGCAGGCATTTGGACTATGTAGGATCCCTAGCGGGCACTTGAACTATGTAGGTTACCTAGCGGACACTTGGACTATCTAGGTTACCAAGCGGGCCCTTGGACTATGTAGGTTTCCTAGCGAGCACTTGGAGTATCTAGGTTAACGAACGGGCACTTTGACTATCTAGGTTAACTAACGGGCACTTGGACTATCTAGGTTATCTAGCGGGCCCTTGGACTATGTAGGTTAATAGCGGGCCCTTGGACTATGTAAGTTAATTAGCGGGCACTGGGACGATCTAGGTTAATGAGCGGGCACTTGGACTATCTAGGTAAGCGAACGGGCACTTGGACTGTGTAGGTTACGTAGCTGACACTTGGACTATCTATGTTAGCTAATGGGCACTTGGACGATCTAGGTTACCTAGCGGGTACTTGAACTATCTAGGTTAACTAGCGGGCACTTGCACTATCTAGGTTACCTCGTGGGCACTTGGACTATGTAAGTTCCCTAGCGGGAATTTGGACTGTCTATGTTACCTAGCGGGTTCTTGGACAATATTGGTTAACTAGCAGGCTGTTGGACTATCTAGGTTAACTAGCGGGCACTTGGACTATGTAGGTTAACTAGCGGGCACTTGGACGATCTAGGTTAACTAGCGGGCACTTGGACTATCTAGGTTAACTAGCGGTCACTCGGACTATGTAGGTATCCTAGCGGGAATTGGACTATCTAGGTTACCTAACGGGCACTTGGACTATGTAGGTTCCTAGCGGCCACTTGGGCTATCTAGGTTAACTAGCGGGCGCTTGAACTATGTAAGTTAATTAGCGGGCAATTGGATGATCTAGGTTAACTAGCGGGCACTTGGACTATCTACGTTAACTAGCGGGCACTTGGACTATGCAGGTTCCCTAGCGGGCATTTTGACTATATACGTTACATAGCGGCACTTGAAATATGTAGGTTACCTAGCATTCACTTGGACTATCTAGGTTACCTAGCGGGCACTTGAACTATCTACGTTACCTAGCGGGTACTTGGACAATGACGGTTAACTAGCGGGCTGTTGGACTATCTAGGTTACATAGCGGACACTTGGACCATCTAGGTTAACTAACGGGCACTTGGACTATGTAGGTTCCCTAGCGGGAACTTGAAATATGTAGGTTGCCTAGCATTCACTTGGATTATCTAGGTTACCTAGCGGGCACTTGAACTATCTACGTTAACTAGCGGGACTTGGACAATGTCGGTTAACTAGCGGGCTTTTGGACTATCTAGGTTACCTAGTGTACACTTGGACTATCTAGGTTAACTAATGGGCACTAGGACTATCTAGGTTAACTAGCGGGCACTTGGACTATGTAGGTTACCTAGCGGGAACTTGGACTATCTAGGTTACCTAACGGGCACTTGGACTATGTAGGTTCCTAGCGGGCATTTTGAATATATATGGTACCTAGCGGGCACTTGAAATATGTAGGTTACCTAGCGTTCACTTGTACTATCTAGTTTACCTAGCGGGCACTTGAACTATCTACGTTACCTAGCGGGTACTTGGACAATGTCGGTTAACTAGTGGGCTGTTGGACTATCTAGGTTACCTAGTGGACACTTGGACTATCTAGGTTAACTAATGGGCACTAGGACTATCTAGGTTAACTAGCGGGCACTTGGACTATGTAGGTTACCTAGCGGGAACTTGGACTATCTAGGATACCTAACGGGCACTTGGACTATGTAGGTTCCTAGCGGGCATTTTGAATATATATGGTACCTAGCGGGCACTTGAAATATGTAGGATACCTAGCATTCACTTGTACTATCTAGTTTACCTAGCGGGCACTTGAACTATCTACGTTACCTAGCGGGTACTTGGACAATGTCGGTTAACTAGCGGGCTGTTGGACTATCTAGGTTACCTAGTGGACACGTGGACCATCTAGGTTAACTAACGGGCACTTGGACTATGTAGGTTCCCTAGGGGGCACTTGGACTAAGTACGTTTCCTAGCGTGCACTTGGACTATCTAGGTTACCTAGCGGGCCCTTGGACTATGTACGTTCCCTAGCGGCGTTTGGACTATCTATGTTAACTAGCGGGCACTTGGACTTTGTAGGTTACCTAGCGGGCATTTGGACTATGTAGGATCCCTAGCGGGGCACTTGAACTATGTAGGTAACCTTGCGGGCACTTGGGCTATCTAGGTTAACTAGCGGGCACTTGGACTATGTAGGTTTCCTAGCAGGCACTTTTACTATCTAGGTTACCTAGCGGGCACTCGGACTATGTACGTTCCCTAGCGGCGCTTGGACTATCTATGTTAACTAGCGGGCACTTGGACTTTGTAGGTTACCTAGCAGGCATTTGGATTATGTAGGATCCCTAGCGGGCACTTGAACTATGTAGGTTACCTAGCGGGCACTTGGACTATCTAGGTTAACTAATGGGCACGAGGACTATCTAGGTTACCTAGCGGGCACTTGAACTATCTACGTTACCTAGCGGGCACTTGGACTATGTAGGTTAACTAGCAGCACTTGGATTATCTAGGATACCTAGCGGGCACTTGGACTATCTAGGTTAACTAACGGGCACTTGGACTATCTAGGTTATCTAGCGGGCCCTTGGACTATGTAGGTTAATAGCGGGCCCTTGGACTATGTAAGTTAATTAGCGGGCACTTGGACGATCTAGGTTAATGAGCGGACACTTGGACTATCTATGTTAGCTAATGGGCACTTGGACTATCTAGTTTACCTAGCGGGCACTTGGACTATGTAGGTTACCTAGCGGGCACTTGGACTATCTAGGTTACCTAACGGGCAATTGGACTATCTAGGTTTCGTTCGGGCACTTGGACTATGTAGGTTAACTAGCAGAACTTGGAGGATCTAGGTTAACTAGCGGGCACTTGGACTATCTAGGTTAACTAGAGGGGCCTTGGACTATCTAGGTTAACTAGCGGGCCCTTGGACTATGTAGGTTAACTAGCGGGCACTTGGACGATCTAGGTTAACTAGCGGGCACTTGGACTATCTAGGATAACTAGCGGTCACTCGGACTATGTAGGTATCCTAGCGGGACCTTGGACTATCTAGGTTACTTAACGGGCACTTGGACTATGTAGGTTCCTAGCGGCCACTTGGGCTATCTAGGTTAACTAGCGGGCCCTTGAACTATATAAGTTAATTAGCGGGCAATTGGACGATCTAGGTTAACTAGCGGGCACTTGGACTATCTAGGTTAACTAGCGGGCACTTGGACTATGAAGGTCCCCTAGGGGGCATTTTGACTATATATGTTACCTAGCGGTCACTTGAAATATGTAGGTCACCTAGCATTCACTTGGACTATCTAGGTTACCTAGCGGGCACTTGAACTATCTACGTTAACTAGCAGGACTTGGACAATGTCGGTTACCTAGGGGGCTGTTGGACTATCTAGGTTACCTAGAGGGCACTTGGACTATCTAGGTTAACTAACGGGCTCTAGGACTATCTAGGTTAACTAGCGGGCACTTGGACTATGTAGGTTACCTAGCGGGAACTTGGACTATCTAGGTTACCTAACGGGCACTTGGACTATGTAGGTTCCTAGCGGGCATTTTGACTATATATGTTACCTAGCGGGCACTTGAAATATGTAGGTTACCTAGCATTCACTTGTACTATCTAGGTAACTTAGCGGGCACTTGAACTATCTACGTTACCTAGCGGGTACTTGGACAATGTCGGTTAACTAGCGGGCTGTTGGACTATCTAGGTTACCTAGTGGACACTTGGAACATCTAGGTTAACTAACGGGCACTTGGACTATGTAGGTTACCTAGCGGGCACTTTAAATATGTAGGTTACCTAGCATTCACTTGGATTATCTAGGTTACCTAGCGGGCACTTGAACTATCAATGTTACCTAGCGGGTTCTTGGACAATGTTGGTTAACTAGCGGGCTATTGGACTATCTAGGTTAACTAGCGGGCACTTGTACTATGTAGGTTAACTAGCGGGCACTTGGACGATCTAGGTTAACTAGCGAGCACTTGGACTATCTAGGTTAACTAGCGGTCACTCGGACTATGTAGGTATCCTAGCGGGAACTTGGACTATCTAGGTTACCTAACGGGCACTTGGACTATGTAGGTTCCTAGCGGCCATGTGGGCTATCTAGGTTAACTTGCGGGACCTTGAACTATGTAAGTTAATTAGCGGGCAATTGGACAATCTAGGTTAACTTGCGGGCACTTGGAATATCTAGGTTAACTAGCGGGCACTTGGACTATGCAGGTTCCCTAGCGGGCATTTTGACTATATACGTTACCTAGCGGGCCCTTTGAAATATGTAGGTTACCTAGCATTCACTTGGACTATCTAGGTTACCTAGCGGCCATTTGAACTATCTACGTTACCTAGCGGGTACTTGGACAATGACGGTTAACTAGCGGGCTGTTGGACTATCTAGGTTACATAGCGGACACTTGGACAATCTAGGTTAACTAATGGGCACTTGGACTATGTAGGTTCCTAGCGGCCACTTGGGCTATCTAGGTTAACTAGCGGGCCCTTGAACTATGTAAGTTAATTAGCGGGCAATTGGATGATCTAGGTTAACTAGCGGGCACTTGGAATATCTAGGTTAACTAGCGGGCACTTGGACTATGCAGGTTCCCTAGCGGGCATTTTGACTATATACGTTACCAAGCGGGCACTTGAAATATGTAGGTTACCTAGCATTCACTTGGACTATCTAGGTTACCTAGCGGGCACTTGAACTATCTACGTTACCTAGCGGGTACTTGGACAATGTCGGTTAACTAGCGGGCTGTTGGACTATCTAGGTTACATAGCGGACACTTGGGCCATCTAGGTTGACTAACGGGCACTTGGACTATGTTGGTTCCCTAGCGGGAACTTGAAATATGTAGGTTACCTAGCATTCACTTGGACTATCTAGGTTACCTAGCGGGCACTTGAACTATCTACGTTAACTAGCGGGACTTGGACAATGTCGGTTAACTAGCGGGCTTTTGGACTATCTAGGTTACCTAGTGTACACTTGGACTATCTAGGTTAACTAATGGGCACTAGGACTATCTAGGCTAACTAGCGGGCACTTGGACTATGTAGGTTACCTAGCGGGAACTTGGACTATCTAGGTTACCTAACGGGCACTTGGACTATGTAGGTTCCTAGCGGGCATTTTGAATATATATGGTACCTAGCGGGCACTTGAAATATGTAGGTAACCTAGCATTTACTTGTACTATCTAGTTTACCTAGCGGGCACTTGAACTATCTACGTTACCTAGCGGGTACTTGGACAATGTCGGTTAACTAGCGGGCTGTTGGACTATCTAGGTTACCTAGTGGACACTTGGACCATCTAGGTTAACTAACGGGCACTTGGACTATGTAGGTTCCCTAGGGGGCACTTGGACTAAGTACGTTTCCTAGCGTGCACTTGGACTATCTAGGTTACCTAGCTGGCACTCGGACTATGTACGTTCCCTAGCTGGCACTTGGACTATCTAGGTTACCTAGCGGGCCCTTGGACTATGTACGTTCCCTAGCGGCGCTTGGACTATCTATGTTAACTAGCGGGCACTTGGACTTTGTAGGGTACCTAGTGGGCATTTGGACTATGTAGGATCCCTAGCGGGGCACTTGAACTATGTAGGTTACCTAGCGGGCACTTGGGCTATCTAGGTTCACTAGCGGGCCCTTGGACTATGTAGGTTAACTAGCGGGCCCTTGAACTATGTAAGTTAATTAGCTGGCAATTGGACGATCTAGGTTAACTAGCGGGCACTTGGACTATCTAGGTTAACTAGCGGGCACTTGGACTATGTAGGTTCCCTAGCGGGCATTTTGACTATATAGGTTACCTAGCGGGCACTTGAAATATGTATGTTACCTAGCATTCACTTGGACTCTCTAGGTTACCTAGTGGGTACTTGGACAATGACGGTTAACTAGCGGGCTGTTGGACTCTCTAGGTTGCCTAGCGGACACTTGGACCATCTAGGTTAACTAACGGGCACTTGGACTATCTAGGTTACCTAGCGGGCACTTGAACTATCTACGTTACCTAGTGGGTACTTGGACAATGTCGGTTAACTAGCGGGCTGTTGGACTATCTAGGTTACATAGCGGACACTTGGACCATCTAGGTTAACTAACGGGCACTTTGACTATGTAGGTTCCCTAGCGGGAACTTGAAATATGTAGGTTACCTAGCATTCACTTGGACTATCTAGGTTACCTAGCGGGCACTTGAACTATCTACCTTAACTAGCAGGACTTGGACAATGTCGGTTAACTAGCGGGCTGTTGGACTATCTAGGTTACCTAGAGGGCACTTGGACTATCTAGGTTAACTAACGGGCTCTAGGACTATCTAGGTTAACTAGCGGACACTTGGACTATGTAGGTTACCTAGCGGGAACTTGGACTATCTAGGTTACCTAATGTGCACTTGGACTATGTAGGTTCCTAGCGGGCATTTTGACTATATATGTTACCTAGCGGGCACTTGAAATATGTAGGTTACCTAGCATTCACTTGTACTATCTAGGTAACTTAGCGGGCACTTGAACTATCACCGTTACCTAGCGGGTACTTGGACAATGTTGGTTAACTAGCGGGCTGTTGGACTATCTAGGTTATCTAGTGGACCTTGGACTATGTAGGTTAACTAGCGGGCACTTGGACTATGTACGTCCCCTAGTGGGCACTTCGACTATCCAGGTTAACTAGCGGGCACTTGGACTATCTAGGTTACCTAGCAGGCACTTGGATTATGAAGGATCCCTAGCGGGCACGTGGACTATCTAGGTTACCTAGCGGGTACGTGGACTATGTAGGTTAATTAGCGCACACGTGCACGTTCTAGGTTAACTAGCGGGCCCTTGCACTATGTAGGTTAACTAGCGGGCCCATGGATTATGTAGGTTTACTAGCAGGCACTTGGACTATCTAGGTTAACTAGCGGGCACTTGGAAAATTTAGTTTCCCTAGCAGACATTTGGACTATTTAGGTTACCATCTGGAACTTAGACTATGTAGTTTACCTAGCGGGCACTTGGAATATATAGGTTATCTAGCAGGAACTTTGACTATCTAGGTTAACTAACGGGCACTTGGACTTTGTAAGTTCCCTAGCGGGCACTTGGACTATGTTGGTTCCCTAGCGGGCACTTGGATTATGTAGGTTCCCTATAGGGCACTTGGATTATGTAGGTTCCCTATCGGGCACTTGGACTATGTAGGTTAACTAGCAGGCACTTGGATTATAAAGAATCCCTAGCGGGCACTTGGACTATCTAGGTTACCTAGCGGGTACGTGGACTATGTAGGTTAACTAGCGGACACGTGCACGTTCTAGGTTAACTAGGGGGCCCTTGCACTATGTAGGTTAACTAGCGGGCCCATGGATTATGTAGGTTTACTAGCAGGCACTTGGACAATCTAGGTTAACTAGCGGGCACTTGGACTATGTAAGTTGACTAGCGGGCACTGGGACTATGTAGGTTACCTAGCGGGCACTTGGATTATGTAGGTTCCCTATCGCGCACTTGGATTATGTAGGTTCCCTATCGGGCACTTGGACTATGTAGGTTAACTAGCAGGCACTTGGATTATGAAGGATCCCTAGCGGGCACTTGGACTATCTAGGTTACCTAGCGGGTACGTGGACTATGTAGGTTAACTAGCGGACACGTGCACGTTCTAGGTTAACTAGCGGGCCCTTGCACTATGTAGGTTAAGGAACGGGCACTTGGACTATGTAGGTTACCTAGCGGGCACTTGGACTATGTAGGATCCCTATGGGACATTTGTACTACGTAGGTTAACTAACGGGCACTTTGACTATCTAGGTTAACTAGCGGGCACTTGGATTATCTAGGTCAACTAGCGGGCCCATGTACTATGTAGGTTAACTAGCGGGCACTTGGACTATCTAGGTTAACTAGCGGACCTTGGACTATGTAGGTTAACAAGCGGGCCCTTGGACTATGTAGGTTAACTAGCGGGCACTTGGACTATGTAGGTTTCCTAGCAGGCACTCGGACTATGTACATACCCTAGCGCGCACTGGACTATCTAGGTTACCTAGCGGGCACTTGGACTATGTACGTCCCCTAGTGGGCACTTGGACTATCTAGGTTAACTAATGTGCACTAGGACTATCTAGGTTAACTTGCGGGCACGTGGACTATCTAGGTTACCTAGCAGGCACTTGGATTATGAAGGATCCCTAAAGGGCACTAGGACTATCTAGGTTACCTAGCGGGCACTTGGACTATGTAGGTTAACTAGCGGGCACTTGGACTATTTAGGATCCCTATCGGACATTTGTACTACTTAGGTTAACTAGCGGGCACTTTGACTATCTAGGTTAACTAGCGGGCATTTGGTCTATCTAGGTCAACTAGCGGGCCCTTGTACTATGTAGGTTAACTAACGGGCACTTGGACTATCTAGGTTAACTAGCGGACCTTGGACCATGTAGGTTAACAAGCGGTCCCTTGGACTATGTAGGTTAACTAGCGGGCACTTGGTCTATCTAGGTTTCCTAGCAGGCACTCGGACTATGTACATACCCTAGCGCGCACTGGACTATCTAGTATACCTAGCGGGCACTTGGACTATGTACGTCCCCTAGTGGGCACTTGGACTATCTAGGTTAACTAACGTGCACTAGGACTATCTAGGTTAACTAGCGGGCACTTGGATTATCTAGGTTACCTAGCAGGCACTTGGATTATGAAGGATCCCTAAAGGGCACTAGGACTATCTAGGTTACCTAGCGGGCACTTGGACTATGTAGGTTAACTAGCGGACACTTGCATGATCTAGGTTAACTAATGGGCCCTTGCACTATGTAGGTTAACTAGCGGGCCCATGGATTATGTAGGTTTACCAGCAGGCACTTGGACTATCTAGGTTAACTAGGGGGCACTAGGACAATGTAGGTTACCTAGCGGGCACTTGGACTATCTAGGTTACCTGGGGGAACTTGGACTATATAGGTTAACTAGTGGGCACTTGGACTATCCAAGTTACCTAGCAGGCACTTGGACTATGTACGTTCCCTAGCGGGCACTTGGACTATCTACGTTACCTAGCAGGCACTTGGACTATGTACGTTAACTAGCATGCACTTGGAATATCTAGGTTTCTTAGCGGGTACTTGGACTATGTAGGGTAACTAGCGGACCCTTGGACTATGTAGATTAATTAGCGGCACGTGGACTATCTAGGTTAAGTATCGGCGCTTGGACTATGTAGGTTCCCTAGCTGGCATTTGGACTATATAGGTTACCTAGCGGGCACTTGGACTATGTAGGTTACCTAGCGGGCACTTGTACTACAGGTTACCAAGCGGGCCCTTGGACTATGTAGGTTTCCTAGCGGGCACTTGGACTATCTAGGTTAACGAACGGGCACTTAGACTATGTAGGTACCCTAGCGGGTACTTGGACAGTCTAGGTTACCTAGCTGGTACATGGACTATGTAGGTCAACTAAAGGGCCCTTGGACTATCTAGGTTAGCTAACGGGCAATTAGATTATGTAGGTTACCTAGCGCGCACTTGGAGTATGTAGGCTAACTAGGGGGCCTTTGGACGATCTATGTTACCTAGCGGGTACTTGAACTATCTAGGTTAACTAGCGAGCACTTGCACTATCTAGGTTACCTAGTGGGCACTTGGACTATGTAAGTTCCCTAGCGGGCACTTGGACTGTCTATGTTAACTAGCGGTCACTTGGAATATGTAGGTTAACTACCGGACACTTGCACTATGTAGGTTACCTAGCAGGCACTTGGACTATCTAGGTTAACTAGCGGGCACTTGGACTATGTAGGTTTCCTAGCAGGCACTTGGACTATCTAGGTTACCTAGAGGGCACTTGGACTATGTACGTTCCCTAGCGGCGCTTGGACTATCTATGTTAACTAGCGGGCACTTGGACTATCTAAGTTAACTAGCGGGCACTTGGACCATGTAGGTTCCCTAGCGGGCATTTTGACTATATAGGTTACCTAGCATTCACTTGGACTATCTAGGTTACCTAGGGGGCACTTGAACTATCTACGTTACCTAGCGGGTACTTGGACAATGACGGTTAACTAGCGGGCTGTTGGACTATCTAGGTTACATAGCGGACACTTGGACCATCTAGGTTAGCTAACGGGCACTTGGACTATGTAGGTTCCCTAGCGGGAACTTGAAATATGTAGGTTACCTAGCATTCACTTGGACTATCTAGGTAACCTAGCGGGCACTTGAACTATCTACGTTAACTAGCGGGACTTGGACAATGTCGGTTAACTAGCGGGCTTTTGGACTATCTAGGTTACCTAGTGTACACTTGTACTATCTAGGTTAACTAATGGGCACTAGCACTATCTAGGTTAACTAGCGGGCACTTGGACTATGTAGGTTACCTAGCGGGAACTTGGACTATCTAGGTTACCTAACGGGCACTTGGACTATGTAGGTTCCTAGCGGGCATTTTGAATATATATGGTACCTAGCGGGCACTTGAAATATGTAGGTTACCTAGCATTTACTTGTACTATCTAGTTTACCTAGCGGGCACTTGAACTATCTACGTTACCTAGCGGGTACTTGGACAATGTCGGTTAACTAGCGGGCTGTTGGACTATCTAGGTTACCTAGTGGACACTTGGACCATCTAGGTTAACTAACGGGCACTTGGACTATGTAGGTTCCCTAGGGGCCCTTGGACTAAGTACGTTTCCTAGCGTGCACTTGGACTATCTAGGTTACCTAGCGGGCACTCGGACTATGTACGTTCCCTAGCTGGCACTTGGACTATCTAGGTTACCTAGCGGGCCCTTGGACTATGTACGTTCCCTAGCGGCGCTTGGACTATCTATGTTAACTAGCGGGCACTTGGACTTTGTAGGGTACCTAGCGGGCATTTGGACTATGTAGGATCCCTAGCGGGGCACTTGAACTATGTAGGTTACCTAGGGGGCACTTGGGCTATCTAGGTTCACTAGCGGGCCCTTGGACTATGTAGGTTAACTAGCGGGCCCTTGAACTATGTAAGTTAATTAACTGGCAATTGGACGATCTAGGTTAACTAGCGGGCACTTGGACTATCTAGGTTAACTAGCGGGCACTTGGACTATGTAGGTTCCCTAGCGGGCATTTTGACTATATAGGTTACCTAGCGGGCACTTGAAATATGTATGTTACCTAGCATTCACTTGGACTCTCTAGGTTACCTAGCGGGTACTTGGACAATGACGGTTAACTAGCGGGCTGTTGGACTCTCTAGGTTGCCTAGCGGACACTTGGACCATCTAGGTTAACTAACGGGCACTTGGACTATCTAGGTTACCTAGCTGGCACTTGAACTATCTACGTTACCTAGCGGGTACTTGGACAATGACGGTTAACTAGCGGGCTGTTGGACTATCTAGGTTACCTAGCGGACACTTGGACCATCTAGGTTAACTAACGGACACTTGGACTATGTAGGTTCCCTAGCGGGTACTTGAAATATGTAGGTTACCTAGCATTCACTTGGACTATCTAGGTTACCTAGCGGGCACTTGAACTATCTACGTTACCTAGCGGGTACTTGGACAATGTCGGTTAACTAGCGGGCTGTTGGACTATCTAGGTTACATAGCGGACACTTGGACCATCTAGGTTAACTAACGGGCACTTTGACTATGTAGGTTCCCTAGCGGGAACTTGAAATATGTAGGTTACCTAGCATTTACTTGGACTATCTAGGTTACCTAGCGGGCACTTGAACTATCTACGTTAACTAGCAGGACTTGGACAATGTCGGTTAACTAGCGGGCTGTTGGACTATCTAGGTTACCTAGAGGGCACTTGGACTATCTAGGTTAACTAACGGGCTCTAGGACTATCTAGGTTAACTAGCGGGCACTTGGACTATGTAGGTTACCTAGCGGGAACTTGGACTATCTAGGTTACCTAATGGGCACTTGGACTATGTAGGTTCCTAGCGGGCATTTTGACTATATATGTTACCTAGCGGGCACTTGAAATATGTAGGTTACCTAGCATTCACTTGTACTATCTAGGTAACTTAGCGGGCACTTGAACTATCTACGTTACCTAGCGGGTACTTGGACAATGTCGGTTAACTAGCGGGCTGTTGGACTATCTAGGTTACCTAGTGGACCTTGGACTATGTAGGTTAACTAGCGGGCACTTGGACTATGTACGTCCCCTAGTGGGCACTTCGACTATCCAGGTTAACTAATGGGCACTAGGACTAGCTAGGTTAACTAGCGGGCACTTGGACTATCTAGGTTACCTAGCAGGCACTTGGATTATGAAGGATCCCTAGCGGGCACGTGGACTATCTAGGTTACCTAGCGGGTACGTGGACTATGTAGGTTAACTAGCGCACACGTGCACGTTCTAGGTTAACTAGCGGGCCCTTGCACTATGTAGGTTAACTAGCGGGCCCATGGATTATGTAGGTTTACTAGCAGGCACTTGGACTATCTAGGTTAACTAGCGGGCACTTGGAAAATTTAGTTTCCCTAGCAGACATTTGGACTATTTAGGTTACCATCGGGAACTTAGACTATGTAGTTTACCTAGCGGGCACTTGGAATATCTAGGTTATCTAGCAGGAACTTTGACTATCTAGGTTAACTAACGGGCACTTGGACTTTGTAAGTTCCCTAGCAGGCACTTGGACTATGTTGGTTCCCTAGCGGGCACTTGGATTATGTAGGTTCCCTATAGGGCACTTGGATTATGTAGGTTCCCTATCGGGCACTTGGACTATGTAGGTTAACTAGCAGGCACTTGGATTATAAAGAATCCCTAGCGGGCACTTGGACTATCTAGGTTACCTAGCGGGTACGTGGACTATGTAGGTTAACTAGCGGACACGTGCACGTTCTAGGTTAACTAGGGGGCCCTTGCACTATGTAGGTTAACTAGCGGGCCCATGGATTATGTAGGTTTACTAGCAGGCACTTGGACAATCTAGGTTAACTAGCGGGCACTTGGACTATGTAAGTTGACTAGCGGGCACTGGGACTATGTAGGTTACCTAGCGGGCACTTGGATTATGTAGGTTCCCTATCGCGCACTTGGATTATGTAGGTTCCCTATCGGGCACTTGGACTATGTAGGTTAACTAGCAGGCACTTGGATTATGAAGGATCCCTAGCGGGCACTTGGACTATCTAGGTTACCTAGCGGGTACGTGGACTATGTAGGTTAACTAGCGGACACGTGCACGTTCTAGGTTAACTAGCGGGCCCTTGCACTATGTAGGTTAAGGAACGGGCACTTGGACTATGTAGGTTACCTAGCGGGCACTTGGACTATGTAGGATCCCTATGGGACATTTGTACTACGTAGGTTAACTAACGGGCACTTTGACTATCTAGGTTAACTAGCGGGCACTTGGATTATCTAGGTCAACTAGCGGGCCCTTGTACTATGTAGGTTAACTAGCGGGCACTTGGACTATCTAGGTTAACTAGCGTACCTTGGACTATGTAGGTTAACAAGCGGGCCCTTGGACTATGTAGGTTAACTAGCGGGCACTTGGACTATGTAGGTTTCCTAGCAGGCACTCGGACTATGTACATACCCTAGCGCGCAATGGACAAGGTTACCTAGCGGGCACTTGGACTATGTACGTCCCCTAGTGGGCACTTGGACTATCTAGGTTAACTAATGTGCACTAGGACTATCTAGGTTAACTTGCGGGCACGTGGACTATCTAGGTTACCTAGCAGGCACTTGGATTATGAAGGATCCCTAAAGGGCACTAGGACTATCTAGGTTACCTAGCGGGCACTTGGACTATGTAGGTTAACTAGCGGGCACTTGGACTATTTAGGATCCCTATCGGACATTTGTACTACTTAGGTTAACTAGCGGGCACTTTGACTATCTAGGTTAACTAGCGGGCACTTGGTCTATCTAGGTCAACTAGCGGGCCCTTGTACTATGTAGGTTAACTAACGGGCACTTGGACTATCTAGGTTAACTAGCGGACCTTGGACCATGTAGGTTAACAAGCGGTCCCTTGGACTATGTAGGTTAACTAGCGGGCACTTGGTCTATCTAGGTTTCCTAGCAGGCACCCGGACTATGTACATACCCTAGCGCGCACTGGACTATCTAGGATACCTAGCGGGCACTTGGACTATGTACGTCCCCTAGTAGGCACTTGGACTATCTAGGTTAACTAACGTGCACTAGGACTATCTAGGTTAACTAGCGGGCACTTGGATTATCTAGGTTACCTAGCAGGCACTTGGATTATGAAGGATCCCTAAAGGGCACTAGGACTATCTAGGTTACCTAGCGGGCACTTGGACTATGTAGGTTAACTAGCGGACACTTGCATGATCTAGGTTAACTAACGGGCCCTTGCACTATGTAGGTTAACTAGCGGGCCCATGGATTATGTAGGTTTACCAGCAGGCACTTGGACTATCTAGGTTAACTAGGGGGCACTAGGACAATGTAGGTTACCTAGCGGGCACTTGCACTATCTAGGTTACCTGGGGGAACTTGGACTATGTAGGTTAACTAGTGGGCACTTGGACTATCCAAGTTACCTAGCAGGCACTTGGACTATGTACGTTCCCTAGCGGGCACTTGGACTATCTACGTTACCTAGCAGGCACTTGGACTATGTACGTTAACTAGCATGCACTTGGAATATCTAGGTTTCTTAGCGGGTACTTGGACTATGTAGGGTAACTAGCGGACCCTTGGACTATGTAGATTAATTAGCGGCACGTGGACTATCTAGGTTAAGTAGCGGGCGCTTGGACTATGTGGGTTCCCTAGCTGGCATTTGGACTATATAGGTTACCTAGCGGGCACTTGGACTATGTAGGTTACCTAGCGGGCACTTGGAATACAGGTTACCAAGCGGGCCCTTGGACTATGTAGGTTTCCTAGCGGGCACTTGGACTATCTAGGTTAACGAACGGGCACTTAGACTATGTAGGTACCCTAGCGGGTACTTGGACAGTCTAGGTTACCTAGCTGGTACATGGACTATGTAGGTCAACTAAAGGGCCCTTGGACTATCTAGGTTAGCTAACGGGCAATTAGATTATGTAGGTTACCTACCGCGCACTTGGAGTATGTAGGCTAACTAGGGGGCCTTTGAACGATCTATGTTACCTAGCGGGTACTTGAACTATCTAGGTTAACTAGCGAGCACTTGCACTATCTAGGTTACCTAGTGGGCACTTGGACTATGTAAGTTCCCTAGCGGGCACTTGGACTGTCTATGTTAACTAGCGGGCACTTGGAATATGTAGGTTAACTACCGGACACTTGCACTATGTAGGTTACCTAGCAGGCACTTGGACTATCTAGGTTACCTAGCGGGCACTTGGACTATGTACGTTCCCTAGCAGCGCTTGGACTATCTATGTTAACTAGCGGGCACTTGGACTTTGTAGGTTACCTAGCAGGCATTTGGACTATGTAGGATCCCTAGCGGGCACTTGAACTATGTAGGTTACCTAGCGGACACTTGGACTATCTAGGTTACCAAGCGGGCCCTTGGACTATGTAGGTTTCCTAGCGGGCACTTGGACTATCTAGGTTAAAGAACGGGCACTTGGACTATCTAGGTTAACTAACGGGCACTTGGACTATCTAGGTTATCTAGCGGGCCCTTGGAATATGTAGGTTAATAGCGGGCCCTTGGACTATGTAAGTTAATTAGCGGGCACTGGGACGATCTAGGTTAACGAGCGGGCACTTGGACTATCTAGGTAAGCGAACGGGCACTTGGACTGTGTAGGTTACGTAGCGGACACTTGGACTATCTATGTTAGCTAATGGGCACTTGGACGATCTAGGTTACCTAGCGGGCACTTGCACTATCTAGGTTACCTCGTGGGCACTTGGACTATGTAAGTTCCCTAGCGGGAATTTGGACTGTCTATGTTACCTAGCGGGTTCTTGGACAATGTTGGTTAACTAGCGGGCTGTTGGACTATCTAGGTTAACTAGCGGGCACTTGGACTATGTAGGTTAACTAGCGGGCACGTGGACGATCTAGGTTAACTAGCGGTCACTCGGACTATGTAGGTATCCTAGCGGGAATTGGACTATCTAGGTTACCTAACGGGCACTTGGACTATGTAGGTTCCTAGCGGCCACTTGGGCTATCTAGGTTAACTAGCGGGCCCTTGAACTATGTAAGTTAATTAGCGGGCAATAGGACGATCTAGGTTAACTAGCGGGCACTTGGACTATCTAGGTTAACTAGCGGGCACTTGGACTATGCAGGTTCCCTAGCGGGCATTTTGACTATATACGTTACATAGCGGGCACTTGAAATATGTAGGTTACCTAGCATTCACTTGGACTATCTAGGTTACCTAGCGGGCACTTGAACTATCTACGTTACCTAGCGGGTACTTGGACAATGACGGTTAACTAGCGGGCTGTTGGACTATCTAGGTTACATAGCGGACACTTGGACCATCTAGGTTAACTAACGGGCACTTGGACTATGTAGGTTCCCTAGCGGGAACTTGAAATATGTAGGTTGCCTAGCATTCACTTGGACTATCTAGGTTACCTAGCGGGCACTTGAACTATCTACGTTACCTAGCGGGTAATTGGACAATGTCGGTTAACTAGCGGGCTTTTGGACTATCTAGGTTACCTAGTGTACACTTGGACTATCTAGGTTAACTAATGGGCACTAGGACTATCTAGGTTAACTAGCGGGCACTTGGACTATGTAGGTTACCTAGCGGGAACTTGGACTATCTAGGTTACCTAACGGGCACTTGGACTATGTAGGTTCCTAGCGGGCATTTTGAATATATATGGTACCTAGCGGGCACTTGAAATATGTAGGTTACCTAGCATTCACTTGTACTATCTAGTTTACCTAGCGGGCACTTGAACTATCTACGTTACCTAGCGGGTACTTGGACAATGTCGGTTAACTAGCGGGCTGTTGGACTATCTAGGTTACCTAGTGGACACTTGGACCATCTAGGTTAACTAACGGGCACTTGGACTATGTAGGTTCCCTAGGGGGCACTTGGACTAAGTACGTTTCCTAGCGTGCACTTGGACTATCTAGGTTACCTAGCGGGCACTCGGACTATGTACGTTCCCTAGCTGGCACTTGGACTATCTAGGTTACCTAGCGGGCCCTTGGACTATGTACGTTCCCTAGCGGCGCTTGGACTATCTATGTTAACTAGCGGGCACTTGGACTTTGTAGGTTACCTAGCGGGCATTTGGACTATGTAGGATCCCTAGCGGGGCACTTGAACTATCTAGGTAACCTAGCGGGCACTTGGGCTATCTAGGTTAACTAGCGGGCACTTGGATTATGTAGGTTTCCTAGCAGGCACTTTTACTATCTAGGTTACCTAGCGGGCACTTGGACTATGTAAGTTCCCTAGCGGCGCTTGGACTATCTATGTTAACTAGCGGGCACTTGGACTTTGTAGGTTACCTAGCAGGCATTTGGATTATGTAGGATCCCTAGCGGGCACTTGAACTATGTAGGTTACCTAGCGGGCACATGGACTATCTAGGTTAACTAATGGGCACGAGGACTATCTAGGTTACCTAGCGGGCACTTGGACTATGTAGGTTAACTAGCAGCACTTGGATTATCTAGGATACCTAGCGGGCACTTGGACTATCTAGGTTAACTAACGAGCACTTGGACTATCTAGGTTATCTAGCGGGCCCTTGGACTATGTAGGTTATTAGCGGGCCCTTGGACTATGTAAGTTAATTAGTGGGCACTTGGACGATCTAGGTTAATGAGCGGACACGTGGACTATCTAGGTAAGCGAACGGGCACTTGGACTGTGTAGGTTACGTAGCGGACACTTGGACTATCTATGTTAGCTAATGGGCACTTGGACTATCTAGTTTACCTAGCGGGCACTTGGACTATGTAGGTTACCTAGCGGGCACTTGGACTATCTAGGTTACCTAACGGGCAATTGGTCTATCTAGATTTCGTTCGGGCACTTGGACTATGTAGGTTAACTAGCAGAACTTGGACGATCTAGGTTAACTAGCGGGCACTTGGACTATATAGGTTAACTAGAGGGGCCTTGGACTATCTAGGTTAACTAGCGGGCACTTGGACTATGTAGGTTAACTAGCGGGCACTTGGACTATCTAGGTTAACTAGCGGTCACTCGGACTATGTAGGTATCCTAGCGGGAACTTGGACTATCTAGGTTACCTAACGGGCACTTGGACTATGTAGGTTCCTAGCGGCCACTTGGGCTATCTAGGTTAACTAGCGGGCCCTTGAACTATGTAAGTTAATTAGCGGGCAATTGGACGATCTAGGTTAACTAGCGGGCACTTGGACTATCTAGGTTAACTAGCGGGCACTTGGACTATGCAGGTTCCCTAGCGGGTATTTTGACTATATACGTTACCTAGCGGTCACTTGAAATATGTAGGTCACCTAGCATTCACTTGGACTATCTAGGTTACCTAGCGGGCACTTGAACTATCTACGTTAACTAGCAGGACTTGGACAATGTCGGTTAACTAGCGGGCTGTTGGACTATCTAGGTTACCTAGAGGGCACTTGGACTATCTAGGTTAACTAACGGGCTCTAGGACTATCTAGGTTAACTAGCGGGCACTTAGACTATGTAGGTTACCTAGCGGGAACTTGGACTATCTAGGTTACCTAACGGGCACTTGGACTATGTAGGTTCCTAGCGGGCATTTTGACTATATATGTTACCTAGCGGGCACTTGAAATATGTTGGTTACCTAGCATTCACTTGTACTATCTTGGTAACTAAGCGGGCACTTGAACTATCTACGTTACCTAGCGGGTACTTGGACAATGTCGGTTAATTAACGGGCTGTTGGACTATCTAGGTTACCTAGTGGACACTTGGAACATCTAGGTTAACTAACGGGCACTTGGACTATGTAGGTTCCCTAGCGGGCACTTGAAATATGTAAGTTACCTAGCATTCACTTGGATTATCTAGGTTACCTAGCGGGCACTTGAACTATCAATGTTACCTAGCGGGTTCTTGGACAATGTTGGTTAAATAGCGGTCACTCGGACTATGTAAGTATCCTACCGGGAATTGGACTATCTAGGTTACCTAACGGGCACTTGGACTATGTAGGTTCCTAGCGGCCACTTGGGCTATCTAGGTTTACTAGCGGGACCTTGAAATATGTAAGTTAATTAGTGGGCAATTGGACGATCTAGGTTAACTAGCGGGCACTTGGACTATCTAGGTTAACTAGCGGGCACTTGGACTATGCAGGTTCCCTAGCGGGCATTTTGACTATATACGTTACCTATCGGGCACTTGAAATATGTAGGTTACCTAGCATTCACTTGGACTATCTAGGTTACCTAGCGGGCACTTGAACTATCTACGTTACCTAGCGGGTACTTGGACAATGACGGTTAACTAGCGGGCTGTTGGACTATCTAGGTTACATAGCGGACACTTGGACCATCTAGGTTAACTAACGGGCACTTGGACTATGTAGGTTCCCTATCGGGAACTTGAAATATGTAGGTTACCTAGCATTCACTTGGACTATCTAGGTTACCTAGCGGGCACTTGAACTATCTACGTTAACTAGCGGGACTTGGACAATGTCGGTTAACTAGCGGGCTTTTGGACTTTCTAGGTTACCTAGTGTACACTTGTACTATCTAGGTTAACTAATGGGCACTAGGACTATCTAGGTTAAGTAGCGGGCACTTAGACTATGTAGGTTACCTAGCGGGCATTTTGACTATATACGTTACCTAGCGGTCACTTGAAATATGTAGGTCACCTAGCATTCACTTGGACTATCTAGGTTACCTAGCGGGCACTTGAACTATCTACGTTAACTAGCAGGACTTGGACAATGTCGGTTAACTAGCGGGCTGTTGGACTATCTAGGTTACCTAGAGGGCACTTGGACTATCTAGGTTAACTAACGGGCTCTAGGACTATCTAGGTTAACTAGCGGGCACTTAGACTATGTAGGTTACCTAGCGGGAACTTGGACTATCTAGGTTACCTAACGGGCACTTGGACTATGTAGGTTCCTAGCGGGCATTTTGACTATATATGTTACCTAGCGGGCACTTGAAATATGTTGGTTACCTAGCATTCACTTGTACTATCTTGGTAACTAAGCGGGCACTTGAACTATCTACGTTACCTAGCGGGTACTTGGACAATGTCGGTTAATTAACGGGCTGTTGGACTATCTAGGTTACCTAGTGGACACTTGGAACATCTAGGTTAACTAACGGGCACTTGGACTATGTAGGTTCCCTAGCGGGCACTTGAAATATGTAAGTTACCTAGCATTCACTTGGATTATCTAGGTTACCTAGCGGGCACTTGAACTATCAATGTTACCTAGCGGGTTCTTGGACAATGTTGGTTAAATAGCGGTCACTCGGACTATGTAAGTATCCTACCGGGAATTGGACTATCTAGGTTACCTAACGGGCACTTGGACTATGTAGGTTCCTAGCGGCCACTTGGGCTATCTAGGTTTACTAGCGGGACCTTGAACTATGTAAGTTAATTAGCGGGCAATTGGACGATCTAGGTTAACTAGCGGGCACTTGGACTATCTAGGTTAACTAGCGGGCACTTGGACTATGCAGGTTCCCTAGCGGGCATTTTGACTATATACGTTACCTATCGGGCACTTGAAATATGTAGGTTACCTAGCATTCACTTGGACTATCTAGGTTACCTAGCGGGCACTTGAACTATCTACGTTACCTAGCGGGTACTTGGACAATGACGGTTAACTAGCGGGCTGTTGGACTATCTAGGTTACATAGCGGACACTTGGACCATCTAGGTTAACTAACGGGCACTTGGACTATGTAGGTTCCCTATCGGGAACTTGAAATATGTAGGTTACCTAGCATTCACTTGGACTATCTAGGTTACCTAGCGGGCACTTGAACTATCTACATTAACTAGCGGGACTTGGACAATGTCGGTTAACTAGCGGGCTTTTGGACTTTCTAGGTTACCTAGTGTACACTTGTACTATCTAGGTTAACTAATGGGCACTAGGACTATCTAGGTTAAGTAGCGGGCACTTGGACTATGTAGGTTACCTAGCGGGAACTTGGACTATCTAGGTTACCTAACGGGCACTTGGATTATGTAGGTTCCTAGCGGGCATTTTGAATATATATGGTACCTAGCAGGCACTTGAAATATGTTGGTTACCTAGCATTTACTTGTACTATCTAGTTTACCTAGCGGGCACTTGAACTATCTACGTTACCTAGCGGGTACTTGGACAATGTCGGTTAACTAGCGGGCTGTTGAACTATCTAGGTTACCTAGAGGGCACTTGGACTATCTAGGTTAACTAACGGGCTCTAGGACTATCTAGGTTAACTAGCGGGCACTTGGACTATGCAGGTTACCTAGCGGGAACTTGGACTATCTAGGTTACCTAACGGGCACTTGGACTATGTAGGTTCCTAGCGGGCATTTTGACTATATATGTTACCTAGCGGGCACTTGAAATATGTAGGTTACCTAGCATTCACTTGTACTATCTACTTAACTTAGCAGGCACTTGAACTATCTATGTTACCTAGCGGGTACTTGGACAATGTCGGTTAACTAGCGGGCTGTTGGACTATCTAGGTTACCTAGTGGACACTTGGACCATCTAGGGTAACTAACGGGCACTTCGACTATGTAGGTTCCCTAGCGGGCACTTGAAATATGTAGGTTACCTAGCATTCACTTGGATTATCTAGGTTACCTAGCGGGCACTTGAACTATCAATGTTACCTAGCGGGTTCTTGGACAATGTTGGTTAACTAGCGGGCTGTTGGACTATCTAGGTTAACAAGCGGGCACTTGAACTATGTAGGTTAACTAGCGGGCACTTGGACGATCTAGGTTAATTAGCGGGCACTTGGACTATCTAGGTTAACTAGCGGTCACTCGGACTATGTAGGTATTCTAGCGGGAATTGGACTATCTAGGTTACCTAACGGGCACTTGGACTATGTAGGTTCCTAGCGGCCACTTGGGCTATCTAGGTTAACTAGCGGGCCCTTGAACTATGTAAGTTAATTAGCGGGCAATTGGACGATCTAGGTTAACTAGCGGGCACTTGGAATATCTAGGTTAACTAGCGGGCACTTGGACTATGCAGGTTCCCTAGCGGGCATTTTGACTATATACGTTACCTAGCGGGCACTTGAAATATGTAGGTTACCTAGCATTCACTTGGACTATCTAGGTTACCTAGCGGGCACTTGAACTATCTACGTTAACTAGCGGGACTTGGACAATGTCGGTTAACTAGCGGGCTTGTGGACTATCTAGGTTTACCTAGTGTACATTTGGACTATCTAGGTTAACTAATGGGCACTAGGACTATCTAGGTTAAGTAGCGGCCACTTGTACTATGTAGGTTACCTAGCGGGAACTTGGACTATCTAGGTTACCTAACGGGCACTTGTACTATGTAGGTTCCTAGCGGGCATTTTGACTATATATGGTACCTAGCGGGCACTTGAAATATGTATGTTACCTAGCATTCACTTGTACTATCTAGTTTACCTAGCGGACACTTGAACTATCTACGTTACCTAGCGGGTACTTGGACAATGTCGTTTAACTAGCGGGCTGTTGGACTATCTAGGTTACCTAGTGGACACTTGGACCATCTAGGTTAACTAACGGGCACTTGGACTATGTAGGTTCCCTAGGGGGCACTTGGACTAAGTACGTTTCCTAGCGTGCACTGGGACTATCTAGGTTACCTAGCGGGCACTCGGACTATATACGTTCCCTAGCTGGCACTTGGACTATCTAGGTTACCTAGCGGGCCCTTGGACTATGTACGTTCCCTAGCGGCGCTTGGACTATCTATGTTAACTAGCGGGCACTTGGACTTTGTAGGTTACCTAGCGGGCATTTGGACTATGTAGGATCCCTAGCGGTGCACTTGAACTATGTAGGTACCTAGCGGGCACTTGGGCTATCTAGGTTCACTAGCGGGCCCTTGGACTATGTAGGTTAACTAGCGGGCCCTTGAACTATGTAAGTTAATTAGCTGGCAATTGGACGATCTAGGTTAACTAGCGGGCACTTGGACTATCTAGGTTAACTAGCGGGCACTTGGACTATGTAGGTTCCCTAGCGGGCATTTTGACTATATAGGTTACCTAGCGGGCATTTGGACTATGTAGGATCCCTAGCGGTGCACTTGAACTATGTAGGTACCTAGCGGGCACTTGGGCTATCTAGGTTCACTAGCGGGCCCTTGGACTATGTAGGTTAACTAGCGGGCCCTTGAACTATGTAAGTTAATTAGCTGGCAATTGGACGATCTAGGTTAACTAGCGGGCACTTGGACTATCTAGGTTAACTAGCGGGCACTTGGACCATGTAGGTTCCCTAGCGGGCATTTTGACTATATAGGTTACCTAGCGGGCACTTGAAATATGTATGTTACCTAGCATTCACTTGGACTATCTAGATTACCTAGCGGGTACTTGAACAATGTCGGTTAACTAGCGGGCTGTTGGATTCTCTAGGTTACCTAGCGGACACTTGGACCATCTAGTTTAACTAACGGGCACTTGGACTATCTAGGTTACCTAGCTGGCACTTGAACTATCTACGTTACCTAGAGGGTACTTGGACAATGACGGTTAACAAGCGGGCTGTTTGACTATCTAGGTTACCTAGCGGGCACTTGAACTATCTACGTTAACTAGCGGGACTTGGACAATGTCGGTTAACTAGCGGGCTTTTGGACTATCTAGGTTACCTAGTGTACACTTGGACTATCTAGGTTAACTAATGGGCACTAGGACTATCTAGGTTAACTAGCGGGCACTTGGACTATGTAGGTTACCTAGCGGGAACTTGGAATATCTAGGTTAACTAACGGGCACTTGGACTATGTAGGTTCCTAGCGGGCATTTTGACTATATATGGTACCTAGCGGGCACTTAAAATATGTAGGTTACCTAGCATTCACTTGTACTATCTAGTTTACCTAGCGGGCACTTGAACGATCTACGTTACCTAGCGGGTACTTGGACAATGTCGGTTAACTAGCGGGCTGTTGGACTATCTAGGTTACCTAGTGGACACTTGGACCATCTAGGTTAACTAACGGGCACTTGGACTATGTAGGTTCCCTAGGGGGCACTTGGACTAAGTACGTTTCCTAGCGTGCACTTGGACTATCTAGGTTACCTAGCGGGCACTCGGACTATGTACGTTCCCTAGCTGGCACTTGGACTATCTAGGTTACCTAGCGGGCCCTTGGACTATGTACGTTCCCTATCGGCGCTTGGAATATCTATGTTAACTAGCGGACACTTGGACTTTGTAGGTTACCTAGTGGGCATTTGGACTATGTAGGATCCCTAGCGGGGTACTTGAACTATGTAGGTTACCTAGCGGGCACTTGGGCTATCTAGGTTCACTAGCGGGCCTTTGGACTATGTAGGTTAACTAGCGGGCCCTTGAACTATGTAAGTTAATTAGCTGGCAATTGGACGATCTAGATTAACTAGCGGGCACTTGGACTATCTAGGTTAACTAGCGGGCACTTGGACTATGTAGGTTCCCTAGCGGGCATTTTGACTATATAGGTTACCTAGCGGGCACTTGAAATATGTATGTTACCTAGCATTCACTTGGACTATCTAGGTTACCTAGCGGGTACTTGGACAATGTCGGTTAACTAGCGGGCTGTTGGACTCTCTAGGTTACCTAGCGGACACTTGGACCATCTAGTTTAACTAACGGGCACTTGGACTATCTAGGTTACCTAGCTGGCACTTGAACTATCTACGTTACCTAGCGGGTACTTGGACAATGACGGTTAACTAGCGGGCTGTTGGACTATCTAGGTTACCTAGCGGACACTTGGACCATCAATGTTAACTAACGGGCACTTGGACTATGTAGGTTCCCTAGCGGGTACTTGAAATATGTAGGTTACCTAGTATTCACTTGGACTATCTAAGTTACCTAGCGGGTACTTGGACAATGTCGGTTAACTAGCGGGCTGTTGGACTCTCTAGGTTACCTAGCGGACACTTGGACCATCTAGTTTAACTAACGGGCACTTGGACTATCTAGGTTACCTAGCTGGCACTTGAACTATCTACGTTAACTAGCGGGACTTGGACAATGTCCGTTAACTAGCCGGCTGTTGGACTATCTAGGTTACCTAGCGGGCTCTTGGACTATCTAGGTTAACTAACGGGCACTAGGACTATCTAGGTTAACTAGCGGACACTTGGACTATGTAGTTTTCCTAGCAGGCACTTGGACTATCTAGGTTAACTAATGGGCACTAGGACTAACTAGGTTACCTAGCGGGCACTTGAACTATTTATGTTACCTAGCGGGTACTTGGACAATGTTGGTTAACTAGGGGGCTATTGGACTATCTAGGTTACCTAGCGGACTCTTGGACCATCTAGGTTAACTAACGGGCACTTGGACTATAGGTTGCCTAGTGGGCACTTGGACTATGTAGGTTCCCTAGCGGGCACTTGGACTATGTAGGTTACCTAGTGGGCACTTGTACTATCTAGGTTACCTAGCAGGCATTTTGACTATGTACGTTCCCTAACAGGCCCTTGGACTATCTAGGTTACCTAGCGGGCACTTAGACTATGTATGTTACCTAGCGGGCACTTGGACTATGTACGTTTTCTAGCGGGTACTTCGACTAGATAGGTTCCCTAGCGGGCACTTGGTCTATCTAGGTTAACCAGCGGGCACTTGGACTATCTAGGTTAACTAGCGAGCACTTGGACTATGTAGGTTAACTAGAGGGCATTTGGACTATTAGGGCCCTGAGCGGGCATTTGGACTATATTGGTTACCTAGCGGGCACTTGGACTATATTAGTTACCTAGCGGGCACTTGGACTATGTAGGTTAACGAACGGGCACTTGGACTCTGTAGGTAACCCAGTGGTCACTTGAACTGTCTAGGTTACCTAGCGGGCACTTAGACTATGTAGGTTTACTAGCAGGCACTTGGACTATCTAGGTTAACTAGCGGGCACTTGGACTATGAACATTCCCTAGCGGGCATTTGGACTATTTAGGTTACCTAGCGGTCACTTGGACTATCTAGGTTTCCTCGCAGGCACTTTGACTGTCTAGGTTAACTAACGGGCACTTGGACTATGTAGGTTGCCTAGCGGGCACTTGGACTATGTAGGTTACCTAACGGACACTTGGATTATCTAGGTTATCTAGCAGGCACTTTGACTATCTAGGTTAACTAACGGTTACTTGGACTATGTAGGTTGCCTAGCGGGCACTTGGATTATGTAGGTTCACTATCGGGCACTTGGACTATGTAGGTTAACTAGCGGGCACTTCGACTGTCTAGGTTATCTAGTGGGCACTTGGATTATCTAGGTTAACGAACGGGCACTTGGATTATCTAGGTTAACGAATGGGCACTTGGACTATGTAGGTTACCTAGCTGCCACTTGGACTATCTAGGTTAGCTAACAGGCACTTGGACTATCAAGGTTCCCTAGCGGGCACTTGTACTATCTAGGTTACCTAGCTGGCACTTTGACTATGTAGGTCAACTAGCGGGCCCTTGGACTATCTAGGTTTGCCAACGGGCACTTAGATTTTGTAGGTTAACTAGCGGGAACTTGGAATATGTAGGTCAAGTAGAGGACACTTGCACTATGAAGGTTAACTAGCGGGCCCATGGACTATGTTGGTTTACTATCGGGCCCTTGGACTATCTAGGTTCCCTAAAGGGCACTTGGACTATCTAGGTTTCCTAGCGGGCACTTGGACTACGTAGGCAAACTAGGGGGCCCTTTGACGATCTAGGTTACCTAGCGGGTAATTGAACTATCTAGGTTACCTAGCGGGCGCTTGGACTATGTACGTTCCCTAGCGGGCACTTGGACTATCTATGTTAACTAGTGGGCACTTGGAATATGTAGGTTAACTAGCGGACACTTGCACTATGTAGGTTACCTAGCCGGCACTTGGACTATCTAGGTTCACACGCGGGCACTTGGACTATCTAGCTTACCTCGCAGGCACTTGGACTATGAAGGTTCACTAGGGGGCACTTGGATTATCTAGGTTACCCAGCGGGCCCTTGGACTATCTCGGTTAGCTAACTGGCACGTGGACTATGTAGGTTAACTAGCGGACACTTGCATGATCTAGGTTAACTAGGGGGCCCTTGCACTATGTAGGTTAACTAGCGGGCCCATTGACTACATAGGTTAACTAGCGGGCACTTGGACGATCTAGGTAACTAGCGGGCACTTGGACGATATAGGTTAACTAGCAGGCACTTGGATTATCTAGGTTAGCTAGCGGGCTCTTGCACTATGTAGGTTAACTAGCGGGCTCATTGACTATGTAGGTTAACTAGCGGGCACATGGACTATCTAGGTTAACTAGCGGGCACTTGGACGATCTAGGTAACTAGCGGGCACTTGGACGATATAGGTTAACTAGCAGGCACTTGGATTATCTAGGTTAGCTAGCGGGCTCTTGCACTATGTAGGTTAACTAGCGGGCTCATTGACTATGTAGGTTAACTAGCGGGCACATGGACTATCTAGGTTAACTAGCGGGCACTTGGATGATATAGGTTAACTAGCAGACACTTGGATTATCTAGGTTATCTAGCGGGCACTTGGACTATGTAGGTTCCCTAGCGGGCATTTGGACTATATAGATAACCTAGCGTGCACTTAGACTTTGTAGTTTACCTAGCGGGCACTTGGACTATCTAGGTTACCTAGCTGGCACTTGAACTATCTATGTTACCTAGCGGGTTCTTGGAGTATGTAGGTTACCTATCGGGCTCTTGGACTTACTAGGTTACCTAGCAGGCATTGGACTATCTAGGTTAACTAACGGGCAATGGACTATGTAGTTTCCCTAGCGGGCCCTTGGACTATGTAAGTTCCCTATCGGGCACTTGGACTAGGTAGGTTCCCCAGCGGGCACTTGGTCTATCTAGGTTAACTAGCGGGCACTTGGACTATCTAGGTTAACTAGCGAGCACTTGGACTATCTAGGATAACTAGCGGGCACTTGGACTATTAGGGTCCTTAGCGGGCATTTGGACTATATAGGTTACCTAGCGGGCACTTGGACTACGTAGGTTAACGAGAAGACACTTGGACTATGTAGGTAACCTAGTGGTCACTTGAACTGTCTAGGTTACTTAGCGGGCACTTGGACTATCTAGGTTAACTACCGCGCCCTTGGACGATGTAGGTTAACTAGCGGGCCCTTGGACTATGTAGGTTAACTAGCGTGCACTTGGAAGATGTAGGTAAACTAGCGGGTACTTGGACTATGTAGGTTAACTAGTCGGCCTTTGGACTATGTAGATTAACTAGCGGCACTTGGATTATCTACTTTAACTAGTGGGCCCTTGGACTATGTAGATTCCCTAGCGGGCACTTGGACAATGTATGTTCAAGAGCGGGCACTTCGACTATGTAGGTTCCCTAGCAGGCACTTGGACTATTTGGTTCCAGAGCGGGCACTTGGACAATCTAGGTTAACTAGCAGGTACTTGGATTATGTAGGTTAACTAGCGGGCCCTTGGACTATGTAGATTAACTAGCAGCACTTGGACTATCTACGTTAACTAGCGTGCCCTTGGACTATGTAGATTCCCTAGCGGGCACTTGGACTACTTAGGTTCCCGAGCGGGCACTTGGACTATGTATGTTCCCTAGCGGGCACTTGGACTATGTATGTTCCCTACGGACACTTGAACTATGTAAGTTAACTACCGGGCACTTGGACTATGTATGTTAACTAGCGGGCCCTTGGACTACTTAGGTTAACTAGTGGACACTTGCACTATGTAGGTTACCTAGCGGGCACATGGACTATCTAGGTTAACTAGCGGGTGCTTGGACTATGTAGGTTCACTAGCGGATACTTGCACTATGTAGGTTACGTAGCGGGCACTTGGACTATGTAGGTTAACTAGCAGGCCCTTGGACTATCTAGGTTACCTAGCAGGCACTTGGACTATGTAGGTTAACTAGCGGGCACTTGCACTCTCTAGGTTACCTAGCGGGCACTTGGACTATGTACCTTCCCTAGCGGGCACTTGGACTATCTATGTTAACTAGCGGGCACTTGGACTATGTAGTTTACCTAGCAGACACTTGCACTATGTATGTTACCTAGCGGACTCTTGGACTATGTAGGCTAACTAGAGGACACTTGGACGGTCTAGGTTAACTAGTGGGCCCTTGGACTATGTAGGTTAACTAGCCAGTACTTGGACGATCTAGGTTAACTAGCGGGCACTTGGACGATCTAGGTTAACTAAGGGGCACTTGGACTATCAAAGTTAACAAGCGAGCCCTTGGATTATGTAGGTTAACTAGCGGGCCCTTGACTATCTAGGTTACCTAGATAGCACTTGGACTATATAGGTTCCCTAGCATGCACTTGGACTATCTATGTTAACGAACGGGCACTTGGACTATGCAGGTAACCTAGCGGGCACTTGGGCTGTCTAGGTTACATAGCGGGCACTTGGACTGTCTAGGTTACATAGCGGGCACTTTGACTTCTAGGTTAACGAACGGGCACTTGGACTATGTAGGTTTCCTAGCGGGCTGTTGGACTTACTAGGTTACCTAGCAGGCATTGGACTATCTAGGTTAACTAACGGGCAATGGACTATGTAGTTTCCCTAGCGGGCCCTTGGACTATGTAAGTTCCCTATCGGGCACTTGGACTAGGTAGGTTCCCCAGCGGGCACTTGGTCTATCTAGGTTAACTAGCGGGCACTTGGACTATCTAGGTTAACTAGTGAGCACTTGGACTATCTAGGATAACTAGCGGGCACTTGGACTATTAGGGTCCTTAGCGGGCATTTGGACTATATAGGTTACCTAGTGGGCACTTGGACTATGTAGGTTAACGAGAAGGCACTTGGACTATGTAGGTAACCTAGTGGTCACTTGAACTGTCTAGGTTACCTAGCGGGCACTTGGACTATCTAGGTTAACTACCGCGCCCTTGGACGATGGAGGTTAATTAGCGGGCCCTTGGACTATGTAGGTTAACTAGCTTGCACTTGGAAGATGTAGGTAAACAAGCGGGTACTTGGACTATGTAGGTTAACTGGGGGCCTTTGGACTATGTAGATTAACTAGCGACACTTGGATTATCTACTTTAACTAGTGGGCCCTTGGACTATGTAGATTCCCTAGCGGGCACTTTTACTATGTATGTTCAAGAGCGGGCACTTCGACTATGTAGGTTCCCTAGCAGGCACTTGGACTATGTAGGTTCCAGAGCGGGCACGTGGACAATCTAGGTTCCCCAGCGGCCACTTGGACTATGTAGGTTAACTAGCAGCACTTGGACTATCTACGTTAACTAGCGTGCCCTTGGACTATGTAGATTCCCTAGCGGGCACTTGGACTACTTAGGTTCCCTAGCGGGCACTTGGACTATGTATGTTCCCTAGCGGGCACTTGGACTATGTATGTTCCCTACGGACACTTGAACTATGTAAGTTAACTACCGGGCACTTGGACTATGTATGTTAACTAGCGGGCCCTTGGACTACTTAGGTTAACTAGTGGACACTTGCACTCTGTAGGTTACCTAGCGGGCACATGGACTATCTAGGTTAACTAGCGGGTGCTTGGACTATGTAGGTTAACTAGCGGACACTTGCACTATGTAGGTTACGTAGCGGGCACTTGGACTATGTAGGTTAACTAGCAGGCCCTTGGACTATCTAGGTTACCTAGCAGGCACTTGGACTATATAGGTTATCTAGCGGACACTTGCACTATGTAGGTTACGGAGCGGTCACATGGACTATGTAGGTTAACTATCAGGCCCTTGGACTATCTAGGTTACCTAGCAGGCACTTGGACTATGTAGGTTAACTAGCGGGCACTTGCACCCTCTTGGTTAGCTAGCGGGCACTTGGACTATGTACCTTCCCTAGCGGGCACTTGGACTATCTATGTTAACTAGCGGGCACTTGGACTATGTAGTTTACCTAGCAGACACTTGCACTATGTATGTTACCTAGCGGGCTCTTGGACTATGTAGGCTAACTAGAGGACACTTGGACGGTCTAGGTTAACTAGTGGGCCCTTGGACTATGTAGGTTAACTAGCCAGTACTTGGACGATCTAGGTTAACTAAGGGGCACTTGGACTATCAAAGTTAACAAGCGAGCCCTTGGACTATGTAGGTTAACTAGCGGGCCCTTGGACTATCTAGGTTACCTAGATAGCACTTGGACTATATAGGTTCCCTAGCACGCACTTTGACTATCTATTTTAACAAACGGGCACTTGGACTATGCAGGTAACCTAGCGGGCACTTGGGCTTTCTAGGTTACATAGCGGGCACTTGGACTGTCTAGGTTACATAGCGGGCACTTTGACTTCTAGGTTAATGAACGGGCACTTGGACTATGTAGGTTGCCTAGCGGGCACTTGGACTATCTAGGTTAGGTAACAGGCACTTGGACTATTTAGGTTACCTAGCGGGAACTTGGACTATCCAGGTTGCCTAGCAGGCACTTGGATTATGAAGGATCCCGAGCGGGCACTTTGACTATCTACGTTACCTAGCGGGCACTTGGACTATGTACGTCCCCTAGTGTGCACTAGGACTATCTAGGTTAACTAACGCGCACTAGGACTATCTAGGTTAACTAGCTGGCACTTGGACTATCTAGGTTACCTAGCAGGCACTTGGATTATGAAGGATCCCTAGGGGGCACTTGGACTATCTAGGTTACCTAGCGGCCACTTGGACTATGTAGGTTAACTAGCGGACACTTGCACGATCTAGGTTAACTAGCGGGCCCTTGCACTATGTAGGTTAACTAGCGGGTCCATGGATTATGTAGGTTTACTAGCAGGCACTTGGACTATGTATGTTCCCTAGCGGGCACCTAGATTTTGTATGTTCCCTAAGGACACTTGAACTATGTAAGTTAACTACCGGGCACTTGGACCATGTATGTTAACTAGTGGGCCCTTGGACTATCTAGGTTAACTAGTGGGCACTTGGACTATGTAGTTTCCCTAGCGGGCATTTGGACTATTTAAGTTACCAAGCGGGCACTTGGACTATGTAGGTTGCCTAGCGGGCACTTGGACTATGTAGGTTCCCTAGCGGGCACTTGGACTCTGTATGTTCCCTACGGACACTTGAACTATGTAAGATAACTACCGGGCACTTGGACTATCTAGGTTAACTAGCGGGCACTTGGACTATCTAGGTCAACTAGCGGGCCCTTGTACAATGTAGGTTAACTAGCGAGCACTTGGACTATCTAGGTTAACTAGCGGACCTTGGACTACGTAGGTTAACTAGCGGGCCCTTGGACTATGTAGGTTAACTAGCGTGCACTTGGACTATCTAGGTTAACTACCGGGCACTTGGATGATCAATGTTAACTAGTGGGCACTTGGACTATCTAGGTTAGCTAACGGGCACTTGGACTAAGTACGTCCCGTAGTGAGCACTTGGACACTCTAGGTTAACTAACGGGCACTAGGACTATCTAGGTTAACTAGCGGGCACTTGGACTATCTAGGTTACCTAGCTGGCACTAGGACTATGAAGGTTCCCTAGCGGGCACTAGGATTATTTAGGTTACCTAGCGGGCACTTGGACTATGTAGGTCAACTAGCGGGCTTTTGGATTATGTAGGTTCCCTATCGGGCACTTGGACTATATAGGTTAACTAGAGGGCATTTGGACTATGTAGGTTACCTAGCTGGCACTTGGAAAATGTAGGTTAACTAGGGGGCACTAGGACTATGTTGGTTCCCGAGCGGGCCCTTAGACTATCTAGGTTACCTAGCGGGCATTTGGACTATGTAGGCTCCCTAGTGCTTATTTGGACTATATAGATTACTTAGCGGGCACTTAGACTTTGTAGGTTACCTAGAGGGCACTTGGACTATATAGGTTACCTGGCAGGCACTTGAACTATCTACGTTACCTAGCGGGTACTTGGAGTATGTAGATTACCTACCGGGCTGTAGGACTATCTAGGTTACCTAGCGGGCACTTAGACTATCTAGGTTAACTAACGGGCACTTGGACTATGTAGGTTCCCTAGCGGGCACTTGGACTATGTGGGTTCCCTAGCGGGCATTTGGACAATCTAGGTTACCTAACGGGCACTTGGACTATGTAGGTTCCCTAGCGGGCACTTGGATTATATAGGTTCCCTATCGGGCACTTGGACTATGTAGGTTAACTAGCGGGCATTTGGACCATGTAGGTTACCTAGCGGGCACTTGGACTATGTAGGTTAACTAGGGGGCACTAGGACTATGTTGGTTACCGAGCGGGCCCTTAGACTATCTAGGTTACCTAGCGGGCATTTGGACTATGTAGGCTCCCTAGTGCTTATTTGGACTATATAGATTACTTAGCGGGCACTTAGACTTTGTAGGTTAACTAGTGGGCACTTGGACTATCTAGGTTACCTAGCAGGCATTTGTACTATGTACGTTCCCTAGCAGGCCCTTGGACTATCTAGGTTACCAGCGGGCACTTAAACTATGTATGTTACCTAGCGGGCACTTGGACTATGTAGGTTTCCTAGCGGGTACTTGGACTAGATAGGTTCCCTAGCGGGCACTTGGACTATCTAGGTTAACTAGCGAGCACTTGGACTATCTAGGTTAACTAGCGAGCATTTGGACTATTAGGGCCCCTAGCGGGCATTTGGACTATATTGGTTACCTAGCGGGCACTTGGACTATGTAGATTAACGAACGGGCACTTGGACTATGTAGGTAACCTAGTGGTCACTTGAAATGTCTAGGATACCTCGCGGGCACTTGGACTTTGTAGGTTAACTAGCGGGCCCTTGGACTATGTAGGTTAACTAGCGGGCCCTTGGACTATATAGGTTACCTAGTGTGCACTTGGACGATCTAGGTTAACTAGCGGGTACTTGGACTATGTAGGTTAACTAGCGGGCCCTTGGACTATGTAGATTAACTAACGGCACTTGGACTACCTACATTAACTAGCGGGCCCTTGGACTATGTAGATTCCCTAGCGGGCACTTGGACTATGTATGTTCCAGAGCGGGCCTTGGACTGTGTAGGTTCCCTAGCAGTCACTTGGACTATGTAGATTCCAGAGCGGGCACTTGGACTATCTAGGTTCCCTAGCGGGCACTTATACTATGTAGGTTAATTAGCGGACAATTGGACGATCTAGGTTAACTTGCGGGTACTTGGATTATGTAGGTTAACTAGCGGGCCCTTGAACTATGTAGATTAACTAGCAGCACTTGGACTATGTAGGTTCCCTAACGGGCACTTGGACTCTGTATGTTCCCTACGGACACTTGAACTATGTAAGATAAATACCGGGCACTTGGACTATGTAGGTTAATTATCGGGCCCTTGGACTATCTAGGTTACCTAGCGGTCACTTGGACTATGTAGGTAACCTAGCGGGCACTTGGAGAGTCTAGGTTACCTAGCGGGCACTTGGACTTCTAGGTTAACGAACGGGCACTTGGACTATGTATGTTGCATAGCGGGCAATTGGACTATCTAGGTTAGGTAACGGGCACTTGGACGATCTAGGTTAACTAGAGGGCACTTGGACTATCTAGGTTAACTAGCGTGCACTTGGACTATCTAGGTTTTTAGCGGGTACTTGGACTATGTAGGTTAACTAGCGGGCCCTTGGACTATGTAGATTAACTAGCGTCACTTGGACTATCTACGTTAACTAGCGGGCCCTTGGGCTATGTCGATTCCCTAGCGGGCATTTGGACTATATAGATAACGTAGCGGGCACTTAGACTTTGCAGGTTACCTTGCGGCACAAGAACTATCTAGGTTACCTAGCTGTCACTTGAACTATATACGTTATAGCGGGTTCTTGGAGTATGTAGGTTACCTAGCGGGCTGTTGGACTATCTAAGTTACCAAGCGGGCACTGGGACTATCTAGGTTAACTAACGGGCACTTGGACTATGTAAGTTCCCTAGCGGGCCCTTGGACTATGTAGGTTCCCTAGCGGGAATTTGAACTATGTGGGTTCCCTAGAGGGCATTTGGACTATCTAGGTTACCTAACGGGCACTTGGACTATGTAGGTTCCCTAGCAGGCACTTGGATTATGTAGGTTCCCTATCGGGCACGTGGACTATGTAGGTTAACTAGTGGGCATTTGGACTACGTAGGTTACCTAGCAGGCACTTGGACTATGTAGGTTACCTAGCGGGCCCTTGGACTATCTAGGTTACTTAGGGGGAACCTGGACTATGTAGATTAACTAGTGGGCACTTGGACTATCTAGGCTACCTAGCAGGCACTTGGACTATGTAGGTTAACTAGCGGGCACTTGGACTATGTACGTTCCGTAGCGGGCTCTTGGACTATCTACGTTACCTAGCGGGCACTTGGACTATGTACGTTTCCTAGCGGGTACTTGAACTAGATAGGTTCCCTAGCGGGCACTTGGACTATGTAGATTAACTAGCGTCACTTGGACTATCTACGTTAACTAGCGGGCCCTTGGACTATGTAGATTCCCAAGCAGGATTTGGACTATATAGACAACGTAGTGGGCACTTAGACTTTGTAGGTTACCTAGCGGCACAAGAACTATCTAGGTTACCTAGCTGGCACTTGAACTATCTACGTTATAGCGGGTTCTTGGAGTATGTAGGTTACCTAGCGGGCTGTTGGACTATCTAAGTTATCAAGCGGGCACTGGGACTATCTAGGTTAACTAACGGGCACTTGGACTATGTAGGTTCCCTAGCGGGCCCTTGGACTATGTAGGTTCCCTAGCGGGCACTTGGACTATGTGGGTACCCTAGCGGGCATTTGGACTATCTAGGTTACCTAACGGGCACTTGGACTATGTAGGTTCCCTAGCAGGCACTTGGATTATGTAGGTTCCCTATCGGGCACGTGGACTATGTAGGTTAACTGGCGGGCATTTGGACTATGTAGGTTACCTAGCAGGCACTTGGACTATGTAGGTTACCTAGCGGGCCCTTGGACTATCTAGGTTACCTAGGGGGAACCTGGACTATGTAGGTTAACTAGTGGGCAATTGGACTATCTAGGCTACCTAGCAGGCACTTGGACTATGTAGGTTAACTAGCGGGCACTTGGACTATGTACGTTCCCTAGCGGGCACTTGGACTATCTACGTTACCTAGCGGGCACTTGGACTATGTACTTTTCCTAGCGGGTACTTGGACTAGATAGGTTCCCTAGCGGGCACTTGCTCTATCTAGGTTAACTTGCGGGCACTTGGACTATCTAGGTTAACTAGCGGGCACTTGGACTGTCTAGGTTACCTAGCTGGCACTTGAACTATCTACGTTGCCTAGCGGGTTCTTGGAGTATGTAGGTTACCTAGCGAGCTGTTGGACTTACTAGGTTACCTAGCAGGCATTGGACTATCTAGGTTAACTAACGGGCAATGGACTATGTAGTTTCCCTAGCGGGCCTTTGGACTATGTAAGTTCCCTATCGGGCATTTGGACTAGGTAGGTTCCCCAGCCGGCACTTGGTCTATCTAGGTTAACTAGCGGGCACTTGGACTATCTAGGTTAACTAGCGGGCACTTGGACTATTCGGGTCCTTAGCGGGCATTTGGACTATATAGGTTACCTAGCGGGCACTAGGACTATGTAGGTTAACGAGAAGGCACTTGGACTATGTAGGTAACCTAGTGGTCACTTGAACTGTCTAGGTTACCTAGCGGGCACTTGGACTATCTAGGTTAACTACGGCGCCCTTGGACGATGTAGGTTAACTAGCGGGCCCTTGGACTATGTAGGTTAACTAGCGTGCACTTGGAAGATGTAGGTAAAATAGCGGGTACTTGGACTATGTAGGTTAACTAGTGGGCCTTTGGACTATGTAGATTAACTAGCGGCACTTGGACTATCTACTTTAACTAGTGGGCCCTTGGACTATGTAGATTCCCTCGCGGGCACTTGGACTATGTATGTTCAAGAGCGGGCACTTCGACTATGTAGGTTCCCTAGCAGGCACTTGGACTATGTAGGTTCCAGAGCAGGCACTTGGACAATCTAGGTTCCCCAGCGGCCACTTGGACTATGTAGGTTAACTAGCGGACACTTGGACGATCTAGGTTAACTAGCAGGTACTTGGATTATGTAGGTTAACTAGCGGGCCCTTGGACTATGTAGATTAACTAGCAGCACTTGGACTATCTACGTTAACTAGCGTGCCCTTGGACTATGTAGATTCCCTAGCGGGCACTTGGACTACTTAGGTTCCCGAGCGGGCACTTGGACTATGTATGTTCCCTAGCGGGCACTTGGACTATGTATGTTCCCTACGGACACTTGAACTATGTAAGTTAACTACCGGGCACTTGGACTATGTATGTTAACTAGCGGGCCCTTGGACTACTTAGGTTAACTAGTGGACACTTGCACTATGTAGGTTACCTAGCGGGCACTTGGACTATCTAGGTTAACTAGCGGGTTCTTGGACTATGTAGGTTCACTAGCGGATACTTGCACTATGTAGGTTACGTAGCGGGCACTTGGACTATGTAGGTTAACTAGCAGGCCCTTGGACTATCTAGGTTACCTAGCAGGCACTTGGACTATATAGGTTATCTAGCAGACACTTGCACTATGTAGGTTACGGAGCGGGCACTTGGACTACGTAGGTTAACTATCAGGCCCTTGGACTATCTAGGTTACCTAGCAGGCACTTGGACTATGTAGGTTAACTAGCGGGCACTTGCACTCTCTAGGTTAACTAGCGGGCACTTGGACTATGTACCTTCCCTAGCGGGCACTTGGACTATCTATGTTAACTAGCGGGCACTTGGACTATGTAGTTTACCTAGCAGACACTTGCACTATGTATGTTACCTAGCGGGCTCTTGGACTATGTAGGCTTACTAGAGGACACTTGGACGGTCTAGGTTAACTAGTGGGCCCTTGGACTATGTAGGTTAACTAGCCAGTACTTGGACGATCTTGGTTAACTAGCGGGCACTTGGACGATCTAGGTTAACTAAGGGGCACTTGGACTATCAAAGTTAAAAAGCGAGCCCTTGGACTATGTAGGTTAACTAGCTGGCCCTTGGACTATCTAGGTTACCTAGATAGCACTTGGACTATATAGGTTCCCTAACCTGCACTTGGACTATCTATGTTAACGAACGGGCACTTGGACTATGCAGGTAACCTAGCGGGCACTTGGGCTGTCTAGGTTACATAGCGGGCACTTGGACTTCTAGGTTAACGAACGGGCACTTGGACTATGTAGGTTGCCTAGCGGGCACTTGGACTATCTAGGTTAGGTAACAGGCACTTGGACTATTTAGGTTACCTAGCGGGAACTTGGACTATCTAGGTTGCCTAGCAGGCACTTGGATTTTGAAGGATCCCTAGCAGGCACTTTGACTATCTAGGTTACCTAGCGGGCACTTGGACTATGTACGTCGCCTAGTGTGAACTAGGACTATCTAGGTTAACTAACGCGCACTAGGACTATCTAGGTTAACTAGCTGGCACTTGGACTATCTAGGTTACCTAGCAGGCACTTGGATTATGAAGGATCCCTAGGGGGCACTTGGACTATCTAGGTTACCTAGCGGCCACTTGGACTATGTAGGTTAACTAACGGACACTTGCACGATCTAGGTTAACTAGCGGGCCCTTGCACTATGTAGGTTAACTAGCGGGTCCATGGATTATGTAGGTTTACTAGCAGGCACTTGGACTATGTATGTTCCCTAGCGGGCACCTAGACTATGTATGTTCCCTAAGGACACTTGAACTATGTAAGTTAACTACCGGGCACTTGGACCATGTATGTTAACTAGCGGGCCCTTGGACTATCTAGGTTACCTAGATAGCACTTGGACTATATAGGTTCCCTAGCATGCACTTGGACTATCTATGTTAACGAACGGGCACTTGGACTATGCAGGTAACCTAGCGGGCACTTGGGCTGTCTAGGTTACATAGCGGGCACTTGGACTGTCTAGGTTACATAGCGGGCACTTTGACTTCTAGGTTAACGAATGTGCACTTGGACTATGTAGGTTGCCTAGCGGGCACTTGGACTATCTAGGTTAGGTAACAGGCACTTGGACTATTTAGGTTACCTAGCGGGAACTTGGACTATCTAGGTTGCCTAGCAGGCACTTGAATTTTGAAGGATCCCTAGCAGGCACTTTGACTATCTAGGTTACCTAGCGGGCACTTGGACTATGTACGTCCCCTAGTGTGAACTAGGACTATCTAGGTTAACTAACGCGCACTAGGACTATCTAGGTTAACTAGCTGGCACTTGGACTATCTAGGTTACCTAGCAGGCACTTGGATTATGAAGGATCCCTAGGGGGCACTTGGACTATCTAGGTTACCTAGCGGCCACTTGGACTATGTAGGTTAACTAGCGGACACTTGCACGATCTAGGTTAACTAGCGGGCCCTTGCACTATGTAGGTTAACTAGCAGGTCCATGGATTATGTAGGTTTACTAGCAGGCACTTGGACTATGTATGTTCCCTAGCGGGCACCTAGACTATGTATGTTCCCTAAGGACACTTGAACTATGTAAGTTAACTACCGGGCACTTGGACCATGTATGTTAACTAGCGGGCCCTTGGACTATCTAGGTTAACTAGTGGGCACTTGGACTATGTAGGTTCCCTAGCGGGCCCTTGGACTATGTAGGTTCCCTAGCGGGAACTTGGACTATGTGGATTCCCTAGAGGGCATTTGGACTATCTAGGTTACCTAACGGGCACTTGGACTATGTAGGTTCCCTAGCAGGCACTTGGATTATGTAGGTTCCCTATCAGGCACTTGGATTTTGTAGGTTAACTAGCGGGCATTTGGACTACGTAGGTTACCTAGCAGGCACTTGGACTATGTAGGTTACCTAGCGGGCCCTTGGACTATCTAGGTTACTTAGGGGGAACCTGGATTATGTAGGTTAACTAGTGGGCACTTGGATTATCTAGGCTACCTAGCAGGCACTTGGACTATGTAGGTTAACTAGCGGGCACTTGGACTATGTACGTTCCCTAGCGGGCACTTGTACTATCTACGTTACCTAGCGGGCACTTGGACTATGTACGTTTCCTAGCGGGTACTTGGACTAGATAGGTTCCCTAGCGGGCACTTGGACTATCTAGGTTAACTAGCGAGCACTTGGACTATCTAGGTTAACTAGCGGGCACTTGGACTATGTAGTTTCCCTAGAGGGCATTTGGATTATTTAGGTTACCTAGTGGGCACTTGGACTATGTATGCTACCTAGCGGGCACTTGGACTATCTAGGTTACCTAGCAGGCACTTTGACTATCTAGGTTAACTAACGGGCACTTGGACTATGTAGGTTGCCTAGCGGGCACTAGGATTATATAGGTTCCCTATCGGGCACTTGGACTATGTAGGTTAACTAGCGGGCACTTGGACTGTCTAGGTTACCTAGTGGGCACTTGGATTTTCTCGGTTAACGAACGGGCACTTGGATTATCTAGGTTAACGAACGGGCACTTGGACTATGTAGGTTACCTAGCCGCCACTTGGACACTCTAGGTTAGCTAACAGGCACTTGGACTTTCTAGGTTTCCTATCGGGCACTTGTACTATCTAGGTTACCTAGTGGGCACTTGGACTTCTAGGTTAACGAACGGGCACTTGGACTATGTATGTTGCATAGCGGGCAATTGGACTATCTAGGTTAGGTAACGGGCACTTGGACTATCTATGTTTCTTAGCGGGCAATGGACGATCTAGGTTAACTAGAGGGCACTTGGAATATCTAGGTTAACTAGCGTGCACTTGGACTATCTAGGATTTTAGCGGGTACTTGGACTATGTAGGTAACCTAGTGGTCACTTGAAATGTCTAGGATACCTCGCGGGCACTTGGACTTTGTAGGTTAACTAGCGGGCACTTGTACTATCCAGGTTACCTAGCTGGCACTTTGACTATGTAAGGCAACTTGCGGGCCCTTGGACTATCTAGGTTAGCCAACGGCACTTAGATTATGTAGGTTAACTAGCGGGAACTTGGAATATGTAGGTTAAGTAGCGGACACTTGCACTATGAAGCTTAACTAGCGGGTCAATGGACTATGTAGGTTTACTATAGGGCCCTTGGACTATCTAGGTTCCCTAAAGGGCACTTGGACTATCTAGGTTACCTAGCGGGCACTTGGACTATGTAGGCTAACTAGAAGGCACTTGGACTATCAAGGATACCTAGCGGGCACTTGGACTATCTATATTAACTAGAGGGCACTTGGAATATGTAGGTTAACTAGCGGACACTTGCACTATGTAGGTTACCTAGCAGGCACTTGGACTATCTAGGTTAACTAGCGGGCACTTTGACTATGTAGGTCAACTAGCGGGCCCTTGGACTATCTAGGTTAACCAACGGGCACTTAGATTATGTAGGTTAACGAGCGGGCACTTGGAATATGTAGGTAAAGTAGCGGACATTTGCACTATGAAGATCAACTAGCGGGCCAATGGACTATGTAGGTTTACTAGCGGGCCCTTGGACTATCTAGGTTCCCTAAAGGGCACTTGGACTATCTACGTTACCGAACGGGCACTTGAACTATCTAGGTTACCTAGCGGGCAGTTGGACTATGAAGGCTAACTAGGGGGCCCTTGGACGATCTAGGTTACCTAGCGGGTACTTGAACTATCTAGGTTACCTAGAGGGCACATGGACTATATACGTTCCCTAGCGGGCACATGGACTATCTATGTTAACTAGCGGGCACTTGGAATATGTATGTTAATTAGCGGACACTTGCACTATGTAGGTTACCTAGCAGGCACTTGGACTATCTAGGTTACCTAGCAGTCACTTGGACTATCTAGGTTACCTGGCAGGCACTTGAACTATCTACGTTACCTAGCGGGTACTTGGAGTATGTAGGTTACCTACCGGGCTGTTGGACTATCTAGGTTACCTAGCGGGCACTTGGACTATGTAGGTTCCCTAGCGGGCCCTTGGACTATGTAAGTTCCCTAACGGGCAATTGGACTATGTGGGTTCCCTAGCGGGTATTTGGACTATCTAAGTTACCTAACGGGCACTTGGACTATGTAGGTTAACTAGCGGGCATTTGGACTATGTAGGTTCCCTATCGGGCACTTGGCGAATGTAGGTTAACTAGGGGGCACTAGAACTATTTAGTTTACCTAACGGGCCCTTGGACTATCTAGGTTACCTAGGGGGAACCTGGACTATGTAGGTTAACTAGTGGGCAGTTGGACTATCTAGGTTACCTAGCAGGCATTTGGACTATGTACGTTCACTTGCAAGCCCTTGGACTATCTAGGTTACCTAGCAGGCACTTAGACTATGTATGTTACCTAGCGGGCACTTGGACTATGTACGTTCCCTAGCGGGCACTTGGTCTATCTAGGTTAGCTAGCGGGCACTTGGACTATCTAGGTTAACTAGCGAGCACTTGGACTATCTAGGTTAACTAGCGGGCATTTGGACTATTAGCGCCCCTAGTGGGCATTTGGACTATATTGGTTACCTAGCGGGCACTTGGACTATGCAGGTTAACGAACGGGCACTTGGACAATGTAGGTAACCTAGTGGTCACTTGAAATGTCTAGGTTGCCACGCGGGCACTTGGACTATGTAGGTTAACTAGCGGGCACTTGGACTATCTAGGTTAACTAGCGCGCCCTTGGAGGATGTAGGTTAACTAGCGGGCCCTTGGACTATGTAGGTTAACTACCGGGCCCTTGGACTATGTAGGTTACCTAGTGGGCACTTGGACTATCTAGGTTTACTAGCGGGTACTTGGACTATGTAGGTTAACTTGCGGGCCCTTGGACTATGTAGATTAACTAGCGGTACATGTACTATCTACATTAACTAGCTAGCCCTTGGACTATGTAGATTCCCTAGCGGGCACTTGGACTATGTATGTTCCAGAGCGGGCACTTGGACTATGTAGGTTCCCTAGCAGTCACTTGGACTATGTAGGTTCCAGAGCGGGCACTTGGACTATCTAGGATCCCTAGCGGGCACTTGTACTATGTAGGTCAATTAGCAGACACTTGGACGATCTAGGTTAACTAGAGGGAACATGGATTATGTAGGTTAACTAGCGGGCCCTTGAACTATGTAGATTAACTACCGGCACTTGGACTATGTAGGTTCCCTAGCGGTCACTTGATCTATGTAAGTTAACTACCGGGCATTTGGACTCTATAGGTTAATTAGCGGGCCCTTGGACTATCTAGGTTACCTAGCGGGCACTTGGACTATGTATGTTAACTACCGGGCACTTACACTATCTAGGTTACCGAACGGGCATTTGGACTATGTAGGTAACCTAGCTGGCACTTGGAGAGTCTAGGTTACCTAGCGGGCACTTGTACTTCTAGGTTAACGAACGTGCACTTGGACTATGTATGTTGCATAGCGGGCAATTGGACTATCTAGGTTAGGTAACGGGCACTTGGACTATCTAGGTTTCTTAGCGGGCACTTGGACGATCTAGGTTAACTAGCGTGCACTTGGACTATCTAGGTTTTTAGCGGGTACTTGGACTATGTAGGTTAACTAGTGGGCCCTTGGACTATGTAGATTAACAAGCGGCACTTGGACTATATAGATAACATAGCGGGCACTTAGCCTTTATAGGTTACCTAGCGGCACAAGAAATATCTAGGTTACCTAGCTGGCACTTGAACTATCTACGTTATAGCAGGTTCTTGGAGAATGTAGGTTACCTAGCGGGCTGTTGGATTATCTAAGTTACCAAGCGGGCACTTGGACTATCTAGGTTTTTAGCGGGCACTTGGACTATGTAGGTTCCCTAGCGGACCCTTGGACTATGAAGGTTCCCTAGCGGGCACTTGGACTATGTGGGTTCCCTAGCGGGCATATGGACTATGTAGGTTACCTAGCGGGCACTTGGACTACCTAGGTTACCTAGCAGGCACTTTGACTATCTAGGTTAACTAACGGGCAATGGACTATGTAGTTTGCCTAGCGGGCACTTGGATTATGTAGGTTCGCTATCGGGCACTTGGACTATGTAGGTTAACTAGCGGGCACTTGGACTGTCTAGGTTACCTAGTGGGCACTTGGATTATCTCGGTTAACGAACGGGCACTTGGATTATCTAGGTTAACGAACGGGCACTTGGACTATGTAGGTTACCTAGCCGCCACTTGGACTATCTAGGTTAGCTAACAGGCACTTGGACTATCTAGGTTCCCTAGCGGGCACTTGTACTATCTAGGTTACCTAGCTGGCACTTTGTCTATGTAAGGCAACTAGCGGGCCCTTGGACTATCTAGGTTAGCCAACGGGCACTTAGATTATGTAGGTTAACTAGCGGGAACATGGAATATGTAGGTTAAGTAGCGGACACTTGCACTATGAAGGTTAACTAGCGGGCCCATGGACTATGTAGGTTTACTATTGGGCCCTTGGACTATCTAGGTTCCCTAAAGGGCACTTGGACTATCTAGGTTACCTAGCGGGCACTTGGACTATGTAGGCTAACTAGGGGGCCCTTTGACGATCTAGGTTACCTAGCGGGTACTTGAACTATCTAAGTTACCTAGCGGGCACTTGGAATATGTAGGTAAAGTAGCAGACACTTGCACTATGAAGATTAACTAGCGGGCCCATGGACTATGTAGGTTTACTAGCGGGCCCTTGGACTATCTAGGTTCCCTAAAGGGCACTTGGACTATCTAGGTTACCTAGCGGGCACTTGGATTATGTAGGCTAACTAGGGGGCCCTTGGACAATCTAGGTTACCTAGCGGGTACTTGAACTATCTAGGTTACCTAGCGGGCACTTGGACTATGTACGTTCCCTAGCGGGCACTTGGACTATCTATGTTAACTAGCGGGCACTTGGAATATGTACGTTAACTAGCGGACACTTGCACTATGTAGGTTACCTAGCAGGCACTTGGACTATCGAGGTTAACTAGCGGGCACTTAGACTATCTAGGATAACTTGCGTACACTTGGACTATGTAGGTTCCTTAGCGGGCACTTGGACTATCTAGGTTGCCTAGCGGGCACTGGGAAGATATAGGTTAACTAGCGTGCCCTTGGAATATCTAGGTTACGTAGCGGGCACATGGTATATAGGTCAACTAGCGGGCACTTGGACTATGTAGGTTAACTAGAGGACACGTGGACTATCTAGGTTAACTAGTGGGCCCTTGGACTATGTAGGTTAACTAGCGGGCACTTGGACAATCTAGGTTAACTAGGGGGCACTTGGATGATCTAGGTTAACTAGCGGGCACTTGGACTATCAAAGTGAACAAGTGAGCCCTTGGACTATGTAGGTTTACTAGCTGGCCCTTGGACTATCTAGGTTACCTAGCGGGCACTTGGAGTATATAGGTTACCTAGCAGGCACTTGGACTATCTAGGTTACCTGGCAGGCACTTGAACTATCTACGTTACCTAGCAGGTACTTGGAGTATGTAGGTTACCTACCGGGCTGTTGGACTATCTAGGTTACCTAGCGGGCACTTGGACTATGTAGGTTCCCTAGCGGGCCCTTGGACTATGTAAGTTCCCTAAGGGGCAATTGGACTATGTGGGTTCCCTAGCGCGCATTTGGACTATCTAGGTTCCCTAGCGGGCACTTGGACTATGTAGGTTCCCTATCGGGCACTTGGACTATGTAGGTTAACTAGCGGGCATTTGGACCATGTAGGTTACCTAGCGGGAACTTGGACTATGTAGGTTCCCTATCGGGCACTTGGAGAATGTAGGTTAACTAGGGGGCACTAGGACTATGTAGGTTACCTAGCGGGCCCTTGGAAAATCTAGGTTACCTAGGGGGAACCTGGACTATGTAGGTTAACTAGTGGGCAGTTGGACTATCTAGGTTACCTAGCAGGCATTTGGACTATGTACGTTCCCTAGCAGGCCCTTGGACTATCTAGGTTACCTAGCGGGCACTTAGACTATTTATGTTCCCTAGCGGGCACTTGGTCTATCTAGGTTAACTAGCGGACACTTGGACTATCTAGGTTAACTAGCGGGTATTTGGACTATTAGGGCCCCTAGCGGGCAATTGGACTATATTGATTACCTAGCGGGCACTTGGACTATGTAGGTTAACGAACGGGCACTTGGACTATGTAGGTAACCTAGTGGTCACTTGAAATGTCTAGGTTACCACGCGGGCACTTGGACAATGTAGGTTAACTAGCGGGCACTTGGACTATCTAGGTTAACTAGCGGGCCCTTGGACGATGTAGGTTAACTAGCGGGCCATTGGACTATGTAGTTTCCCTAGCAAGCATTTGGATTATTAAGTTACCTAGGGGGCACTTGGACTATGTAGGTTACCTAGCGGGCACTTGGGCTATCTAGGTTACCTAGCGGGCACTTGGACTATGTAGGTTAACTAGAAGGCACTTGGACTATCAAGGATACCTAGCGGGCTCTTGGACTATGTAGGTTACCAGCGGGATTTTGGACTATCTAGGTTAACGAACGTGCATTTGGACTATGTAGGTAAACTAGCAGGCACTTGGACTGTCTAGGTTACCTAGCGGGCACTTGGACTATCTAGGTTAACAAACATGCACTTGGACTATGTAGGTTAACTAGCGGACACTTCGACTATCTAGGTTTACTAACGGGAAATTGGACTATCTAGGTTACCTAGCTCGCACTTGGACTATGTAGGTTACCTAGTGGGCACTTGGACGATCTAGGTTTACTAGCGGGTACATGGACTATGTAGGTTAACTAGCGGGCCCTTGGACTATGTAGATTAACTAGCGGCACTTGGACTATCTACATTAACTAGCGGGCCCTTGGACTATGTAGATTCCCTAGCGGGCACTTGGACTATATATGTTCCAGAGCGGGCAATTGGACTATGTAGGTTCCCTAGCAGGCACTTGGACTATGTAGGTTCCAGAGCGGGCACATGGACTATCTAGGTTCCCTAGCGGGCACTTGTACTATGTAGGTCAATTAGCAGACACTTGGACGATCTAGGTTAACTAGCGGGTACTTGGATTATGTAGGTTAACGAGCGGGCCCTTGAACTATGTAGATTAACTAGTGGCACTTGGACTATCTACATTAACTAGCGAACCCTTAGACTATGTAGATTGCCTAGCGGGCACTTGGACTATGTAGGTTCCCTAGCGGGCACTTGGACTCTGTATGTTCCCTACGGACACTTGAACTATGTAAGTTAACTACGGGGCACTTGGACTATATAGGTTAATTAGCGGGCCCTTGGACTATCTAGGTTACCTACAGGGCACTTGGACTATGTAGGTTAACTACCGGGCACTTGCACTATCTAGGTTACCGAACGGGCATTTGGACTATGTAGGTAACCTAGCGGGCAATTGGAGAGTCTAGGTTACCTAGCGGGCACTTGGATTATCTCGGTTAAGGAACGGGCACTTGGATTATCTAGGTTAACGAATGGGCACTTGGACTATGTAGGTTACCTAGCCGCCACTTGGAATATCTAGGTTAGCTAACAGGCACTTGGACTTCTAGGTTAACGAACGGGCACTTGGATTATGTAGGTTCCCTATCGGGCACTTGGAGAATGTAGGATAATTAGGGGGCACTAGGACAATGTAGGTTACCTAGCGGGCCCTTGGACTATCTACGTTACCTAGGGGGAACCGGGACTATGTAGGTTAACTAGTGGGCACTTGGATTATCTAGGTTACCTAGCAGGCATTTGGACTATGTACGTTCCCTAGCAGGCCCTTGGACTATCTAGGTTACCTAGCGGGCACTTAGACTATGTACGTTTCCTAGCGGGTACTTGGACTAGATAGGTTCCCTAGCGGGTACTTGGTCTATCTAGGTAAACTAGCGGGCACTTGGACTATCTAGGTTAACTAGCGAGCACTTGGACTATCTAGGTTAACTAGCGGGCATTTGTACTATATTGGTTACCTAGCGGGCACTTGGACTATGTAGGTTAACGAACGGGCACATGGACTATGTAGGTAACCTAGTGGTCACTTGAAATGTCTAGGTTACCTCGCGGGCACTTGGACTATGTAGGTTACCTAGCGTGCACTTGGACTATCTAGGTTAACTAGCGGGCGCTTGGACGATGTAGGTTAACTAGTGGGCCCTTGGACGATGTAGGTTAACTAGCGGGCCCTTGGACTATGTAGGTTACCTTGTGGGCACTTGGACGATCTAGGTTAACTAGCGGGTACTTGGACTATGTAGGTTAAGTAGCGGGCCCTTGGACTATGTAGATTAACTAGCGGCACTTGGACTACCTACATTAACTAGCGGGCCCTTGGACTATGTAGGTTGCCTAGCGGGCACTTGGACTATCTAGGTTAGGTAACGGGCACTTGGACTATCTAGGTTACCTAGCGAGAACTTGGCCTATCTAGGTTGCCTAGCAGGCACTTGGATTATGAAGGATCCCTAGCAGGCAATTTGACTAGCTAGGTTACCTAGCGGGCACTTGGACTATGTACGTCCCCTAGTGGGCACTTGGACTATCTAGGTTAACTAACGCGCACTAGGACTATCTAGGTTAACAAGCGGGCACTTGGATTATCTAGGTTACCTAGGAGGCACTTGGATTATGAAGGATCCCTAGCGGGCACTTGGACTATCTAGGTTACCTAGCGGCCACTTGGAATATGTAGGTTAACTAGCAGACACTTGCACGATCTAGGTTAACTAGCGGACCCTTGCACTATGTAGGTTAACTAGCAGGCCCATGGATTATGTAGGTTTACTAGCAGGCACTTGGACTATATATGTTCCCTAGCGGGCACTTGGACTATGTATGTTCCCTACGGACACTTGAACTATGTAAGTTAACTACCGGGCACTTGGACTATGTATGTTAACTAGCGGGCCCATGGACTATCTAGGTTAACTAGCGGTCACTTGGACTATGTAGTTTCCCTAGCGGGCATTTGGACTATTTAGGTTACCTAGCGAGCACTTGGACTATCTAGGTTACCTAGCAGGCACTTTGACTATCGAAGTTAACTAACGGGCACTTGGACTATGTAGGTTGCCTAGCGGGCACTTGAACTATGTATGTTCCCTAGCGGGCACTTGGATTATGGAGGTTCCCTATCGGGCACTTGGACTATGTAGGTTAACTAGCCGGCACTTGGACTGTCTAGGTTACCTAGAGGGCACTTGGAATATCTAGGTTAACGAATGGGCACTTGGACAATGTAGGTTACCTAGCCGCCACTTGGACTATCTAGGTTTTCTAACAGGCACTTGGACTATTTAGGTTCCCTAGCGGGCACTTGTACTATCTAGGATACCTAGCTGGCACTTGGACTATGTAGGTCAACGAGCGGGCCCTTGGACTATCTAGGTTAGCTAACGAGCACTTAGATTATGTAGGTTAACTAGCGGGCACTTGGACTATGTAGGTTAACTAGAGGACACTTGGACTATCTAGGTTAACTAGTGGGCCCTTGAACTATGTAGGTTAACTAGTGGGCACTTGGACAATCTAGGTTAACTAGTGGGCACTTGGACGATCTAGGTTAACTTGCGGGCACTTGGACTATCAAAGTTAACAAGTGAGCCCTTGGACTATGTAGGTTAACTAGCGGGCCCTTGGACTATCTAGGTTACCAAGTGGGCACTTGGACTATATAGGTTACGTAGTGGGCACTTGGACTATCTAGGTTAACGAACGGGCACTTGGAATATGCAGGTAACCTAGCGGGCACTTGGACTGTCTAGGTTACCTAGCGGACACTTGGACTTCTAGGTTAACGAACGGGCATTTGGACTATGTAGGTTGATTAGCGGGCACTTGGACTATCTAGGTTAGGTAATGGGCACTTTGAGTATCTAGGTTACCTAGCGGGAACTTGGACAATGTAAGTTACCTAGCGGGCACTTGGACTATCTAGGTTACCTAACGGGCACTTTGACTATCTAGGTTACGTAGCGGGCACATGGACTATCTAGGTTACCAGCGGGCACTTGGACATCTAGGTTACCTAGCGGGCCCTTGGACTATGTAAGTTTCCTAGCGGGCATTTGGACTATTTAGGTTTACGAACGGGCACTTGGACTATGTAGGTTACCTAGCGGGCACTTGGACTATGTAGGATCCCTATCGGACATTTGGACTACTTAGGTAACCTAGCGGGCACTTGGACTATCTAGGTTAACTAGCGGGCACTTGGACGAACTAGGTTAACTAGAGGGCACTTGGACTATTTAGGTTAACTAGCGTGCACTTGGACAATCTAGGTTAACTAGCGTGCACTTGGATGATCAATGTTAACTAGCGGGCACTTGGACTATCTAGTTTAGCTAACGGGCACTTGGACTATGTAGGTTACCTAGCGTTCACTTGGACTATCTAGGTTAACTAGCGGGCACTTGGACTATGTAGGTCAACTAGCGGGCCCTTGGACTATCTAGTTTTGCTAACTGGCACTTGGACTATGTAGGTTAACTAGCGGACACTTGCACGATCTAGGTTAACTAGAGGGCTCTTGCACTTTGTAGGTTAACTAGCGGGCCCATTGACTATGTTGGTTAACTAGCGGGCACTTGGACGATCTAGGTTAACTAGCGGGCACTTGGATTATCTAGGTTACATAGCGGTCAGTTGGACTATGTAGTTTCCCTAGCGGGCATTTGGACTATATAGATAACCTAGCGGGCACTTAGACTTTGCAGGCTACCTAGCGGGCCCTTCGACTATGTAGGTTACCTAGCGGGCACTTGGACGATCAGGTTAACTAGCGGGTACTTGGACTATGTAGGTTAACTAGCCGGCCCTTGGACTATGTAGATTAACTAGCGACATTTGGACTATCTACGTTAAATAGCGGTCCCTTGGACTATGTAGATTCCCTTGCGGGCATTTGGACGATATAGATAACCTAGCGGGCACTTAGACTTTGTTGGTTACCTAGCGGGCACTTGGACTATCTAGGTTACCTTGCTGGCATATGATCTATCTACGTTACCTAGCGGGTTCTTGGAGTATGTAGGTTACCTAGCGGGCTGTTGGACTATCTAGGTTACCAATCGGGCACTAGGACTATCTAGGTTAACTAACGGGCACTGGGACTATTTAGGTTCCCTAGCGGGCCCATGGATTATTTAAATTCCCTAGCGGGCAATTTACTATGTGGGTTTCCTGGCGGGCATTTGGACTATCTAGGTTACCTAACCGGCACTTGGACTATGTAGGTTCCCTATCGGGCACTTGGACTATGTAGGTTAACTAGAGGGCATTTGGACTATGTTGGTTACCTAGCGGGCACATGGACTCTGTAGGTTCCTTATCGGGCACATGGAGAATGTAGGTTAACTAGGGGGCACTAGGACTATGTAGGTTACCTAGCGGGCCCTTGGACTACCTAGGTTACCTAGCGGGCATTTGGACTATGTAGGCTCCCTAGCGGTCATTTGGACTACATAGATTACCTAGCGGGCACTTAGACTTTGTAGGTTACCTAGCGGGCACTTGGACTATCTATGTTACCTAGCGGGTACTTGGAGTATGTAGGTTACCTACCGGGCTGTTGGACTATCTAGGTTACCTAGCGTGCACTGGGACTATCTAGGTTAACTAACGGGCACTTGGACTATGTAGGTTCCCTAGCGGGCCCTTGGACTATGTAAGTTCCCTAGCGGGCACTTGGACTATGTGGGTTCCCTAGCGGGCATTTTGGACTATCTAGGTTTCCTAACGGGCATTTGGACTATGTAGGTTCCCTAGTGGGCACTTGGTCTATCTAGGTTAACTAGCGGGCACTTGCACTATCTAGGTTAACTAGCGAGCACTTGGACTATCTAGGTTAACTAGCGGGCATTTGGACTACTAGGCCCCCTAGCGGGCATTGGGACTATATTGGTTACCTAGCGGGCACTTGGACTATGTAGGTTAACGAACGGGCATTGGACTATGTAGGTAACCTAGTGGTCACTTGAACTGTCTAGGTTACCTAGCGGGCACTTGGACTATGTAGGTTAAATAGCGGGCCCTTGGACTATGTAGCTTAACTAGCGGCACTTGGACTATCTACGTTAACTAGCGGGCCCTTGGACAATGTAGATTCCCTAGCGGGCACTTGGACTATGTATGTTCCAGAGCGGGCACTTGGACTATGTAGGTTCCCTAGCAGGCACTTGGACTATGTAGGTTCCAGAGCGGTCACTTGGACTATCTTGGTTCTCTAGCGGGCACTTGTACTATGTAGGTTAATTAGCGGACACTTGGACGATCTAGGTTAACTAGCAGGTACTTGGACTATGTAGGTTTACTAGCTGGCCCTTGAACTATGTAGATTAACTAGCGGCACTTGGAGTATCTACATTAACTAGCGGGCACTTGGACTATGTAGATTCCCAAGCGGGCACTTGGACTATGTAGGTTCCCTAGCGGGCACTTGGACTCTGTATGTTCCCTAGCGGGCAATTGGACTATGTATGTTCCCTACGGACACTTGAACTATGTAAGTTAAATACCGGGCACTTTGACTATGTAGGTTAACTAGCGGGCCCTTGGACTATCTAGGTTACCTAATGGGCACTTGGACTATGTAGGTTAACTATCGGACACTTGCACTATCTTGGTTACCGAACGGGCATTTGGACTATGTAGGTAACCTAGCGGGCACTTGGAGAGTCTAGGTTACCTAGCGGGCACTTGGACTTCTAGGTTAACGAACGGGCACTTGGACTATGTATGTTGCATAGCGGGCAATTGGACTATCTAGGTTAGGTAACGGGCACTTGGACTATCTAGGTTTCTTAGCGAGCACTTGCAAGATCTAGGTTAACTAGAGGGCACTTGGACTATCTAGGTTAACTAGCGTGCACTTGGACTACCTAGGTTTCTTAGCGGGTACTTGGACTATGTAGGTTAACTAGCGGGCCCTTGGACTATGTAGATTAACTACCGGGCACTTGGACTATGTAGGCTAACTAGGGGGCCCTTGGATGATCTAGGTTACCTCGGTGGTACTTGAACTATCTAGGTTATCTAGCGGGCACTTGCAGTATATAGGTTTCCTAGCGGGCACTTGGAATATGTAGGTTAACTAGCGGACACTTGCAGTATGTAGGTTACCTAGCAGGCACTTGGACTATCTAAGTTAACTAGCGGGCACTTGGACTATCTAGGTTAACTAGCGTGCCCTTGGAATATCTAGGTTACGTAACCTGCACTTGGTATATAGGTTAACTAGCGGGCACTTGGACTATGTAGGTTAACTAGAGGACACTTGGACTATCTAGGTTAACTAGTGGGCCCTTGGACTATGTAGGTTAACTAGCGGGCACTTGGACAATCTACGTTAACTAGCGGGCACTTGGACGATCTCGGTTAACTAGCGGGCACTTGAACTATCAAAGTGAACAAGTGAGCCCTTGGACTATGTAGGTTAACTAGCGGGCCCTTGGACTATGTGGATTACCTAGCAGGCACTTTGGCTATATAGGTTCCCTAGCGGGCACTTGGACTATGTAAGTTCCCTAGCGGGCACTTGGACTATGTGGGTTCCCTAGCGGGCATTTAGACTATCTAGGATACATAACGGGCACTTGGACTATGTAGGTTCCCTAGCGGGAACTTGGTCTATCTAGGTTAACTAGCGGGCACTTCGACTATCTAGGTTAACTAGCGAGCACTTGGATTATCTAGGTTAACTAGCGGGCATTTGGACTATTAGGGCCCCTAGCGGGCATTTGGACTATATTGGTTACCTAGCGGTCACTTGGACTATGTAGGTTCCCTAGAAGGCACTTGGAGAATGTAGGTTAATTAGCGGGCCCTTGGAAGATGTAGGTTAACTAGCGGGCCCTGGGACTATGTAGGTTACCTAGCGGGCCCTTGGACTATGTAGATTCCCTAGTGGGCACTTAACTATGTATGTTCCAGAGCGGGCACTTGGATTATCTAGGTTCCCTAGCGGGCACTTGTACTATGTAGGTTAATTAGCGGACACTTGGACGATCTAGGTTAACTAGCGGGTACTTGAACTATGTAGGTTAACTAGCGGGCCCTTGAACTATGTAGATTAACTAGCGGCACTTGGACTATCTACATTAACTAGCGGGCCCTTGGACTATGTAGATTCCCTAGCGGGCACGTGGACTATGTAGGTTCCCTAGCGGGCACTTGAACTCTGTATGTTCCCTAGCGGGGCACTTGGACTATGTATGTTCCCTACGGACACTTGAACTATGTAAGTTAAGTACAGGGCACTTTGAATATGTAGGTTAACTAGCGGGCCCTTGGATTATTTAGGTTACCTAGCGGGCACCTGGACTGTGTAGGTTAACTACCGGACACTTGCACTATCTAGGTTACCGAACGGGCATTTGGACAATATAGGTAACCTAGCGGGCACTTGGAGAGTCTAGGTTACCTAGCGGGCACTTGGACGTCTAGGTTAACGAACGGGCCCTTGGACTATGTATGTTGCATAGCGGGCAATTGGACTATCCTGGTTAGGTAACGGACACTTGGACTATCTAGGTTTCTTAGCGGGCACTTGGAAGATCTAGGTTTACTAGAGGGCACTTGGACTATCTAGGTTAACTAGCAGGCACTTGGACTATCTAGGTTTCTTAGCGGGTACTTGTACTATGTAGGTTAACTAGCGGGCCCTTGGACTATGTAGGTTAACTAGCGGCACTTGGACTATCTAGATTAACTACCATGCACTTGGACTATGTAGGCTAACTAGGTGGCCCTTGGACGATCTAGGTTACCTAGCGGGTACTTGAACTATCTAGGTTAACTAGCGGGCACTTGGACTATGTAGGTTGCCTAGCGTGCACTTGGACGATATAGGTTAACTAGCATGCCCTTGGAATATCTAGGTTACGTAACGGGCACTTGGCATATAGGTTAACTAGCGGGCACTTGGACTATGTAGGTTAACTAGAGGACCCTTGGACTATCTAGGTTAACTAGTGGGCCCTTGGACTATGTAGGTTAACTAGCGGGCACTTGGACAATCTAGGTTAACTAGCGGGCACTTGGACGATCTAGGTTAACTAGCGGGCACTTGAACTATCAAAGTGAACAAGTGAGCCCTTGGACTATGTTGGTTAACTAGCAGGCCCCTGGACTATCTGGGTTACCTAGCGGGCACTTGGGCTATATAAGTTACCTAGCGGGCACTTGGACTATGTAGGGTACCTAGTGGGCACTTGGATTATCTAGGTTAACGAACGGGCACTTGGAATATGCAGGTAACCTAGAGGGCACTTGGACTGTCAAGGTTACCTAGCGGGCACTTGGACTTCTAGGTTAACGAACGGGCTTTGGACTATCTAGGTTACCTAACGGGCACTTTGACTATCTAGGTTACATAGCGGGCACTTGGACTATGTAGGTTAACTAGCGAGCACTTGGACTCTAGGTTACCTAGCGGGCACTTGAACTATTTAGGTTACCTAGCGGGCCCTTGGACTATGTAGGTTTCCTAGCAGGCACTTGTACTATCTAGGTTAACGAACGGGCACTTGGACTATGTAGATAACCTAGTGGGCACTTGGACAGTCTAGGTTACCTAGCGGGCACTTGTACTATCTAGGTTAACTAACAGGCACTTGGACTATGTAGGTTAACTAGCGGTCACTTGGACTATGTAGGATCCCTATCAGACATTTGGACTATTTAGGTTACCTAGCGGGCACTTGGACTATCTAGGTTAACTAGCGAGCACTTGGACTATCTAGGTTAACTAGCAGATCTTGGACTATGTAGGTTAACTAGCTGGTCCTTGGACTATGTAGGTTAACTAGCGGGCAATTGGGCGATCTAAGTTAACTAGAGGGCACTTGGACTATTTAGGTTAACTCGCGGGCACTAGGACTATCTAGGTTAACTAGAGGGCCCTTGGACTATCTAGATTAACTACCGGGCACTTGGACTATGTAGGCTATCTAGGGGGACCTTGGACGATCTAGGTTACCTAGCGGGTACTTGAACTATCTAGGTTAACTAGCGGGCACTTGCAGTATCTAGGTTACCTAGCGGGCACTTGGACTATGTAGGTTAACTAGCGGGCACTTGGACTATCTAGGTTAACTAGCGTGCACTTGGACTATGTAGGTTCCTTAGCGTGCACTTGGACTATGTAGGTTCCTTAGCGGGCACATGGACTATTTAGGTTGCCTAGCGGGCACTTGGACGATATAGGTTAACTAGCGTGCCCTTGGAATATCTAGGTTATGTAACGGGCACTTGGTATATAGGTTAACTAGCGGGCACTTGGACTATGTAGGTTAACTAGAGGACACTTGGACTATCTAGGTTAACTAGTGGGTCCTTGGACTATGTAGGTTAACTAGCGGGCACTTGGACAATCTAGGTTAACTAGCGGGCACTTGGACGATCTACGTTAATTAGCTGGCACTTGAACTATCAAAGTGAACAAGTGAGCCCTTGGACTATGTTGGTTAACTAGCGGGACCTTGGACTATCTGGGTTACCTAGCGGGCACTTGGGCTGTGTAGGTTACCTAGTGGGCACTTTGATTATCTAGGTTAACGAACGGGCACTTCGAATATGCAGGTAACCTAGAGGGCACTTGGACTGTCTAGGTTACCTAGCGGGCACTTGGAATTCTAGGTTAACGAACGGGCTCTTGGACTATGTAGGTTGCCTAGCGGGCACTTGGACTATCTAGGTTAGGTAACGGGCACTTGGACTATCTAGGTTACATAGCGGGCACTTTGACTATGTAGGTTAACTAATGAGCACTTGGATTCTAGGTTACCTAGCGGGCACTTGAACTATCTAGGTTACCTAGTGGGCCCTTGGACTATGTAGGTTTCCTAGCGGGCACTTGGACTATCTAGGTTAACGAACGGGCACTTGGACTATGTAGGTAACCTAGCGGACACTTGGACAGTCTAGGTTACCTAGCGGGCACTTGGACTATCTAGGTTAACTAACAGGCACTTGGACGATGTAGGTTACCTAGAGGACACTTGGACTATGCAGGATCCCTATCGGACATTTGGATTACTTAGGTTACCTAGCGGGCACTTGGACTATCTAGCTTAACTAGTGGGCACTTGGACTATCTAGGTCAACTAGCGGGCCCTTGGACTATCTAGATTAACTACCGGGCACTTGGACTATGTAGGCTAACTAGGGGGCCATTGGACCATCTAGGTTACCTAGCGGGTACTTGAACTATCTAGGTTAACTAGCGGGCACTAGCAGTATCTAGGTTACCTAGCGGGCTCTTGCACTATGAAGGTTCCCTAGCGGGCACGTGGACTATGTAGGTCAACTAGCGGGCCCTTGGACTATCTAGGTTAACTAGCGGGCTCTTGCACTATGTAGGTTAACTAGCGGGCCCATTTATTATGTAGGTTAACTAGCGGGCACTTGACGATCTAGGTTAACTAGCGGGCACTTGGATGATATAGGTTAACTAGCGGCCATTTGGATTATCTAGGTTAGCTAGCGGGCTCTTGCACTATGCAGGTTAACTAGCGGGCCCATTGACTATTTAGGTTAACTAGCGGGCACTTGGACGATCTAGGTTACCTAGGGGGAACTTAGACTATGTAGGTTAACTAGTGGGCAATTGGACTATCTAGGTTACCTAGCTGGCACTTGGACTATGTAGGTTAACTAGCAGGCACTTGGACTATCTAGGTTACGTAGCAGGCACTTGGACTATGTACGTTCCCTAGCGGGCACTTGGACTATCTACCTTACCTAGCAGGCACTTGGACTATGTACGTTAACTAGCGGGCACTTGGTCTATCTAGGTTAACTAGCGGGTACTTGGACTATCTAGGTTAACTAGTGAGCACTAGGACTATCTAGGATAACTAGCGGGCACTTGGACTATGTAGGTAACCTAGTGGTCACTTGAACAGTCTAGGTTACCTAGCGGGCACTTGGATTATGTAGGTTAACTAGCGGGCACTTGGACTATCTAGGTTAACTAGCGGGCCCCTGGACGATGTAGGTTAACTAGCAGGCCCTTGGATGATCTAGGTTAACTAGCGGGTATTTGGATTATGTAGGTTAACTAACGGGCCCTTGGACTATGTAGATTAACTAGTGGCACTTGGACTATCTACGTTAACTAGCGGGCCCTTGGACTATGTACATTCCCTAGTGGGCACTTGGACTTTGTAGGTTCCCTAGCAGGCAATTGGACTATGTACGTTCCGTAGCGGGCACTTGGACTATGTAGGTTAACTAGCGGACACTTGGACTATCTAGGTTAACTAGCGGGTACTTGGACTATGTAGGTTAACTAGCGGGCCCTTGGACTATGTAGATTAACTAGCAGCACTTGGACTATCTACATGAACTAGCGGGCCCTTGGACTATGTAGATTCCCTAGCGGGCACTTGGACTACGTAGGTTCCCTAGCGGGCACTTGGACTATGTAGGTTCCCTAGCGTGCACTTGGACTATGAATGTTCCCTACGGACACGTGAAATATGTAACTTAACTAGCGGGCCCTTGGACTACTTAGGTTAACTAGCGGACACTTGCACTATGTAGGTTACCTAGCGGGCACTTGGACTATCTGGGTTACCTAACGGGCACTTGGACTATGTAGGTTCCCTAGCGGGCATTTGGATTATATAGGTTCCCTATCAGGCCCTTGGACTATGTAGGTTAATTAGCGGGCATTTGGACTATATAGGTTACCTAGCGGGCACTTGGACTATGTAGGTTCCCTATCGGGCACTTGGAGAATGTAGGTTAACTAGGGGGCACTAGGACAATGTAGGTTACCTAGCGGACCCTTGGACTATCTAGGTTATTTAGGGGGAACCTGGACTATGTAGGTTAACTAGTTGGCACTTGGACTATCTAGGTTACCTAGCAGGCACTTGGACTATGTAGGTTAACTAGCCGGCACTTGTATTATCTAGGTTACCTAGAGGGCAGTTGGACTATGTACGTTCCCTAGCGGGCACTTGCACTATCTACGTTACCTAGCGGGCACTTGGACTATGTACGTTTCCTAGCGGGTACTTGGACTATCTATGTTAACTAGCGGGCACTTGGACTATGTAGGTTCCCTGTCAGGCACTTGGACTATCTAGGTTAACTAGCGAGCTCTTGGACTATCTAGGATAACTAGCGGGCACTTGGACTATTAAGGTTCCTTAGGGGCATTTGTGCTATATAGGTTACCTAGCTGGCACGTGGACTATGTAGGGTAACGAACAGGCACTTGGACTATGTAGGTAACCTAGTGGTCACTGTAACTGGCTAAGTTACCTAGCGGGCCCTTGGACTACTTAGGTTAGCTAGCGGACACTTGTACTATGTAGGTTACCTAGCGGGCACCTGGACTATCTAGGTTACCTAACGGGCACTTGGACTATGTAGGTTCCCTAGCGGGCATTTGGATTATATAGGTTCCCTATCAGGCCCTTGGACTATGTAGGTTAACTAGCGGGCATTTGGACTATATAGGTTACCTAGCGGGCACTTGGACTATGTAGGTTCCCTATCGGGCACTTGGAGAATGTAGGTTAACTAGGGGGCACTAGGACAATGTAGGTTACCTAGCGGACCCTTGGACTATCTAGGATACTTAGGGGGAACCTGGACTATGTAGGTTAACTAGTTGGCACTTGGACTATCTAGGTTACCTAGCAGGCACTTGGACTATGTAGGTTAACTAGCCGGCACTTGGACTATCTAGGTTACCTAGCGGGCAGTTGGACTATGTATGTTCCCTAGCGGGCACTTGCACTATCTACGTTACCTAGCGGGCACTTGGACTATGTACGTTTCCTAGCGGGTACTTGGACTATATATGTTAACTAGCGGGCACTTGGACTATGTAGGTTCCCTGTCGGGCACTTGGACTATCTAGGTTAACTAGCGAGCTCTTAGACTATCTAGGATAACTAGCGGGCACTTGGACAATTAGGGTCCCTTAGGGGCATTTGTGCTATATAGGTTACCTAGCTGGCACGTGGACAATGTAGGTTAACGAACAGGCACTTGGACTATGTAGGTAACCTAGTGGTCACTGTAACTGTCTAAGTTACCTAGCGGGCCCTTGGACTATGTAGGTTAACTAGCGGGACCTTGGAATATGTAGGTTAATTAGCGGGCACTAGGAAAATCTAGGTTAACTAGCGGGTACTTGGACTATGTAGGTTAAGTAGCGGGCCCTTGGACTATGTAGATTAACTAGCGGCACTTGGACTATCTACGTTAACTAGCGGGCCCTTGGACTATGTAGATTCCCTAGCGGGCACTTGGACTATGTAGAGTCCCTAGCGGGCACGTGGACTATGTAGGTTCCAGAGCGGGCACTTGGACTATCTAGGTTCCCTAGGGTGCACTTGGACTATGTAGGTTAACTAGCGGACACTTGGATGATCTAGGTTAACTAGCGGGTACTTGGACTATGTAGGTTAACTAGCGGGCCCTTGGACTATGTAGATTAGCTAGCAGCACTTGGACTATGTAGGTTCCCTAGCGGGCACTTGGACTATGTATGTTCCCTACGGACACTTGAACTTTTTAAATTAACTACCGCGCACTTAGACTATGTATGTTATCCTGCGGGCCCTTGGACTACTTAGGTTAACTAGCGGACACTTGCACTATGTAGGTTACCTAGCCGGCACTTGGACTATCTAGGTTAACTAGCGGGCGCTTGGACTATGTAAGTTACCTAGCGGGCACTTGGACTATGTAGGTTAACTAGTAGGCCCTTGGACAATCTAGGTTACCTAGAGGGCACTTGGAATATGAAGGTTAACTAGCGGACACTTGCACGATCTAGGTTAACTAGCGGGCCCTTACACTATATAGGTTATCTAGCGGGCCTATGGATTATGTAGGTTTACTAGCAGGCACTTGGACTATCAAGGTTAACTAGCGGGCACTTGGACTATGTAGTTTCCCTAGCGGGCATTTGGACTATTTAGGTTAACTAGCGGGCACTTAGACTATGTAAGTTACCTAGCGAGCACTTGGACTATGTATGTTCCAGTGCGGGCACTTGGACTCTGTAGGTTCCCTAGCAGGCACTTGGAGTATGTAGGTTCCCTAGCGGGCACTTGGACTATGTAGGTTAACTAGCGGACACTTGGACTATCTAGGTTAACTAGCGGGTACTTGGACTATGTAGGTTAACTAGCGGGCCCTTGGACTATGTAGATTAACTAGCAGCACTTGGACTATCTACATTAACTAGCGGGCCCTTGGACTATGTAGAATCCCTAGCGGGCACTTGGACTACGTAGGTTCCCTAGCGGGCACTTGGACTATGTAGGTTCCCTAGCGGGCACTTGGATTATATAGGATCCCTATCGGGCCCTTGGACTATGTAGGTTAACTAGCGGGCATTTGGACTACGTAGGTTCCCTAGCGGGCACTTGGACTATGTAGGTTCCCTAGCGGGCACTTGGACTATGAATATTCCCTACGGACACTTGAACTATGTAAGTTAACTACCGGGCACTTGGACTATGTATGTTAACTAGCGGGCCCTTGGACTACTTAGGTTAACTAGCGGACACTTGCACTATGTAGGTTGCCTATCGGGCACTTGGACTATTTGGTTAACTAGCGGGCATTTGGACTATGTAGGTTACCTAGCGGGCACTTGGACTATGTAGGTTCCCTATCGGGCACTTGGAGAATGTAGGTTAACTAGGGGGCACTAGGACAATGTAGGTTACCTAGCGGGCCCTTGGACTATCTAGGTTACCTAGGGGGAACCTGGACTATGTAGGTTAACTAGGGGGCACTTGGACTATCTAGTTTACCTAGCAGGCACTTGAACTATGCAGGTTAACTAGCGGGCACGTGGACTATCTATGTTACCTAGCGGGCACTTGGACTATGTACGTTCCCTAGCGGGCACTTGGACTATCTATGTTACCTAGCGGGCACTTGGACTATGTACGTTACCTAGCGGGCACTTGGACTATGTACGTTTCCTAGCGGGTACTTGGACTATCTATGTTAACTAGCGGGCACTTGGACTATGTAGGTTCCCTGTCGGGCACTTGGACTATCTAGGTTAACTAGCGAGCTCTTAGACTATCTAGGAAAACTAGCGGGCACTTGGACAATTAGGGTACCTTAGGGGCATTTGTGCTATATAGGTTACCTAGCTGGCACGTGGACTATGTAGGTTAACGAACAGGCACTTGGACTATGTACGTTACCTAGCGGGCACTTGGACTATGTACGTTTCCTAGCGGGTACTTGGACAAGATAGGTTCCCTAGCGGGCACTTGGTCTATCTAGGTTAACTAGCGGGCACTTGGACTATCTAGGTTAACTATCGAGCACTTGGACTATCTAGGTTAAGTAGCGGGCGTTTGGACTATTAGGGCCCTTAGTGGGCATTTGGACTATATTGGTTACCTAGCGGGCACTTGGACAATGTAGGTTAACGAACGGGCACTTAGACTATGTAGGTAACCTAATGGTCACTTGAACTGTCTAGGTTACCTAGCGGGCACTTGGACTATGTAGGTTAACTAGCGGGCACTTGGACTACCTAGGTTAACTAGCGGACCCTTGGAAAATGTAGGTTACTAGGGGGCCCTTGCACTATGTAGGTTAACTAGCGGGCTCATGGATTATGTAGGTTACCTAGCGGGCAGTTGGACTATGTACGTTCCCTAGCGGGCACTTGCACTATCTACGTTACCTAGCGGGCACTTGGACTATGTACGTTTCCTAGCGGGTACTTGGACTATCTATGTTAACTAGCGGGCACTTGGACTATGTAGGTTCCCTGTCGGGCACTTGGACTATCTAGGTTAACTAGCGAGCTCTTAGACTATCTAGGATAACTAGCGGGCACTTGGACAATTAGGGTACCTTAGGGGCATTTGTGCTATATAGGTTACCTAGCTGGCACGTGGACTATGTAGGTTAACGAACAGGCACTTGGACTATGTAGGTAACCTAGTGGTCACTGTAACTGTCTAAGTTACCTAGCGGGCCCTTGGACTATGTAGGTTAACTAGCGGGCCCTTGGACTATGTAGGTTAATTAGCGGGCACTAGGACAATCTAGGTTAACTAGCGGGTACTTGGACTATGTAGTTTAACTAGCGGGCCCTTGGACTATGTAGATTAACTAGCGGCACTTGGACTATCTACGTTAACTAGCAGGCCCTTGGACTATGTAGATTACCTAGCGGGCACTTGGACTATGTAGATTCCCTAGCGGGCACTTGGACTATGTAGGTTCCAGAGCGGGCACTTGTACTATCTAGGTTCCCTAGGGTGCACTTGGACTATGTAGGTTAACTAGCGGACACTTGGATGATCTAGGTTAACTAGCGGGTACTTGGACTATGTAGGTTAACTAGCGGGCCCTTGGACTATGTAGATTAGCTAGCAGCACTTGGACTATGTAGGTTCCCTAGCGGGCACTTGGACTATGTATGTTCCCTACGGACACTTGAACTATTTAAGTTAACTACCGCGCACTTGGACTATGTATGTTATCCTGCGGGCCCTTGGACTACTTAGGTTAACTAGCGGACACTTGCACTATGTAGGTTACCTAGCCGGCACTTGGACTATCTAGGTTAACTAGCGGGCGCTTGGACTATGTAGGTTACCTAGCGGGCACTTGGACTATGTAGGTTAACTAGCAGGCCCTTGGACTATCTAGGTTACCTAGAGGGCACTTGGAATATGAAGGTTAACTAGCGGACACTTGCACGATCTAGGTTAACTAGCGGGCCCTTACACTATATAGGTTATCTAGCGGGCCTATGGATTATGTAGGTTTACTAGCAGGCACTTGGACTATCAAGGTTAACTAGCGGGCACTTGGACTATGTAGTTTCCCTAGCGGGTATTTGGACTATTTAGGTTACTTAGCGGGCACTTAGACTATGTAAGTTACCTAGCGAGCACTTGGACTATGTATGTTCCAGAGCGGGCACTTGGACTCTGTAGGTTCCCTAGCAGGCACTTGGAGTATGTAGGTTCCCTAGCGGGCACTTGGACTATGTAGGTTAACTAGCGGACACTTGGACTATCTAGGTTAACGAGCGGGTACTTGGACTATGTAGGTTAACTAGCGGGCCCTTGGACTATGTAGATTAACTAGCAGCACTTGGACTATCTACATTAACTAGCGGGCCCTTGGACTATGTAGAATCCCTAGCGGGCACTTGGACTACGTAGGTTCCCTAGCGGGCACTTGGACTATGTAGGTTCCCTAGCGGGCACTTGGATTATATAGGATCCCTATCGGGCCCTTGGACTATGTAGGTTAACTAGCGGGCATTTGGCCTACGTAGGTTCCCTAGCGGGCACTTGGACTATGTAGGTTCCCTAGCGGGCACTTGGACTATGAATGTTCCCTACGGACACTTGAACTATGTAAGTTAACTACCGGGCACTTGGACTATGTATGTTAACTAGCGGGCCCTTGGACTACTTAGGTTAACTAGCGGACACTTGCACTATGTAGGTTGCCTATCGGGCACTTGGACTATTTGGTTAACTAGCGGGCATTTGGACTATGTAGGTTACCTAGCGGGCACTTGGACTATGTAGGTTCCCTATCGGGCACTTGGAGAATGTAGGTTAACTAGGGGGCACTAGGACAATGTAGGTTACCTAGCGGGCCCTTGGACTATCTAGGTTACCTAGGGGGAACCTGGACTATGTAGGTTAACTAGGGGGCACTTGGACTATCTAGTTTACCTAGCAGGCACTTGGACTATGCAGGTTAACTAGCGGGCACTTGGACTATCTAGGTTACCTAGCGGGCACTTGGACTATGTACGTTCCCTAGCGGGCACTTGGACTATCTACGTTACCTAGCGGGCACTTGGACTATGTACGTTACCTAGCGGGCACTTGGACTATGTACGTTTCCTAGCGGGTACTTGGACAAGATAGTTTCCCTAGCGGGCACTTGGTCTATCTAGGTTAACTATCGAGCACTTGGACTATCTAGGTTAAGTAGCGGGCGTTTGGACTTTGTAGGTTACCTAGCGGGCACTTGGACTATGTAGGTTCCCTATCGGGCACTTGGAGAATGTAGGTTAACTAGGGGGCACTAGGACAATGTAGGTTACCTAGCGGACCCTTGGACTATCTAGGTTATTTAGGGGGAACCTGGACTATGTAGGTTAACTAGTTGGCACTTGGACTATCTAGGTTACCTAGCAGGCACTTGGACTATGTAGGTTAACTAGCCGGCACTTGGACTATCTAGGTTACCTAGCGGGCAGTTGGACTATGTACGTTCCCTAGCGGGCACTTGCACTATCTACGTTACCTAGCGGGCACTTGGACTATGTACGTTTCCTAGCGGGTACTTGGACTATCTATGTTAACTAGCGGGCACTTGGACTATGTAGGTTCCCTGTCGGGCACTTGGACTATCTAGGTTAACTAGCGAGCTCTTGGACTATCTAGGATAACTAGCGGGCACTTGGACTATTAGGGTTCCTTAGGGGCATTTGTGCTATATAGGTTACCTAGCTGGCACGTGGACTATGTAGGTTAACGAACAGGCACTTGGACTATGTAGGTAACCTAGAGGTCACTGTAACTGTCTAAGTTACCTAGCGGGCCCTTGGACTATGTAGGTTAACTAGCGTTCCCTTGGACTATGTAGGTTAATTAGCGGGCACTAGGACAATCTAGGTTTACTAGCGGGTACTTGGACTATGTAGGTTAACTAGCGGGCACTTGGACTATGCAGATTAACTAGCGGCACTTGGACTATCTACGTTAACTAGCGGGCACTTGGACTATGTAGGTTCCAGAGCGGGCACTTGGACTATCTAGGTTCCCTACGGGGCACTTGGACTATGTAGGTTAACTAGCGGACACTTGGATGATCTAGTTTAACTAGCGGGTACTTGGACTATGTAGGTTAACTAGCGGGCCCTTGGAATATGTAGATTAGCTAGCAGCACTTGGACTATGTAGGTTCCCTAGCGGGCACTTGGACTATGTAGGTTCCCTACGGACACTTGAACTATTTAAGTTAACTACCGCGCACTTGGACTATGTATGTTATCCTGCGGGCCCTTGGACTACTTAGGTTAACTAGCGGACACTTGCACTATGTAGGTTACCTAGCGGGCACTTGGACTATCTTTGTTAACTATCGGGCGCTTGGACTATGTAGGTTACCTAGCGGGCACTTGGACTATGTAGGTTAACTAGCAGGCCCTTGGACTATCTAGGTTACCTAGAGGGCACTTGGAATATGAAGGTTAACTAGCGGACACTTGCACGATCTAGGTTAACTAGCGGGCCCTTACACTATATAGGTTATCTAGCGGGCCTATGGATTATGTAGGTTTACTAGCAGGCACTTGGACTATCAAGGTTAACTAGCTGGCACTTGGACTATGTAGTTTCCCTAGCGGGCATTTGGACTATTTAGGTTACCTAGCGGGCACTTAGACTATGTAAGTTACCTAGCGAGCACTTGGACTATGTATGTTCCAGAGCGGGCACTTGGACTCTGTAGGTTCCCTAGCAGGCACTTGGAGTATGTAGGTTCCCTAGCGGGCACTTGGACTATGTAGGTTAACTAGCGGACACTTGGACTATCTAGGTTAACTAGCGGGTACTTGGACTATGTAGGTTAACTAGCGGGCCCTTGGACTATGTAGATTAACTAGCAGCACTTGGACTATCTACATTAACTAGCGGGCCCTTGGACTATGTAGAATCCCTAGCGGGCACTTGGACTACGTAGGTTCCCTAGCGGGCACTTGGACTATGTAGGTTCCCTAGCGTGCACTTGGATTATATAGGATCCCTATCGGGCCCTTGGACTATGTAGGTTAACTAGCGGGCATTTGGACTACGTAGGTTCCCTAGTGGGCACTTGGACTATGTAGGTTCTCTAGCGGGCACTTGGACAATGAATGTTCCCTACGGACACTTGAACTATGTAAGTTAACTACCGGGCACTTGGACTATGTATGTTAACTAGCGGGCCCTTGGACTACTTAGGTTAACTAGCGGACACTTGCACTATGTAGGTTGCCTATCGGGCACTTGGACTATTTGGTTAACTAGCGGGCATTTGGACTATGTAGGTTACCTAGCGGGCACTTGGACTATGTAGGTTCCCTATCGGGCACTTGGAGAATGTAGGTTAACTAGGGGGCACTAGGACAATGTAGGTTACCTAGCGGGCCCTTGGACTATCTAGGTTACCTAGGGGGAACATGGACTATGTAGGTTAACTAGGGGGCACTTGGACTATCTAGTTTACCTAGCAGGCACTTGGACTATGTAGGTTAACTAGCGGGCACTTGGACTATCTAGGTTATCTAGCGGGCACTTGACTATGTACGTTCCCTAGCGGGCACTTGGACTATCTACGTTACCTAGCGGGCACTTGGACTATGTACGTTACCTAGCGGGCACTTGGAATATGTACGTTTCCTAGCGAGTACTTGGACAAGATAGGTTCCCTAGCGGGCACTTGGTCTATCTAGGTTAACTAGCGGGCACTTGGACTATCTAGGTTAACTATCGAGCACTTGGACTATCTAGGTTAAGTAGCGGGCGTTTGGACTATGTAGGTTACCTAGCGGGCACTTGGACTATGTAGTTTCCCTATCGGGCACTTGGAGAATGTAGGTTAACTAGGGGGCACTAGGACAATGTAGGTTACCTAGCGGACCCTTGGACTATCTAGGTTACTTAGGGGGAACCTGGACTATGTAGGTTAACTAGTTGGCACTTGGACTATCTAGGTTAACTAGCAGGCACTTGGACTATGTAGGTTAACTAGCCGGCACTTGGACTATCTAGGTTACCTAGCGGGCAGTTGGACTATGTACGTTTCCTAGCGGGCACTTGCACTATCTACATTACCTAGCGGGCACTTGGACTATGTACGTTTCCTAGCCGGTACTTGGACTATCTATGTTAAGTAGCGGGCACTTGGACTATGTAGGTTCCCTGTCGGGCACTTGGACTATCTAGTTTAACTAGCGAGCTCTTGGACTATCTAGGATAACTAGCGGGCACTTGGACTATTAGGGTCCCTTAGGGGCATTTGTGCTGTATAGGTTACCTAGCTGGCACGTGGACTATGTAGGTTAACGAACAGGCACTTGGACTATGTAGGTAACCTAGAGGTCACTGTAACTGTCCAAGTTACCTAGCGGGCCCTTGGACTATGTAGGTTAACTTGCGGGCCTTTGGACTATGTAGGTTAATTAGCGGGCACTAGGACAATCTAGGTTAACTAGCGGGCCCTTGGACTATGTAGATTAACTAGCGGCACTTGGACTATCTACGTTAACTAGCGGGCCCTTGGACTATGTAGATTCCCTAGCGGGCACTTGGACTATGTAGATTCCCTAGTGGGCACTTGGACTATGTAGGTTCCAGAGCGGGCACTTGGACTATCTAGGTTCCCTAGGAGGCACTTGGACTATGTAGGTTAACTAGCGGACACTTGGATGATCTAGTTTAACTAGCGGGTACTTGGACTATGTAGGTTAACTAGCGGGCCTTTGGACTATGTAGATTAGCTAGCAGCACTTGGACTATGTAGGTTCCCTAGCGGGCACTTGGACTATGTATGTTCCCTACGGACACTTGAACTATTTAAGTTAACTACCGCGCACTTGGACTATGTATGTTATCCTGCGGGCCCTTGGACTACTTAGGTTAACTAGCGGGCGCTTGGACTATGTAGGTTACCTAGCGGGCACTTGGACTATGTAGGTTAACTAGCAGGCCCTTGGACTATCTAGGTTACCTAGAGGGCACTTGGAATATGAAGGTTAACTAGCGGACACTTGCACGATCTAGGTTAACTAGCGGGCCCTTACACTATATAGGTTATCTAGCGGGCCTATGGATTATGTAGGTTTACTAGCAGGCACTTGGACTATCAAGGTTAACTAGCGGGCACTTGGACTATGTAGTTTCCCTAGCGGGCATTTGGACTATTTAGGTTACCTAGCGGGCACTTAGACTATGTAAGTTACCTAGCGAGCACTTGGACTATGTATGTTCCAGAGCGGGCACTTGGACTCTGTAGGTTCCCTAGCAGGCACTTGGAGTATGTAGGTTCCCTAGCGTGCACTTGGACTATGTAGGTTAACTAGCGGACACTTGGACTATCTAGGTTAACTAGCGGGTACTTGGACTATGTAAGTTAACTAGCGGGACCTTGGACTATGTAGATTAACTAGCAGCACTTGGACTATCTACATTAACTAGCGGGCCCTTGGACTATGTAGATTCCCTAGCGGGCACTTGGACTACGTAGGTTCCCTAGCGGGCACTTGGACTATGTAGGTTCCCTAGCGGGCACTTGTAATATGAATGTTCCCTACGGACACTTGAACTATGTAAGTTAACTACCAGGCACTTGGAGTATGTATGTTAACTAGCGGGCCCTTGGACTACTTAGGTTAACTAGCGGACACTTGCACTATGTAGGTTCCCTATCGGGCACTTGGACTATTTGGTTAACTAGCGGGCATTTGGACTATGTAGGTTACCTAGCGGGCACTTGGACTATGTAGGTTCCCTATCGGGCACTTGGAGAATGTAGGTTAACTAGGGGGCACGAGGACAATGTAGGTTACCTAGCGGGCCCTTGGACTATCTAGGTTACCTAGGGGGAACATGGACTATGTAGGTTAACTAGGGGGCACTTGGCCTATCTAGTTTACCTAGCAGGCACTTGGACTATGTAGGTTAACTAGCGGGCACTTGGACTATCTAGGTTACCTAGCGGGCACTTGGACTATGTACGTTCCCTAGCGGGCACTTGGACTATCTACGTTACCTAGCGGGCACTTGGACTATGTACGTTACCTAGCGGGCACTTGGACTATGTACGTTTCCTAGCGGGTACTTGGACAAGATAGGTTCCCTAGCGGGCACTTGGTCTATCTAGGTTAACTAGCGGGCACTTGGACTATCTAGGTTAACTATCGAGCACTTGGACTATCTAGGTTAAGTAGCGGGCGTTTGGACTATTAGGGCCCTTAGTGGGCATTTGGACTATATTGGTTATCTAGCGGGCACTTGGACAATGTAGGTTAACGAACGGGCACTTGGACTATGTAGGTAACCTAATGGTCACTTGAACTGTCTAGGTTACCTAGCGGGCACTTGGACTATGTAGGTTAACTAGCGGGCACTTGGACTACCTAGGTTAACTAGCGGACCCTTGGACAATGTAGGTTACTAGCGGGCCCTTGCACTATGTAGGTTAACTAGCGGGCTCATGGATTATGTAGGTTTACTAGCGGGCACTTGGACTATCTAGGTTACCTAGCGGGCACTTGGACTATGTAGGCTAACTAGGGGGCCCTTGGACGATCTAGGTTACCTAGCGGGTACTTGAACTATCTAGGTTAACTAGCGGGCACTTGCAGTATCTAGGTTACCTAGCGGGCACATGGACTATGTACGTTCCCTAGCGGGCACTTGGGCTATCTATGTTAACTAGCTGGCACTTGGAATATGTAGGTTAACTAGCGGACACTTGCACTATGTAGGTTACCTAGAAGACACTTGGACTATCTAGGTTAACTAGCTGGCACTTGGACTATCTAGGTTAACTAGCGGGCACTTGGACAATCTAGGTTAACTAGCGGGCACTTGGACTATCAAAGTTAACAAGTGAGCCCGTGGACTATGTAGGTTAACTAGCGGGTCCTTGGACTATCTGGGTTACCTAGCGGGCACTTGGACTATATAGGTTCTCTAGCGGGCACTTGGACTATGTAGGTTACCTAGTGGGCACTTGGACTATCTAGGTTAACGAACGGGCACTTGGAATATGCAGGTAACCTAGCGGGCACTTGGACTGTCTAGGTTTCCTAACGGGCACTTGGACTTCTAGGTTAACGAACGGGCTCTTGGGCTATGTAGGTTGCCTAGCGGGCACTTGGACTATCTAGTTTAAGTAACGGGCACTTGGACTATCTAGGTTACCTAGCGGGAACTTGGACAATGTAAATTACCTAGCGGGCAGTTGGACTATCTAGGTTACCTAACGGGCACTTTGACTATCTAGGTTACATAGCGGGCACTTGGAATATGTAGGTTAACTAGTGAGCACTTGGATTCTAGGTTTCTTAGCGGGCCCTTGGACTATCTAGATTACCTAGCGGGCCCTTGGACTATGTAGGTTTCCTAGCAGGCACTTGGACTATCTAGGTTAACGAACGGGCACTTGGAATATGCAGGTAACCTAGCGGGCCCTTGGACAGTCCAGGTTACCTAGCGGGCACTTGGACTATCTAGGTTAACGAACGGGCACTTGGACTATGTAGGTTACCCAGCGGGCACTTGGACTATGTAGGTTAACTAGCGGGCACTTGGACGATCTAGGTTAACTAGCGTGCACTTGGACTATCTAGGTTAACTATCGGGCACTTGGATGATCAATGTTAAATAGCGGGCAATTGGACTATCTAGGTTAGCTAACGGGCACATAGACTAAGTACGTCCCCTAGTGGGCACTTCGACTATCTATGTAAACTAACGGGCACTAGGACTATCTATGTTAACTAGCGGGCACATGGATTATCTAGGTTACCCAGCGGGCACTTGGACTATGTAGGTCAACTAGCGGGCCCTTGGACTATCTACGTTAGCTAACTGGCACGTGGACTATGTTGGTTAACTAGCGGACACTTGAACGATCTAGGTTAACTAGCGGGCTCTTGCACTATCTAGGTTAAATAGCGGGCACTTGGACGATCTAGGTTAACTAGCGGGCACTTGGACGATATAGGTTAATTAGCGGGCACTTGGATTATCTAGGTTACCTAGCGGGCACTTGGACTATGTAGGTTCCCTAGCGGGCATTTGGACTATATAGATAACCTAGCGGGCACTTAGACTTTGTAGGTTACCTAGCGGGCACTTGGACTATCTAAGTTACCTAGCTGGCATTTGAACTATCTACGTTGCCTAGGGGGTTCTAGGAGTATGTAGGTTACCTAGCGGGCTGTTGGACTATCTAGGTTACCTAGCAGGCATTGGACTATCTAGGTTAACTAACGGGCACTTGGACTATGTAGGTTCCCTAGCGGGCCCTTGGACTATGTAAGTTCCCTATCGGGCACTTGGACTAGGTAGGTTCCCTAGCGGGCACTTGGTCTATCTAGGTTAACTAGCGGGCACTTGGACTATTAGGGTCCCTAGCGGGCATTTGGACTATATAGGTTACCTAGCGGGCACTTGGACTATGTAGGTTAACTAACAGGCACTTGGACTATGTAGGTAACCTAGTGGTCACTTGAACTGTCTAGGTTACCTAGCTGGCACTTGGACTATGTAGGTTAACTAGCGGGCACTTGGACTATCTAGGTTAACTAGCGGGCCCTTGGACGATGTAGGTTAACTAGCGGGCTCTTGGACTATGTAGGCTAACTAGCGGGCCCTTGGAATATGTAGGTTAACTAGCGTGCACTTGGACGATCTAGGTAAACTAGCGGGTACTTGGACTACATAGGTTAACTAGCGGGCCCTTGGACTATGTAGATTCCCTAGCGGGCACTTGGACTATATATGTTCCAGAGCGGGCACTTCGACTATGTAGGTTCCCTAGCAGGCACTTGGACTATATAGGTTCCAGAACGGGCACATGGACTATCTAGGTTACCTTGCGGGCACTTGGACTATGTAGGTTAACTAGAGGACACATGGACAATCTAGGTTAACTAGTGGGCCCTTGGACTATGTAGGTTAACTAGCCAGTACTTGGACGATCTAGGTCAAGTAGCGGGCACTTGGACGATCTAGGTTAACTAAGGGGCACTTGGACTATCAAAGTTAACAAGCGAGCCCTTGGACTATGTAGGTTACCTAGCGGGCACTTGGACTATCTAGGTTACCTAGCAGGCACTTTGACTATCTAGGTTAACTAGCGGGTACTTGGATTATGTAGGTTAACTAGCGGGCCCTTGGACTATCTGGGTTACCTAGCGGGCACTTGGACTATGTAGGTTACCTAGTGGGCACTTGGACTATCTAGGTTAACGAACGGGCACTTGGACTATGCAGGTAACATAGCGGGCACTTGGACTGTCTAGGTTACATAGCGGGCACTTTTGCTGTCTAGGTTACATAGCGGTCACTAGGACTTCTAGGTTAATGAACGGGCACATGGACTATGTAAGTTGCCTAGCGGCCACTTGGACTATCTATGTTAGGTAACGGGCACTTGGACTATCTAGGTTGCCTAGCATGCACTTGGATTATGAAGGATCCCTAGCGGGCACTTTGACTATGTAGGTTACCTAGCGGGCACTTGGACTATGTACGTCCCCTACTGGGCACTTGGACTATCTAGGTTAACTAACGGGCACTAGGACTATCTAGGTCAACTAGTGGGCCCTTGTACTATTTAGGTTAACTAGCGAGCTATGGGCTATCTAGGTTAACTAGCGGGCACTTGGATGATCAATGTTAAATAGCGGGCAATTGGACTATGTAGGTTAACTAGCGGACACTTGCACGATCTAGGTTAACTAGCGGGCCTTTGCACTATGTAGGTTAACTAGCGGGCCCATGGATTATGTAGGTTTACTAGCAGGCACTTGGACTATGTATGTTCCCTAGCGGGCACTTTGACAATGTATGTTCCCTACGGACACTTGAACTATGTAAGTTAACTACCGGGCACTTGGACTATGTATGTTAACTAGCGGGCCCTTGGACTATCTAGGTTAACTACCGGGCACTTGGACTATGTAGTTTCCCTAGCGGGCATTTGGACTATTTAGGTTACCAAGCGGGCACTTGGACTATGTAGGTTCCCTAGCGGGCACTTGGACTATGTAGGTTCCCTAGCGGGCACTTGGATTATGTAGGTTAACTAGCGGGCACTTGGACTATCTAGGTTAGCTAACGGGCACATGGACTAAGTACGTCCCCTAGTGGGCACTTGGACTATCGAGGTAAACTAACGGGCACTAGGACTATCTAGGTTAACTAACGGGCACTTGGACTATCTAGGTTACCTAGCTGGCACTTGGACTATGAAGGGTCCCTAGCAGGCACTTGGTTTATCTAGGTTACCCAGCGGGCACTTGGACAATGTAGGTCAACAAGCGGGCCTTGGACTATCTAGGTTAGCTAACTGGCACGTGGACTATATAGGTTACCTAGCGGACACTTGCACGGTCTAGGTTAACTAGCGTGCTCTTGCACTATGTAGGTTAACTAGAGAGCCCATTGACTATGTAGGTTAACTAGCGGGCACTTGGACGATCTAGGTTAATGAGCGGGCACTCGGATTATCTAGGTTACCTACCAGGCACTTGGACTATGTAGGTTCCCTAGCGGGCATTTGGACTATATAGATAACCTAGCGGGCACTTAGACTTTGTAGGTTACCTAGCGGGCACTTGGACTATCTAGGTTAACTAACGGGCACTTGGACTATGTAGGTTCCCTAGCAGGCCCTTGGACTATGTAAGTTCCCTAGCGGGCACTTGGACTATGTGGGTTTCCTGGCGGGCATTTGGACTATCTAGGTTACCCAACGGGCACTTGGACTATGTAGTTCCCTAGCGGACACTTGAATTATGTAGGTTCCCTATCGGGCATTTGGACTATGTAGGTTACCTATCCGGCACTTGGCGAATGTAGGTTAACTAGGGGGCACTAGGACTATGTAGGTTACCTAGCGGGTCCTTTGACTATCTAGGTTACCTAGCGGGCATTTGGACTATGTAGGCTCCCTAGCGGGCTTTTGGACTATATAGATTACCTAACGGGCACTTAGACATTGTAGATTACCTAGCGGGCACTTGGACTATCTAGGTTACCTAGCTGGCACTTGAACTATCTACGTTACCTAGCGGGTACTTGGAGCATGTAGGTTACCTACAGGGCTATTGGACGATCTAGGTTAACTAACGGGCACTTGGACTATGTAGGTTCCCTAGAAGGCACTTGGAGATGTAGGTTAACTAGGGGACACTAGGACAATGTAGGTTACCTAGCGGGCCCTTAGACTATCTAGGTTACCTAGGGAGAACTTGGACTATGTAGGTTAACTAGCAGGCACTAGGACGATCTAGGTTAACTAGCGGGTACTTGGACTATGTTGGTTAACTAGCGCGCCCTTGGACTATGTAGATTAACTAGCGGCACTTGGACTATCTACGTTAACTAGCGGGCCCTTGGACTATGTAGATTCCCTAGCGGGCACTTGGACTATGTATGTTCCAGAGCGGGCACTTGAACTATGTAGGTTCCCTAGCGGGCACTTGGAGAATGTAGGTTAAGTAGGGGACACTAGAACAATGTAGTTTACCTAGCGGTCCCTTGGACTATCTAAGTTACCTAGGCAGAACTTTGACTATGTAGGTTAATTAGTGGGCACTTGGACTATCTAGGTTACCTAGCGGGCACTTGGACTATGTACGTTCCCTAGCGGGCACTTGGACTATCTACGTTACCTAGCGGGCACTTGGACTATGTACGTTAACTAGCGGGTACTTGGACTATGTACGTTTCTTAGCGGGTACTTGGACTATCAATGTTAACTAGCGGGTACTTGGACTATGTAGGTTCCCTATCGGGCACTTGGACTATCTAGGTTAACGAACAGGCACTTGGACTATGTAGGTAACCTAGTGGTCACGTTAACTGTCTACGTTACCTAGCGGGTAATTGGACTATGTAGGTTAACTAGCGGGCCCTTGGACTATGTAGGTTAACTAGCGGGCACTAGGACGATGTAGGTTAACTAGCGGGTACTTGGACTATGTAGGTTAACTTGCGGGCCCTTGGACTATGTAGATTCCCTAGCGGGCACTTGTACTATGTATGTTCCAGAGCGGGCATTTGGACTATGTAGGTTCCCTAGCAGGCACTTGGACTATGTAGGTTCCAGAGCGGGCACTTGGACTATCTAGGTTCCCTAGCGGGCACTTGGACTATTTAGGTTAACTAGCGGAAACTTGGACTATGTAGATTAACTAGCAGCACTTGGACTATCTACGTTAACTAGTGAGCCCTTGGACTATGTAGATTACCTAGCGGGCACTTGGACTATGTAGGTTCCCTAGCGGGCCCTTGGACTATGTATGTTCCCTAGCGGACACTTGGACTATGTATGTTCCCTACGGACACTTGAACTCTGTAAGTTAACTACCGGGCACTTGGCCTATGTATGTTAACCTGCGGGCCCTTGGACTACTTAGGTTAACTAGCGGACACTTGCACTATGTAGGTTACATAGCGGGCACTTGGACTATCTAGGTTAACTAGCAGGCCCTTGACTATCTAGGTTACCTAGCAGGCACTTGGACTATGTAGGTTAACTAGAGGACACTTGCACTCTCTAGGTTACCTAGTGGGCACTTGGACTATGTACCTTCCCTAGCGGGCATTTGGACAATCTATTTTAACTAGCGGGCACATGGACTATGTAGGTTACCTAGCAGACAATTGCACTATGTAGGTTACCTAGCGGGCACTTGGACTATGTAGGTTAACTAGAGGACACTTGGACGATCTAGGTTAACTAATGGGCCCTTGGACGATGTAGGTTAACTAGCCAGTACTTGAACGGTGTAGGTTAACTAGCGGGCACTTGGACGATCTATGTTAACTAAGGGACACTTGGACTATCAAAGTTAACAAGCGAGCCCTTGGACTATGTAGGTTAACTAGCGGGCACTTGGACTATGTAGGTTACATAGCGGGCACTTGTACTATCTAGGTTACCTAGCTGGCACTTGGACTATGTAGGTCAACTAGCGGGCCCTTGGACTATCTAGGTTAGCTAACGGGCAATTAGATTATGTAGGTTAACTAGCGAGCACTTGGAATATGTATGTTAAGTAGCGGACACTTGCAATATGAAGGTTAACTAGCGGGCCCATGGACTATGTAAGTTTACTAGCGGGCCCTTGGACTATCTAGATTCCCTAAAGGGCACTGGGACTATCTAGGTTACCGAACAGGCAGTTGGACTATCTAGGTTATCTAGCGGGCACTTGGACTATGTAGGCTAACTAGGGGGCCCTTGGACGATCTAGGTTACCTAGCGGGTACTTGAACTATCTGGGTTAACTAGCGGGCACTTGCAGTATCTAGGTTACCTAGCCGGCACTTGGACTATGTACGTTCCCTAGCGGGCACTTGGGCTATCTATGTTAACTAGCGGGCACTTGGAATATGTAGGTTAACTAGCGGACACTTGCACTATGTAGGTTACCTAGCAGGCACTTGGACTATCTAGGGTAACTAGCGGGCACTTGGACTATCTAGGTTAACTAGCGTGCACTTAGACTATGTAGGTTCCTTAGCGGGCACTTGGACTATCTAGGTTGCCTAGTGGGCACTTGGACGATATAGGTTAACTAGCGTGCCCTTGGAATATCTAGGTTATGTATCGAGCACTTGGTATATAGGTTAATTAGCGGGCACTTGGACTATGTAGATTAACTAGAGGACACTTGGACTATCTAGGTCAACTAGTGGGCCACTGGACTATGTAGGTTAACTAGCGGGCACTTGGACAATCTAGGTTAACTAGAGGACACTTGGACTATCTAGGTCAACTAGTGGGCCATTGGACTATGTAGGTTAACTAGCGGGCACTGGACAATCTAGGTTAACTAGCAGGCACTTGGACGATCTAGGTTAACTAGCGGGCACTTGGACTATCAAAGTTAACAAGTGAGTCCTTGGATTTTGTAGGTTAACTATCGGGCCCTTGGACTATCTGGGTTACCTAGCGGGCACTTGGACTATGTAGGTTACCTAGTGGGCACTTGGACTATCTAGGTTAACGAACGGGCACTTGGAATATGCAGGTAACCTAGCGGGCACTTGGACTGTCTAGGTTACCTATCGGGCATTTGGACTTCTAGGTTAACGAACGGGCTCTTGGGCTATGTAGGTTGCCTAGCGGGCACTTGGTTATGTAGGTTAACTAGCGGCCACTTGGACTGTCAAGGTTACCTAGTGGGCACTTGGATTATCTAGGTTAACGTACGGGCACTTGGTCTATGTAGGTTACCTAGCCGCCACTTGGACTATCTAGGTTAGCTAACAGACACTTGGACTATGTAGGTTCTCTAGCGGGCACTTGTACTATCTAGGTTAACGAACGGGCACTTGGAATATGCAGGTAACCTAGCGGGCACTTGGACAGTCTAGGTTAAGTAGCGGGTACTTGGACTATGTTGGTTAACTAGCGCGCCCTTGGACTATGTAGATTAACTAGCGGCACTTGGACTATCTACGTTAACTTGCGGGCCCTTGGACTATGGAGATTCCCTAGCGGGCACTTGGACTATGTATGTTCCAGAGCAGGCACTTGAACTATGTAGGTTCCCTAGCGGGTACTTGGAGAATGTAGGTTAACTAGGGGACACTAGGACAATGTAGGTTACCTAGCGGGCCTTGGACTATCTAGGTTACCTAGGGAGAACTTGGACTATGTAGGTTAACTAGTGCGCACTTGGACTATCTAGGTTACCTAGCAGGCACTTGGACTATGTAGGTTAACTAGCGGGCACTTGGACTATCTACGTTACCTAGCGGGCACTTGGACTATGTACGTTAACTAGCGGGCACTTGGACTATGTACGTTTCCTAGCGGGTACTTGGACTATCTATGTTAACTAGCGGGCACTTGGACTATGTATGTTCCTTATCGGGCACATGGACTATCTAGGTTAACTAGCGAGCTCTTGGACTATCTAGGATAACTAGCGGGCACTTGGACTATTAGGGTCCCTAGGGGGCATTTGTACTATATAGGTTACCTAGCGGGCACTTGGACTATGTAGGTTAACGAATAGGCACTTGGACTATGTAGGTAACCTAGTGGTCACTTTAACTGTCTACGTTACCTAGCGGGCCCTTGGACTATGTTGGTTAACTAGCGGGCCCTTGGACTATGTAGGTTAACTCGCGTGCACTTGGACTATGTAGGTTCCTTAGCGGGCACTTGGACTATATAGTTTGCCTAGCGGGCACTTGGACGATATAGGTTAATAGCGTGCCTATGGAATATCTAGGTTACGTAGCGGGCACTTGTTATATAGGTTAACTAGCGGGCACTTGGACTATGTAGGTTTCCTTGTGGGCATTTGGACTATCTAGGTTAACGAACGGGTACTTCGACTATGTAGGTAACCTAGCGGGCACTTGGACAGTCTAGGTTACCTAGCGGGCACTTGGACTATCTAGGTTAACGAACGGGCACTTGGACTATGTAGGTTACCCAGCGGGCACTTGGACTATGTAGGATCCCTATCGGACATTTGGTCTACTTAGGTTACCTAGCGGGCACTTGTACCATCTAGGTTAACTAGCGGGCACTTGGACTATCTATGTCATCGTGGGCCCTTGTACGATGTAGGTTAACTAGCGAGCACTTGGACTATCTAGTTTAACTAGCGGACCTTGGACTATGTAGGTTAACTAGCGGGCCCTTGGGCTATGTAGGTTAACTAGCGGGCACTTGGACTGTCTAGGTTAACTAGAGGGCACTTAGACTATCTAGGTTAACTAGCGTGCACTTGGACTATCTAGGTTAACTAGCGGGCACTTGGATGATCAATGTTAACTAGTGGGCACTTGGACTAGCTAGGTAAACTAACGGGCACTAGGACTATCTAGGTTACCTAGCTGGCACTTGAACTATCTACGTTACCTAGCGGGTACTTGGAGTATGTAGGTTACCTACCGGGCTGTTGGACTATCTAGGTTACCTAGCGGGCACTTGGACTATCTAGGTTAACTAACGGGCACTTGGACTATGTAGGTTCCCTAGAAGGCACTTGGAGAATGTAGGTTAACTAGGGGACACTAGGACAATGTAGGTTACCTAGCGGGCCCTTGGACTATCTAGGTTACCTAGGGAGAACTTGGACTATGTAGGTTAACTAGCGGGCACTAGGATGATCTAGGTTAACTAGTGGGTACTTGGACTATGTTGGTTAACTAGCGCGCCCTTGGACTATGTAGATTAGCTAGCGGCACTTGGACTATCTATGTTAACTAGCGGGCCCTTGGACTATGTAGATTCCCTAGTGGGCATTTGGACTATGTATGTTCCAGAGCGGGCACTTGAACTATGTAGGTTCCCTAGCGGGCACTTGGAGAATGGAGGTTAACTAGGGGACACTAGAACAATGTAGGTTACCTAGCGGGCCCTTGGACTATCTAAGTTACCTAGGGAGAACTTTGACTATGTACGTTAACTAGTGGGCACTTGGACTATCTAGGTTACCTAGCGGGCACTTGGACTATTTACGTTCCCTAGCGGGCACTTGGACTATCTACGTTACCTAGCGGGCACTTGGACTATGTACGTTAACTAGCGGGCACTTGGACTATGTACGTTTCCTAGCGGGTACTTGGACTATCTATGTTAACTAGCGGGCACTTGGACTATGTAGGTTCCCTATCGGGCACTTGGACTATCTAGGTTAACTAGCGAGCTCTTGGACTATCTAGGATAACTAGCGGGCACTTGGACTATTAGGGTCCCTAGGGGGCATTTGTACTATATAGGTTACCTAGCGGGCACTTGGACTATGTAGGTTAACGAACAGGCACTTGGACTATGTAGGTAACCTAGTGGTCACGTTAACTGTCTACGTTACCTAGCAGGTCCTTGGACTATGTAGGTTAACTAGCGGGCCCTTGGACTATGTAGGTTAACTAGCGGGCACTAGGACGATCTAGGTTAACTAGCGGGTACTTGGACTATGTAGGTTAACTTGCGGGCCCTTGGACTATGTAGATTAACTAGCGGCACTTGGACTATGTACGTTAACTAGCGGGCCCTTGGACTATGTAGATTCCCTAGCGGGCACTTGGACTATGTATGTTCCAGAGCGGGCACTTGGACTATGTAGATTCCCTAGCAGGCACTTGGACTATGTAGGTTCCAGAGCGGGCACTTGGACTATCTGGGTTCCCTAGCGGGCACTTGGACTATGTAGGTTAACTAGCAGCACTTGGACTATCTACCTTAACTAGTGAGCCCTTGGACTATGTAGATTCCCTAGCGGGCACTTGGACTATGTAGGTTCCCTAGCGGGCACTTGGACTATGTATGTTCCCTAGCGGACACTTGGACTATGTATGTTCCCTACGGACACTTGAACTCTGTAAGTTAACTACCGGGCACTTGGCCTATGTATGTTAACCTGCGGGCCCTTGGACTACTTAGGTTAACTAGCGGACACTTGCACTATGTAGGTTACATAGCGGGCACTTGGACTATCTAGGTTAACTAGCAGGCCCTTGACTATCTAGGTTACCTAGCAGGCACTTGGACTATGTAGGTTACCTAGCCGCCACTTGGACTATCTAGGTTAGCTAACAGACACTTGGACTATGTAGGTTCTCTAGCGGGCACTTGTACTATCTAGGTTAACGAACGGGCACTTGGAATATGCAGGTAACCTAGCGGGCACTTGGACAGTCTAGGTTAAGTAGCGGGTACTTGGACTATGTTGGTTAACTAGCGCGCCCTTGGACTATGTCGATTAACTAGCGGCACTTGGACTATCTACGTTAACTTGCGGGCCCTTGGACTATGTAGATTCCCTAGCGGGCACTTGGACTATGTATGTTCCAGAGCGGGCACTTGAACTATGTAGGTTCCCTAGCGGGTACTTGGAGAATGTAGGTTAACTAGGGGACACTAGGACAATGTAGGTTACCTAGCGGGCCCTTGGACTATCTAGGTTACCTAGGGAGAACTTGGACTATGTAGGTTAACTAGTGCGCACTTGGACTATCTAGGTTACCTAGCAGGCACTTGGACTATGTAGGTTAACTAGCGGGCACTTGGACTATCTACGTTACCTAGCGGGCACTTGGACTATGTACGTTAACTAGCGGGCACTTGGACTATGTACGTTTCTTAGCGGGTACTTGGACTATCTATGTTAACTAGCGGGCACTTGGACTATGTAGGTTCCCTATCGGGCACATGGACTATCTAGGTTAACTAGCGAGCTCTTGGACTATCTAGGATAACTAGCGGTTACTTGGACTATTAGGGTCCCTAGGGGGGCATTTGTACTATATAGGTTACCTAGCGGGCACTTGGACTATGTAGGTTAACGAATAGGCACTTGGACTATGTAGGTAACCTAGTGGTCACTTTAACTGTCTACGTTACCTAGCGGGCCCTTGGACTATGTTGGTTAACTAGCGGGCCCTTGGACTATGTAGGTTAACTAGCGTGCACTTGGACTATGTAGGTTCCTTAGCGGGCACTTGGACTATATAGTTTGCCTAGCGGGCACTTGGACGATATAGGTTAACTAGCGTGCCTATGGAATATCTAGGTTACGTAGCGGGCACTTGTTATATAGGTTAACTAGCGGGCACTTGGACTATGTAGATTTACTAGAGGACACTTGGACTATCTAGGTCAACTAGTGGGCCCTTGGACTATGTAGGTTAACTAGCGGGCAATTGGACGGTCTAAGTTAACTAGCGGGCACTAGGACTATCAAAGTTAACAAGTGAGCCCTTGGACTATGTAGGTTAACTATCGGGCCCTTGGACTATCTGGGTTACCTAGCGGTCACTTGGACTATATAGGTTACCTAACGGGCACTTGGACTATGTAGGTTACCTAGTGGGCACTTGGACTATCTAGGTTAACGAACGGGCACTTGGAATATGCAGGTAACCTAGCGGGCACTTGGACAGTCTAGGTTGCCTAACGGGCACTTGGACTTCTAGGTTAACGAACTGGCTCTTGGGCTATGTAAGTTGCCTAGCGGGCACTCTGACTATATAGGTTAGGTAACGGGCACTTGGACTATCTAGGTTACCTAACGGGCACTTGGACTATCTAGGTTACCTAGCGGGCCCTTGGACTATGTAGGTTTCCTTGTGGGCATTTGGACTATCTAGGTTAACGAACGGGTACTTCGACTATGTAGGTAAAGTGGCGGGCACTTGGACAGTCTAGGTTACCTAGCGGGCACTTGGACTATCTAGGTTAACGAACGGGCACTTGGACTATGTAGGTTACCCAGCGGGCACTTGGACTATGTAGGATCCCTATCGGACATTTGGACTACTTAGGTTACCTAGCGGGCACTTGTACCATCTAGGTTAACTAGCGGGCACTTGGACTATCTATGTCATCGTGGGCCCTTGTACGATGTAGGTTAACTAGCGAGCACTTGGACTATCTAGTTTAACTAGCGGACCTTGGACTATGTAGGTTAACTAGCGGGCCCTTGGGCTATGTAGGTTAACTAGCGGGCACTTGGACGGTCTAGGTTAACTAGAGGGCACTTAGACTATCTAGGTTAACTAGCGTGCACTTGGACTATCTAGGTTAACTAGCGGGCACTTGGATGATCAATGTTAACTAGTGGGCACTTGGACTAGCTAGGTAAACTAACGGGCACTAGGACTATCTAGGTTACCTAGCTGGCACTTGAACTATCTACGTTACCTAGCGGGTACTTGGAGTATGTAGGTTACCTACCGGGCTGTTGGACTATCTAGGTTACCTAGCGGGCACTTGGACTATCTAGGTTAACTAACGGGCACTTGGACTATGTAGGTTCCCTAGAAGGCACTTGGAGAATGTAGGTTAACTAGGGGACACTAGGACAATGTAGGTTACCTAGCGGGCCCTTGGACTATCTAGGTTACCTAGGGAGAACTTGGACTATGTAGGTTAACTAGCGGGCACTAGGATGATCTAGGTTAACTAGTGGGTACTTGGACTATGTTGGTTAACTAGCGCGCCCTTGGACTATGTAGATTAGCTAGCGGCACTTGGACTATCTATGTGAACTAGCGGGCCCTTGGACTATGTAGATTCCCTAGTGGGCACTTGGACTATGTATGTTCCAGAGCGGGCACTTGAACTATGTAGGTTCCCTAGCGGGCACTTGGAGAATGGAGGTTAACTAGGGGACACCAGAACAATGTAGGTTACCTAGCGGGCCCTTGGACTATCTAAGTTACCTAGGGAGAACTTTGACTATGTACGTTAACTAGTGGGCACTTGGACTATCTAGGTTACCTAGCGGGCACTTGGACTATTTACGTTCCCTAGCGGGCACTTGGACTATCTACGTTACCTAGCGGGCACTTGGACTATGTACGTTAACTAGCGGGCACTTGGACTATGTACGTTTCCTAGCGGGTACTTGGACTATCTATGTTAACTAGCGGGCACTTGGACTATGTAGGTTCCCTATCGGGCACTTGGACTATCTAGGTTAACTAGCGAGCTCTTGGACTATCTAGGATAACTAGCGGGCACTTGGACTATTAGGGTCCCTAGGGGGCATTTGTACTATATAGGTTACCTAGCGGGCACTTGGACTATGTAGGTTAACGAACAGGCACTTGGACTATGTAGGTAACCTAGTGGTCACGTTAACTGTCTACGTTACCTAGCGGGTCCTTGGACTATGTAGGTTAACTAGCGGGCCCTTGGACTATGTAGGTTAACTAGCGGGCACTAGGACGATCTAGGTTAACTAGCGGGTACTTGGACTATGTAGGTTAACTTGCGGGCCCTTGGACTATGTAGATTAACTAGCGGCACTTGGACTATGTACGTTAACTAGCGGGCCCTTGGACTATGTAGATTCCCTAGCGGGCACTTGGACTATGTATGTTCCAGAGCGGGCACTTGGACTATGTAGATTCCCTAGCAGGCACTTGGACTATGTAGGTTCCAGAGCGGGCACTTGGACTATCTGGGTTCCCTAGCGGGCACTTGGACTATGTAGGTTAACTAGCAGCACTTGGACTATCTACCTTAACTAGTGAGCCCTTGGACTATGTAGATTCCCTAGCGGGCACTTGGACTATGTAGGTTCCCTAGCGGGCACTTGGACTATGTATGTTCCCTAGCGGACACTTGGACTATGTATGTTCCCTACGGACACTTGAACTCTGTAAGTTACCTACCGGGCACTTGGCCTATGTATGTTAACCTGCGGGCCCTTGGACTACTTAGGTTAACTAGCGGACACTTGCACTATGTAGGTTACATAGCGGGCACTTGGACTATCTAGGTTAACTAGCAGGCCCTTGACTATCTAGGTTACCTAGCAGGCACTTGGACTATGTAGGTTACCTAGCCGCCACTTGGACTATCTAGGTTAGCTAACAGACACTTGGACTATGTAGGTTCTCTAGCGGGCACTTGTACTATCTAGGTTAACGAACGGGCACTTGGAAAATGCAGGTAACCTAGCGGGCACTTGGACAGTCTAGGTTAAGTAGCGGGTACTTGGACTATGTTGGTTAACTAGCGCGCCCTTGGACTATGTCGATTAACTAGCGGCACTTGGACTATCTACGTTAACTTGCGGGCCCTTGGACTATGTAGATTCCCTAGCGGGCACTTGGACTATGTATGTTCCAGAGCGGGCACTTGAACTATGTAGGTTCCCTAGCGGGTACTTGGAGAATGTAGGTTAACTAGGGGACACTAGGACAATGTAGGTTACCTAGCGGGCCCTTGGACTATCTAGGTTACCTAGGGAGAACTTGGACTATGTAGGTTAACTAGTGCGCACTTGGACTATCTAGGTTACCTAGCAGGCACTTGGACTATGTAGGTTAACTAGCGGGCACTTGGACTATCTACGTTACCTAGCGGGCACTTGGACTATGTACGTTAACTAGCGGGCACTTGGACTATGTACGTTTCTTAGCGGGTACTTGGACTATCTATGTTAACTAGCGGGCACTTGGACTATGTAGGTTCCCTATCGGGCACATGGACTATCTAGGTTAACTAGCGAGCTCTTGGACTATCTAGGATAACTAGCGGTTACTTGGACTATTAGGGTCCCTAGGGGGGCATTTGTACTATATAGGTTACCTAGCGGGCACTTGGACTATGTAGGTTAACGAATAGGCACTTGGACTATGTAGGTAACCTAGTGGTCACTTTAACTGTCTACGTTACCTAGCGGGCCCTTGGACTATGTTGGTTAACTAGCGGGCCCTTGGACTATGTAGGTTAACTAGCGTGCACTTGGACTATGTAGGTTCCTTAGCGGGCACTTGGACTATATAGTTTGCCTAGCGGGCACTTGGACGATATAGGTTAACTAGCGTGCCTATGGAATATCTAGGTTACGTAGCGGGCACTTGTTATATAGGTTAACTAGCGGGCACTTGGACTATGTAGATTTACTAGAGGACACTTGGACTATCTAGGTCAACTAGTGGGCCCTTGGACTATGTAGGTTAACTAGCGGGCAATTGGACGGTCTAAGTTAACTAGCGGGCACTAGGACTATCAAAGTTAACAAGTGAGCCCTTGGACTATGTAGGTTAACTATCGGGCCCTTGGACTATCTGGGTTACCTAGCGGTCACTTGGACTATATAGGTTACCTAACGGGCACTTGGACTATGTAGGTTACCTAGTGGGCACTTGGACTATCTAGGTTAACGAACGGGCACTTGGAATATGCAGGTAACCTAGCGGGCACTGGGACAGTCTAGGTTGCCTAACGGGCACTTGGACTTCTAGGTTAACGAACTGGCTCTTGGGCTATGTAAGTTGCCTAGCGGGCACTCTGACTATATAGGTTAGGTAACGGGCACTTGGACTATCTAGGTTACCTAACGGGCACTTGGACTATCTAGGTTACCTAGCGGGCCCTTGGACTATGTAGGTTTCCTTGTGGGCATTTGGACTATCTAGGTTAACGAACGGGTACTTCGACTATGTAGGTAACCTAGCGGGCACTTGGACAGTCTAGGTTACCCAGCGGGCACTTGGACTATCTAGGTTAACGAACGGGCACTTGGACTATGTAGGTTACCCAGCGGGCACTTGGACTATGTAGGATCCCTATCGGACATTTGGTCTACTTAGGTTACCTAGCGGGCACTTGTACCATCTAGGTTAACTAGCGGGCACTTGGACTATCTATGTCATCGTGGGCCCTTGTACGATGTAGGTTAACTAGCGAGCACTTGGACTATCTAGTTTAACTAGCGGACCTTGGACTATGTAGGTTAACTAGCGGGCCCTTGGGCTATGTAGGTTAACTAGCGGGCACTTGGACGGTCTAGGTTAACTAGAGGGCACTTGGACTATCTAGGTTAACTAGCGTGCACTTGGACTATCTAGGTTAACTAGCGGGCACTTGGATGATCAATGTTAACTAGTGGGCACTTGGACTATCTAGGTAAACTAACGGGCACTAGGACTATCTAGGTTACCTAGCTGGCACTTGAACTATCTACGTTACCTAGCGGGTACTTGGAGTATGTAGGTTACCTACCGGGCTGTTGGACTATCTAGGTTACCTAACGGGCACTTGGACTATCTAGGTTACCTAGCGGGCCCTTGGACTATGTAGGTTTCCTTGTGGGCACTTGGACTATCTAGGTTAACGAACGGGTACTTCGACTATGTAGGTAACCTAGCGGGCACTTGGACAGTCTAGGTTACCTAGCGGGCACTTGGACTATCTAGGTTAACGAACGGGCACTTGGACTATGTAGGTTACCCAGCGGGCACTTGGACTATGTAGGATCCCTATCGGACATTTGGTCTACTTAGGTTACCTAGCGGGCACTTGTACCATCTAGGTTAACTAGCGGGTACTTGGACTATCTATGTCATCGTGGGCCCTTGTACTATGTAGGTTAACTAGCGAGCACTTGGACTATCTAGGTTAACTAGCGGACCTTGGACTATGTAGGTTAACTAGCGGGCCCTTGGGCTATGTAGGTTAACTAGCGGGCACTTGGACGGTCTAGGTTAACTAGAGGGCACTTGGACTATCTAGGTTAACTAGCGTGCACTTGGACTATCTAGGTTAACTAGCGGGCACTTGGATGATCAATGTTAACTAGTGGGCACTTGGACTATCTAGGTAAACTAACGGGCACTAGGACTATCTAGGTTACCTAGCTGGCACTTGAACTATCTACGTTACCTAGCGGGTACTTGGAGTATGTAGGTTACCTACCGGGCTGTTGGACTATCTAGGTTACCTAGAGGGCACTTGGACTATCTAGGTTAACTAACGGGCACTTGGACTATGTAGGTTCCCTAGAAGGCACTTGGAGAATGTAGGTTAACTAGGGGACACTAGGACAATGTAGGTTACCTAGCGGGCCCTTGGACTATCTAGGTTACCTAGGGAGAACTTGGACTATGTAGGTTAACTAGCGGGCACTAGGATGATCTAGGTTAACTAGTGGGTACTTGGACTATGTTGGTTAACTAGCGCGCCCTTGGACTATGTAGATTAGCTAGCGGCACTTGGACTATCTATGTTAACTAGCGGGCCCTTGGACTATGTAGATTCCCTAGCGGGCACTTGGACTATGAATGTTCCAGAGCGGGCACTTGAACTATGTAGGTTCCCTAGCGGGCACTTGGAGAATGTAGGTTAACTAGGGGACACTAGAACAATGTAGGTTACCTAGCGGGCCCTTGGACTATCTAAGTTACCTAGGGAGAACTTTGACTATGTACGTTAACTAGTGGGCACTTGGACTATCTAGGTTACCTAGCGGGCACTTGGACTATTTACGTTCCCTAGCGGGCACTTGGACTATCTACGTTACCTAGCGGGCACTTGGACTATGTACGTTAACTAGCGGGCACTTGGACTATGTACGTTTCCTAGCGGGTACTTGGACTATCTATGTTAACTAGCGGGCACTTGGACTATGTAGGTTCCCTATCGGGCTCTTGGACTATCTAGGTTAACTAGCGAGCTCTTGGACTATCTAGGATAACTAGCGGGCACTTGGACTATTAGGGTCCCTAGGGGGCATTTGTACTATATAGCTTACCTAGCGGGCACTTGGACTATGTAGGTTAACGAACAGGCACTTGGACTATGTAGGTAACCTAGTGGTCACGTTAACTGTCTACGTTACCTAGCGGGTCCTTGGACTATGTAGGTTAACTTGCGGGCCCTTGGACTATGTAGATTAACTAGCGGCACTTGGACTATCTACGTTAACTAGCGGGCCCTTGGACTATGTAGATTCCCTAGGGGGCACTTGGACTATGTATGTTCCAGAGCGGGCACTTGGACTATGTAGGTTCCCTAGCAGGCACTTGGACTATGTAGGTTCCAGAACGGGCACTTGGACTATCTGGGTTCCCTAGCGGGCACTTGGACTATGTAGGTTAACTAGCAGCACTTGGACTATCTACCTTAACTAGTGAGCCCTTGCACTATGTAGATTACCTAGCGGGCACTTGGACTATGTAGGTTCCCTAGCGGGCACTTGGACTATGTATGTTCCCTACGGACACTTGAACTCTGTAAGTTAACTACCGGGCACTTGGCCGATGTATGTTAACCTGCGGGCCCTTGGACTACTTAGGTTAACTAGCGGACACTTGCACTATGTAGGTTACCTAGCGGGCACATGGACTATCTAGGTTAACTAGCGGGCGCTTGAACTATGTAGGTTAACTAGCGGACACGTGCACTATGTAGGTTATCTAGCGGGCACTTGGACTATATAGGTTAACTAGCAGGCCCTTGACTATCTAGGTTACCTAGCAGGCACTTGGACTATGTAGGTTAACTAGCGGGCACTTGCACTCTCTAGGTTACCTAGCGGGCACTTGGACTATGTACCTTCCCTAGCGGGCAACTGGACAATCTATGTTAACTAGCGGGCACATGGACTATGTAGGGTACCTAGCAGACACTTGCACTATGTAGGTTACCTAGCGGGCACTTGGACTATGTAGGTTAACTAGAGGACACTTGGACGATCTAGGTTAACTAATGGGCCCTTGGACGATGTAGGTTAACTAGCCAGTACTTGAACGATGTAGGTTAACTAGCGGGCACTTGGACGATCTATGTTAACTAAGGGACACTTGGACTATCAAAGTTAACAAGCGAGCCCTTGGACTATGTAGGTTAACTAGCGGGCACTTGGACTATGTAGGTTACCTAGCGGGCACTTGGACTATCTAGGTTACCTAGCAGGTACTTTGACTATCTAGGTTAACTAACGGGCACTTGGACTATGTAGGTTGCCTAGCGGGCACTTGGATTATGTAGGTTCCCTATCGGGCACTTGGACTATGTAGGTTAACTAGCGGGCACTTGGACTGTCAAGGTTACCTAGTGGGCACTTGGATTATCTAGGTTAACGAACGGGCACTTGGACTATGTAGGTTACCTAGCCGCCACTTGGACCATCTAGGTTAGCTAAGAGACACTTGGACTATGTAGGTTCTCTAGCGGGCACTTGTACTATCTAGGTTACCTAGCTGGCACTTGGACTATGTAGGTCAACTAGCGGGTCCTTGGACTATCTAGGTTAGCTAACAGGCTCTTAGATTATGTAGGTTAACTAGCGAGCACTTGGAATATGTATGTTAAGTAGCGGACACTTGCACTATGAAGGTTAACTAGTGTGCCCATGGACTATGTAAGTTTACTAGCGGGCCCTTGGACTATCTTGATTCCCTAAAGGGCACTGGGACTATCTAGGTTACCGAACGGGCAGTTGGACTACCTAGGTTACCTAGCGGGCACATGGACTATGTAGGCTAACTAGGGGGCCCTTGGACGATCTAGGTTACCTAGTGGGTACTTGAACTATCTAGGTTAACTAGCGGGCACTTGCAGTTTCTAGGTTACCTAGCCGGCACTTGGACTATGTACATTCCCTAGCGGGCACTTTGGCTATCTATGTTAACTAGCGGGCACTTGGAATATGTAGGTTAACTAGCGGACACTTGCACTATGTAGGTTAACTAGCAGGCACTTGGACTATCCAGTTTAACTAGCGGGCACTTGGACTATCTAGGTTAACTAGCGTGCACTTGGACTATGTAGGTTCCTTAGCGGGCACTTGGACTATCTAGGTTGCCTAGCTGGCACTTGGACGATATAGGTTAACTAGCGTGCCCTTTTAATATCTAGGTTACGTAGCGGGCACTTGGTATATAGGTTAACTAGCGGGCACTTGGACTATGTAGATTAACTAGAGGACACTTGGACTATCTAGGTCAACTAGTGGGCCCTTGCACTATGAAGGTTAACTAGCGGGCACTTGGACAATCTAGGTTAACTAGCGAGCTCTTGGACTATCTAGGATAACTAGCGGGCACTTGGACTATTAGGGTCCCTAGGGGGCATTTGTACTATATAGCTTACCTAGCGGGCACTTGGACTATGTAGGTTAACGAACAGGCACTTGGACTATGTAGGTAACCTAGTGGTCACGTTAACTGTCTACGTTACCTAGCGGGTCCTTGGACTATGTAGGTTAACTTGCGGGCCCTTGGACTATGTAGATTAACTAGCGGCACTTGGACTATCTACGTTAACTAGCGGGCCCTTGGACTATGTAGATTCCCTAGGGGGCACTTGGACTATGTATGTTCCAGAGCGGGCACTTGGACTATGTAGGTTCCCTAGCAGGCACTTGGACTATGTAGGTTCCAGAACGGGCACTTGGACTATCTGGGTTCCCTAGCGGGCACTTGGACTATGTAGGTTAACTAGCAGCACTTGGACTATCTACCTTAACTAGTGAGCCCTTGCACTATGTAGATTACCTAGCGGGCACTTGGACTATGTAGGTTCCCTAGCGGGCACTTGGACTATGTATGTTCCCTACGGACACTTGAACTCTGTAAGTTAACTACCGGGCACTTGGCCGATGTATGTTAACCTGCGGGCCCTTGGACTACTTAGGTTAACTAGCGGACACTTGCACTATGTAGGTTACCTAGCGGGCACATGGACTATCTAGGTTAACTAGCGGGCGCTTGAACTATGTAGGTTAACTAGCGGACACATGCACTATGTAGGTTATCTAGCGGGCACTTGGACTATATAGGTTAACTAGCAGGCCCTTGACTATCTAGGTTACCTAGCAGGCACTTGGACTATGTAGGTTAACTAGCGGGCACTTGCACTCTCTAGGTTACCTAGCGGGCACTTGGACTATGTACCTTCCCTAGCGGGCAACTGGACAATCTATGTTAACTAGCGGGCACATGGACTATGTAGGGTACCTAGCAGACACTTGCACTATGTAGGTTACCTAGCGGGCACTTGGACTATGTAGGTTAACTAGAGGACACTTGGACGATCTAGGTTAACTAATGGGCCCTTGGACGATGTAGGTTAACTAGCCAGTACTTGAACGATGTAGGTTAACTAGCGGGCACTTGGACGATCTATGTTAACTAAGGGACACTTGGACTATCAAAGTTAACAAGCGAGCCCTTGGACTATGTAGGTTAACTAGCGGGCACTTGGACTATGTAGGTTACCTAGCGGGCACTTGGACTATCTAGGTTACCTAGCAGGTACTTTGACTATCTAGGTTAACTAACGGGCACTTGGACTATGTAGGTTGCCTAGCGGGCACTTGGATTATGTAGGTTCCCTATCGGGCACTTGGACTATGTAGGTTAACTAGCGGGCACTTGGACTGTCAAGGTTACCTAGTGGGCACTTGGATTATCTAGGTTAACGAACGGGCACTTGGACTATGTAGGTTACCTAGCCGCCACTTGGACCATCTAGGTTAGCTAAGAGACACTTGGACTATGTAGGTTCTCTAGCGGGCACTTGTACTATCTAGGTTACCTAGCTGGCACTTGGACTATGTAGGTCAACTAGCGGGTCCTTGGACTATCTAGGTTAGCTAACAGGCTCTTAGATTATGTAGGTTAACTAGCGAGCACTTGGAATATGTATGTTAAGTAGCGGACACTTGCACTATGAAGGTTAACTAGTGTGCCCATGGACTATGTAAGTTTACTAGCGGGCCCTTGGACTATCTTGATTCCCTAAAGGGCACTGGGACTATCTAGGTTACCGAACGGGCAGTTGGACTACCTAGGTTACCTAGCGGGCACATGGACTATGTAGGCTAACTAGGGGGCCCTTGGACGATCTAGGTTACCTAGTGGGTACTTGAACTATCTAGGTTAACTAGCGGGCACTTGCAGTTTCTAGGTTACCTAGCCGGCACTTGGACTATGTACATTCCCTAGCGGGCACTTTGGCTATCTATGTTAACTAGCGGGCACTTGGAATATGTAGGTTAACTAGCGGACACTTGCACTATGTAGGTTAACTAGCAGGCACTTGGACTATCCAGTTTAACTAGCGGGCACTTGGACTATCTAGGTTAACTAGCGTGCACTTGGACTATGTAGGTTCCTTAGCGGGCACTTGGACTATCTAGGTTGCCTAGCTGGCACTTGGACGATATAGGTTAACTAGCGTGCCCTTTTAATATCTAGGTTACGTAGCGGGCACTTGGTATATAGGTTAACTAGCGGGCACTTGGACTATGTAGATTAACTAGAGGACACTTGGACTATCTAGGTCAACTAGTGGGCCCTTGCACTATGAAGGTTAACTAGCGGGCACTTGGACAATCTAGGTTAACTAGCGGGCACTTGGACGATCTAGGTTAACTAGCGGGCACTTGGACTATCAAAGTTAACAAGTGAGTCCTTGGACTATGTAGGTTAACTATCGGGCCCTTGGACTATCTGGGTTACCTAGCGGGCACTTGTACTATATAGGTTACCTAGCGGGCACTTGGACTATGTAGGTTAACTAGCGGGCACTTGGACTGTCAAGGTTACCTAGTGGGCACTTGGATTATCTAGGTTAACGAACGGGCACTTGGACTATGTAGGTTACCTAGCCGCCACTTGGACCATCTAGGTTAGCTAAGAGACACTTGGACTATGTAGGTTCTCTAGCGGGCACTTGTACTATCTAGGTTACCTAGCTGGCACTTGGACTATGTAGGTCAACTAGCGGGTCCTTGGACTATCTAGGTTAGCTAACAGGCTCTTAGATTATGTAGGTTAACTAGCGAGCACTTGGAATATGTATGTTAAGTAGCGGACACTTGCACTATGAAGGTTAACTAGTGTGCCCATGGACTATGTAAGTTTACTAGCGGGCCCTTGGACTATCTTGATTCCCTAAAGGGCACTGGGACTATCTAGGTTACCGAACGGGCAGTTGGACTACCTAGGTTACCTAGCGGGCACATGGACTATGTAGGCTAACTAGGGAGCCCTTGGACGATCTAGGTTACCTAGTGGGTACTTGAACTATCTAGGTTAACTAGCGGGCACTTGCAGATTCTAGGTTACCTAGCCGGCACTTGGACTATGTACATTCCCTAGCGGGCACTTTGGCTATCTATGTTAACTAGCGGGCACTTGGAATATGTAGGTTAACTAGCGGACACTTGCACTATGTAGGTTAACTAGCAGGCACTTGGACTATCCAGTTTAACTAGCGGGCACTTGGACTATCTAGGTTAACTAGCGTGCACTTGGACTATGTAGGTTCCTTAGCGGGCACTTGGACTATCTAGGTTGCCTAGCTGGCACTTGGACGATATAGGTTAACTAGCGTGCCCTTTTAATATCTAGGTTACGTAGCGGGTACTTGGTATATAGGTTAACTAGCGGGCACTTGGACTATGTAGATTAACTAGAGGACACTTGGACTATCTAGGTCAACTAGTGGGCCCTTGCACTATGTAGGTTAACTAGCGAGCACTTGGAATATGTATGTTAAGTAGCGGACACTTGCACTATGAAGGTTAACTAGTGTGCCCATGGACTATGTAAGTTTACTAGCGGGCCCTTGGACTATCTTGATTCCCTAAAGGGCACTGGGACTATCTAGGTTACCGAACGGGCAGTTGGACTACCTAGGTTACCTAGCGGGCACATGGACTATGTAGGCTAACTAGGGGGCCCTTGGACGATCTAGGTTACCTAGTGGGTACTTGAACTATCTAGGTTAACTAGCGGGCACTTGCAGTTTCTAGGTTACCTAGCCGGCACTTGGACTATGTACATTCCCTAGCGGGCACTTTGGCTATCTATGTTAACTAGCGGGCACTTGGAATATGTAGGTTAACTAGCGGACACTTGCACTATGTAGGTTAACTAGCAGGCACTTGGACTATCCAGTTTAACTAGCGGGCACTTGGACTATCTAGGTTAACTAGCGTGCACTTGGACTATGTAGGTTCCTTAGCGGGCACTTGGACTATCTAGGTTGCCTAGCTGGCACTTGGACGATATAGGTTAACTAGCGTGCCCTTTTAATATCTAGGTTACGTAGCGGGCACTTGGTATATAGGTTAACTAGCGGGCACTTGGACTATGTAGATTAACTAGAGGACACTTGGACTATCTAGGTCAACTAGTGGGCCCTTGCACTATGAAGGTTAACTAGCGGGCACTTGGACAATCTAGGTTAACTAGCGGGCACTTGGACGATCTAGGTTAACTAGCGGGCACTTGGACTATCAAAGTTAACAAGTGAGTCCTTGGACTATGTAGGTTAACTATCGGGCCCTTGGACTATCTGGGTTACCTAGCGGGCACTTGTACTATATAGGTTACCTAGCGGGCACTTGGACTATGTAGGTTAACTAGCGGGCACTTGGACTGTCAAGGTTACCTAGTGGGCACTTGGATTATCTAGGTTAACGAACGGGCACTTGGACTATGTAGGTTACCTAGCCGCCACTTGGACCATCTAGGTTAGCTAAGAGACACTTGGACTATGTAGGTTCTCTAGCGGGCACTTGTACTATCTAGGTTACCTAGCTGGCACTTGGACTATGTAGGTCAACTAGCGGGTCCTTGGACTATCTAGGTTAGCTAACAGGCTCTTAGATTATGTAGGTTAACTAGCGAGCACTTGGAATATGTATGTTAAGTAGCGGACACTTGCACTATGAAGGTTAACTAGTGTGCCCATGGACTATGTAAGTTTACTAGCGGGCCCTTGGACTATCTTGATTCCCTAAAGGGCACTGGGACTATCTAGGTTACCGAACGGGCAGTTGGACTACCTAGGTTACCTAGCGGGCACATGGACTATGTAGGCTAACTAGGGAGCCCTTGGACGATCTAGGTTACCTAGTGGGTACTTGAACTATCTAGGTTAACTAGCGGGCACTTGCAGATTCTAGGTTACCTAGCCGGCACTTGGACTATGTACATTCCCTAGCGGGCACTTTGGCTATCTATGTTAACTAGCGGGCACTTGGAATATGTAGGTTAACTAGCGGACACTTGCACTATGTAGGTTAACTAGCAGGCACTTGGACTATCCAGTTTAACTAGCGGGCACTTGGACTATCTAGGTTAACTAGCGTGCACTTGGACTATGTAGGTTCCTTAGCGGGCACTTGGACTATCTAGGTTGCCTAGCTGGCACTTGGACGATATAGGTTAACTAGCGTGCCCTTTTAATATCTAGGTTACGTAGCGGGTACTTGGTATATAGTTTAACTAGCGGGCACTTGGACTATGTAGATTAACTAGAGGACACTTGGACTATCTAGGTCAACTAGTGGGCCCTTGCACTATGAAGGTTAACTAGCGGGCACTTGGACAATCTAGGTTAACTAGCGGGCACTTGGACGATCTAGGTTAACTATCGGGCCCTTGGACTATCTGGGTTACCTAGCGGGCACTTGTACTATATAGGTTACCTAGCGGGCACTTGGACTATGTAGGTTACCTAGTGGGCACTTGGACTATCTAGGTTAACGAACGGGCACTTGGAATATGCATGTAACCTAGCGGGCACTTGGATAGTCTAGGTTAACTAGCGGGTACTTGGACTATGTTGGTTAACTAGCGCGCCCCTGGACTATGTAGATTAACTAGTGGCACTTGGACTATCTACGTTAACTAGCGGGCCCTTGGACTATGTAGATTCCCTAGCGGGCACTTGGACTATGTATGTTCCAGAGCGGGCACTTGAACTATGTAGGTTCCCTAGCGGGCACTTGGAGAATGTAAGTTAACCAGGGGACACTAGGACAATGTAGGTTACCTAGCGGGCCCTTGGACTTTCTAGGTTACCTAGGGAGAACTTGGAATATGTAGGTTAACTAGTGCGCACTTGGACTATCTAGGTTACCTAGCAGGCACTTGGACTATGTAGGTTAACTAGCGGGCACTTGGACTATCTAGTTTCCCTAGCGGGCACTTGGACTATCTACGTTACCTAGCGGGCACTTGGACTATGTATGCTACCTAGCGGGCGCTTGGACTATCTAGGTTAACTAGCGGGCGCTTGGACTATGTAGGTTAACTAGCGGACACTTGCACTATCTAGGTTACCTAGCAGCCACTTGGACTCTGTAGGTTAACTAGCGGTCACTTGCACTCTCTAGGTTACCTAGCGGGCACTTGGACTATGTACATTCCCTAGCGGGCACTTGGACAATCTATGTTAACTAGCGGGCACATGGACTATGTAGGTTACCTAGCAGACACTTGCACTATGTAGGTTACCTTGCGGGCACTTGGACTATGTAGGTTAACTAGAGAACACTTGGAGGATCTAGGTTAACTAATGGGCCCTTGGACGATGTAGGTTAACTAGCCAGTACTTGAACGATCTAGGTTAACTAGCGGTCACTTGGACGATTTAGGTTAACTAAGGGGCACTTGGACTATCAAAGTTAACAAGCGAGCCCTTGGACTATGTAGGTTAACTAGCGGGCACTTGGACTATGTAGGTTGCCTAGCGGGCACTTGGATTATGTAGGTTCCCTATCGGGCACTTGGACTATGTAGGTTAACTAGCGGGCACTTGGACTGTCAAGGTTACCTAGTGGGCACTTGGATTATCTAGGTTAACGAACGGTCACTTGGAGTATGTAGGTTACCTAGCCGCCACTTGGACTATGTAGGTCAGCTTACAGACACTTGGACTATCTAGGTTCTCTAGCAGGCACTTGTACTATCTACGTTACCTAGCTGGCACTTGGACTATGTAGGTCAACTAGCGGGTCCTTGGACTATCTAGGTTAGCTAACGGGCACTTAGATTATGTAGGTTAACTAGCGAGCACTTGGAATATGTATGTTAAGTAGCGGACACTTGCACTATGAAGGTTAACTAGCGGGCCCATGTACTATGTAGGTTTACTAGCGGGCCCTTGAACTATCTAGATTCCCTAACGGGCACTGGGACTACCTAGGTTACCGAACGGGCACTTGGACTATCTAGGTTACCTAGCGGGCACTTGGACTATGTAGGCTAACTAGGGGGCCCTTGGACGATCTAGGTTACCTAGCGGGTACTTGAACTATCTAGGTTAACTAGCGGGCACTTGCAGTATCTAGGTTACCTAGCGGGCACTTGGATTATGTAGGTTCCCTAGAGGGCACTTGGGCTATCTATGTTAACTAGAGGGCACTTGGAATATGTAGGTTAACTAGCAGACACTTGCACTATGTAGGTTACCTAGCAGGCACTTGGACTATCTAGCTTAACTAGCGGGCACTTGGACTATCTAGGTTAACTAGCGTGCACTTGGACTATGTAGGTTCCTTAGCGGGCACTTGGACAATCTAGTTTGCCTAGCGGGCACTTGGACGATATAGATTAACTAGCGTGCCCTTGGAATATCTAGGTTGCGTAGCGGGCACTTGGTATATAGGTTAACTAGCGGGCACTTGGACTATGTAGAATAAATAGAGGACACTTGGACGATCTAGGTCAACTAGTGGGCCCTTGGACTATGTAGGTTAACTAGCGGGCAATTGGACGGTCTAGGTTAACTAGCGGGGACTTGGACTATCAAAGTTAACAAGTGAGCCCTTGGACTATGTAGGTTAACTATGGGGCCCTTGGACTATCTGGGTTACCTAGCGAGCACTTGGACTATATAGGTTACCTAACGGACACTTGGACTATGTAGGTTACCTAGTGGGCACTTGGACTATCTAGGTTAACGAACGGGCACTTGGAATATGCAGGTAACCTAGCGGGCACTTGGACAGTCTAGGTTGCCTAACGGGCACTTGGACTTCTAGGTTAACGAACTGGCTCTTGGGCTATGTAAGTTGCCTAGCGGGCACTCTGACTATATAGGTTAGGTAACGGGCACTTGGACTATCTAGGTTACCTAACGGGCACTTTGACTATCAAGGTTACTTAGCGGGCACTTGGACTATGTAGGTTAACTAGCGAGCACTTGGATTCTAGGTTTCCTAGCGGGCACTTGGACTATCTAGGTTACCTAGCGGGCCCTTGGACTATGTAGGTTTCCTTGTGGGCATTTGGACTATCTAGGTTAACGAACGGGTACTTGGACTATGTAGGTAACCTAGCGGGCACTTGGACAGTCTAGGTTCCCTAGCGGGCCCTTGGACTCTCTAGATTCCCTAAAGGGCACTGGGACTATCTAGGTTACCGAACGGGCAGTTGGACTATCTAGGTTACCTAGAGGGCACTTGGACTATGTAGGCTAACTAGGGGGCCCTTAGACGATCTAGGTTACCTAGTGGGTACTTGAACTATCTAGGTTAACTAGCGGGCACTTGCAGTATCTAGGTTACCTAGCCGGCACTTGGACTATGTACATTCCCTAACGGGCACATGGGCTATCTATGTTAACTAGCGGGCACTTGGAATATGTAGGTTAACTAGCGGACACTTGCACTATGTAGGTTACCTAGCAGGCACTTGGACTATCTAGGTTAACTAGCGGGCACTTGGACTATCTAGGTTAACTAGCGTGCACTTGGACTATGTAGGTTCCTTAGCGGGCACTTGGACTATCTAGGCTGCCTAGCGGGCAATTGGACGATATAGGTTAACTAGCGTGCCCTTGGAATATCTAGGTTACGTAGTGGGCACTTGGTATATAGGTTAACTAGCGGGCACTTGGACTATGTAGATTAACTAGAGGACACTTGGACTATCTAGGTCAACTAGTGGGCCCTTGGACTATGTAGGTTAACTAGCGGGCACTTGGACAATCTAGGTTAACTAGCGGGCACTTGGACGATCTAGGTTAACTAGCGGGCACTTGGACTATCAAAGTTAACAAGTGAGTCCTTGGACTATGTAGGTTAACTATCGGGCCCTTGGACTATCTGGGTTACCTAGCGGGCACTTGGACTATATAGGTTACCTAGCGGGCACTTGGACTATGTAGGTTACCTAGTGGGCACTTGGACTATCTAGGTTAACGAACGGGCACTTGGAATATGCAGGTAACCTAGCGGGCACTTGGACAGTCTAGGTTGCCTAACGGGCACTTGGACTTCTAGGTTAACGAACTGGCTCTTGGGCTATGTAAGTTACCTAGCGGGCACTCTGACTATATAGGTTAGGTAACGGGCACTTGGACTATCTAGGTTACCTAACGGGCACTTTGACTATCAAGGTTACTTAGCGGGCACTTGGACTATGTAGGTTAACTAGCGAGCACTTGGATTCTAGGTTTCCTAGCGGGCACTTGGACTATCTAGGATACCTAGCGGGCCTTTGGACTATGTAGGTTTCCTTGTGGACATTTGGACTATCTAGGTTACCTAGCAGGTACTTTGACGATCTAGGTTAACTAACGGTCACTTGGACTATGTAGGTTGCCTAGCGGGCACTTGGATTATGTAGGTTCCCTATCGGGCACTTGGACTATGTAGGTTAACTAGCGGGCACTTGGACTGTCAAGGTTACCTAGTGGGCACTTGGATTATCTAGGTTAACGAACGGTCACTTGGAGTATGTAGGTTACCTAGCCGCCACTTGGGCTATGTAGGTTAGCTAACAGACACTTGGACTATCTATGTTCTCTAGTGGGCACTTGTACTATCTACGTTACCTAGCTGGGACTTGGACTATGTAGGTCAACTAGCGGGTCCTTGGACTATCTAGGTTAGCTAACGGGCACTTAGATTATGTAGGTTAACTAGCGAGCACTTGGAATATGTATGTTAAGTAGCGGACACTTGCACTATGAAGGTTAACTAGCGGGCCCATGGACTATGTAGGTTTACTAGCGGGCCCTTGAACTATCTATATTCCCTAACGGGCACTGGGACTACCTAGGTTACCGAATGGGCACTTGGACTATCTAGGTTACCTAGCGGGCACTTGGACTATGTAGGCTAACTAGGGGGCCCTTGGACGATCTAGGTTACCTAGCGGGCACTTGGATTATGTAGGTTCCCTAGCGGGCACTTGGGCTATCTATGTTAACTAGCGGGCACTTGGAATATGTAGGTTAACTAGCGGACACTTGCACTATGTAGGTTACCTAGCAGGCACTTGGACTATCTAGGTTAACTAGCGGGCACTTGGACTATCAAGGTTAATTAGCGTGCACTTGGACTATGTAGGTTCCTTAGCGGGCACTTGGACAATCTAGTTTGCCTAGCGGGCACTTGGACGATATAGATTAACTAGCGTGCCCTTGGAATATCTAGGTTACGTAGCGGGCACTTGGTATATAGGTTAACTAGCGGGCACTTGGACTATGTAGAATAAATAGAGGACACTTGGATTATCTAGGTCAACTAGTGGGCCCTTGGACTATGTAGGTTAACTAGCGGGCAATTGGACGGTCTAGGTTAACTAGCGGGGACTTGGACTATCAAAGTTAACAAGTGAGCCCTTGGACTATGTAGGTTAACTATCGGGCCCTTGGACTATCTGGGTTACCTAGCGGTCACTTGGACTATATAGGTTACCTAACGGGCACTTGGACTATGTAGGTTAACTAGTGGGCACTTGGACTATCTAGGTTAACGAACGGGCACTTGGAATATGCAGGTAACCTAGCGGGCACTTGGACAGTCTAGGTTGCCTAACGGGCACTTGGACATCTAGGTTAACGAACTGGCTCTTGAGCTATGTAACTTGCCTAGCGGGCACTTTGACTATATAGGTTAGGTAACGGGCACTTGGACTATCTAGGTTACCTAACGGGCACTTAGATTATGTAGGTTAACTAGCGAGCACTTGGAATATGTATGTTAAGTAGCGGACACTTGCACTATGAAGATTAACTAGCGGGCCCATGGACTATGTAGGTTTACTAGCGGGCCCTTGAACTATCTAGATTCCCTAAAGGGCACTGGGACTACCTAGGTTACCGAACGGGCACTTTGACTATCTAGGTTACCTAGCGGGCACTTGGACTATGTAGGCTAACTAGGGGGCCCTTGGAAGATCTAGGTTACCTAGCGGGTACTTGAACTATCTAGGTTAACTAGCGGGCACTTGCAGTATCTAGGTTACCTAGCGGGCACTTGGATTATGTAGGTTCCCTAGCGGGCACTTGGGCTATCTATGTTAACTAGCGGGCACTTGGAATATGTAGGTTAACTAGCGGACACTTGCACTATGTAGGTTACCTAGCAGGCACTTGGACTATCTAGGTTAACTAGCGGGCACTTGGACTATCTAGATTAACTAGCGTGCACTTGGACAATGTAGGTTCCTTAGCGGGCACTTGGACAATCTAGTTTGCCTAGCGGGCACTTGGACGATATAGATTAACTAGCGAGCCCTTGGAATATCTAGGTTACGTAGCGGGCACTTGGTATATAGGTTAACTAGCGGGCACTAGGACTATGTAGAATAAATAGGGGACACTTGGACTATCTAGGTCAACTAGTGGGCCCTTGGACTATGTAGGTTAACTAGCGGGCAATTGGACGGTCTAGGTTAACTAGCGGGGACTTGGACTATCAAAGTTAACAAGTGAGCCCTTGGACTATGTAGGTTAACTATCGGGCCCTTGGACTATCTGGGTTACCTAGCGGTCACTTGGACTATATAGGTTACCTAACGGGCACTTGAACTATGTAGGTTACCTAGTGGGCACTTGGACTATCTAGGTTAACCAACGGGCACTTGGAATATGCAGGTAACCTAGCGGGCACTTGGACAGTCTAGGTTGCCTAACGGGCACTTGGACTTCTAGGTTAACGAACTGGCTCTTGAGCTATGTAACTTGCCTAGCGGGCACTCTGACTATATAGGTTAGGTAACGGGCACTTGGACTATCTAGGTTACCTAACGGGCACTTTGACTATCAAGGTTACTTAGCGGGCACTTGGACTATGTAGGTTAACTAGCGAGCACTTGGATTCTAGGTTTCCTAGCGGGCACTTGGACTATCTAGGTTACCTAGCGGGCCCTTGGACTATGTAGGTTTCCTTGTGGGCATTTGGACTATCTAGGTTAACGAACGGGTACTTGGACTATGTAGGTAACCTAGCGGGCACTTGGACAGTCTAGGTTCCCTAGCGGGCCCTTGGACTCTCTAGATTCCCTAAAGGGCACTGGGACTATCTAGGTTACCTAGTGGGTACTTGAACTATCTAGGTTAACTAGCGGGCACTTGCAGTATCTAGGTTACCTAGCCGGCACTTGGACTATGTACATTCCCTAGTGGGCACTTGGGCTATCTATGTTAACTAGCGGGCACTTGGAATATGTAGGTTAACTAGCGGACACTTGCACTATGTAGGTTACCTAGCAGGCACTTGGACTATCTAGGTTAACTAGCGGGCACTTGGACTATGTAAGTTCCTTAGCGGGCACTTGGACTATCTAGGCTGCCTAGCGGGCACTTGGACGATATAGGTTAACTAGCGTGCCCTTGAAATATCTAGGTTACGTAGTGGGCACTTGGTATATAGGTTAACTAGCGGGCACTTGGAGAATGTAGGTTAACTAGGGGACACTAGGACAATGTAGGTTACCTAGCGGGCCCTTGGACTATCTAGGTTACCTAGGGAGAACTTGGACTATGTAGGTTAACTAGTGCGCACTTGGACTATCTAGGTTCCCTAGCGGGCACTTGGACTATCTTCGTTACCTAGCGGGCACTTGGACTATGTACGTTACCTAGCGGGCGCTTGGACTATCTAGGTTAACTAGCGGGCACTTGCACTATGTAGGTTACCTAGCAGGCACTTGGACTATCTAGGTTAACTAGCGGGCACTTGGACTATGTAAGTTCCTTAGCGGGCACTTGGACTATCTAGGCTGCCTAGCGGGCACTTGGACGATATAGGTTAACTAGCGTGCCCTTGAAATATCTAGGTTACGTAGTGGGCACTTGGTATATAGGTTAACTAGCGGGCACTTGGAGAATGTAGGTTAACTAGGGGACACTAGGACAATGTAGGTTACCTAGCGGGCCCTTGGACTATCTAGGTTACCTAGGGAGAACTTGGACTATGTAGGTTAACTAGTGCGCACTTGGACTATCTAGGTTCCCTAGCGGGCACTTGGACTATCTTCGTTACCTAGCGGGCACTTGGACTATGTACGTTACCTAGCGGACACTTGCACTATCTAGGTTACCTAGCAGGCACTTGGACTATGTAGGTTAACTAGCGGGCACTTGCACTCTCTAGGTTACCTAGCGGGCACTTGGACTATGTACATTCCCTAGCGGGAACTTGGACAATCTATGTTAACTAGCGGGCACATGGACTATGTAGGTTACCTAGCAGACACTTGCACTATGTAGGTTACCTAGCGGGCACTTGGACTATGTGGGTTAACTAGAGAACACTTGGAGGATCTAGGTTAACTAATGGGCCTTTGGACGATATAGGTTAACTAGCCAGTACTTGAACGATCTAGGTAAACTAGCGGGCACTTGAACGATCTAGGTTAACTAAGGGGCACTTGGACTATGTAGGTTACCTAGCGGGCACTTGGACTATCTAGGTTACCTAGCAGGTACTTTGACGATCTAGGTTAACTAACGGGCACTTGGACTATGTAGGTTGCCTAGCGGGCACTTGGATTATGTAGGTTCCCTATCGGGCACTTGGACTATGTAGGTTAACTAGCGGACACTTGGACTGTCAAGGTTACCTAGTGGGCACTTGGATTATCTAGGTTAACGAACGGTCACTTGGAGTATGTAGGTTACCTAGCCGCCACTTGGACTATCTAGGTTAGCTAACAGACACTTGGACTATCTAGGGTCTCTAGCGGGCACTTGTACTATCTAGGTTACCTAGCTGGCACTTGGACTATGTAGGTCAACTAGCGGGTCCTTGGACTATCTAGGTTAGCTAACGGGCACTTAGATTATGTAGGTTGACTAGCGAGCACTTGGAATATGTATGTTAAGTAGCGGACACTTGCACTATGAAGATTAACTAGCGGGCCCATGGACTATGTAGGTTTACTAGCGGGCCCTTGAACTATCTAGATTCCCTAAAGGGCACTGGGACTACCTAGGTTACCGAACGGGCACTTTGACTATCTAGGTTACCTAGCGGGCACTTGGACTATGTAGGCTAACTAGGGGGCCCTTGGAAGATCTAGGTTACCTAGCGGGTACTTGAACTATCTAGGTTAACTAGCGGGCACTTGCAGTATCTAGGTTACCTAGCGGGCACTTGGATTATGTAGGTTCCCTAGCGGGCACTTGGGCTATCTATGTTAACTAGCGGGCACTTGGAATATGTAGGTTAACTAGCGGACACTTGCACTATGTAGGTTACCTAGCAGGCACTTGGACTATCTAGGTTAACTAGCGGGCACTTGGACTATCTAGATTAACTAGCGTGCACTTGGACTATGTAGGTTCCTTAGCGGGCACTTGGACAATCTAGTTTGCCTAGCGGGCACTTGGACGATATAGATTAACTAGCGTGCCCTTGGAATATCTAGGTTACGTAGCGGGCACTTGGTATATAGGTTAACTAGCGGGCACTTGGACTATGTAGAATAAATAGAGGACACTTGGACTATCTAGGTCAACTAGTGGGCCTTTGGACTATGTAGGTTAACTAGCGGGCAATTGGACGGTCTAGGTTAACTAGCGGGGACTTGGACTATCAAAGTTAACAAGTGAGCCCTTGGACTATGTAGGTTAACTATCGGGCCCTTGGACTATCTGGGTTACCTAGCGGTCACTTGGACTATATAGGTTACCTAACGGGCACTTGGACTATGTAGGTTAACTAGTGGGCACTTGGACTATCTAGGTTAACGAACGGGCACTTGGAATATGCAGGTAACCTAGCGGGCACTTGGACAGTCTAGGTTGCCTAACGGGCACTTGGACATCTAGGTTAACGAACTGGCTCTTGAGCTATGTAACTTGCCTAGCGGGCACTTTGACTATATAGGTTAGGTAACGGGCCCATGGACTATGTAGGTTTACTAGCGGGCCCTTGAACTATCTAGATTCCCTAAAGGGCACTGGGACTACCTAGGTTACCGAACGGGCACTTTGACTATCTAGGTTACCTAGCGGGCACTTGGACTATGTAGGCTAACTAGGGGGCCCTTGGAAGATCTAGGTTACCTAGCGGGTACTTGAACTATCTAGGTTAACTAGCGGGCACTTGCAGTATCTAGGTTACCTAGCGGGCACTTGGATTATGTAGGTTCCCTAGCGGGCACTTGGGCTATCTATGTTAACTAGCGGGCACTTGGAATATGTAGGTTAACTAGCGGACACTTGCACTATGTAGGTTACCTAGCAGGCACTTGGACTATCTAGGTTAACTAGCGGGCACTTGGACTATCTAGATTAACTAGCGTGCACTTGGACAATGTAGGTTCCTTAGCGGGCACTTGGACAATCTAGTTTGCCTAGCGGGCACTTGGACGATATAGATTAACTAGCGAGCCCTTGGAATATCTAGGTTACGTAGCGGGCACTTGGTATATAGGTTAACTAGCGGGCACTAGGACTATGTAGAATAAATAGGGGACACTTGGACTATCTAGGTCAACTAGTGGGCCCTTGGACTATGTAGGTTAACTAGCGGGCAATTGGACGGTCTAGGTTAACTAGCGGGGACTTGGACTATCAAAGTTAACAAGTGAGCCCTTGGACTATGTAGGTTAACTATCGGGCCCTTGGACTATCTGGGTTACCTAGCGGTCACTTGGACTATATAGGTTACCTAACGGGCACTTGAACTATGTAGGTTACCTAGTGGGCACTTGGACTATCTAGGTTAACCAACGGGCACTTGGAATATGCAGGTAACCTAGCGGGCACTTGGACAGTCTAGGTTGCCTAACGGGCACTTGGACTTCTAGGTTAACGAACTGGCTCTTGAGCTATGTAACTTGCCTAGCGGGCACTCTGACTATATAGGTTAGGTAACGGGCACTTGGACTATCTAGGTTACCTAACGGGCACTTTGACTATCAAGGTTACTTAGCGGGCACTTGGACTATGTAGGTTAACTAGCGAGCACTTGGATTCTAGGTTTCCTAGCGGGCACTTGGACTATCTAGGTTACCTAGCGGGCCCTTGGACTATGTAGGTTTCCTTGTGGGCATTTGGACTATCTAGGTTAACGAACGGGTACTTGGACTATGTAGGTAACCTAGCGGGCACTTGGACAGTCTAGGTTCCCTAGCGGGCCCTTGGACTCTCTAGATTCCCTAAAGGGCACTGGGACTATCTAGGTTACCTAGTGGGTACTTGAACTATCTAGGTTAACTAGCGGGCACTTGCAGTATCTAGGTTACCTAGCCGGCACTTGGACTATGTACATTCCCTAGTGGGCACTTGGGCTATCTATGTTAACTAGCGGGCACTTGGAATATGTAGGTTAACTAGCGGACACTTGCACTATGTAGGTTACCTAGCAGGCACTTGGACTATCTAGGTTAACTAGCGGGCACTTGGACTATGTAAGTTCCTTAGCGGGCACTTGGACTATCTAGGCTGCCTAGCGGGCACTTGGACGATATAGGTTAACTAGCGTGCCCTTGAAATATCTAGGTTACGTAGTGGGCACTTGGTATATAGGTTAACTAGCGGGCACTTGGAGAATGTAGGTTAACTAGGGGACACTAGGACAATGTAGGTTACCTAGCGGGCCCTTGGACTATCTAGGTTACCTAGGGAGAACTTGGACTATGTAGGTTAACTAGTGCGCACTTGGACTATCTAGGTTCCCTAGCGGGCACTTGGACTATCTTCGTTACCTAGCGGGCACTTGGACTATGTACGTTACCTAGCGGGCGCTTGGACTATCTAGGTTAACTAGCGGGCACTTGCACTATGTAGGTTACCTAGCAGGCACTTGGACTATCTAGGTTAACTAGCGGGCACTTGGACTATGTAAGTTCCTTAGCGGGCACTTGGAATATCTAGGCTGCCTAGCGGGCACTTGGACGATATAGGTTAACTAGCGTGCCCTTGAAATATCTAGGTTACGTAGTGGGCACTTGGTATATAGGTTAACTAGCGGGCACTTGGAGAATGTAGGTTAACTAGGGGACACTAGGACAATGTAGGTTACCTAGCGGGCCCTTGGACTATCTAGGTTACCTAGGGAGAACTTGGACTATGTAGGTTAACTAGTGCGCACTTGGACTATCTAGGTTCCCTAGCGGGCACTTGGACTATCTTCGTTACCTAGCGGGCACTTGGACTATGTACGTTACCTAGCGGACACTTGCACTATCTAGGTTACCTAGCAGGCACTTGGACTATGTAGGTTAACTAGCGGGCACTTGCACTCTCTAGGTTACCTAGCGGGCACTTGGACTATGTACATTCCCTAGCGGGAACTTGGACAATCTATGTTAACTAGCGGGCACATGGACTATGTAGGTTACCTAGCAGACACTTGCACTATGTAGGTTACCTAGCGGGCACTTGGACTATGTGGGTTAACTAGAGAACACTTGGAGGATCTAGGTTAACTAATGGGCCTTTGGACGATATAGGTTAACTAGCCAGTACTTGAACGATCTAGGTAAACTAGCGGGCACTTGAACGATCTAGGTTAACTAAGGGGCACTTGGACTATGTAGGTTACCTAGCGGGCACTTGGACTATCTAGGTTACCTAGCAGGTACTTTGACGATCTAGGTTAACTAACGGGCACTTGGACTATGTAGGTTGCCTAGCGGGCACTTGGATTATGTAGGTTCCCTATCGGGCACTTGGACTATGTAGGTTAACTAGCGGACACTTGGACTGTCAAGGTTACCTAGTGGGCACTTGGATTATCTAGGTTAACGAACGGTCACTTGGAGTATGTAGGTTACCTAGCCGCCACTTGGACTATCTAGGTTAGCTAACAGACACTTGGACTATCTAGGGTCTCTAGCGGGCACTTGTACTATCTAGGTTACCTAGCTGGCACTTGGACTATGTAGGTCAACTAGCGGGTCCTTGGACTATCTAGGTTAGCTAACGGGCACTTAGATTATGTAGGTTGACTAGCGAGCACTTGGAATATGTATGTTAAGTAGCGGACACTTGCACTATGAAGATTAACTAGCGGGCCCATGGACTATGTAGGTTTACTAGCGGGCCCTTGAACTATCTAGATTCCCTAAAGGGCACTGGGACTACCTAGGTTACCGAACGGGCACTTTGACTATCTAGGTTACCTAGCGGGCACTTGGACTATGTAGGCTAACTAGGGGGCCCTTGGAAGATCTAGGTTACCTAGCGGGTACTTGAACTATCTAGGTTAACTAGCGGGCACTTGCAGTATCTAGGTTACCTAGCGGGCACTTGGATTATGTAGGTTCCCTAGCGGGCACTTGGGCTATCTATGTTAACTAGCGGGCACTTGGAATATGTAGGTTAACTAGCGGACACTTGCACTATGTAGGTTACCTAGCAGGCACTTGGACTATCTAGGTTAACTAGCGGGCACTTGGACTATCTAGATTAACTAGCGTGCACTTGGACAATGTAGGTTCCTTAGCGGGCACTTGGACAATCTAGTTTGCCTAGCGGGCACTTGGACGATATAGATTAACTAGCGTGCCCTTGGAATATCTAGGTTACGTAGCGGGCACTTGGTATATAGGTTAACTAGCGGGCACTTGGACTATGTAGAATAACTAGAGGACACTTGGACTATCCAAGTCAACTAGTGGGCCTTTGGACTATGTAGGTTAACTAGCGGGCAATTGGACGGTCTAGGTTAACTAGTGGGCACTTGGACTATCAAAGTTAACAAGTGAGCCCTTGGACTATGTAGGATAACTATCGGGCCCTTGGACTATCTGTGTTACCTAGCGGTCACTTGGACTATATAGGTTACCCAACGGGCACTTGGACTATGTAGGTTACCTAGTGGGCACTTGGACTATCTAGGTTAACGAACGGGCACTTGGAATATGCAGGTAACCTAGCGGGCACTTGGACAGTCTAGGTTGCCTAACGGGCACTTGGACTTCTAGGTTAACGAACTGGCTCTTGGGCTATGTAAGTTGCCTAGCGGGCACTCTGACTATATAGGTTAGGTAGCGGGCACTTGGACTATCTAGGTTACCTAACGGGCACTTTGACTATCTAGGTTACTTAGCGGGCACTTGGACTATGTAGGTTAACTAGAGAGCACTTGGATTCTAGGTTTCCTAGCGGGCACTTGGACTATCTAGGTTAACGAACGGGTACTTGGACTATGTAGGTAACCTAGCGGGCACTTGGACAGTCTAGGTTACCTAGCGGGCACTTGGACTATCTAGGTTAACGAACGGGCACTTGGACTATGTAGGTTACCCACCGGGAACTTGGACTATGTAGGATCCCTATCGGACATTTGGTCTACTTAGGTTACCTAGCGGGCACTTGTACCATCTAGGTTAACTAGCGGGCACTTGGACTATCTATGTCAACTAGTGGGCCCTTGTACTATGTAGGTTAACTAGCGAGCTCTTGGACTATCTAGGATAACTAGCGGGCACTTGGACTATTAGGGTCCCTAGGGGGCATTTGTACTATATAGGTTACCTAGCGTGCACTTGGACTATGTAGGTTAACGAACAGGCACTTGGACTATGTAGGTAACCTAGTGGTCACTTTAACTGTCTACGGGCCCTTGGACTATGTTGGTTAACTAGCGGGCCCTTGGACTATGTAGGTTAACTAGCGGGCCTTTGGACTATGTAGTTTCCCTAGCGGACATTTGGACTATTTAGGTTACCTAGCGGGCACTTAGACTATGTAGGTTACCTAGCGAGCACTTGGACTATGTATGTTCCCGAGCGGGCACTTGAACTATGTAGGTTCCCTAGCGGGCACTTGGAGAATGTAGGTTAACTAGGGGACACTAGGACAATATAGGTTACCTAGCGGGCCCTTGGACTATCTAGGTTACCTAGGGAGAACTTGGACTATGTAGGTTAACTAGTGCGCACTTGGACTATCTAGGTTACCTAGCAGGCACTTGGACTATGTAGGTTAACTAGCGGGCACATGGACTATCTATGTTCCCTAGCGGGCACTTGGACTATCTACGTTACCTAGCAGGCACTTGGACCATGTACGTTAACTAGCAAGCACTTGGACTATGTACGTTTCCTAGCGGGTACTTGGACTATCTAGGTTAACTAGCGGGCACTTGGACTATGTAGGTTCCCTATCGGGCACATGGACTAACTAGGTTAACTAGCGAGCTCTTGGACTATCTAGGATAACTAGTGGGCACTTGGACTATTAGGGTCCCTAGGGGGCATTTGTACTATATAGGTTACCTAGCGGGCACTTGGACTATGTAGGTTAACGAACAGGCACTTGGACTATGTAGGTAACCTAGTGGTCACTTTAACTGTCTACATTACCTAGCGGGCCCTTGGACTATGTTGGTTAACTAGCGGGTCCTTGGACTATGTAGGTTAACTATCGGGCACTAGGACGATCTAGGTTAACTAGCGGGTACTTGGACTATGTAGGTTAACTTGCGGGCCCTTGGACTATGTAGATTAACTAGCGGCACTTGGACTATGTATGTTCCAGAGCGGGCACTTGGACTATGTAGGTTCCCTAGCAGGCACTTGGACTATCTAGGTTCCCTAGCGGGCACTTGGACTATGTAGGTTAACTAGCGGAAACTTGGACTATGTAGATTAACTAGCAGTACTTGGACTATCTACGTTAACTAGTGGGCCCTTGGACTATGTAGATTACCTAGCGGGCACTTGGACTATGTAGGTTCCCTAGCGGGCACTTGGACTATGTATGTTCTCTAGCGGACACTTGGATTATGTATGTTCCCTACGGACACTTGAACTCTCTAAGTTAACTACCGGGCACTTGGCCTATGTATGTTAACCTGCGGGCCCTTGGACTACTTAGGTTAACTAGCGGACAATTGCACTATGTAGGTTATCTAGTGGGCACTTGGACTATATAGGTTACTAGCAGGCCCTTGACTATCTAGGTTACCTAGCAGGCACTTGGAATATGTAGATTAACTAGCGGGCACTTGCACTCTCTAGGTTACCTAGCGGGCACTTGGACTATGTACCTTCCCTAGCGGGCATTTGTACAATCTATGTTAACTAGCGGGCACATGGACTATGTACGTTACCTAGCAGACACTTGCACTATGTAGGTTACCTAGCGGGCACTTGGACGATGTAGGTTAACTGGAGGACACTTGGACGATCTAGGTTAACTAATGGGCCCTTGGACGATGTAGGTTAACTAGCCAGTACTTGAACGATCTAGCTTAACTAGCGGGCACTTGGACGATCTAGGTTAACTAAGGGGCACTTGGACTATCAAAGTTAACAAGCGAGCCCTTGGACTATGTAGGTTAACTAGCGGGCACTTGGAGTATGTAGGTTACCTAGCGGGCACTTGGACTATCTAGGTTACCTAGCAGGTACTTTGACGATCTAGGTTAACTAACGGGCACTTGGACTATGTAGGTTGCCTAGCGGGCACTTGGATTATGTAGGTTCCCTATCGGGCACTTGGACTATGTAGGTTAACTAGCGGGCACTTGGACTGTCAAGGTTACCTAGTGGGCACTTGGATTATCTAGGTTAACGTACGGGCACTTGGACTATGTAGGTTACCTAGCGGCCTCTTGGACTATCTAGGTTAGCTAACAGACACTTGGACTATGTAGGTTCTCTAGCGGGCACTTGTACTATCTAGGTTACCTAGCTGGCACTTGGACTATGTAGGTTACCTAGCCGCCACTTGGACTATCTAGGTTAGCTAACAGACACTTGGACTATGTAGGTTCTCTAGCGGGCACTTGTACTATCTAGGTTACCTAGCTGGCACTTGGACTATGTAGGTCAACTTGCGGGCCCTTGGACTATCTAGGTTAGCTAACGGGCACTTAGATTATGTAGGTTAACTAGCGAGCACTTGGAATATGTATGTTAAGTAGCGGACACTTGCACTATGAAGGTTAACTAGCGGGCCCATGGACTATGTAAGTTTACTAGCGGGCCCTTGGACTATCTATATTCCCTAAAGGGCACTGGGACTATCTAGGTTACCGAACGGCCAGTTGGACTAACTAGGTTGCCTAGCGGGCACTTGGACTATGTAGGCTAACTAGGGGGCCCTTGGAAGATCTAGGTTACCTAGCGGGTACTTGAACTATCTAGGTTAACTAGCGGGCACTTGCAGTATCTAGGTTACTAGCCGGCACTTGGACTATGTACGTTCCCTAGTGGGCACTTGGGCTATCTATGTTAACTAGCGGGCACTTGGAATATGTAGGTTAACTAGCGGACACTTGGACTATGTAGGTTACCTAGCAGGAACTTGGACTATCTAGGTTAACTAGAGGGCACTTGGACTATCTAGGTTAACTAGCGTGCACTTGGACTATGTAGGTTCCTTAGCGGGCACTTGGACTATGTAGGTTGCCTAGCGGGCACTTGGACGATATAGGTTAATTAGCGTGCCCTTGGAATATCTAGGTTACGTAGCGGGCACTTGGTATATAGGTTAACTAGCGGGCACTTGGACTATGTAGAATAAATAGAGGATACTTGGACTATCTAGGTCAACTAGTGGGCCCTTGGACTATGTAAGTTAACTAGCTGGCACTTGGACAATCTAGGTTAACTAGCGGGCACTTGGACTATCAAAGTTAACAAGTGAGTCCTTGGACTATGTAGGTTAACTATAGGGCCCGTGGACTATCTGGGTTACCTAGCGGGCACTTGTATTATATAGGTTACCTAGCGGGCACTTGGACTATGTAGGTAACCTAGTGGGCACTTGGACTATCTAGGTTAACGAACGGGCACTTGGAATATGCAGGTAACCTAGCGGGCACTTGGACAGTCTAGGTTAACTAGCGGGTACTTGGACTATTTTGGTTAACTAGCGCGCCCTTGGACTATGTAGATTAACTAGCGGCACTTGGACTATCTACGTTAACTAGCGGGCCCTTGGACTATGTAGATTCCCTAGCGGGCACTTGGACTATGTATGTTCCAGAGCGGGCTCTTGAACTATGTAGGTTCCCTAGCGGGCACTTGGAGAATGTAGGTTAACTAGGGGACACTAGGACAATGGAGGTTACCTAGCGGGCCCTTGGACTATCTAGGTTACCTAGGGAGAACTTGGACTATATAGGTTAACTAGTGCGCACGTGGACTATCTAGGTTACCTAGCAGGCACTTGGACTATGTAGGTTAACTAGCGGGCACTTGGACTATCTAGGTTCCCTAGCGGGCACTTGGACTATCTACGTTACCTAGCGGGCACTTGGATTATGTACGTTAACTAGCGGGCACTTGGACTATGTACGTTTCTTAGCGGGTACTTGGACTATCTATGTTAACTTGCGGGCACTTGGACTATGTAGGTTCCCTATCGGGCACTTGGACTATCTAGGTTAACTAGCGAGGTCTTGGACTATCTAGGATAACTAGCGGGCACTTGGACTATTAGGGTACCTAGGGGGCATTTGTATTATATAGGTTACCTAGCGGGCACTTGGACTATGTAGGTTAACGAAGAGGCACTTGGACTATGTAGGTAACCTAGTGGTCACTTTAACTGTCTACGTTACCTAGCGGGCCTTTGGACTATGTAGGTTAACAAGTGGGCACTAGGAAGATCTAGGATAACTAGCGGGTACTTGGACTATGTAGGTTAACTTGCGGTCCCTTGGACTATGTAGATTAACTAGCGGCACTTGGACTATCTACGTTAACTAGCGGGCCCTTGGACTATGTAGATTCCCTAGCGGGCACTTGGACTATGTATGTTCCAGAGTGGGCACTTGGACTATGTAAGTTCCCTAGCAGGCACTTGGACTATGTAGGTTCCAGAGCGGGTACGAGGACTATCTAGGTTCCCTAGCGGGCACTTGGACTATGTAGGTTAACTAGCGGAAACTTGGACTATGTAGATTAACTAGCAGCACTTGGACTATCTACGTTAACTAGTGGGTCCTTGGACTATGTAGATTACATAGCGGGCACTTGGACTATGTAGGTTCCCTAGCGGGCACTTGGACTATGTATGTTCCCTAGCGGACACTTGTACTATGTATGTTCCCTACGGACACTTGAACTCTGTAAGTTAACTACCGGGCACTTGGCCTGTGTATGTTAACCTGCGGGCCCTTGGACTACTTAGGTTAACTAGCGGACACTTGCACTATGTAGGTTACCTAGCGGGCACTTGGACAATCTAGGTTAACTAGCGGGCGCTTGGACTAGGTAGGTTAACTAGCGGACACTTGCACTATGTAGGTTATCTAGCGGGCACTTGGACTATGTAGGTTAACTAGCAGGCCCTTGACTATCTAGGTTACCTAGCAGGCCCTTGGACTATGTAGGTTAACTAGCGGGCACTTGCACTCTCTAGGTTACCTAGTGGGCACTTGGACTATGTACCTTCCCTAGCGTGCACTTTGACAATCTATGTTAACTAGCGGGCACATGGACTATGTAGGTTACCTAGCAGACACTTGCACTATGTAGGTTACCTAGCGGGCACTTGGACTATGTAGGTTAACTAGAGAACACTTGGAGGATCTAGGTTAACTAATGGGCACTTGGACGATGTAGGTTAACTAGCCAGTACTTGAACGATCTAGGTTAACTAGCGGTCACTTGGACGATCTAGGTTAACTAAGGGGCACTTGGACTATCAAAGTTAACAAGCGAGCCCTTGGACTATGTAGGTTAACTAGAGGGCACTTGGACTATGTAGGTTACCTAGCGGGCACTTGGACTATCTAGGTTACCTAGCAGGTACTTTGACGATCTAGGTTAACTAACGGGCACTTGGACTATGTAGGTTCCCTATTGGGCACTTCCACTATGTAGGTTAACTAGCGGGCACTTGGACTGTCAAGGTTACCTAGTGGGCACTTGGATTATCTAGGTTAACGAACGGTCACTTGGACTATGTAGGTTACCTAGCCGCCACTTGGACTATCTAGGTTAGCTAACAGACACTTGGACTATCTAGGTTCTCTAGCGGGCACTTGTACTATCTAGGTTACCTAGCTGGCACTTGGACTATGTGGGTCAACTAGCGGGTCCTTGGACTATCTAGGTTAGCTAACGGGCACTTAGATTATGTAGGTTAATTAGCGAGCACTTGGAATATGTATGTTAAGTAGCGGACACTTGCACTATGAAGGTTAACTAGCGGGCCCATGGACTATGTAGGTTTACTAGCTGGCCCTTGAACTATCTAGATTCCCTAAAGGGCACTGGGACTACCTAGGTTACTGAACGGGCACTTGGACTATCTAGGTTACCTAGCGGGCACTTGGACTATCTAGGTTAACTAGGGGGCCCTTGGACGATCTAGGTTACCTAGCGGGTACTTGAACTATCTAGGTTAACTAGCGGGCACTTGCAGTATGTAGATTACCTAGCGGGCACTTGGACTATGTACGTTCCCTAGAGGGCACTTGGGCTATCTATGTTAACTAGCGGGCACTTGGAATATGTAGGTTAACTAGCGGACACTTGCACTATGTAGGTTACCTAGCAGGCACTTGGACTATGTAGGTTCCTTAGTGGGCACTTGGACAATCTAGTTTGCCTAGCGGGCACTTGGACGATATAGGTTAACTAGCGTGACCTTGGAATATCTAGGTTACTTAGCGGGCACTTGGTATATAGGTTAACTAGCGGGCACTTGGACTATGTAGATTAACTAGAGGACACTTGGAATATCTAGGTCAACTAGTGGGCCCTTGGACTATGTAGGTTAACTAGCGGGCAATTGGACGGTCTAGGTTACCTAACGGGCACTTTGACTATCTAGATTACTTAGCGGGCACTTGGACTATGTAGGTTAACTAGAGAGCACTTGGATTCTAGGTTTCCTAGCGGGCACTTGGACTATCTAGGTTACCTAGCGGGCCCTTGGACTATGTAGGTTTCCTTGTGGGCATTTGGACTATCTAGGTTAACGAACGGGTACTTGGACTATGTAGGTAACCTAGCGGGCACTTGGACAGTCTAGGTTACCTAGAGGGCACTTGGACTATCTAGGTTAAAGAACGGGCACTTGGACTATGTAGGTTACCCAGCGGGCACTTGGACTATGTAGCATCCCTATCGGACATTTGGTCTACTTAGGTTACCTAGCGGGCACTTGTACCATCTAGGTTAACTAGCGGGCACGTGGTCTATCTATGTCAACTAGTGGGCCCTTGTACTATGTAGGTTAACTAGCGAGCACTTGGACTATCTAGGTTAACTAGCGGACCTTGGACTATATAGGTTAACTAGCGGGCCCTTGGACTATGTAGGTTAACAAGCGGGCACTTGGACGGTCTAGGTTAACTAGAGGACACTTGGACTATCTAGGTTAACTAGCGTGCACTTGGACTATCTAGGTTAACTAGCGGGCACTTGGATGATCAATGTTAACTAGTGGGCACTTGGACTATCTAGGTAAACTAACGGGCACTAGGACTATCTAGGTTAACCAGCGGGCACTTTGATTTTCTAGGTTACCCAGCGGGCACTTGGACTATGTAGGTCAATTAGCGGGCCCTTGGACTATCTAGGTTAGCTAACTGGCACGTGGACTATGAAGGTTAACTAGCATACACTTGCACGATCTAGGTTAACTAGCGGGCTCTTGCACTATGTAGGTTAACTATCGGGCCCATTGACTATGTAGGTTAACTAGCGGGCACTTGGACGATATAGGTTAACTAGCGGGCACTTGGACGATATAGGTTAACTAGCGGGCACTTGGATTATCTAGGTTAGCTAGCGGGCTCTTGCACTATGTAGGTTAACTAGCGGGCCCATTGACTATGTAGGTTAACTAGCGGGGACTTGGACGATCTAGGTTAACTAGCGGGCAATTGGACGATATAGGTTAACTAGCAGGCACTTGGATTATCTAGGTTACCTAATGGGCACTTGGACTATGTAGATTCCCTAGCGGGCATTTGGAGTATATAGATAACCTAGCGGGCACTTAGACTTTGTAGGTTACCTAGCGGACCCATGGACTGTCTATGTTACCTAGCGGGTACTTGAACTATCTATTTGCCTAGCGGGTTCTTGGAGTATGTAGGTTACCTAGCGGGCTGTTGGACTATCTAGGTTACCTAGCAGTCATTGGACTATCTAGGTTAACTAACGGGCACATGGACTATATAGGTTCCCTAGCGGGCCCTTGGACTATATAAGTTCCCTATCGGGCACTTGGACTAGGTAGGTTCCCTAGCGGGCACTTGGTCTATCTAGGTTAACTAGCGGGCACTTGGACTATGTAGGTTAACGAACAGGCACTTGGACTATGTAGGTAACCTAGTGGTCACTTGAACTGTCTAGGTTACCAAGCGGGCACTTGGACTATGTAGGTTAACTAGCGGGAACTTGGACTATCTAGGTTAACTAGCGGGCCCTTGGACGATGTAGGTTAACTAGCGTGCACTTGGACGATCTAGGTAAACTAGCGGGTACTTAGACTATGTAGGTTAACTAGCGGGCCTTTAGACTATGTAGATTAACTAGCGGCACTTGGACTATCTACGTTAACTAGCGGCCCTTGGACTATGTAGATTCCCTAGCGGGCACTTGGACTATGTATGTTCCAGAGCGGGCACTTCGGGTATGTAGGTTCCCTGGCAGGCACTTGGACTATGTAGGTTCAAGAGCGGGCACTAGGACTATCTAGGTTCCCTAGCGGGCACTTGGATTATGTAGGTTAATTTGCGGGCACTTGGACTATGTAGGTTAACTAGAGGACACTTGGACGATCTAGGTTAACAAGCGAGCCCTTGGACTATGTAGGTTAACTAGCGGGCCCTTGGACTGTCTAGGTTACCTAGCGGGCACTTGGACTATCTATGTTAACGAACGGGCACTTGGACTATGCAGGTAACCTAACGGGCACTTGGACTGTCTAGGTTACATAGCGGGCACTTTTGCTGTCTAGGTTACATAGCGGGCACTTGGACTTCTAGGTTAACGAATGGGCACTTGGACTATGTAGGTTGCCTAGCGGGCACTTGGACTATCTAGGTTAGGTAACGGGCACTTGGACTATCTAGCTTACCTAGCGGGAACTTGGACTATCTAGGTTGCCTAGCAGGCACTTGAATTATGAGGGATCCCTAGCGGGCAGTTGGACTATCTAGGTTACCTAGCGGCCACTTGTACTATCTAGGTTAACTAACGGGCACTTGGACTATGTATGTTCCCTAGCGGGCGCTTGGACTATGTATGTTCCCTATGGACACTTGAACTATGGAAGTTAACTACCGGGCCCTTGGACTATGTATGTTAACTAGCGGGCCCTTGGACTATCTAGGTTAACTAGCGGGCACTTGGATTCTAGGTTTCCTAGCGGGCACTTGGACTATCTAGGTTACCTAGCGGGCCCTTGGACTATGTAGGTTTCCTTGTGGGCATTTAGACTATCTAGGTTAACGAACGGGTACTTGGACTATGTAGGTAACCTAGCGGGCACTTGGACTATCTAGGTTAACGAACGGGCACTTGGACTATGTAGGTTACCCAGCGGGCACTTGGACTATGTAGGATCCCTTTCGGACATTTTGTCTGCTTAGGTTACCTAGCGGGCACTTGTACCATCTAGGTTAACTAGCGGGCACTTGGACTATCTATGTCAACTAGTGGGCCCTTGTACTATGTAGGTTAAGTAGCGAGCACTTGGACTATCTAGGTTAACTAGCGGACCTTGGACTATGTAGGTTAACTAGCGGACCCTTGGACTATGTAGGTTAACTAGCGGGCACTTGGACGGTCTAGGTTAACTAGAGGGCACTTGGACTATCTAGGTTAACTAGCGTGCACTTGGACTATCTAGGTTAACTAGCGGGCACTTGGATGATCAATGTTAACTAGTGGGCACTTGGACTATCTAGGTAAACTAACGGGCACTAGGACTATCTAGGTTAACTAGCGGGCACTTGGATTATCTAGGTTACCCAGCGGGCACTTGGACTATGTAGGTCAACTAGCTGGCCCTTGGACTATCTAGGTTAGCTAACTCGCACGTGGACTATGTAGGTTAACTAGCATACACTTGCACGATCTAGGTTAACTAGCGGGCTCTTGCACTATGTAGGTTAACTAGCGGGCCCATTGACTATGTAGGTTAACTAGCGGGCTCTTGGACGATCTAGGTTAACTAGCGGGCACTTGGACGATATAGGTTAACTAGCGGGCACTTGGATTATCTAGGTTAGCTAGCGGGCTCTTGCACTATGCAGGTTACTAGCGGGCCCATTGACCATGTAGGTTAACTAGCGGGCACTTGGACAATCTATGTTAACTAGCGGGCACTTGGACGATATAGGTTAACTAGCGGGTTTTGGACTATATAGATAACCTAGCGGGCACTTTGACTTTGTAGGTTACCTAGCGGGCACATGGACTATCTTGGTTAACTAACGGCCACTTGAACTATGTATGTTCCCTTGCGGGCCCTTGGACTATGTAAGTTCCCTAGCGGGCACATGGACTATGTGGGTTTCCTGGCAGGCATTTGTACTATCTAGGTTACCTAACGGGCACTTGGACTATGTAGGTTCCCTAGCGGACACTTGCATTATGTAGGTTCCCTATCGGGCATTTGGACTATGTAGGTTACCTAGTGGGCACTTGGACTATGTAGGTTCCCTATCGGGCACTGGAGAATGTAGGTTAACTAGGGGGCACTAGGTCTATGTAGGTTACCTAGCGGGCCCTTGGACTATCTAGGTTACCTAGCGGGCATTTGGACTATGTAGGCTCCCTAGCGGGCATTTGGACTATATAGTTTACCTAGCGGGCACTTAGACTTTGTAGGTTACCTAGCGGGCACTTGGACTATCTAGGTTACCTAGCTGGCACTTGAACTATCTACGTTACCTAGCGGGTACTTGGAGTATGTAAGTTACCTACCGGGCTTTTGGACCATCTAGGTTATCTAGCGGGCACTTGGACTATCTAGGTTAACTAACGGGCACTTGGACTATGTAGGTTCCCTAGAAGGCACTTGGAGAATGTAGGTTAACTAGGGGACACTAGGACAATGTAGGTTACCTACCGGGCCCTTGGACTATCTAGGTTACCTAGGGAGAACTTGGACTATGTAGGTTAACTAGCGGGCACTAGGACAATCTAGGTTAACTAGCCAGTACTTGGACTATGTAGGTTAACTAACGGGCCCTTGGACTATCTACGTTAACTAGCGGGCCCTTGGACTATGTAGATTCCCTAGTGGGCACTTGGATTATGTATGTTCCAGAGCGGGCACTTGGACTATGTAGGTTCCCTAGCGGGCACTTGGAGAATGTAGGTTAACTAGGGGACACTAGGACAATGGAGGTTACCTAGCGGGCCCTTGGACTATGTAGGTTCCCTAGCGGGCCCTTGGACTATGTAAGTTCCTTAGCGGGCACTTGGACTATGTGGGTTCCCTAGCGGGCATTTGGACTATCTAGGTTACCTAACGGGCACTTGGAATATGTAGCTTCCCTAGCGGGCACTTGGATTATGTAGGTTCCCTATCGGGAACTTGGATTATGTAGGTAAACTAGCGGGAATTTGGACTATGTAGGTTACCTAGCGGGCACTTGGACTATGTAGGTTCCCTGTCCCGCACATGGAGAATGTACGTTAACTAGGGAGCACTAGGACAATGTAGGTTACCTAGCGGGCCCTTGGACTATCTAGGTTACCTAGCAGTCACTTGGACTATGTAGGTTAACTAGCGGGCACTTGGACTATCTAGGTTACCTAGCGGGCACTTGGACTATGTATGTTCCCTAGCGGGCACTTGGACTATCTAGGTTCACTAGCGAGCCCTTGGAATATCCAGGATAACTAGCGGGCACTTGGACTATTAGGGTCCCTAGCGGGCATTTGTACTATATAGTTTACCTAGCGGGCACTTGGACTATGTAGGTTAACGAACAGGCACTTGGACAATGTAGGTAACCTAGTGGTCACTTGAACTGTGTAGGTTACCCAGCGGGCACTTGGACTATGTAGGTTAACTAGTGGGCACTTGGATTATCTAGGTTACCTAACGGGCACTTGGATATGTAGCTTCCCTGGCGGGCACTTGGATTATGTAGGTTCCCTATCGGGCATTTGGACTATGTAGGTTACCTAGCGGGCACTTGGACTATGTAGGTTCCCTGTCGGGCACTTGGAGAATGTACGTTAACTAGGGGGCACTAGGACAATGTAGGTTACCTAGCGGGCCCTTGGACTATCTAGGTTACCTAGCAGGCACTTGGACTATGTAGGTTAACTAGCGGGCACTTGGACTATCTAGGTTACCTAGCGGGCACTAGGACTATGTATGTTCCCTAGCGGGGACTTGGGCTATCTACGTTACCTAGCGGGTACTTGGACTATCTATGTTAACTAGCGGGCACTTGGACTATGTAGGTTCCCTATCGGGCACTTGGACTATCTAGGTTAACTAGCGAGCACTTGGAATATCCACGATAACTAGCGGGCACTTGGACTATTAGGGTCCCTAGCGGGCATTTGTACTATATATACGTTACCTAGCAGGCACTTGGACTATGTACGTTAACTAGCGGGCACTTGGACTATGTAGGTTCCCTATCGGGCACTTGGACACTCTAGGTTACCTAGCAGGCACTTGGACTATGTAGGTTACCTACGGGCACTTGGACTATGTACATTCCCTAGCGGGCACTTGGACTATCTACGTTACCTAGCGGGTACTTGGACTATCTATGTTAACTAGCGGGCACTTGGACTATGTAGGTTACCTATCGGGCACTTGGACTATCTAGGTTAACTAGCGAGCACTTGGACTATCCAGGATAACTAGCGGGCACTTGGACTATTAGGGTCCCTAGCGGGCATTTGTACTATATAGGTTACCTAGCGGGCACTTGGACTATGTAGGTTAACGAACAGGCACTTGGACTATGTATGTAACCTAGTGGTCACTTGAACTGTCTAGGTTACCCAGCGGGCACTTGGACTATGTAGGTTAACTAGTGGGCACTTGGACTATCTAGGTTAGCTAACGGGCACATAGACTAAGTATGTCCCCTTGTGGGCACTTGGACTATCTAGGTAAACTAACGGGCACTTGGACTATCTAGGTTAACTAGCGGGCACTTGGACTATCTAGGTTACCTAGCTGGCACTTGGACTATGAAGGTTCCCTAGCGGGCACTTGGATTATCTAGGTTACCCAGCGGGCACTTGGAATATGTAGGTCAACTAGCGGGCCCTTGGACTATCTAGGTTAGCTAACTGGCACGTGGACTATGTAGGTTAACTAGCATACACTTGCACGATCTAGGTTAACTAGCGGGCTCTTGCACTATGTAGGTAAACTAGCGGGCCCATTGACTATGTAGGTTAACTAGCGGGCACTTGGACGATATAGGTAAACTAGCGGGCAGTTGGACGATATAGGTTAACTAGCTGGCACTTGGATTATCTAGGTTAGCTAGCGGGCTCTAGCACTATGTAGGTTAAATAGCGGGCCCATTGACTATGTAGGTTAACTAGAGGGCACATGGACTATCTAGGTTAACTAGCGGGCACTTGGATGATATAGGTTAACTAGCAGACACTTGGATTATTTAGGTTACCTAGCGGGCACTTGGACTATGTAGGTTCCCTAGCGGTCATTTGGACTATATAGATAACCTAGCGGGCACTTAGACTTTGTAGGTTACCTAGCGGGCACTTGGACTATCTAGGTTACCTAGCTGTCACATGAACTATCTACGTTGCCTTGCGGGTTCTTGGAGTATGTAGGTCACCTAGCGGGCTGTTGGACTATCTAGGTTACCTAGCGTTCACTTGGACTATGTAGGTTAACTAACGGGCATTTGGACTATGTAGGTTCCCTAGCGGGTCCTTGGACTATGTAAGTACCCTAGCGGGCACTTGGAGAATGTAGGTTAACTAAGGGGCACTAGGACTATGTAGGTTCCCTAGCGGGCCCGTGGACTATGTAAGTACCCTAGTGGGCACTTGGACTATTTGGGTTCCCTAGCGGGCATTTGGACTATCTAGGTTACCTAACGGGCACTTGGAATATGTAGCTTCCCTAGCGGGCACTTGGATTATGTAGGTTCCCTATCGGGCACTTGGACTATGTAGGTTAACTAGTGGGCATTTGGACTATGAAGGTTACCTAGCGGGCACTTGGACTATGTAGGTTAACTAGCGGGCACTTGGACGATGTAGGTTAACTAGCGGGCCCTTGCACTATGTAGGTTAACTAGCGGGCCAAAGGATTATGTAGGTTTACTAGCAGGCACTTGGACTATCTAGGTAACCTAGCGGGCACTTGGACTATGTAGGTTAACTAGCGGACACTTGCACGATCTAGGTTAACCAGTGGGCCCTTGCACTATGTAGGTTAACTAGCGGGTACTTGGACTATGTAGGTTAACTTGCGGGCTTGGACTGTCAAGGTTACCTAGTGGGCACTTGGATTATCTAGGTTAACGAACGGGCACTTGGACTATGTAGGTTACCTAGCTGGCACTTGGACTATGTAGGTCAACTAGCGGGCCCTTGGACTATCTAGGGTACCTAGCGGGCACTTGGACTATCTAGGTTAACTAGCGGATACTTGGACTATCAATGTAAACTAGCGGGCACTTGGACAATTAGGGTCCCTAGCGGGCATTTGGACTATATAGGTTACCTAGCAGGCACTCGGACTATGTACGTTAACTAGCGGGCACTTGGACTATGTAGGTTCCCTGTCGGGCACTTAGACTATCTAGGTTACCTAGCAGGCACTTGGACTATGTAGGTTAACTAGCGGGCACTTGGACTATCTAGGTTACCTAGCGGGCACTTGCACTATCTAGGTTAACGAACGGACACTTGGACTATGCAGGTAACCTAGCGGGCACTTGGACTGTCTAGGTTACATAGCGGGCACTTGGACTCTCTGGTTACATAGCGGGCACTTGGACTTCTCGGTTAACGAATGGGCACTTGGACTATGCAGGTAACCTAGCGGGCACTTGGACTGTCTAGGTTACATAGCGGGCACTTGGACTATCTAGGTTACCTAGCGGGCACTTGGACTATGTAGATTAACTAGCGGACACTTGCACGATCTAGGTTAACCAGCGGGCCCTTGAACTACGTGGGTTAACTAGTGGGCCCATGGATTATGTAGGTTTACTAGCAGGCACTTGGACTATCTAAGTTCACTAGCAGGCACTTGGACTATGTAGTTTCCCTAGCGGGAATTTGGACTATTTAGGTTACCAAGCGGGCACTGGGACTATGTAGGTTACCTAGCGAGCACTTGGACTATGTAGGTTCCCTAGCGGGCACTTGGATTATGTAGGTTCCCTTTAGGGCACTTGGATTATGTAGGTTAACTAGCGGGCACTTGGACTATCTAGGTTAACTAGCGGGCCCTTGGACGATCTAGGTTAACTAGCGGGCCCTTGGACGATATAGGTTAACTAGCGGGTACTTGCACTATCTAGGTTAACTAGCGGGCACTTGGACTATGTAGATTACCTAGCGGGCACTTGGACTACGTAGGTTCCCTAGCGGGCACTTGGATTATGTAGGTTCCCTAGCAGGCACTTGGACAATGTAGGTTCCCTAGCGGGCACTTGGACTATGTAGGTTAACTAGAGGACACTTGGACGATCTAGGTTAACTAGCGGGCCCATGGACTATGTAGATTAACTAGCAGCACTTGGACTATCTACGTTAACTAGCGGGCCCTTGGACTATGTAGATTACCTAGCGGGCACTTGGACTACGTAAGTTCCCTAGCGGGCACTTGGACTATGTAGGTTCCCTAGCGGGCACTTGGACTATGAATGTTCCCTACGGACACTTGAACTATGTAAGTTAACTACCGGCACTTGGACTATGTATGTTAACTAGCGGGCCCTTGGACTACTTAGGTTAACCAGCGGACACTTGCACTATGTAGGTTCAGTATCGGGCACTTGGACTATGTAGGTTAACTAGCGGGCATTTGGACTATGTAGGTTACCTAGCGGGCACTTGGACTATGTAGGTTCCCTATCGGGCACTTGGAGAATATAGATTAACTAGGGGGCACTAGGACAATGTAGGTTACCTAGCGGGCCCTTGGACTATCTAGGTTACCTAGGGGGAACATGGACTATGTCGGTTAACTAGTGGGCACTTGGACTATCTAGGTTACCTAGCAGGCACTTGGACTATGTAGGTTAACTAGCGAGCACTTGGACTATGTAGGTTAACTAGCGGGCACTTGGACGATGTAGGTTAACTAGCGGGCCCTTGCACTATGTAGGTTAACTAGCGGGCCAATGGATTAAGTAGGTTTACTAGCAGGCACTTGGACTATCTAGGGTAACTAGCGGGCACTTGGACTATGTAGTTTCCATAGCGGGCATTTGGACTATTTAGGTTACCTAGCGGGCACTTGGACTATGTAGGTTAACTAATGGGCACTTGGACTATGTAGGTTAACTTGCGGGCACTTGGATTATCTAGGTTAACGAACGGGCACTTGGACTATGTAGGTTACCTAGCTGGCACTTGGACTATGTAGGTCAACTAGCGGGCCCTTGGACTATCTAGGTTAGCTAACGGGCACTTAGATTATGTAGGTTATCTAGCGAGCATTTGGAATATGTACGTTAAGTAGCGGACACTTGGACTATCCAGGATAACTAGTGGGCACTTTGACTATTAGGGTCCCTGGCGGGCATTTGGACTATATAGGTTACCTAGCAGGCACTTGGACTATGTATGTTAACTAGCGGGCACTTGGACTATGTAGGTTCCCTATCGGGCACTTAGACTATCTAGGTTACCTAGCAGGCACTTGCACTATCTAGGTTAACGAACGGGCACTTGGACTATGCAGGTAAGCTAGCGGGCACTTGGACTGTCTAGGTTACATAGCGGGCACTTGGACTGTCTAGGTTACATAGCGGGCAGTTGGACTTCTCGGTTAACGAACGGGCACTTGGACTATGCAGGTAACCTAGCGGGCACTTGGACTGTCTAGGTTACATAGCGGGCACTTGGACTATCTAGGTTACCTAGCGGGCACTTGGACTATGTATGTTAACTAGTGGACACTTGCATGATCTAGGTTAACCAGCGGGCCCTTGTACTATGTAGGTTAACTAGTGGGCCCATGGATTATGTAGGTTAACTAGCAGGCACATGGACTATCTAAGTTAACTAGCGGGCACTTGGACTATGTAGTTTCCCTAGCGGGCATTTGGACTATTTAGGTTACCAAGGGGGCACTGGGACTATGTAGGTTACCTAGCGAGCACTTGGACTATGTAGGTTCCCTAGCGGGCACTTGGATTATGTAGGTTCCCTTTAGGGCACTTGGATTATGTAGGGTAACTAGCGGGCACTTGGACTATCTAGGTTAACTAGCGGGCCCTTGGACGATCTAGGTTAACTAGCGGGCCCTTGGACGATCTAGGTTAACTAGCGGGTACTTGCACTATGTAGGTTCACTAGCGGGCCCTTGGACTATGTAGATTACCTAGCGGGCACTTGGACTACGTAGGTTCCCTAGCGGGCACTTGGACTATGTAGGTTCCCTAGCAGGCACTTGGACAATGTAGGTTCCCTAGCGGGCACTTGGACTATGTAGGTTAACTAGAGGACACTTGGACGATCTAGGTTAACTAGCGGGCCCTTGGACTATGTAGATTAACTAGCAGCACTTGGACTATCTACGTTAACTAGCGGGCCCTTGGACTATGTAGATTACCTAGCGGGCACTTGGACTACGTAAGTTCCCTAGCGGGCACTTGGACTATGTAGGTTCCCTAGCGGGCACTTGGACTATGAATGTTCCCTACGGACACTTGAACTATGTAAGTTAACTACCGGGCACTTGGACTATGTATGTTAACTAGCGGGCCCTTGGACTACTTAGGTTAACCAGCGGACACTTGCACTATGTAGGTTCAGTATCGGGCACTTGGACTATGTAGGTTAACTAGCGGGCATTTGGACTATGTAGGTTACTTAGCGGGCACTTGGACTATGTAGGTGCCCTATCGGGCACTTGGAGAATATAGGTTAACTAGGGGGCACTAGGACAATGTAGGTTACCTAGCGGGCCCTTGGACTATCTAGGTTACATAGGGGGAACCTGGACTATGTAGGTTAACTAGTGGGCACTTGGACTATCTAGGTTACCTAGCAGGCACTTGGACTATGTAGGTTAACTAGCGAGCACTTGGACTATGTAGGTTAACCAGCGGGCACTTGGACGATGTAGGTTAACTAGCGGGCCCTTGCACTATGTAGGTTAACTAGCGGGCCAATGGATTATGTAGGTTTACTAGCAGGCACTTGGACTATCTAGGTTAACTAGAGGGCACTTGAACTATGTAGTTTCCATAGCGGGCATTTGGACTATTTAGGTTACCTAGCGGGCACTTGGACTATGTAGGTTAACTAATGGGCACTTGGTCTATGTAGGTTAACTTGCGGGCACTTGGACTGTCAAGGTTACCTAGTGGGCACTTGGATTATCTAGGTTAACGAACGGGCACTTGGACTATGTAGGTTACCTAGCTGGCACTTGGACTATGTAGGTCAACTAGCGGGCCCTTGGACTATCTAGGTTAGCTAACGGGCACTTAGATTATGTAGGTTATCTAGCGAGCACTTGGAATATGTACGTTAAGTAGCGGACACTTGGACTATCCAGGATAACTAGCGGGCACTTGGACTATTAGGGTCCCTGGCGGGCATTTGGACTATATAGGTTACCTAGCAGGCACTTGGACTATGTATGTTAACTAGCGGGCACTTGGACTATGTAGGTTCCCTATCGGGCACTTAGACTATCTAGGTTACCTAGCAGGCACTTGCACTATCTAGGTTAACGAACGGGCACTTGGTCTATGCAGGTAACCTAGCGGGCACTTGGACTGTCTAGGTTACATAGCGGGCACTTGGACTGTCTAGGTTACATAGCGGGCAGTTGGACTTCTCGGTTAACGAACGGGCACTTGGACTATGCAGGTAACCTAGCGGGCACTTGGACTGTCTAGGTTACATAGCGGGCACTTGGACTATCTAGGTTACCTAGCGGGCACTTGGACTATGTATGTTAACTAGTGGACACTTGCATGATCTAGGTTAACCAGCGGGCCCTTGTACTATGTAGGTTAACTAGTGGGCCCATGGATTATTTAGGTTTACTAGCAGGCACTTGGACTATCTAAGTTAACTAGCGGGCACTTGGACTATGTAGTTACCCTAGTGGGCATTTGGACTATTAAGTTACCAAGCGGGCACTGGGACTATGTAGGTTACCTAGCGAGCACTTGGACTATGTAGGTTCCCTAGCGGGCACTTGGATTATGTAGGTTCCCTTTAGGGCACTTGGATTATGTAGGGTAACTAGCGGGCACTTGCACTATCTAGGTTAACTAGCGGGCCCTTGGACGATCTAGGTTAACTAGCGGGCCCTTGGACGATCTAGGTTAACTAGCGGGTACTTGCACTATGTAGGTTCACTAGCGGGCCCTTGGACGATGTAGATTACCTAGCGGGCACTTGGACTACGTAGGTTCCCTAGCGGGCACTTGGACTATGTAGGTTCCCTAGCAGGCACTTGGACAATGTAGGTTCCCTAGCGGGCACTTGGACTATGTAGGTTAACTAGCGGACACTTGGACGATCTAGGTTAACTAGCGGGCCCTTGGACTATGTAGATTAACTAGCGGGCCCTTGGACTATGTAGATTAACTAGCAGCACTTGGACTACGTAGGTTCCCTAGAGGGCACTTGGACTATGTAGGTTCCCTAGCAGGCACTTGGACTATGAATGTTCCCTACGGACACTTGAACTATGTAAGTTAACTACCGGGCACTTGGACTATGTAGGTTAACTAGCGGGCACTTGGACGATGTAGGTTAACCAGCGGGCCCTTGCACTATGTAGGTTATTAGCGGGCCAATGGATTATGTAGGTTTACTAGCAGGCACTTGGACTATCTAGGTTAACTAGCGGGCACTTGGACTATGTAGTTTCCGTAGCGGGCATTTGGACTATTTAGGTTACCTAGCGGGCACTTGAACTATGTAGGTTAACTAACGGGCACTTTGACTATGTAGGTTAACTACTGGACACTTGGATTGTCAAGGTTACCTAGCGGGCTCTTTCACTATGTAGGTTAACGAACGGGCACTTGGGCTATGTAGGTTACCTAGCTGGCACTTGGACTATGTAGGTCAACTAGCGGGCCCTTGGACTATCTAGGGTACCTAGCGGGCACTTGGACTATCTAGGTTAACTAGCGGGCACTTGGACTATCCAGGATAACTAGCGGGCACTTGGACAATTAGGGTCCGTAGCGGGCATTTGGACTATATAGGTTACCTAGCAGGCACTCGGACTAGTTACGTTAACTAGCGTTCACTTGGAATATGTAGGTTCCCTATAGGGCACTTAGACTATCTAGGTTACCTAGCAGGCACTTGTACTATGTAGGTTAACTAGCGGGCACTTGGACTATCTAGGTTACCTAGCGGGCACTTGCACTATCTAGGTTAACGAAAGGACACTTGGACTATGCAGGTAACCTAGCGGGCACTTGGACTGTCTAGGTTACATAGCGGGCACTTGGACTGTCTAGGTTACATAGCGGGCACTTGGACTTCTCGGTTAACGAACGGGCACTTGGACTATGCAGGTAACCGAGCGGGCACTTGGACTGTCTAGGTTACATAGCGGGCACTTGGACTACCTAGGTTACCTAGCGGGCACTTGGACTATGTAGGTTAACTAGCGGACACAAGCACGATCTAGGTTAACCAGCGGGCCCTTGAACTATGTAGGTTAACTAGTGGGCCCATGGATTATGTAGGTTAACTAGCAGGCACATGGACTATCTAAGTTAACTAGCGGGCACTTGGACTATGTAGTTTCCCTAGCGGGCATTTGGACTATTTAGGTTACCAAGGGGGCACTGGGACTATGTAGGTTACCTAGCGAGCACTTGGACTATGTAGGTTCCCTAGCGGGCACTTGGATTATGTAGGTTCCCTTTAGGGCACTTGGATTATGTAGGGTAACTAGCGGGCACTTGGACTATCTAGGTTAACTAGCGGGCCCTTGGACGATCTAGGTTAACTAGCGGGCCCTTGGACGATCTAGGTTAACTAGCGGGTACTTGCACTATGTAGGTTCACTAGCGGGCCCTTGGACTATGTAGATTACCTAGCGGGCACTTGGACTACGTAGGTTCCCTAGCGGGCACTTGGACTATGTAGGTTCCCTAGCAGGCACTTGGACAATGTAGGTTCCCTAGCGGGCACTTGGACTATGTAGGTTAACTAGAGGACACTTGGACGATCTAGGTTAACTAGCGGGCCCTTGGACTATGTAGATTAACTAGCAGCACTTGGACTATCTACGTTAACTAGCGGGCCCTTGGACTATGTAGATTACCTAGCGGGCACTTGGACTACGTAAGTTCCCTAGCGGGCACTTGGACTATGTAGGTTCCCTAGCGGGCACTTGGACTATGAATGTTCCCTACGGACACTTGAACTATGTAAGTTAACTACCGGGCACTTGGACTATGTATGTTAACTAGCGGGCCCTTGGACTACTTAGGTTAACCAGCGGACACTTGCACTATGTAGGTTCAGTATCGGGCACTTGGACTATGTAGGTTAACTAGCGGGCATTTGGACTATGTAGGTTACTTAGCGGGCACTTGGACTATGTAGGTGCCCTATCGGGCACTTGGAGAATATAGGTTAACTAGGGGGCACTAGGACAATGTAGGTTACCTAGCGGGCCCTTGGACTATCTAGGTTACATAGGGGGAACCTGGACTATGTAGGTTAACTAGTGGGCACTTGGACTATCTAGGTTACCTAGCAGGCACTTGGACTATGTAGGTTAACTAGCGAGCACTTGGACTATGTAGGTTAACCAGCGGGCACTTGGACGATGTAGGTTAACTAGCGGGCCCTTGCACTATGTAGGTTAACTAGCGGGCCAATGGATTATGTAGGTTTACTAGCAGGCACTTGGACTATCTAGGTTAACTAGAGGGCACTTGAACTATGTAGTTTCCATAGCGGGCATTTGGACTATTTAGGTTACCTAGCGGGCAGTTGGACTATGTAGGTTAACTAATGGGCACTTGGTCTATGTAGGTTAACTTGCGGGCACTTGGACTGTCAAGGTTACCTAGTGGGCACTTGGATTATCTAGGTTAACGAACGGGCAGTTGGACTATGTAGGTTACCTAGCTGGCACTTGGACTATGTAGGTCAACTAGCGGGCCCTTGGACTATCTAGGTTAGCTAACGGGCACTTAGATTATGTAGGTTATCTAGCGAGCACTTGGAATATGTACGTTAAGTAGCGGACACTTGGACTATCCAGGATAACTAGCGGGCACTTGGACTATTAGGGTCCCTGGCGGGCATTTGGACTATATAGGTTACCTAGCAGGCACTTGGACTATGTATGTTAACTAGCGGGCACTTGGACTATGTAGGTTCCCTATCGGGCACTTAGACTATCTAGGTTACCTAGCAGGCACTTGCACTATCTAGGTTAACGAACGGGCACTTGGTCTATGCAGGTAACCTAGCGGGCACTTGGACTGTCTAGGTTACATAGCGGGCACTTGGACTGTCTAGGTTACATAGCGGGCAGTTGGACTTCTCGGTTAACGAACGGGCACTTGGACTATGCAGGTAACCTAGCGGGCACTTGGACTGTCTAGGTTACATAGCGGGCACTTGGACTATCTAGGTTACCTAGCGGGCACTTGGACTATGTATGTTAACTAGTGGACACTTGCATGATCTAGGTTAACCAGCGGGCCCTTGTACTATGTAGGTTAACTAGTGGGCCCATGGATTATTTAGGTTTACTAGCAGGCACTTGGACTATCTAAGTTAACTAGCGGGCACTTGGACTATGTAGTTACCCTAGTGGGCATTTGGACTATTAAGTTACCAAGCGGGCACTGGGACTATGTAGGTTACCTAGCGAGCACTTGGACTATGTAGGTTCCCTAGCGGGCACTTGGATTATGTAGGTTCCCTTTAGGGCACTTGGATTATGTAGGGTAACTAGCGGGCACTTGCACTATCTAGGTTAACTAGCGGGCCCTTGGACGATCTAGGTTAACTAGCGGGCCCTTGGACGATCTAGGTTAACTAGCGGGTACTTGCACTATGTAGGTTCACTAGCGGGCCCTTGGACGATGTAGATTACCTAGCGGGCACTTGGACTACGTAGGTTCCCTAGCGGGCACTTGGACTATGTAGGTTCCCTAGCAGGCACTTGGACAATGTAGGTTCCCTAGCGGGCACTTGGACTATGTAGGTTAACTAGCGGACACTTGGACGATCTAGGTTAACTAGCGGGCCCTTGGACTATGTAGATTAACTAGCGGGCCCTTGGACTATGTAGATTAACTAGCAGCACTTGGACTACGTAGGTTCCCTAGAGGGCACTTGGACTATGTAGGTTCCCTAGCAGGCACTTGGACTATGAATGTTCCCTACGGACACTTGAACTATGTAAGTTAACTACCGGGCACTTGGACTATGTAGGTTAACTAGCGGGCACTTGGACGATGTAGGTTAACCAGCGGGCCCTTGCACTATGTAGGTTATTAGCGGGCCAATGGATTATGTAGGTTTACTAGCAGGCACTTGGACTATCTAGGTTAACTAGCGGGCACTTGGACTATGTAGTTTCCGTAGCGGGCATTTGGACTATTTAGGTTACCTAGCGGGCACTTGAACTATGTAGGTTAACTAACGGGCACTTTGACTATGTAGGTTAACTACTGGACACTTGGATTGTCAAGGTTACCTAGCGGGCTCTTTCACTATGTAGGTTAACGAACGGGCACTTGGGCTATGTAGGTTACCTAGCTGGCACTTGGACTATGTAGGTCAACTAGCGGGCCCTTGGACTATCTAGGGTACCTAGCGGGCACTTGGACTATCTAGGTTAACTAGCGGGCACTTGGACTATCCAGGATAACTAGCGGGCACTTGGACAATTAGGGTCCGTAGCGGGCATTTGGACTATATAGGTTACCTAGCAGGCACTCGGACTAGTTACGTTAACTAGCGTTCACTTGGAATATGTAGGTTCCCTATAGGGCACTTAGACTATCTAGGTTACCTAGCAGGCACTTGTACTATGTAGGTTAACTAGCGGGCACTTGGACTATCTAGGTTACCTAGCGGGCACTTGCACTATCTAGGTTAACGAAAGGACACTTGGACTATGCAGGTAACCTAGCGGGCACTTGGACTGTCTAGGTTACATAGCGGGCACTTGGACTGTCTAGGTTACATAGCGGGCACTTGGACTTCTCGGTTAACGAACGGGCACTTGGACTATGCAGGTAACCGAGCGGGCACTTGGACTGTCTAGGTTACATAGCGGGCACTTGGACTACCTAGGTTACCTAGCGGGCACTTGGACTATGTAGGTTAACTAGCGGACACAAGCACGATCTAGGTTAACCAGCGGGCCCTTGAACTATGTAGGTTAACTAGCGGGCCCATGGATTATGTAGGTTTACTAGCAGGCACTTGGACTATCTAAGTTAACTAGCGGGTACTTGGACTATGTAGTTTCCCTAGCGGGCATTTGGACTATTTAGGTTACCAAGCGGGCACTGGGACTATGTAGGTTACCTAGCGAGCCCTTGGACTATGTAGGTTCCATAGCGGGCACTTGGATTATGTAGGTTCCCTTTAGGGCACTTAGATTATGTAGGTTAACTAGCGGGCACTTGGACTATCTAGGTTAACTAGCTGGCCCTTTGACGATCTAGGTTAACTAGCGGGCCCTTGGACGATCTAGGTTAACTAGCGGGTACTTGCACTATGTAGGTTCACTAGCGGGCCCTTGGACTATGTAGGTTCCCTAGCGGGCACTTGGACTATGTAGGTTCCCTAGCAGGCACTTGGACAATGTAGGTTCCCTAGCGGGCACTTGGACTATGTAGGTTAACTAGCGGACACTTGGACGATCTAGGTTAACTAGCGGGTACGTGGACTATGTAGGTTAACTAGCGGGCGCTTGGACTATGTAGATTAACTAGCAGCACTTGGACTACGTAGGTCCCTAGCGGGCACTTGGACTATATAGGTTCCCTACCGGGCACTTGGACTATGAATGTTCCCTCCGGACACTTGAACTATGTAAGTTAACTACCGGGCACTTGGACTATGTAGGTTAACTAGCGGGCACTTGGACGATGTAGGTTAACTAGCGGGCCCTTGCACTATGTAGGTTAACTAGCGGGCCAATGGATTATGTAGGTTTACTAGCAGGCACTTGGACTATCTAGGTTACCTAGCGGGCACTTGGACTATGTAGGTTAACTAGCGGACACTTGCACGATCTAGGTTAACCAGTGGGCCCTGCACTATGTAGGTTAACTAGCGGGCACATGGACTATGTAGGTTAACTTGCGGGCTTGGACTGTCAAGGTTACCTAGTGGGCACTTGGATTATCTAGGTTAACGAACGGGCACTTGGACTATGTAGGTTACCTAGCTGGCACTTGGACTATGTAGGTCAACTAGCGGGCCCTTGGACTATCTAGGGTACCTAGCGGGCACTTGGACTATCTAGGTTAACTAGCGGATACTTGGACTATCTATGTAAACTAGCGGGCACTTGGACAATTAGGGTCCCTAGCGGGCATTTGGACTATATAGGTTACCTAGCAGGCACTCGGACTATGTACGTTAACTAGCGGGCACTTGGACTATGTAGGTTCCCTGTCGGGCACTTAGACTATCTAGGTTACCTAGCAGGCACTTGGACTATGTAGGTTAACTAGCGGGCACTTGGACTATCTAGGTTACCTAGCGGGCACTTGCACTATCTAGGTTAACGAACGGACACTTGGACTATGCAGGTAACCTAGCGGGCACTTGGACTGTCTAGGTTACATAGCGAGCACTTGGACTATCTAGGTTACATAGCGGGCACTTGGACTATGTAAATTAACTAGCGGACACTTGCACGATCTAGGTTAACCAGCGGGCCCTTGAACTATGTAGGTTAACTAGCGGGCCCATGGATTATGTAGGTTTACTAGCAGGCACTTGGACTATCTAAGTTAACTAGCAGGCACTTGGACTAGTAGTTTCCCTAGCGGGCATTTGGACTATTTAGGTTACCAAGCGGGCACTGGGACTATGTAGGTTACCTAGCGAGCACTTGGACTATGTAGGTTCCCTAGCGGGCACTTGGATTATGTAGGTTCCCTTTAGGGCACTTGGATTATGTAGGTTAACTAGCGGGCACTTGGACTATCTAGGTTAACTAGCGGGCCCTTGGACGATCTAGGTTAACTAGCGGGCCCTTGGACGATCTAGGTTAACTAGCGGGTACTTGCACTATGTATGTTAACTAGCGGGCCCTTGGACTATGTAGATTACCTAGCGGGCACTTTGACTACGTAGGTTCCCTAGCGGGCACTTGGACTATGTAGGTTCCCTAGCAGGCACTTGGACAATGTAGGTTCCCTAGCGGGCACTTGGACTATGTAGGTTAACTAGAGGACACTTGGACTATCTACGTTAACTAGCGGGCCCTTAGACTATGTAGATTACCTAGCGGGCACTTGGACTACGTAAGTTCCCTAGCGGGCACTTGGACTATGTAGGTTCCCTAGCGGGCACTTGGATATGAATGTTCCCTACGGACACTTGAACTATGTAAGTTAACTACCGGGCACTTGGACTATGTATGTTAACTAGCGGGCCCTTGGACTACTTAGGTTAACCAGCGGACACTTGCACTATGTAGGTTCAGTATCGGGCACTTGGAGAATATAGGTTAACTAGGGGGCACTAGGACAATGTAGGTTACCTAGCGGGCCCTTGGACTATCTAGGTTACCTAGGGGGAACCTGGACTATGTAGGTTAACTAGTGGGCACTTGGACTATCTAGGTTACCTAGCAGGCACTTGGACTATGTAGGTTAACTAGCGAGCACTTGGACTATGTAGGTTAACTAGCGGGCACTTGGACGATGTAGGTTAACTAGCGTGCCCTTGCACTATGTAGGTTAACTAGCGGGCCAATGGATTAAGTAGGTTTACTAGCAGGCACTTGGACTATCTAGGTTAACTAGCGGGCACTTGGACTATGTAGTTTCCATAGCGGGCATTTGGACTATTTAGGTTACCTAGCGGGCACTTGGACTATGTAGGTTAACTAATGGGCACTTGGATTATGTAGGTTAACTTGCGGGCACTTGGACTGTCAAGGTTACCTAGTGGGCACTTGGATTATCTAGGTTAACGAACGGGCACTTGGACTATGTAGGTTACCTAGCTGGCACTTGGACTATGTAGGTCAACTAGCGGGCCCTAGGACTATCTAGGTTAGCTAACGGGCACTTAGATTATGTAGGTTATCTAGCGAGCACTTGGAATATGTACGTTAAGTAGCGGACACTTGGACTGTCCAGGATAACTAGCGGGCACTTGGACTATTAGGGTCCCTGGCGGGCCCTTGGACTATGTAAGTTCCCTAGTGGGCACTTGGACTATGTGGGTTTCCTGGCGGGCATTTGTCCTATCTAGGTTACCTAACGGGCACTTGGACTATGTAGGTTCCCTAGCGGACACTTGTATTATGTAGGTTCCCTATCGGGCATTTGGACTATGTAGGTTACCTAGTGGGCACTTGGACTATGTAGGTTCCCTATCGGGCACTTGGAGAATGTAGGTTAACTAGGGGGCACTAGGTCTATGTAGGTTACCAAGCAGGCCCTTGGACTATATAGGTTACCTAGCGGGCATTTGGACTATGTAGGCTCCCTAGCGGGCATTTGGACTATATAGTTTACCTAGCGGGCACTTAGACTTTGTAGGTTACCTAGCTGGCACTTGAAATATCTACGTTACCTAGCGGGTACTTGGAGTATGTAGGCTACCTACCGGGCTGTTGGACTATCTAGGTTACCTAGCGGGCACTTGGATTATCTAGGTTAACTAACGGGCACTTGGACTATGTAGGTTCCCTAGAAGGCACTTGGAGAATGTAGGTTAACTAGGGGACACTAGGACAATGTAGGTTACCTAGCGGGCCCTTGGACTATCTAGGTTACCTAGGGAAAACTTGGACTATGTAGGTTAACTAGCGGGCACTTGGACGATCTAGGTTAACTAGCGGGCACTTGGACGATATAGGATAACTAGCGGGCACTTGGATTATCTAGGTTAGCTAGCGGGCTCTTGCACTATGTAGGTTAACTAGCGGGCCCATTGACTATGTAGGTTAACTAGCGGGCACTTGGACAATCTAGGTTAACTAGCGGGCACTTGGACGATATAGGATTAACTAGCGGGCACTTGGATTATCTAGGTTACCTAGCGGGCACTTGGACTATGTAGGTTCCCTAGCGGATTTTGGACTGCATATATAACCTAGCGGGCACTTAGACTTTGTAGGTTACCTAGCGGGCACAGGGATTATCTTGGTTAACTATCGGGCACTTGGACTATGTAGGTTCCCTAGCGGGCCCTTGGACTATGTAAGTTCCCTAGCGGGCACTTGGACTATGTGGGTTTCCTGGCGGGCATTTGTACTATCTACGTTACCTAACGGGCACTTGGACAATGTAGGTTCCCTAGCGGACACTTGCATTATGTAGGTTCCCTATCGGGCATTTGGACTATGTAGGTTACCTAGTGGGCACTTGGAATATGTAGGTTCCCTATCGGGCACTAGGAGAATGTAGGTTAACTAGGGGGCACTAGGTCAATGTAGGTTTCCTAGCGGGCCCTTGGACTATCTAGGTTACCTAGCGGGCATTTGACTATGTAGGTTCCCTAGCGGGCATTTGGAATATATAGTTTACCTAGCGGGCACTTAGACTTTGTAGGTTACCTAGCGGGCACTTGGACTATCTAGGTTACCTAGCTGGCACTTGAACTATCTACGTTACCTAGCGGGTACTTGGAGTATGTAGGTTACCTACCGGGCTGTTGGACTATCTAGGTTACCTAGCGGGCACGTGGACTATCTAGGTTAACTAACAGGCACTTGGACTATGTAGGTTCCCTAGAAGGCACTTGGAGAATCTAGGTTAACTAGGGGACACTAGGACAATCTAGGTTAACTAGACGGTACTTGGACTATGTAGGTTAACTAGCGGGCCCTTGGACTATCTACGTTAACTAGCGGGCCCTTGGACTATGTAGATTCCCTAGTGGGCACTTGGACTTTGTATGTTCCAGAGCGGGCACTTGGACTATGTAGGTTACCTAGCGGGCACTTGGAGAATGTAGGTTAACTAGGGGACACTAGGACAATGTAGGTTACCTAGCGGGCCCTTGGACTATGTAGGTTAACTAGCGGGCACTTGGACTATCTAGGTTAACTCGCGTGCACTTGGACTATGTAGGTTCCTTAGCGGGCACTTGGACTATCTAGGTTGCCTAGCGGGCACTTGGACGATATAGGTTAACTAGCGTGCCCTAGGAATATCTAGGTTACGTAGCGGGCACTTGGTATATAGGTTAACGAACGGGCACTTGAAATATGCAGGTAACCTAGGGGCACTTGGACTGTCTAGGTTACCTAGCGGGCACTTGGACTTCTAGGTTAACGAACGGGCTCTTGGGCTATGTAGTTTGCCTAGAGGGCACTTGGCGTATCTAGGTTAGGTAACGGGCACTTGGACTATCTAGGTTACCTAGCGGGAACTTGGACAATGTAAGTTACCTAGCGGGCACATGGACTATCTAGCTTACCTAACGGGCACTTTGACTATCTAGGTTACATAGCGGGTACTTAGACTATGTAGGTTAACTAGCGTTCACTTGGATTCTAGGTTACCTAGCGGGCACTTGGACTATCTAGGTTACCTAGCGGGCCCTTGGACTATGTAGGTTTCCTAGCGGGCACTTGGACTATCTAGGTTAACGAACGGGCACTTGGACTATGTAGGTAACCTAGCGGGCACTTGGACAGTCTAGGTTACCTAGCGGGCACTTGGACTATCTAGGTTAACGAACGGGCACTTGGACTATGTAGGTTACCTAGCGGGCACTTGAACTATGTAGGATCCCTATCGGACATTTGGACTACTTTGGTTACCTAGCGGGCACGTGGACTATCTAGGTTAACTAGCGGGCACTTGGACGATCTAGGTCAACTAGTGGGCCCTTGTACTATGTAGGTTAACTAGCGGGCCCTTAGAGTGTGTAGGTTAACTAGCGGGCACTTGGACGATCTAGGTTAACTAGAGGGCACTTTGACTATCTAGGTTAAGTAGCGGGCACTTGGATGATCAATGTTAACTAGCGGGCACTTGGACTATCTAGGTTAGCTAACGGGCACATGGACTAAGTACGTCCCCTAGTGGGCACTTGGACTATCTAGGTAAACTAACGGGCACTAGGACTTTCTAGGTTAACTAGCGGGCACTTGGACTATCTAGGTTACCTAGCTGGCACTTGGAATATGAAGATTCCCTAGCGGGCACTTGGATTATCTATGTTACCCAGCGGGCACTTGGACTATGTAGGTCAACTAGCGGGCCCATGGACTATCTAGGTTAGCTAACTGGCACGTGGACTATGTAGGTTAACTAGCGGACACTTGCACGATCTAGGTTAACTAGCGGGCTCTTGCACTATGTAGGTTAACTAGCGGGCCCATTGACTATGTAAGTTAACTATTGGGCACTTGGACGATCTAGGTTAACTAGCGGGCACTTGGACGATATAGGTTAAATAGCGGGCACTTGGATTATCTAGGTTACCTAGCGGGCACTTGGACTATGTAGTTTCCCTAGCGGGCATTTGGACTATATAGATAACCTAGCAGGCACTTAGACTTTGTAGGTTACCTAGCGGGCACTTGGACTTTCTAGGTTACCTAGCTGGCACTTGAACTATCTACGTTGCCTAGCGGGTTCTTGGAGTATGTAGGTTACCTAGCGGGCTTTTGGACTATCTAGGTTACCTAGCGGGCACTTGGACTATCTAGGTTAACTAACGGGCACTTGGACTATGTAGGTTCCCTAGCGGGCCCTTGGACTATGTAGGTTACCTATCGGGCACTTGGAAAATGTAGGTTAACTAGGGGGCACTAGGACTATGTAGGTTCCCTAGCGGGCCCTTGGACTATGTAAGTTCCTTAGCGGGCACGTGGACTATGTGGGTTCCCTAGCGGGCATTTGGACTATCTAGGTTACCTAACGGGCACTTGGAATATGTAGCTTCCCTAGCGGGCACTTGGATTATGTAGGTTCCCTATCGGACACTTGGAATATGTAGGTTATCTAGCGGGCACTTGGACTATGTAGGTTCCCTGTCGGGCACTAGGAGAATGTATGTTAACTAGGGGTCACTAGGACAATGTAGGTTACCTAGCGCGCCCTTGGACTATCTAGGTTACCTAGCAGGCACTTGGACTATGTAGGTTAACTAGCGGGCACTTGGACTATCTAGGTTACCTAGCGGGCACTTGGACTATGTACGTTCCCTAGCGGGCACTTGGACTATCTATGTTACCTAGCGGGTACTTAGACTATCTATGTTAACTAGCGGGCACTTGGACTATGTAGGTTCCCTATCGGGCACTTGGACTATCTAGGATAACTAGCGAGCTCTTGGAATATCCAGGATAACTAGCGGGCACTTGGACTACTAGAGTCCTAGCGGGCATTTGTACTATATATCTTACCTAGCAGGCACTTGGACTATGTACGTTAACTAGCGGGCACTTGGACTATGTAGGTTCCCTCTCGGGCACTTGGACTATCTAGTTTACCTAGCAGGCACTTGGACTATGTAGGTTAACGAGCGGGCACTTGGACTATCTAGGTTACCTAGCGGGCACTTGGACTATGTACGTTCCCTAGCGGGCACTTGGACTATCTTCGTTACCTAGCGGGTACTTGGACTATCTATGTTAACTAGCGGGCACTTGGACTATGTAGGTTACCTATCGGGCACTAGGACTATCTAGGTTAACTAGCGAGCACTTGGACTATCCAGGATAACTAGTGGGCACTTGGACTATTAGGGTCCCTAGCGGGCATTTGTACTATATAGGTTACCTAGCGGGCACTTGGACTATGTACGTTAACGAACAGGCACTTGGACTATGTAGGTAACCTAGTGGTCACTTGAACTGTCTAGGTCACCCAGCGGGCACTTGGACTATGTAGGTTAAATAGTGGGCACTTGGACTATCTATGTTAGCTAATGGGCACTGGACTAAGTACCTCCCCTAGTGGGCACTTGGACTATCTAGGTAAACTAACGGGCACTAGGACTATCTAGGTTAACTAGCGGGCAATTGGACTATCTAGGTTACCTAGCTGGCACTTGGACTATGAAGGTTCCCTAGCGGGCACTTGGATTATCTAGGTTACCCAGCGGGCACTTGGACTATGTAGGTCAACAAGCGGGCCCTTGGACTATCTAGGTTAGCTAACTGGCACGTTGACTATGTAGGCTAACTAGCGGACACTTGCACGATCTAGGTTAACTAGCGGGCTCTTGCACTATGTAGGTTAACTAGCGGGCCCATTGACTATGTAGGTTAACTAGCGGGCACTTGGACTATCTAGGTTAACTCGCGTGCACTTGGACTATGTAGGTTCCTTAGCGGGCACTTGGACTATCTAGGTTGCCTAGCGGGCGGCACTTGGACGATATAGGTTAACTAGCGTGCCCTAGGAATATCTAGGTTACGTAGCGGGCACTTGGTATATAGGTTAACGAACGGGCACTTGAAATATGCAGGTAACCTAGGGGCACTTGGACTGTCTAGGTTACCTAGCGGGCACTTGGACTTCTAGGTTAACGAACGGGCTCTTGGGCTATGTAGTTTGCCTAGAGGGCACTTGGCGTATCTAGGTTAGGTAACGGGCACTTGGACTATCTAGGTTACCTAGCGGGAACTTGGACAATGTAAGTTACCTAGCGGGCACATGGACTATCTAGCTTACCTAACGGGCACTTTGACTATCTAGGTTACATAGCGGGTACTTAGACTATGTAGGTTAACTAGCGTTCACTTGGATTCTAGGTTACCTAGCGGGCACTTGGACTATCTAGGTTACCTAGCGGGCCCTTGGACTATGTAGGTTTCCTAGCGGGCACTTGGACTATCTAGGTTAACGAACGGGCACTTGGACTATGTAGGTAACCTAGCGGGCACTTGGACAGTCTAGGTTACCTAGCGGGCACTTGGACTATCTAGGTTAACGAACGGGCACTTGGACTATGTAGGTTACCTAGCGGGCACTTGAACTATGTAGGATCCCTATCGGACATTTGGACTACTTTGGTTACCTAGCGGGCACGTGGACTATCTAGGTTAACTAGCGGGCACTTGGACTATCTAGGTCAACTAGTGGGCCCTTGTACTATGTAGGTTAACTAGCGGGCCCTTAGAGTGTGTAGGTTAACTAGCGGGCACTTGGACGATCTAGGTTAACTAGAGGGCACTTTGACTATCTAGGTTAAGTAGCGGGCACTTGGATGATCAATGTTAACTAGCGGGCACTTGGACTATCTAGGTTAGCTAACGGGCACATGGACTAAGTACGTCCCCTAGTGGGCACTTGGACTATCTAGGTAAACTAACGGGCACTAGGACTTTCTAGGTTAACTAGCGGGCACTTGGACTATCTAGGTTACCTAGCTGGCACTTGGAATATGAAGATTCCCTAGCGGGCACTTGGATTATCTATGTTACCCAGCGGGCACTTGGACTATGTAGGTCAACTAGCGGGCCCATGGACTATCTAGGTTAGCTAACTGGCACGTGGACTATGTAGGTTAACTAGCGGACTCTTGCACGATCTAGGTTAACTAGCGGGCTCTTGCACTATGTAGGTTAACTAGCGGGCCCATTGACTATGTAAGTTAACTATTGGGCAATTGGACGATCTAGGTTAACTAGCGGGCACTTGGACGATATAGGTTAACTAGCGGGCACTTGGATTATCTAGGTTACCTAGCGGGCACTTGGACTATGTAGTTTCCCTAGCGGGCATTTGGACTATATAGATAACCTAGCAGGCACTTAGACTTTGTAGGTTACCTAGCGGGCACTTGGACTTTCTAGGTTACCTAGCTGGCACTTGAACTATCTACGTTGCCTAGCGGGTTCTTGGAGTATGTAGGTTACCTAGCGGGCTTTTGGACTATCTAGGTTACCTAGCGGGCACTTGGACTATGTAGGTTAACTAACGGGCACTTGGACTATATAGGTTCCCTAGCGGGCCCTTGGACTATGTAGGTTACCTATCGGGCACTTGGAAAATGTAGGTTAACTAGGGGGCACTAGGACTATGTAGGTTCCCTAGCGGGCCCTTGGACTATGTAAGTTCCTTAGCGGGCACGTGGACTATGTGGGTTCCCTAGCGGGCATTTGGACTATCTAGGTTACCTAACGGGCACTTGGAATATGTAGCTTCCCTAGCGGGCACTTGGATTATGTAGGTTCCCTATCGGACACTTGGAATATGTAGGTTATCTAGCGGGCACTTGGACTATGTAGGTTCCCTGTCGGGCACTTGGAGAATGTATGTTAACTAGGGGTCACTAGGACAATGTAGGTTACCTAGCGCGCCCTTGGACTATCTAGGTTACCTAGCAGGCACTTGGACTATGTAGGTTAACTAGCGGGCACTTGGACTATCTAGGTTACCTAGCGGGCACTTGGACTATGTACGTTCCCTAGCGGGCACTTGGACTATCTATGTTACCTAGCGGGTACTTAGACTATCTATGTTAACTAGCGGGCACTTGGACTATGTAGGTTCCCTATCGGGCACTTGGACTATCTAGGATAACTAACGAGCTCTTGGAATATCCAGGATAACTAGCGGGCACTTGGACTATTAGAGTCCTAGCGGGCATTTGTACTATATATCTTACCTAGCAGGCACTTGGACTATGTACGTTAACTAGCGGGCACTTGGACTATGTAGGTTCCCTCTCGGGCACTTGGACTATCTAGTTTACCTAGCAGGCACTTGGACTATGTAGGTTAACGAGCGGGCACTTGGACTATCTAGGTTACCTAGCGGGCACTTGGACTATGTACGTTCCCTAGCGGGCACTTGGACTATCTTCGTTACCTAGCGGGTACTTGGACTATCTATGTTAACTAGCGGGCACTTGGACTATGTAGGTTACCTATCGGGCACTAGGACTATCTAGGTTAACTAGCGAGCACTTGGACTATCCAGGATAACTAGCGGGCACTTGGACTATTAGGGTCCCTAGCGGGCATTTGTACTATATAGGTTACCTAGCGGGCACTTGGACTATGTACGTTAACGAACAGGCACTTGGACTATGTAGGTAACCTAGTGGTCACTTGAACTGTCTAGGTCACCCAGCGGGCACTTGGACTATGTAGGTTAAATAGTGGGCACTTGGACTATCTATGTTAGCTAATGGGCACTGGACTAAGTACCTCCCCTAGTGGGCACTTGGACTATCTAGGTAAACTAACGGGCACTAGGACTATCTAGGTTAACTAGCGGGCAATTGGACTATCTAGGTTATCTAGCTGGCACTTGGACTATGAAGGTTCCCTAGCGGGCACTTGGATTATCTAGGTTACCCAGCGGGCACTTGGACTATGTAAGTCAACAAGCGGGCCCTTGGACTATCTAGGTTAGCTAACTGGCACGTTGACTATGTAGGCTAACTAGCGGACACTTGCACGATCTAGGTTAACTAGCGGGCTCTTGCACTATGTAGGTTAACTAGCGGGCCCATTGACTATGTAGGTTAACTAGCGGGCACTTGGACTATCTAGGTTAACTCGCGTGCACTTGGACTATGTAGGTTCCTTAGCGGGCACTTGGACTATCTAGGTTGCCTAGCGGGCACTTGGACGATATAGGTTAACTAGCGTGCCCTAGGAATATCTAGGTTACGTAGCGGGCACTTGGTATATAGGTTAACGAACGGGCACTTGAAATATGCAGGTAACCTAGGGGCACTTGGACTGTCTAGGTTACCTAGCGGGCACTTGGACTTCTAGGTTAACGAACGGGCTCTTGGGCTATGTAGTTTGCCTAGAGGGCACTTGGCGTATCTAGGTTAGGTAACGGGCACTTGGACTATCTAGGTTACCTAGCGGGAACTTGGACAATGTAAGTTACCTAGCGGGCACATGGACTATCTAGCTTACCTAACGGGCACTTTGACTATCTAGGTTACATAGCGGGTACTTAGACTATGTAGGTTAACTAGCGTTCACTTGGATTCTAGGTTACCTAGCGGGCACTTGGACTATCTAGGTTACCTAGCGGGCCCTTGGACTATGTAGGTTTCCTAGCGGGCACTTGGACTATCTAGGTTAACGAACGGGCACTTGGACTATGTAGGTAACCTAGCGGGCACTTGGACAGTCTAGGTTACCTAGCGGGCACTTGGACTATCTAGGTTAACGAACGGGCACTTGGACTATGTAGGTTACCTAGCGGGCACTTGAACTATGTAGGATCCCTATCGGACATTTGGACTACTTTGGTTACCTAGCAGGCACGTGGACTATCTAGGTTAACTAGCGGGCACTTGGACTATCTAGGTCAACTAGTGGGCCCTTGTACTATGTAGGTTAACTAGCGGGCCCTTAGAGTGTGTAGGTTAACTAGCGGGCACTTGGACGATCTAGGTTAACTAGAGGGCACTTTGACTATCTAGGTTAAGTAGCGGGCACTTGGATGATCAATGTTAACTAGCGGGCACTTGGACTATCTAGGTTAGCTAACGGGCACATGGACTAAGTACGTCCCCTAGTGGGCACTTGGACTATCTAGGTAAACTAACGGGCACTAGGACTTTCTAGGTTAACTAGCGGGCACTTGGACTATCTAGGTTACCTAGCTGGCACTTGGAATATGAAGATTCCCTAGCGGGCACTTGGATTATCTATGTTACCCAGCGGGCACTTGGACTATGTAGGTCAACTAGCGGGCCCATGGACTATCTAGGTTAGCTAACTGGCACGTGGACTATGTAGGTTAACTAGCGGACACTTGCACGATCTAGGTTAACTAGCGGGCTCTTGCACTATGTAGGTTAACTAGCGGGCCCATTGACTATGTAAGTTAACTATTGGGCACTTGGACGATCTAGGTTAACTAGCGGGCACTTGGACGATATAGGTTAACTAGCGGGCACTTGGATTATCTAGGTTACCTAGCGGGCACTTGGACTATGTAGTTTCCCTAGCGGGCATTTGGACTATATAGATAACCTAGCAGGCACTTAGACTTTGTAGGTTACCTAGCGGGCACTTGGACTTTCTAGGTTACCTAGCTGGCACTTGAACTATCTACGTTGCCTAGCGGGTTCTTGGAGTATGTAGGTTACCTAGCGGGCTTTTGGACTATCTAGGTTACCTAGCGGGCACTTGGACTATCTAGGTTAACTAACGGGCACTTGGACTATGTAGGTTCCCTAGCGGGCCCTTGGACTATGTAGGTTACCTATCGGGCACTTGGAAAATGTAGGTTAACTAGGGGGCACTAGGACTATGTAGGTTCCCTAGCGGGCCCTTGGACTATGTAAGTTCCTTAGCGGGCACGTGGACTATGTGGGTTCCCTAGCGGGCATTTGGACTATCTAGGTTACCTAACGGGCACTTGGAATATGTAGCTTCCCTAGCGGGCACTTGGATTATGTAGGTTCCCTATCGGACACTTGGACTATGTAGGTTATCTAGCGGGCACTTGGACTATCTAGGTTACCTAGCAGGCACTTGGACTATGTAGGTTAACTAGCGGGCACTTGGACTATCTAGGTTACCTAGCGGGCACTTGGACTATGTACGTTCCCTAGCGGGCACTTGGACTATCTATGTTACCTAGCGGGTACTTAGACTATCTATGTTAACTAGCGGGCACTTGGACTATGTAGGTTCCCTATCGGGCACTTGGACTATCTAGGATAACTAGCGAGCTCTTGGAATATCCAGGATAACTAGCGGGCACTTGGACTATTAGAGTCCTAGCGGGCATTTGTACTATATATCTTACCTAGCAGGCACTTGGACTATGTACGTTAACTAGCGGGCACTTGGACTATGTAGGTTCCCTCTCGGGCACTTGGACTATCTAGTTTACCTAGCAGGCACTTGGACTATGTAGGTTAACGAGCGGGCACTTGGACTATCTAGGTTACCTAGCGGGCACTTGGACTATGTACGTTCCCTAGCGGGCACTTGGACTATCTTCGTTACCTAGCGGGTACTTGGACTATCTATGTTAACTAGCGGGCACTTGGACTATGTAGGTTACCTATCGGGCACTAGGACTATCTAGGTTAACTAGCGAGCACTTGGACTATCCAGGATAACTAGCGGGCACTTGGACTATTAGGGTCCCTAGCGGGCATTTGTACTATATAGGTTACCTAGCGGGCACTTGGACTATGTACGTTAACGAACAGGCACTTGGACTATGTAGGTAACCTAGTGGTCACTTGAACTGTCTAGGTCACCCAGCGGGCACTTGGACTATGTAGGTTAAATAGTGGGCACTTGAACTATCTATGTTAGCTAATGGGCACTGGACTAAGTACCTCCCCTAGTGGGCACTTGGACTATCTAGGTAAACTAACGGGCACTAGGACTATCTAGGTTAACTAGCGGGCAATTGGACTATCTAGGTTACCTAGCTGGCACTTGGACTATGAAGGTTCCCTAGCGGGCACTTGGATTATCTAGGTTACCCAGCGGGCACTTGGACTATGTAGGTCAACAAGCGGGCCCTTGGACTATCTAGGTTAGCTAACTGGCACGTTGACTATGTAGGCTAACTAGCGGACACTTGCACGATCTAGGTTAACTAGCGGGCTCTTGCACTATGTAGGTTAACTAGCGGGCCCATTGACTATGTAGGTTAACTAGCGGGCACTTGGACGATATAGGTTAACTAGCGGGCACTTGGACGATGTAGGTTAACTAGCGGGCACTTGTATTATCTAGGTTAGCTAGCGGGCTCTAGCACTATGTAGGTTAAATAGCGGGCCCATTGATTATGTAGGTTAACTAGCGGGCACTTGAACGATCTAGGTTACCTAGCTGGCACTTGGACGATATAGGTTAACTAGCGGGCACTTGGATTATCTAGGTTACCTAGCGGGCACTTGGACTATGTAGTTTCCCTAGCAGGCATTTGGAATATATAGATAACCTAGCGGGCACTTAGACTTTGTAGGTTACCTAGCGGGCACTTGGACTATCTAGGTTACCTAGCTGGCACTTGAACTATCTACGTTGCCTAGCGGGTTCTTGGAGTATGTAGGTTACCTAGCGGCTGTTGGACTATCTAGGTTACCTAGCGGGCACTTGGACTATCTAGGTTAACTAACGGGCACTTGGACTATGTAGGTTCCCTAGCGGGCCCTTGGACTATGTAGGTTACCTATCTGGCACTTGGAGAATGTAGGTTAACTAGGGGGCACTAGGACTATGTAGGTTCCCTAGCGGGCCCTTGGACTATGTAAGTACCCTAGCGGGCACTTGGACAATGTGGGTTCCCTAGCGGGCATTTGGACTATCTAGGTTACCTAACGGGCACTTGGAATATGTAGCTTCCCTAGCGGGCACTTGGATTATGTAGGTTCCCTATCGGGCACTTGGACTATGTAGGTTAACTAGCGGGCATTTGGACTATAAAGGTTACATAGCGGGCACTTGGACTATGTAGGTTCCCTGTCGGGAACTTTGAGAATGTATGTTAACTAGGGGGCAGTAGGACAATGTAGGTTACCTAGCGGGCCCTTGGACTATCTAGGTTACCTAGCAGGCACTTGGACTATGTAGGTTAACTAGAGGGCACTTGGACTATCTAGGTTACCTAGCAGGCACGTCGACTATCTAGGTTAACTAGCGGGTACTTGGACTATCTATGTAAACTAGGGGGCACTTGGACTATGTAGGTTCCCTATCGGGCACTTGGATTATCTAGGTTAAATAGCGAGCACTTGGACTATCCAGGATTACTAGCGGGCACTTGGACTATTAGGGTCCCTAGCGGGCATTTGGACTATATAGGTTACCTAGCAGGCACTGGATTATGTACGATAACTAGCGGGCACTTGGACTATGTAAGTTCCCTATCGGGCACTTGGACTATCTAGGTTACCTAGCAGGCACATGGACTATGTAGGTTAACTAGCGGGCACTTGGACTATCTAGGTTACCTAGCGGGCACTTCGACTATCTATGTTAACTAGCGGGTACTTGGACTATCTATGTAAACTAGCGGGCACTTGGACTATGTAGGTTCCCTATCGGGCACTTGGATTATCTAGGTTAAATAGCGAGCACTTGGACTATCCAGGATTACTAGCGGGCACTTGGACTATTAGGGTCCCTAGCGGGCATTTGGATTATATAGGTTACCTAGCAGGCACTTGGATTATGTACGTTAGCTAGCGGGCACTTGGACTATGTAAGTTCCCTATCGGGCACTTGGAATATCTAGGTTACCTAGCAGGCACTTGGACTATGTAGGTTAACTAGCGGGCACTTGGACTATCTAGGTTACCTAGCGGGCACTTGGACTATTTACGTTCCCTAGTTGGCACTTAGACTATCTACGTTACCTAGCGGGTACTTGGACTATCTATGTTAACTAGCGGGCACTTGGACTATGTATGTTCCCTATTGGGCACTTGTACTATCTAGGTTAACTAGCGAGCACTTGGACTATGTAGGTTAACTAGCGGGCCCTTGGACTATGTAGGTTAACTAGCGGGCACTAGGACGATCTAGGTTAACTAGCGGGGCTTGGACAATGTAGGTTAACTAGCGGGCCCTTGGACTATGTAGATTAACTAGCGGCACATGGACTAAATACGTTAACTAGTGGGCCCTTGGACTATGTAGATCCCCTAGCGGACACTTGGGCTATATATGTTCCAGAGAGGGCACTTGGACTATGTAGGTTCCCTAGCAGGCACTTGGACTATGTAGGTTCCAGAGCAGGCACTTGGACTATCTAGGTTCCCTAGCGGGCACTTGGACTATGTAGGTTAACTAGCGGACACTTGGATGATCTAGGTTAACTAGCGGGTACTTGGACTATGTAGGTTAACTAGCGGGCCCTTGGACTATGTAGATTAACTAGCAGCATTTGGACTATCTACGTTAATTAGCGGGCCCATTGAATATGTAGTTTAACTAGCGGGCAATTGGACGATCTAGGTTAACTAGCTGGCACTTGGACGATATAGGTTAACTAGCGGGCACTTGGATTATCTAGGTTACCTAGCGGGCACTTGGACTATGTAGTTTCCCTAGCAGGCATTTGGAGTATATAGATAACCTAGCGGGCACTTAGACTTTGTAGGTTACCTAGCGGGCACTTGGACTATCTAGGTTACGTAGCTGGCACTTGAACTATCTACGTTGCCTAGCGGGTTCTTGGAGTATGTATGTTACCTAGCGGGCTGTTGGACTATCTAGGTTACCTAGCGGGCACTTGGACTATCTAGGTTAACTAACGGGCACTTGGACTATGTAGGTTCCCTAGCGGGCCCATGGACTATGTAGGTTACCTATAGAGCACTTGGAGAATGTAGGTTAACTAGGGGGCACTAGGACTATGTAGGTTCCCTAGCGGGCCCTTGGACTATGTAAGTACCCTAGCGGGCACTTGGACTATGTGGGTTCCCTAGCGGGCATTTGGACTATCTAGGTTACCTAACGAGCACTTGGAATATGTAGCTTCCCTAGCGGGCACTTGGATTATGTAGGTTCCCTATCGGGCACTTAGACTATGTAGGTTAACTAGCGGGCATTTGGACTATGAAGGTTACCTAGCGGGCACTTGGACTATGGAGGTTCCCTGTCGGGCACTTTGAGAATGTATGTTAACTAGGGGGCAGTAGGACAATGTAGGTTACCTAGCGGGCCCTTGGACTATCTAGGTTACCTAGCAGGCACTTGGACTATGTAGGTTAACTAGCGGGCACTTGGACTATCTAGGTTACCTAGCGGGCACTTCGACTATCTATGTTAACTAGCGGGTACTTGGACTATCTATGTAAACTAGCGGGCACTTGGACTATGTAGGTTCCCTATCGGGCACTTGGATTATCTAGGTTAAATAGCGAGCACTGGGACTATCCAGGATAACTAGCGGGCACTTGGGCTATTAGGGTCCCTAGCGGGCATTTGGACTATATATGTTACCTAGCAGGCACTTGGACTATGTACGTTAACTAGGGGGCACTTGGACTATGTAGGTTCCCTATCGGGCACTTGGACTATCTAGGTTACCTAGCAGGAACTTGGACTATGTAGGTTAACTAGTGGGCACTTGGACTATCTAGGTTACCTAGCGGGCACTTGGACTATGTATGTTCCCTAGCTGGCACTTAGACTATCTACGTTACCTAGCGGGTACTTGGACTATCTATGTTAACTAGCGGGCACTTGGACTATGTAGGTTCCCTATTGGGCACTTGGACTATCTATGTTAACTAGCGAGCACTTGGACTATGTAGGTTAACTAGCGGGCCCTTGGACTATGTAGGTTAATTAGCGGGCATTAAGACGATCTAGGTTAACTAGCGGGGCTTGGACAATGTAGGTTAACTAGAGGGCCCTTGGACTATGTAGATTAACTAGCGGCACATGGACTATCTACGTTAACTAGTGGGCCCTAGGACTATGTAGATTCCCTAGCGGACACTTGGACTATATATGTTCCAGAGAGGGCACTTGGACTATGTAGGTTCCCTAGCAGGCACTTGGACTATGTAGGTTCCAGAGCAGGCACTTGGACTATCTAGGTTCCCTAGCGGGCACTTGGACTATGTAGGTTAACTAGCGGACACTTGAATGATCTAGGTTAATTAGCGGATACATGGACTATGTAGGTTAACTAGCGGGCCCTTGGACTATGTAGATTAACTAGCAGCATTTGGACTATCTACGTTAATTAGCGGGCCCTTGGACTGTGTAGATTCCCTAGCGGGGACTTGGACTATGTAGGTTCCCTAGCGTGCACTTGGATTATGTATGTTCCCTAGCGGGCACTTGGACTATGTATGTTCCCTACGGACACTTGAACTATGTAAGTTAACTACCGGGCACTTGGACTATGTATGTTAACTAGCGGGCCCTTGGACTACTTAGGTTAACTAGCGGACACTTGCACTATGTAGGTTACCTAGGGGGAACTGGACTATGTAGGTTAACTAGAGGACAGTTGGACGATCTAGGTTAACTAGTGGGCCCTTGGACGATGTAGGTTAACTAGCCAGTACTTGGACGATCTAGGTTAACTAGCAGGCACTTGGACGATCTAGGTTAACTAAGGGGCACTTGGACTATCAAAGTTAACAAGCGAGCCCTAGGACTATATAGGTTAACTAGCGGGCCCTTGGACTATCTAGGTTACCTAGATAGCACTTGGACTATATAGGTTCCCTAGCGGGCTCTTGGAATATCTAGGTTAACGAACGGGCACTTGGACTATGCAGGTAACCTAGCGGGCATTTGGACTGTCTAGGTTACACAGCGGGCACTTGGACTTCTAGGTTAACGATCGGGCACTTGGACTATGTAGGTTGCCTAGCGGGCACTTGGACTATCTAAGTTAGGTAACGGGCAATAGGACTATCTAGGTTACCTAGCGGGCACTTGGACTATGTAAGTACCCTAGTGGGCACTTGGACTATCTAGGTTAACTAACGGGCACTAGGACTATTTAGGTTAACTAGCGGGCACTTGGACTATCTAGGTTACCTAGCGGGCAATTGAACTATGTAGATTAACTAGCGGACACTTGCACGATCTAGGTTTACTAGCGGGCCCTTGCACTATGTAGGTTAACTAGCGGGCCCATGGATTATGTAGGTTTACTAGCAGGCACTTGGACTATCGAGGTTAACTAGCGGGCACTTGGATTATCTAGGTTAATGAATGGGCACATGGACTCTCTAGGTTACCTAGTCGCCATTTGGACTATCTAGGTTAGCTAACAGGAACTTGGACTATCTAGGTTACCTAGCAGGCACTTGTACCATCTAGGATACCTAGCTGGCACTTGGACTATGTAGGTCAACTAGCGGGCCCTTGGACTATCTAGGTTAGCTAACGGGCACTTAGATTATGTAGGTTAACTAGCGGGCACTTGGAATATGTAGGTTAACTAGCAGGCCCATGGACTATGTAGGTTTACTAACGGGCCCTTGGACTATCTAAGTTCCCTAAATGGCACTTGGAATATCTAGGTTACCGAACGGGCACTTGGACTATCTAGGTTACTTAAAGGGCACTTGGACTATGTAGGCTAATTAGGGTGCCCTTGGACGATCTAGGTTACCTAGCGGGTACTTCAACTATCTAGGTTAACTAGCGGGCACTTGCACTATCTAGGTTACCTAGCGGGCACAGGGACTATATACGTTCGCTAGCGGGCACTTGGACTATGTAGGTTGCCTAGCGGGCACTTGTGGTATGTAGGTTAACTAGCGTGCCTTTGGACTATCTAGGTTACGTAGCGGGCACTTGGTATATAGATTAACTAGCGGGCACTTGGACTATATAGCTTAACTAGCGGACACTTGCACGATCTAGGTTAACTTGTGGGCCCTTGCACTATGTAGGTTAACTAGCGGGCACTTGGAATATCTGGGTTAACTAGCCTGCACTTGGACAATCTAGGTTAACTAGCAGGCACTTGGATTATCTAGGTTGCCTAGCGGGCACTTGTGCTATGTAGATTAACTAGCGTGCCTTTGGACTATCTAGGTTACGTAGCGGGCACTTGGTATATAGGTTAACTAGCGGCCACTTGGACTATATAGGTTAACTAGCGGACACTTGCACAATCTAGATTAACTAGCGGGTCCTTGCACTATGTTGGTTAACTAGCGGGCCCATGGATTATGTAGGTTTACTAGCAGGCACTTGTACTATCTAGGTTAACTAGCAGGCACTTGGACTATCTAGGTTAACTAGCGGGCACTTGGAATATTTAGTTTCCCTAGCGGGCATTTGGACTATTTAGGTTACCTAGCGGGTACTTGGACTATGTAGGTTACCTAGCGGGCACTTGGACTATCTAGGTTACCTAGCAGGCACTTTGACTATCTAGGTTAAGTAACGGGCACTTGGACAATGTAGGTTACCTAGCGGGCACTTGGATTATGTAGGTTCCCTATCGGGCACTTGGACTATGTAGGTTAACTAGCGGGCACTTTGACTCTCTAGGTTACCTAGCGGGCACTTGGATTATCTAGGTTAACGAACGGGCACTTGGACTATGTAGGTTACCTAGCCGCCACTTGGACTATCTAGGTTAGCTAACAGGCACGTAGATTATGTAGGTTAACTAGCGGGCACTTGGAAAAGGTAGGTTAATAGTGGACACTTAAACTATGTAGGTTAACTAGCGGGCTCATGGACTATGTAGGTTTACTAGAGGGCCCTTGGACTATCTGGGTTCCCCAAAGGGCACTTGGATTATCTAGGTTACCGAACGGGCACTTGGACTTTCTAGGTTACTTAGCGGGCACTTGGACTATGTAGGCTAACTAGGGGGCCCTTGGACGATCTAGGTTACCTAGCGGGTATTTGAACTATCTAGGTTACCTAGCGGGCACTTGGACTATCTATGTTAACTAGCGGGCACTTGGAATATGTAGGTTAACTAGCGGACACTTGCAATATGTAGGTTACCTAGCAGGCACTTGTACTATCTAGTTTAACTAGCGGGCACTTGGACTATCTAGGTTAACTAGCGTGCACTTGGATTATGTAGGTTCCTTAGCGGGCACTAGGACTATCTAGGTTGCCTAGCGGGCACTTGGACTATGTAGGTTAACTAGCGTGCCCTTGGACTATCTAGGTTACGTAGCGGGCACTTGGTATATAGGTTAACTAGCGGGCACTTGGACTATGTAGAATAACTAGAGGACACTTGGACTATCTAAGTTAACTAGTGGGCCCTTGGACTATGTAGGTTAACTAGCGGGCCCTTGGACTATCTAGGTTACCTAGCGGGCACTTGGACTATGTAGGTTACCTAGCCGCCACTTGGACTATCTAGGTTAGCTAACAGGAACTTGGACGATCTAGGTTACCTAGCAGGCACTTGTACCATCTAGGATACCTAGCTGGCACTTGGACTATGAAGGTCAACTAGCGGGCCCTTGGACTATCTAGGTTAGCTAACGGGCACTTAGATTATGTAGGTTAACTAGCGGGCACTTGGAATATGTAGGTTAACTAGCGGGCCCATGGACTATATAGGTGTACTAACGGGCCCTTGGACTATCTAGGTTCCCTAAATGGCACTTGGACTATCTAGGTTACCGAACGGGCACTTGGACATCTAGGTTACCTAAAGGGCACTTGGACTATGTAGGCTAATTAGGGGGCCCTTGGACCATCTAGGTTACCTAGCGGGTACTCAACTATCTAGGTTAACTAGCGGGCACTTGCACAATCTAGGTTACCTAGCGGGCACAGGGACTATGTACGTTCGCTAGCGGGCACTTGGACTATCTAGGTTGCCTAGCGGGCACTTGTACTATGTAGGTTAACTAGCGTGCGCTTGGACTATCTAGGTTACGTAGCGGGCACTTGGTATATAGATTAACTAGCGGGCACTTGGACTATGTAGGTTCCTTAGCGGGCACTTGGACTATCTAGGTTAACTAGCGGGCACTTGGAATATGTAGTTTCCCTAGCGGGCATTTGGACTATTTAGGTTACCTAGCGGGCACTTGGACTATGTAGGTTACCTAGCGGGCAATTGGACTATCTAGTTTACCTAGCAGGCACTTTGACTATCTAGGTTAAGTAACGGGCACTTGGACTATGTAGGTTGCCTAGCGGGCACTTGGATTATATAGGTTCCCTATCGGCACTTGGACTATGTAGGTTAACTAGCGGGCACTTTGACTGTCTAGGTTACCTAGCGGGCACTTGGATTATCTAGGTTAACGAACGGGCACTTGGACTATGTAGGTTACCTAGCCGCCACTTGGACTATCTAGGTTAGCTAACAGGCACTTGGACTATTTAGGTTCTCTAGCGGGCACTTGTACTATCTAGGTTACCTAGCTGGCACTTGGACTATGTAGGTCAACTAGCGGGCCCTGGGACTATTTAGGTTAGCTAACGGGCACTTAGATTATGTAGGTTAACTAGCGGGCAGTTGGAAAAGGTAGGTTAACTAGTGGACACTTGCACTATGTAGGTTAACTAGCGGGCCCATGGACTATGTAGGTTTACTAGAGGGCCCTTGGACTATCTGGGTTCCCCAAAGGGCACTTGGACTATCTAGGTTTCTGAACGGGCACTTGGACTATCTAGGTTACTTAGCGGGCACTTGGACTATGTAGGCTAACTAGGGGGCCCTTGGACGATCTAGGTTACCTAGCGGGTATTTGAACTATCTAGGTTAACTAGCGCGCACTTGCACTATCTAGGTTACCTAGCGGGCACTTGGACTATGTACGTTCCCTAGCGGGCACTTGGACTATCTATGTTAACTAGCGGGCACTTGGAATATGTAGGTTAACTAGCGGACACTTGAACTATGTAGGTTACCTAGCGGACACTTGCACTATCTAGGTTACCTAACGGGCACTTTGACTATCTATGTTACATAGCGGGCACTTGGACTATGTAGGTTAGCTGGCGAGCACTGGGACTCTAGGTTACCTAGCGGGCACTTGGATTATGTAGGTTACCTAGCGGGCACTTGGACTATGTAGGTTAACGAACGGGCACTTGGATTATATAGTTTACCTAGCGGGCACTTAGACTACATAGTTTATCTAGCGAGCACTTGGACTATGTAGGATCCCTATCGGACATTTGGACTACTTAGGTTACCTAGCAGGCACTTGGACTATCTAGGTTAACTAGCAGGCACTTGGACTATGTAGTTTCCCTAGCGGGCATTTGGATTACTTAGGTTACCTAGTGGGCACTTGGACTATGTAGGTTACCTAGCGGGCATTTGGACTATATAGATAACCCAGCGGGCACTTAGACTTTGTAGGTTACCTAGCGGGACCTTGGACTATGTAGGTTAACTAGCGGGCCCTTGGACTCTGTAGGTTACCTAGCGGGCACTTGGACGATCTAGGACAACTAGCGGGTACTTGGACTATGTAGGTTAACTAGCAGGCCCTTGGACTATGTAGATTCCCTAGCGGGCATTTGGATTATAAAGATGACCTAGCGGGCACTTAGAATTTGTAGGTTACGTAGCGGGCAGTTGGACTTTCTAGGTTACCTAGCTGGCACTTGAACTATCTACGTTACCTAGCGGGTTCTTGGAGTATGTAGGTTACCTAGCGGGCTGTTGGACTATCTAGGTTACCTAGCTGGCACATGGACTATATAGGTTACTGAACGGGCACTTGGACTATCAAGGTTACCTAAAGGGCACTTGGACTATGTAGGCTAACTAGGGGGCCCTAGGACGATATAGGCTACCTAGCGGGTACTTGAACTATCTAGGTTAACTAGCGGGCACTTGCACTATCTAGGTTACCTAGCGGGCACTTGGATTATGTAGGTTAACTAACGGGCACTTGGACTATGTAGGTTCCCTAGCGGGCCCTTGGACTACGTAAGTTCCCTAGCGGGCACTTGGACTATGTGGGTTTCCTGGCGGGCATTTGGACTATCTAGGTTACCTAACGGGCACTTGGACTATGTGGGTTCCCTAGCGGGCACTTGGATTATGTAGATTCCCTATCGGGCACTTGGACTATTTGGGTTCCCTAGCGGGCATTTGGACTATCTAGGTTACCTAACGGGCACTTGGACTATGTAGGTTCCCTAGCGGGCACTTGGATTATGTACGTTAACTAGAGGACACTTGGTCTATATAGGTTAACTAGTGGGCCCTTGGACTATGTAGGTTAACTTGCGGGCACCTGGACAATCTAGGTTAACTAACGGGCCCTTGGACTATCTAGGTTACCTAGTGGGAACTTGGACTATCTAGGTTAACGAACGGGCACTTGGAATATGCAGGGAACCTAGCGGGCACTTGGACTGTCTAGGTTACCTAGCAGGCACTTGGACTTCTAGTTTAACGAACAGGCACTGGGACTTTGTAGGTTGCTTAGCGGGCACTTGGACTATCTAGGTTAGGTAACGGGCACTTTGAGTATCTAGGTTACCTAGCGGGAACTTGGACAATGTAAGTTACCTAGCGGACACTTGAACTATCTAGGTTACCTAACGGGCACTTTGACTATCTATGTTACATAGTTGGCACTTGGACTATGTAGGTTAACTAGCGAGCACATGGACTCTAGGTTACCTTGCGGGCACTTGGACTATCTAGGTTACCTAGCGGGCCCTTGGACTATGTAGGTTCCCTTGCAGTCACTTGGACTATGTAGGTTCCAGAGCAGGCACTTGGACTATCTAGGTTCCCTAGCGGGCACTTGGACTATGTAGGTTAACTAGCGGACACTTGGATGATCTAGGTTAACTATCGGGTACTTGGACTATGTAGGTTAACTAGTGGGCCCTTGGACTATGTAGATTAACTAGCAGCATTTGGACTATCTACGTTAATTAGCGGGCCCTTGGACTATGTAGATTCCCTAGCGGGCACTTGGACTATGTATGTTCCCTAGCGTGCACTTGGACTATGTAAGTTCCCTTGCGGGCACTTGGACTATGTATGTTCCCTACGGACACTTGAACTATGTAAGTTAACTACCGGGCACTTGGACTATGTATGTTAACTAGCGGGCCCTTGGACTACTTAGGTTAACTAGCGGACACTTGCACTATGTAGGTAACCTAGCGGGCACTTGGACTATCTAGGTTAACTAGCGGGCGCTTGGACTATGTAGGTTACCTAGCAGACACTTGCACTATGTAGGTTACCTAGGGGGAACAGGACTATGTAGGTTAACTAGAGGACACTTGGACGATCTAGGTTAACTAGTGGGCCCTTGGACGATGTAGGTTAACTAGCCAGTACTTGGACGATCTAAGTTAACTAGCGGGCACTTGGACGATCTAGGTTAACTAAGGGGCACTTGGACTATCAAAGTTAACAAGCGAGCCCTAGGTTTATGTAGGTTAACTAGCGGGCCCTTGGACTATCTAGGTTACCTAGATAGCACTTGGACTATATAGGTTCCCTAGCGGGCACTTGGAATATCTAGGTTAACGAACGGGCACTTGGATTATGCAGGTAACCTAGCGGGCACTTGGACTGTCTAGGTTACATAGCGGGCACTTGGACTTCTAGGTTAACGAACGGGCACTTGGACTATGTAGGTTGCCTAGCAGGCACTTGGACTATCTAGGTTAGGTAACGGGCAATAGAACTATTTAGGTTACCTAGCGGTCACTTGGACTATGTAAGTACCCTAGTGTGCACTTGGACTATCTAGGTTAACTAACGGGCACTAGGACTATCTAGGTTAACTAGCGGGCACTTGGACTATCTAGGTTACCTAGCGGGCACTTGAACTATGTAGGTTAACTAGCGGACACTTGCACGATCTAGGTTTACTAGCGGGCCCTTGCACTATGTAGGTTAACTAGCGGGCCCATGGATTATGTAGGTTTACTAGCAGGCACTTGGACTATCGAGGTTAACTAGCAGGCACTTGGATTACCTAGGTTAATGAACGGGCACATGGACTATGTAGGTTACCTAGTCGCCATTTGGACTATCTAGGTTAGCTAACAGGAACTTGGACTATCTAGGTTACCTAGCAGGCACTTGTACCATCTAGGATACCTAGTTGGCACTTGGACTATGTAGGTCAACTAGCGGGCCCTTGGACTATCTAGGTTAGCTAACGGGCACTTAGATTATGTAGGTTAAGTAGCGGGCACTTGGAATATGTAGGTTAACTAGCGGGCCCATGGACTATGTAGGTTTACTAACAGGCCCTTGGACTATCTAGGTTCCCTAAATGGCACTTGGACTATCTAGGTTACCGAACGGGCACTTGGACTATCTAGGTTACCTAAAGGGCACTTGGACTATGTAGGCTAATTAGGGTGCCCTTGGACGATCTAGGTTACCTAGCGGGTACATGAACTATCTAGGTTAACTAGCGGGCACTTGCACTATCTAGGTTACCTAGCGGGCACAGGGACTATGTACGTTCGCTAGCGGGCACTTGGACTATCAAGGTTGCCTAGCGGGCACTTGTGCTATGTAGGTTAACTAGCGTGCCTTTGGACTATCTAGGTTACATAGCGGGCACTTGGTATATAGATTAACTAGCGGGCACTTGGACTATATAGGTTAACTAGCGTACACTTGCACGATCTAGGTTAACTTGCGGGCCCTTGCACTATGTAGGTTAACAAGCGGGCCCATGGATTATGTAGGTTTACTAGCAGGCACTTGGACTATCTAGGTTACCTAGCGGGCACTTGGACTATCTAGGTTAACTAGCCTGCACTTGGACTATGTAGGTTCCTTAGCGGGCACTTGGACTATCTAGGTTGCCTAGCGGGCACTTGTACTATGTAAATTAACTAGAGTGCCCTTGGACTATCTAGGTTAAGTAGCGGGCACTTGGTATATAGGTTAACTAGCGGGCACTTGGACTATATAGGTTAACTAGCGGACACTTGCACGATCTAGGTTAACTAGCGGGCCCTTGCACTATGTAGGTTAACTAGCGGGCCCATGGATTATGTAGGTTTACTAGCAGGCACTTGGACTATCTAGGTTAACTAGCGGGCACTTGGAATATGTAGTTTCCCTAGCGGGCATTTGGACTATTTAGGTTACCTAGCGGGCACTTGGACTATGTAAGTTACCTAGCGGGCACTTGTACTATCTAGGTTACCTAGCAGGCACTTTGACTATCTAGGTTAAGTAACGGGCACTTGGGCTATGTAGGTTACCTAGCGGGCACTTGGATTATGTAGGTTCCCTATCGGGCACTTCGACTATGTAGGTTAACTAGCGGGCACTTTGACTGTCTAGGTTACCTAGCGGGCACTGGGATTATCTAGGTTAACGAACGGGCACTTGGACTATGTAGGTTACCTAGCCGCCACATGGACTATCTAGGTTAGCTAACAGGCACTTGGACTATTTAGGTTCCCTAGCGGGCACTTGTACTATCCAGGTTACCTAGCTCCACTTGGACTATGTAGGTCAACTAGCGGGCCCTTGAACTATCTAGGTTAGCTAACGGGCACTTAGATTATGTAGGTTAACTAGCGGGCACTTGGAAAAGGTAGGTTAACTAGTGGACACTTGCACTATGTAGGTTAACTAGCGGGCCCATGGACTATGTAGGTTTACTAGAGGTCCCTTGGATTATCTGGGTTCCCCAAAGGGCACTTGGACTATCTAGGTTACCGAACGGGCACTTGGACTATCTAGGTTACTTAGCGGGCACTTGGACTATGTAGGCTAACTAGGGGCCCTTGGACGATCTAGGTTACCTAGCGGGTATTTGAACTATCTAGGTTAACTAGCGCGCACTTGCACTATCTAGGTTACCTAGCGGGCACTTGGACTATGTATGTTCCCTAGCGGGCACTTGCACTATGTAGATTACCTAGCAGACACTTGGACTATCTAGTTTAACTAGCGGGCACTTGGACTATCAAGGTTAACTAGCGTGCACTTGGTCTATGTAGGTTCCTTAGCGGGCACTTGGACTATCTAGGTTGCCTAGCAGGCACTTGGACTATGTAGGTTAACTAGCGTGCCCTTGGACTATCTAGGTTACGTAGCGGGCACTTGGTATATAGTTTAACTACAGGGCACTTGGTCTATGTAGGTTAACTAGAGGACACTTGGACTATCTAAGTTAACTAGTGGGCCCTTGGACTATGTATGTTAACTAGCAGGCACTTGGACAATCTAGGTTAACTAGCGGGCACTTGGATGATCTAGGTTAACTAGCGGGCACTTGGACTATCAAAGTTAACAAGTGAGCCCTTGGACTATGTAGGTTAACTAGCGGGCCCTTGGACTATCTATGTTGCTTACCGAGCACTGGGACTATCTATTTTAGGTAACGGGCACTTTGAGTATCTAGGTTACCTAGCGGGTACTTGGACAATATAAGTTACCTAGCGGGCACTTGAACTATCTAGGTTACCTCACGGGCACTTTGACTATCTAGGTTACATAGCGGGCACTTGGACTATGTAGGTTAACTAGCGAGTACTGGGACTCTAGGTTACCTAGCGGGCACTTGGATTATCTTGGTTACCTAGCGGGCACTTGGACTATGTAGGATAACGAACGGGCACTTGGATTATATAGTTTACCTAGCGGGCACTTGGACTACATAGTTTACCTAGCGGGCACTTGGACTATGTAGGATCCCTATCGGACATTTGGACTACTTAGGTTACCTAGCGGGCACTTGGACTATCTAGGTTAACTAGCAGGCACTTGGAAAATCTAGGTCAACTAGTGGGCCCTTGTACTATCTAGGTTATCTAGCGGGCCCTTGGACTATGTAGGTTAATAGCGGGCCCTTGGACGATCTAGGTTAACTAGCGGGCACTTGGATGATCAATGTTAACTAGCGGGCACTTGGACTATCTAGGTTAGCTAACGGGCACTTGAACTAAGTACGCCCCCAGGTGGGCACTTGGACACTCTAGGTTAACTAACGGGCTCTAGGACTATCTAAGTTAACTAGCGGGCACTTGGACTATCTAGGTTACCTAGCTGGCACTTGGACTATGAAGGTTCCCTAGCAGGCACTTGTATTATCTAGGTTACCTGGCGGGCACTTAGACTATGTAGGTCAACTAGCGGCCCCTTGGACTATCTAGGTTAGCTAACTGGCACTTGGACTATGTAGGTTAACTAGCGGACACTTGCACGATCTAGGTTAACTAGCGGGCTCTTGCACTATGTAGGTTAACTAGGGGCCCATTGACTATGTTGGTTAACTAGCAGGCCCATTGACTATGTAGGTTAACTAGCGGGCACTTGCACGATCTAGGTTAACTAGCGGGCACTTGGACGATATAGGTTAACTAGCGGGCACTTGGATTATCTAGGTTACATAGCGGGCACTTGGACTATGTAGGTTCCCTAGCGGGCATTTGGACTATATAGATAACCTAGCGGGCACTTAGACTTTGAAGGTTACCTAGCGGGCCCTTGGACTATGTAGGTTAACTAGCGGGCCCTTGGACTCTGTAGGTTACCTAGCGGGCACTTGGACGATCTAGGACAACTAGCGGGTACTTGGACAATGTAGGTTAACTAGCAGGCCCTTGGACTATGTAGATTAACTAGCGGTACTTGGACTATCTACGTTAACTAGCGGGCCCTTGGACTATGTAGATTCCCTAGCGGGCATTTGGAGTATAAAGATGACCTAGCGGGCACTTAGAATTTGTAGGTTACCTAGCGGGCAGTTGTACTTTCTAGGTTACCTAGCAGGCACTTGAACTATCTACGTTTCCTAGCGGGTTCTTGGAGTATGTAGGTTACCTAGCGGGCTGTTGGACTATCTAGGTTACCTATCGGGCACTTGGACTATATAGGTTACTGAACGGGCACTTGGACTATCAAGGTTACCTAAAGGGCACTTGGACTATGTAGGCTAACTAGGGGGCCCTAGGACGATATAGATTACCTAGCGGTTACTTGAACTATCTAGGTTAACTAGCGGGCACTTGCACAATCTAGGTTACCTAGCGGGCACTTGGATTATGTAGGTTAACTAACAGGCACTTGGACTATGTAGGTTCCCTAGCGGGCCCTTGGACTATGTAAGTTCCCTAGCGGGCACTTGGACTATGTGGGTTTCCGGGCGGGCATTTGGACTATCTAGGTTACCTAACGAGCACTTGGATTATGTGGGTTCCCTAGTGGGCACTTGGATTATGTAGGTTCCCTATCGGGCACTTGGACTATGTAGGTTAACTAGCGGGCATTTGGACTATGTAGGTTACCTAGTGGGCACTTGCACTATGTAGGTTCCCTATCGGGCACATGGAGAATATAGGTTAACTAGTGGGCACTAGGACAATGTAGGTTACCTAGCGGGCCCTTGGACTATCTAGGTTACCTAGGGGGAACCTGGACTATGTAGGTTAACTAGTGGGCACTTGGACTATGTAGGTTGCCTAGCGGGCACTTGGACTATGTAGGTCCCCTAGCGGGCACTTGGATTATGTAGGTTCCTTCTCGGGCACTTGGACTATGTAGGTTAACTAGCGGGCACTTGGACTCTCTGGGTTACCTAGCGGGCACTTGGATTATCTAGGTTAACGAACGGGCACTTGGACTATGTAGGTTACCTAGCTGCCACTTGGACTATCTAGGTTAGCTAACAGGCACTTGGACTATTTAGGTTCCCTAGTGGGCAGTTGTACTATCTTGGATACCTAGCTGGCACTTGGACTATGTAGGTCAACTAGCGGGCCCTTGGACTATCTAGGTTACCTAACGGGCCCTTGGACTGTCTAGGTGTCCTAAAGGGCCCTTGGACTATCTAGGTTAGCTAACGGGCCCTTGGACTGTCTAGGTGTCCTAAAGGGCACTTGGACTATGTAGGCTAACTAGCGAGCACTTGGACTATCTAGGTTAACTAGCGGGCACTTGGACTATCTAGGTTAACTAGCGTGCACTTGGACTATGTAGGTTCCTTAGCGGGCACTTGGACTATGTAGGTTAACTAGCGTGCCCCTGGACTATATAGGTTACGTAGCGGGCACGTGGTATATAGGTTAACTAGCGGGCACTTGGGCTATGTACGTTAACTAGAGGACACTTGGACTATCTAGGTTAACTAGTGGGCCCTTGGACTATGTAGGTTAACTAGCGGGCACCTGGACAATCTAGGTTAACTAACGGGCCCTCGGACTATCTAGGTTACCTAGCGGGCACTTGGACTATCTAGGTTAACGAACGGGCACTTGGAATATGCAGGTAACCTAGCGGGCAATTGGACTGTCTAGGTTACCTAGCGGGCACTTGGACTTCTAGGTTAACGAACGGGCATGGGACTATGTAGGTTGCATAGCGGGCACTTGGACTATCTTGGTTAGGTAACGGGCACTTTGAGTATCTAGGTTACCTAGCGGGGACTTGGACAATGTAAGTTACCTAGCAGACACTTGGACTATCTAGGTTACCTAACGGGCACTTTGACTATCTGGGTTACATAGCGGGCACTTGGACTATGTAGGTTAACTAGCGAGCACATGGACTCTAGGTTACCTTGCGGGCACTTGGACTATCTAGGTTACCTAGCGGGCCATTGGACTATGTAGGTTTCCTAGCGGGCACTTGGACTATCTAGGTTAAAATATGGGCACTTGGACTATGTAGGTAACCTAGCGGGCACTTGGAAAGTCTAGGTTACCTAGCGGGCACTTGGACTATCTAGGTTAACGAATGGGCACTTGTACTATGTAGGATCCCTATCGGACATTTGGACTACTTAGGTTACCTAGCGGGCACTTGGACTATCTAGGTTAACTAGCGGGCACTTGGGCTATTTAGGTCAACTAGCGGGCCCTTGTACTATATAGGTTAACTAGCGAACACTTGGACTATCTAGGTTAACTAGCGGACCTTGGACTACGTAGGTTAACTAGCGGGCCCTTGGACTATCTAGGTTAACTAGCGGGCACTTGGAGGATCAATGTTAACTAGCGGACACTTGGACTATGTAGGTTAACTAGCGGGCATTTGGACTATGTAGGTTACCTAGCGGGCATTTGTACTATGTAGGTTCCCTATCGGGCACTTGGAGAATGTAGGTTAAATGGGGGGCACTAGGACAATATAGGTTACCTAGCGGGCCCTTGGACTATCTAGGTTACCTAGGGGGAACCTGGACTATGTAGGTTAACTAGTGGGCACTTGGCCTATCTAGGTTACCTAGCAGGCACTTGGACTATGTAGGTTAACTAGCGGGCACTTGGACTATCTAGGTTACCTAGCGGGCACTTGGACTATGTACCTTACCTAGCGGGCACTTGGACTAGGTAGGTTACCTAGCAGGCACTTGGTCTATCTAGGTTAACTAGCGGGCATTTGGACTATTAGGGACCCTAGCGGGCATTTGGACTATGTAGGTTAACTAGCGGACACGTGGACTATCTACGTTACCTAGCGGGCCCTTGGACGATGTAGGTTAACTCGTGGGCACTTGGACTATAAGTTCCATAGCAGGCACTTGGACTATGTAGGTTCCAGAGCGGGCACTTGGACTATCTAGGTTCCCTAGCGGGCACTTGTACTATGTAGGTTAACTAGCGGACACTTGGACGATCTAGGTTAACTAGCGGCACTAGGACTATCTACATTAACTAGCGGGCCCATGAACTATGTAGATTCCCTGGTGGGCACTTGAACTATGTAGGTTCCCTAGCGGGCACTTGGTATATAGGTTAACTAGCGGGCACTTGGACTATCTAGGTTACCTAACGGGCACTTTGACTATCTGGGTTAAATAGCGGGCACTTGGACTATGTAGGTTAACTAGCAAGCACATGGACTCTAGGTTACCTTGCGGGCACATGGACTATCTAGGTTACCTAGCGGGCCCTTGGACTATGTAGGTTTCCTAGCGGGCACTTGGACTATCTAGGTTAAAAAATGGGCACTTGGACTATGTAGGTAACGTAGCGGGCACTTGGAAAGTCTAGGTTACCTAGCGGGCACTTGGACTATTTAGGTTAACGAATGGGCACTTGTACTATGTAGGATCCCTATCGGACATTTGGACTACTTAGGTTACCTAGCGGGCACTTGGACTATCTAGGTTAAATAGCGGGCACTTGGGCTATTTAGGTCAACTAGCGGGCCCTTGTACTATATAGGTTAACTAGCGAACACTTGGAATATCTAGGTTAACTAGCGGACCTTGGACTACGTAGGTTAACTAGCGGGCCCTTGGACTATCTAAGTTAACTAGCGGGCACTTGGAGTATCAATGTTAACTAGCGGACACTTGGACTATATAGGTTAACTAGCGGGCATTTGGACTATGTAGGTTACCTAGCGGGCATTTGGACTATGTAGGTTCCCTATCGGGCACTTGGAGAATGTAGGTTAAATGGGGGGAACTAGGACAATATAGGTTACCTAGCGGGCCCTTGGACTATCTAGGTTACCTAGGGGGAACATCGACTATGTAGGTTAACTAGTGGGCACTTGGCCTATCTAGGTTACCTAGCAGGCACTTGGACTATGTAGGTTAACTAGCGGGCACTTGGACTATCTAGGTTACCTAGCAGGCACTTGGACTATGTAGGTTAACTAGCGGGCCCTTGGACGATGTAGGTTAACTCGTGGGCACTTGGACTATAAGTTCCATAGCAGGCACTTGGACTATGTAGGTTCCAGAGCGGGCACTTGGACTATCTAGGTTCCCAAGCGGGCACTTGTACTATGTAAGTTAACTAGCGGACATTTGGACGATCTAGGTTAACTAGCGGCACTAGGACTATCTACATTAACTAGCGGGCCCATGAACTATGTAGATTCCCTGTCCGCACTTGAACTATGTAGGTTCCCTAGCGGGCACTTGGTATAGAGTTTAACTAGCGGACACTTGGACTATATAGGTTAACTAGCGGACACTTGCACGATCTAGGTTAACTAGCGGGCCCTTGCACTATGTAGGTTAATTAGCGGGCCCATGGATTATGTACGTTTACTAGCAGGCACTTGGACTATCTAGGTTAACTAGCGGGCACTTGGACTATCTAGGGTAACTAGCGTGCACTTGGACTATGTAGGTTCCTTAGAGGGCACTTGGACTATCTAGGTTGCCTAGCGGGCACTTGGACTATGTAGGTTAACTAGCATGCCGTTGGACTATATAGGTTACGTAGCGGGCACTTGGTATATAGGTTAAGTAGCGGGCATTTGGACTATCTAGGTTAACTAGTGGACCCTTGGACTATGTAGGTTAACTAGCGGGCACTTGGACAATCTAGGTTAACTAGCGGACCTTGGACTACGTAGGTTATCTAGCGGGCCCTTGGACTATGTAGGTTAACTAGCGGGCACTTGGACGATCTAGGTTAACTAGCGGGCACTTGGATGATCAATGTTAACTAGCGGGCACTTGGACTATCTAGGTTAGCTAACGGGCACTTGAACTAAGTACGCCCCCAGGTGGGCACTTGGACACTCTAGGTTAACTAACGGGCACTAGGACTATCTAAGTTAACTAGCGGGCACTTGGACTATCTAGGTTACCAGCTGGCACTTGGACTATGAAGGTTCCCTAGCAGGGACTTGTATTATCTAGGTTACCTGGCGGGCACTTGGACTATGTAAGTCAACTAGTGGCCCCTTGGACTATCTAGGTTAGCTAACTGGCACTTGGACTATGTAGGTTAACTAGCGGACACTTGCACGATCTAGGTTAACTAGCGGGCTCTTGCACTATGTAGGTTAACTAGCGGGCCCATTGACTATGTTGGTTAACTAGCGGGCACTTGGACGATCTAGGTTAACTAGCGGGCACTTGGACGATATAGGTTAACTAGCGGGCACTTGGATTATCTAGGTTACCTAGCGGGCACATGGACTATGTAGGTTCCCTAGCGGGCATTTGGACTATATAGATAACCTAGCGGGCACTTAGACTTTGAAGGTTACCTAGCGGGCCCTTGGACTATGTAGGTTAACTAGCGGGCCCTTGGACTCTGTAGGTTACCTAGCAGGCACTTGGACGATCTAGGACAAGTAGCGGGTACTTGGACTATGTAGGTTAACTAGCAGGCCCTTGGACTATGTAGATTAACTAGCGGTACTTGGACTATCTACGTTAACTAGCGGGCCCTTGGACTATGTAGATTCCCTAGCGGGCATTTGGATGATAAAGATGACCTAGCGGGCACTTAGCATTTGTAGGTTAAGTAACGGGCAGTTGTACTTTCTAGGTTACCTAACTGGCACTTGAACTATCTACGTTACCTAGCGGGTTCTTGGAGTATGTAGGTTACCTAGCGGGCTGTTGGACTATCTAGGTTACCTATCGGGCACTTGGACTATATAGGTTACTGAACGGGCACTTGGACTATCAAGGTTACCTAAAGGGCACTTGGACTATGTAGGCTAACTAGGGGGCCCTTGGACGATATAGGTTACCCAGCGGGTACTTGAACTATCTAGGTTAACTAGCGGGCACTTGCACTATCTAGGTTACCTAGCGGGCACTTGGATTATGTAGGTTAACTAACGGAAACTTGGACTATGTAGGTACCCTAGCGGGCCCTTGGACTATGTAAGTTCCCTAGCGGGCACTTGGACTATGTGGGTTTCCTGGCGGGCATTTGGACTATCTAGGTTACCTAACGGGCACTTGGACTATGTAGGTTTCCTAGCGGGCACTTGGATTATGTAGGTTCCCTATCGGGCACTTGGACTACGTAGGTTAACTAGCGGGCCCTTGGACTATCTAGGTTAACTAGCGGGCACTTGGAGGATCAATGTTAACTAGCGGACACTTGGACTATGTAGGTTAACTAGCGGGCATTTGGACTATGTAGGTTACCTAGCGGGCATTTGGACTATGTAGGTTCCCTATCGGGCACTTGGAGAATGTAGGTTAAATGGGGGGCACTAGGACAATATAGGTTACCTAGCGGGCCCTTGGACTATCTAGGTTACCTAGGGGGAACATGGACTATGTAGGTTAACTAGTGGGCACTTGGCCTATCTAGGTTACCTAGCAGGCACTTGGACTATGTAGGTTAACTAGCGGGCACTTGGACTATGTAGGTTACCTAGCAGGCACTTGGTCTATCTAGGTTAACTAGCGGGCATTTGGACTATTAGGGACCCTAGCGGGCATTTGGACTATGTAGGTTAACTAGCGGACACGTGGACTATCTACGTTACCTAGCGGGCCCTTGGACGATGTAGGTTAACTCGTGGGCACTTGGACTATAAGTTCCATAGCAGGCACTTGGACTATGTAGGTTCCAGAGCGGGCACTTGGACTATCTAGGTTCCCTAGCGGGCACTTGTACTATGTAGGTTAACTAGCGGACACTTGGACGATCTATGTTAACTAGCGGCACTTGGACTATCTACATTAGCTAGCAGACCCATGAATTATGTAGATTCCCTGGTGGGCACTTGAACTATGTAGGTTCCCTAGCGGGCACTTGGTATATAGGTTAACTAGCGGGCACTTGGACTATATAGGTTAACTAGCGGACACTTGCACGATCTAGGTTAACTAGCGGGCCCTTGCACTATGTAGGTTAATTAGCGGGCCCATGGATTATGTACGTTTACTAGCAGGCACTGGGACTATCTAGGTTAACTAGCGGGCACTTGGACTATCTAGGGTAACTAGCGTGCACTTGGACTATGTAGGTTCCTTAGAGGGCACTTGGACTATCTAGGTTGCCTAGCGGGCACTTGGACTATGTAGGTTAACTAGAGTGCCGTTGGACTATATAGGTTACGTAGCGGGCACTTGGTATATAGGTTAAGTAGCGGGCATTTGGACTATCTAGGTTAACTAGTGGACCCTTGGACTATGTAGGTTAACTAGCGGGCACTTGGACAATCTAGGTTAACTAGCGGACCTTGGACTACGTAGGTTATCTAACGGGCCCTTGGACTATGTAGGTTAACTAGCGGGCACTTGGACGATCTAGGTTAACTAGCGGGCACTTGGATGATCAATGTTAACTAGCGGGCACTTGGACTATCTAGGTTAGCTAACGGGCACTTGAACTAAGTACGCCCCCAGGTGGGCACTTGGACACTCTAGGTTAACTAACGGGCACTAGGACTATCTAAGTTAACTAGCGGGCACTTGGACTATCTAGGTTACCTAGCTGGCACTTGGACTATGAAGGTTCCCTAGCAGGCACTTGTATTATCTAGGTTACCTGGCGGGCACTTGGACTATGTAGGTCAACTAGCGGCCCCTTGGACTATCTAGGTTAGCTAACTGGCACTTGGACTATGTAGGTTAACTAGCGGACACTTGCACGATCTAGGTTAACTAGCGGGCACTTGGACGATATAGGTTAACTAGCGGGCACTTGGATTATCTAGGTTACCTAGCGGGCACATGGACTATGTAGGTTCCCTAGCGGGCATTTGGACTATATAGATAACCTAGCGGGCACTTAGACTTTGAAGGTTACCTAGTGGGCCCTTGGACTATGTAGGTTAACTAGCGGGCCCTTGGACTCTGTAGGTTACCTAGCGGGCACTTGGACGATCTAGGACAACTAGCGGGTACTTGGACAATGTAGGTTAACTAGCAGGCCCTTGGACTTTGTAGATTAACTAGCGGTACTTGGACTATCTACGTTAACTAGCGGGCCCTTGGATTATGTAGATTCCCTAGCGGGCATTTGGATTATAAAGATGACCTAGCGGGCACTTAGAATTTGTAGGTTAACTAGCGGGCAGATGTACTTTCTAGGTTACCTAGCTGGCACTTGAACTATCTACGTTACCTAGCGGGCACTTGGATTATGTAGGTTAACTAACGGGCACTTGGACTATGTAGGTTCCCTAGCGGGCCCTTGGACTATGTAAGTTCCCTAGCGGGCACTTGGACTATGTGGGTTTCCTGGCGGGCATTTGGACTATCTAGGTTACCTAACGGGCACTTGGACTGTGTAGGTTCCCTAGCGGGCACTAGGATTATGTAGATTCCCTATCGGGCACTTGGACTATTTGGGTTCCCTAGCGGGCATTTGGATTATCTAGGTTACCTAACGGGCACTTGGACTATGTAGGTTCCCTAGCGGGCACTTGGATTATGTAGGTTCCCTATCGGGCACTTGGACTATGTAGGATAACTAGCGGGCATTTGGACTATGTAGTTTACCTAGAGGGCACTTGGATTATGTAGGTTCCCTATCGGGCACTTGGAGAATGTAGGTTAACTAGGGGGAACTAGGACAATGTAGGTTACCTAGCGGGCCCTTGGACTATCTAGGTTACCTAGGGGGAACCTGGAGTATGTAGGTTAACTAGTGGGCACTTGCACTATGTAGGTTGCCTAGCGGGCACTTGGACTATGTAGGTTCCCTAGCGGGCACTTGGATTATGTAGGTTCCCTCTCGGGCACTTGGACTATGTAGGTTAACTAGCGGGCACTTGGACTCTCTGGGTTACCTAGGGGGCACTTGGATTATCTAGGTTAACGAACGGGCACTTGGACTATGTAGGTTACCTAGCTGCCACTTAGACTATCTAGGTTAGCTAACAGGCACTTGGACTATTTAGGTTCCCTAGTGGGCAGTTGTACTATCTTGGATACCTAGCTGGCACTTGCACTATGTAGGTCAACTAGCGGGCCCTTGGACTATCTAGGTTACCTAACGGGCCCTTGGACTGTCTAGGTGTCCTAAAGGGCACTTGGACTATCTAGGTTACCGAACGGGCACTTGGACTATCAAGGTTACCTAAAGGGCACTTGGACTATGTAGGCTAACTAGGGGGCCCCTTGACGATCTAGGTTACCTAGCGGGTACTTGAACTATCTAGGTTAACTAGCGGGCACTTGCACTATCTATGTTACCTAGCGGGCACTTGGACTATGTACATTCCCTAGCGGGCACTTAGACTATCTATGTTAACTAGGGGGCACATGGAATATGTAGGTTAACTAGCGGACACTTGCACTATGTAGGTTACCTAGCAGGCACTTGGACTATCTAGGTTAACTAGCGGGCACTTGGACAATCTAGGTTAACTAGCGGGCACTTGGACAATCTAGGTTAACTAGAGGGCACTTGGACTATCTAGGTTAACTAGCGTGCACTTGGACTATGTAGGTTAACTAGCGTGCCCTTGGACTATATAGGTTACGTAGCGGGCACGTGGTATATAGGTTAACTAGCGGGCACTTGGACTATGTACGTTAACTAGAGGACACTTGGACTATCTAGGTTAACTAGTGGGCCTTGGACTATGTAGGTTAACTAGCGGACACCTGGACCATCTAGGTTATCTAACGGGCCCTTGGACTATCTAGGTTACCTAGCGGGCACTTGGACTTCTAGGTTAACGAACGGGCATGGGAATATGTAGGTTGCTTAGCGGGCACTTGGACTATCTAGGTTAGGTAACGGGCACTTTCAGTATCTAGGTTACCTAGCGGGAACTTGGACAATGTAAGTTACCCAGCGGACACTTGGACTATCTAGGTTACCTAACGGGCACTTTGACTATCTAGGTTACATAGCGGGCACTTGGACTATGTAGGTTAACTAGCGAGCACATGGACTCTAGGTTACCTTGCAGGCACTTGGACTATCTAGGTTACCTAGCGGGCCCTTGGACTATGTAGGTTTCCTAGCGGGCACTTGGACTATCTAGGTTAAAAAATGGGCACTTGGACTATGTAGGTAACCTAGCGGGCACTTGGAAAGTCTAGGTTACCTAGCGGGCACTTGGACTATCTAGGTTAACGAACGGGCACTTGGACTATGTAGGATCCCTATCGGACATTTGGACTACTTAGGTTACCTAGCGGGCACTTGGACTATCTAGGTTAACTAGCAGGCACTTGGGCTATTTAGGTCAATTAGCGGGCCCTTGTACTATATAGGTTAACTAGCGAACACTTGGACTATCTAGGTTAACTAGCGGACCTTGGACTACGTAGGTTAACTAGCGGGCCCTTGGACTATCTAGGTTAACTAGCGGGCCCTTGGAGGATCAATGTTAACTAACGGACACTTGGACTATGTAGGTTAACTAGCGGGCATTTGGACTATGTAGGTTACCTAGCGGGCATTTGGACTATGTAGGTTCCCTATCGGGCACTTGGAGAATGTAGGTTAAATGGGGGGCACTTGGACAATATCGGTTATCTAGCGGGCCCTTGGACTATCTAGGTTACCTAGGGGGAACATGGACTATGTAGGTTAACTAGTGGGCACTTGGCCTATCTAGGTTACCTAGCAGGCACTTGGACTATGTAGGTTAACTAGCGGGCACTTGGACTATCTAGGTTACCTAGCGGGCACTTTTACTATGTACGTTACCTAGCGGGCACTTGGACTATGTAGGTTACCTAGCAGGCACTTGGTCTATCTAGGTTAACTAGCGGGCATTTGGACTATTAGGGACCCTAGCGGGCATTTGGACTATGTAGGTTAACTAGCGGACACGTGGACTATCTACGTTACCTAGCGGGCCCTTGGACGATGTAGGTTAACTCGTGGGCACTTGGACTATAAGTTCCATAGCAGACACTTGGACTATGTAGGTTCCAGAGCGGGCACTTGGACTATCTAGTTTCCCTAGCGGGCACTTGTACTATGTAGGTTAACTAGCGGACACTTGGACGATCTAGGTTAACTAGCGGCACTAGGACTATCTACATTAACTAGCGGGCCCATGAACTATGTAGATTCCCTGGTGGGCACTTGAACTATGCAGGTTCCCTAGCAGGCACTTGGTATATAGGTTAACTAGCGGGCACTTGGACTATATAGGTTAACTAGCGGACACTTGCACGATCTAGGTTAACTAGCGGGCCCTTGCACTATGTAGGTTAACTAGCGGGCCCATGGATTATGTACGTTTACTAGAAGGCACTTGGACTATCTAGGTTAACTAGCGGGCACTTGGACTATCTAGGGTAACTAGCGTGCACTTGGACTATGTAGGTTCCTTAGAGGGCACTTGGACTATCTAGGTTGCCTAGCGGGCACTTGGACTATGTAGGTTAACTAGCGTGCCCTTGGACTATACAGGTTTCGTAGCGGGCACTTGGTATATAGTTTAAGTAGCGGGCACTTGGACTATGTACGTTAACTAGAGGACACTTGGACTATCTAGGTTAACTAGTGGACCCTTGGACTATGTAGGTTAACTAGCGGGCACTTGGACAATCTAGGTTAACTAGTGGACCTTGGACTACGTAGGTTATCTAGCGGGCCCTTGGACTATGTAGGTTAACTAGCGGGCACTTGGACGATCTAGGTTAACTAGCGGGCACTTGGATGATCAATGTTAACTAGCGGGCACTTGGACTATCTAGGTTAGCTAACGGGCACTTGAACTAAGTACGCCCCCAGGTGGGCACTTGGACACTCTAGGTTAACTAACGGGCACTAGGACTATCTAAGTTAACTATCGGGCACTTGGACTATCTAGGTTACCTAGCTGGCACTTGGACTATGAAGGTTCCCTAGCAGGCACTTATATTATCTAGGTTACCTGGCGGGCACTTGGAGTATGTAGGTCAACTAGCGGCCCCTTGGACGATCTAGGTTAGCTAACTGGCACTTGGACTATGTAGGTTAACTAGCGGACACTTGCACGATCTAGGTTAACTAGCGGGCTCTTGCACTATGTAGGTTAACTAGCGGGCCCATTGACTATGTTGGTTAACTAGCGGGCACTTGGACGATCTAGGTTAACTAGCGGGCACTTGGACGATATAGGTTAACTAGCGGGCACTTGGATTATCTAGGTTACCTAGCGGGCACTTGGACTATGTAGGTTCCCTAGCGGGCATTTGGACTATATAGATAACCTAGCGGGCTCTTAGACTTTGTAGGTTACCTAGTGGGCCCTTGGACTCTGTAGGTTACCTAGCGGGCACTTGGACGATCTAGGACAACTAGCGGGTACTTGGACTATGTAGGTTAACTAGCAGGCCCTTGGACTATGTAGATTAACTAGCGGTCTTGGACTATCTACGTTAACTAGCGGGCCCTTGGACTATGTAGATTCCCTAGCGGGCATTTGGATTATAAAGATGACCTAGCGGGCACTTAGAATTTGTAGGTTACCTAGCGGGCAGTTGTACTTTCTAGGTTACCTAGCTGGCACTTGAACTATCTTCGTTACCTAGCGGGTTCTTGGAGTATGTAGGTTACCTAGCGGGCTGTTGGACTATCTAGGTTACCAATCGGGCACTTGGACTATATAGGTTACCGAACGGGCACTTGGACTATCAAGGTTACCTAAAGGGCACTTGGACTATGTAGGCTAACTAGGGGGCCCTTGGACGATATAGGTTACCTAGCGGGTACTTGAACTATCTAGGTTAACTAGCGGGCACTTGCACAATCTAGGTTACCTAGCGGGCACTTGGATTATGTAGGTTAACTAACGGGCACTTGGACTATGTAGGTTCCCTAGCAGGCCCTTGGACTATGTAAGTTCCCTAGCGGGTACTTGGACTATGTGGGTTTCCTGGCGGGCATTTGGACTATCTAGGTTACGTAACGGGCACTTGGAATATGTAGGTTCCCTAGCGGGCACTTGGATTATGTAGATTCCCTATCGGGCACTTGGACTATTTGGGTTCCCTAGCGGGCATTTGGACTATCTAGGTTACCTAAAGGGCACTTGGACTATGTACGTTCCCTAGCGGGCACTTGGATTATGTAGGTTCCCTATCGGGCACTTGGACTATGTAGGTTACCTAGCGGGCATTTGCACTATGTAGGTTACCTATCGGGCACTTGGAGAATGTAGGTTAACTAGGGGGAACTAGGACAATGTTGGTTACCTAGCGGGCCCTTGGACTATCTAGGTTACCTAGGGGGAACCTGGACTATGTAGGTTAACTAGTGGGCACTTGGACTATGTAGGTTGCCTAGCGGGCACTTGGACTATGTAGGTTCCCTAGCGGGCACTTGGATTATGTAGGTTCCCTCTCGGGCACTTGGACTATGTAGGTTAACTAGCGGGCACTAGGACTCTCTGGGTTACCTAGCGGGCACTTGGATTATCTAGGTTAACGAACGGGCACTTGGACTATGTAGGTTACCTAGCTGCCACTTGGACTATCTAGGTAAGCTTACAGGCACTTGGACTATTTAGGTTCCCTAGCGGGCTGTTGTACTATCTTGGATACCTAGCTGGCATTTGGACTATGTAGGTCAACTAGCGGGCCCTTGGACTCTCTAGGTTACCTAACGGGCCCTTGGACTGTCTAGGTGTCCTAAAGGGCACTTGGACTATCTAGGTTACCGAACGGGCACTTGGACTATCAAGGTTACCTAAAGGGCACTTGGACTATGTAGGCTAACTAGGGGGCCCTTGGACGATCTAGGTTACCTAGCGGGTACTTGAACTATCTAGGTTAACTAGCGGGCACTTGCACTATCTAGGTTACCTAGCGGGCACTTGGACTATGTACGTTCCCTAGCGGGCACATGGAATATGTAGGTTAACTAGTGGACACTTGCACTATGTAGGTTACCTAGCAGGCACTTGGACTATCTAGTTTAACTAGCGGGCACTTGGACTATCTACGTTAACTAGCGGGCACTTGGACTATCTAGGTTAACTAGCGTGCACTTGGACTATGTAGGTTCCTTAGCGGGCACTTGGAATATCTAGGTTGCCTAGCGGGCACTTGGACTATGTAGGTTAACTAGCGTGCCCTTGGACTATATAGGCTACGTAGCGGGCACGTGGTATATAGGTTAACTAGCGGGCACTTGGACTATGTACGTTAACTAGAGGACACTTGGACTATCTAGGTTAACTAGTGGGCCCTTGGACTATGTAGGTTAACTAGCGGGCACCTGGACAATCTAGGTTAACTAACGGGCCCTTGGACTATCTAGGTTACCTAGCGGGCACTTGGACTCTCTAGGTTAACGAAAGGGCACTTGGAATATGCAGGTAACCTAGCGGGCACTTGGACTGTCTAGGTTACCTAGCGGGCACTTGGACTTCTAGGTTAACGAACGGGCATGGGACTATGTAGGTTGATTAGCGGGCACTTGGACAATCTAGGTTAGGTAACGGGCACTTTGAGTATCTAGGTTACCTAGCGGGAACTTGGACAATGTAAGTTACCTAGCGGACACTTGGACTATCCAGGTTATCTAACGGGCACTTTGACTATCTAGGTTACATAGCGGGCACTTGGACTATGTAGGTTAACTAGCGAGCACATGGACTCTAGGTTACCTTGCGGGCACTTGGACTATCTAGGTTACCTAGCGGGCCCTTGGACTATGTAGGTTTCCTAACGGGCACTTGGACTATCTAGGTTAAGTAGCGTGCACTTGGACTATGTAGGTTCCTTAGCGGGCACTTGGACTATCTAGGTTGCCTAGCGGGCACTTGGACTATGTAGGTTAACTAGCGAGCACATGGACTCTAGGTTACCTTGCGGGCACTTAGACTCTCTAGGTTACCTAGCGGGCCCTTGGACTATGTAGGTTTCCTAGCGGGCACTTGGACTATCTAGGTTAAAAAAGGGCACTTGGACTATGTAGGTAACCTAGCGGGCACTTGGAAAGTCTAGGTTACCTAGCGGGCACTAGGACTATCTAGGTTAACGAACGGGCACTTGGACTATGTAGGATCCCTATCGGACATTTGGACTACTTAGGTTACCTAGCGGGCACTTGGACTATCTAGGTTAACTAGCGGGCACTTGGGCTATTTAGGTCAACTAGCGGGCCCTTGTACTATATAGATTAACTAGCGAACACTTGGACTATCTAGGTTAACTAGCGGGCACTTGGAGGATCAATGTTAACTAGCGGACACTTGGACTATTTAGGTTAACTAGCGGGCATTTGGACTATGTAGGTTCCCTATCGGGCACTTGGAGAATGTAGGTTAAATGGGGGGCACTAGGACAATATAGGTTACCTAGCGGGCCCTTGGATTATCTAGGTTACCTAGGGGGAACCTGGACTATGTAGGTTAACTATTGGGCACTTGGACTATCTAGGTTACCTAGCAGGCACTTGGACTATGTAGGTTAACTAGCGGGCACTTGGACTATCTAGGTTACCTAGCGGGCACTTGGACTATGTAGGTTACCTAGCAGGCACTTGGTCTATATAGGTTAACTAGCGGGCATTTGGACTATTAGGGACCCTAGCGGGCATTTGGACTATGTAGGTTGACTAGCGGACACTTGGACTATCTACGTTACCTAGCGGGCCCTTGGACGATGTAGGTTAACTAGTGGGCACTTGGACTATGTAAGTTCCATAGCAGGCACTTGGATTATGTAGGTTCCAGAGCGGGCACTTGGACTATCTAGGTTCCCTAGCGGGCACTTGTACTATGTAGGTTAACTAGCGGACACTTGGATGATCTAGGTTAACTAGCGGCACTAGGACTATCTACATTAACTAGTGGGCCCATGAACTATGTTGATTCCCTTGTGGGCACTTGAACTATGTAGGTTCCCTAGCGGGCACTTTGTATATAGGTTAACTAGCGGGCACTTGAACTATATAGGTTAACTAGCGGACACTTGCACGATCTAGGTTAACTAGCGGGCCCTTACACTATGTAGGTTAACTAGCGGGCCCATGGATTATGTACGTTTACTAGCAGGCACTTGGACTATCTAGGTTAACTAGCGGGCACTTGGACTATCTAGGTTAACTAGCGTGCACTTGGACTATGTGGGTTCCCTCTCTGGCACTTGGACTATGTAGGTTAACTAGCGGGCACTTGGACTCTCTGGGTTACCTAGCGGGCACTTGGATTATCTAGGTTAACGAACGGGCCCTTGGACTATGTAGGTTACCTAGCTGCCACTCGGACTATGTAGGTTAGCTAACAGGCACTTGGACTATCTAGGTTCCTAGCGGGCACTTGTACTATCTAGGTTACCTAGCTGGCACTTGGACTATGTAGGTCAACTAGCGGGCCCTTGGACTATCTAGGTTAGCTAACGGGCACTTAGATTATGTAGGTTAACTAGCGGGTACTTGGAATATGTAGGTTAACTAGCGTACACTTGCACTATGTAGGTTAACTAGCGGGCCCATGGACTATGTAGGTTTATTAGCGGGCCCTTGGACTATCTAGGTTCCCTAAAGGGCACTTGGACTATCGAGGTTACCGAACGGGCACTTGGACTATCTAGGTTACCTAGCAGGCACTTGGACTATGTAGGCTAACTAGGGGGCCCTTGGACAATCTAGGTTACCTAGCAGGTACTTGAACTATCTAGGTTAACTAGCGCGCACTTGCACTATCTAGGTTACCTAGCGGGCACTTGGACTATGTACGTTCCCCAGCGGGCACTTGGAATATCTATGTTAACTAGCGGGCAGTTGGAATATGTAGGTTAACTAGTGGACACTTGCACGATGTAGGTTACCTATCGGGCACTTGGAGAATGTAGGTTAACTAGGGGGCACTAAGACAATGTAGGTTACCTAGCGGGCCCTTGGACTATGTAAGTTCCCTATCTGTCACTTGGACAATTTGGGTTCCCTAGCGGGCATTTGGACTATCTAGGTTACCTAACGGGCACTTGGACTATGTAGGTTCCCTAGCGGGCACTTGGATTATGTAGGTTCCCTATCGGGCACTTGGACTATGTAGGTTAACTAGCAGGCATTTGGACTATGTAGGTTACCTAGCGGGCACTTGCACTATGTAGGTTCCCTATCGGGCACTTGGAGAATGTAGGTTAACAAGGGAGCCCTAGGACAATGTAGGTTACCTAGCGGGCCCTTGGACTATCTAGGTTACCTAGGGGGAACCTGGACTATGTAGGTTAACTAGTGGGCACTTGGACTACTTAGGTTCCCTAGTGGGCAGTTTTACTATCTTGGATACCTAGCTGGCACTTGGACTATGTAGGTCATCTAGCGGGCCCTTGGACTATCTAGGTTAGCTAACGGGCCCTTGGACTGTCTAGGTGTCCTAAAGGGCACTTGGACTATCTAGGTTACCGAACGGGCACTTGGACTATCAAGGTTACCTAAAGGGCACTTGAACTATGTAGGCTAACTAGGGGCCCTTGGACGATCTAGGTTACCTAGCGGGTACTTGAACTATCTAGGTTAACTAGCGGGCACTTGCACTATCTTGGTTACCTAGTGGGCACTTGGACTATGTACGTTCCCTAGCGGTCACTTGGGCTATCTATGTTAACTAGAGGGCACATGGAATATGTAGGTTAACTAGCGGACACTTGCACTATGTAGGTTACCAAGCAGGCACTTGGACTCTCTAGGTTAACTAGCGGGCACTTGGACTATCTAGGTTAACTAGCGGGCACTTGGATTATCTAGGTTAACTAGCATGCACTTGGGCTATGTAGGTTCCTTAGCGGGCACTTGCACTATCTAGGTTGCCTAGCGGGCACTTGGACTATGTAGGTTAACTTGCGTGCCCTTGGACTATATAGGTTACGTAGCGGGCACGTGGTATATAGGTTAACTAGCGGGCACTTGGACTATGTACGTTAACTAGAGGACACTTGGACTATCTAGGTTAACTAGTGGGCCCTTGGACTATGTAGGTTAACTAGCGGGCACCTGGACAATCTAGGTTAACTAACGGGCCCTTGGACTATCTAGGTTACCTAGCGGGCACTTGGACTATCTAGGTTAACGAACGGGCACTTGGAATATGCAGGTAACCTAGCGGGCACTTGGACTGTCTTGGTTACCTAGCAGGCACTGGGACTTCTAGGTTAACGAACGGGCATGGGACTATGTAGGTTGCTTAGTGGGCACTTGGACTATCTAGGTTAGGTAACGGGCACTTTGAGTATCTAGGTTACCTAGCGGGAACATGGACAATGTAAGTTACCTAGCGGACACTTGGACTATCTAGGTTACCTAACGGGCACTTTGACTATCTAGGTTACATAGCGGGCACTTGGACTATGTAGGTTAACTAGCGAGCACATGGACTCTAGGTTACCTTGCGGGCACTTGGACTATCTAGGTTACCTAGCGGGCCTTTGGACTATGTAGGTTTCCTAGCGGGCACTTGGACTATCTAGGTTAACTAGCGGGCACTTGGACTATCTAGGTTAACTAGCGTGCACTTGGACTATGTAGGTTCCTTAGCGGGCACTTGGACTATCTAGGTTAACGAACGGGCAATTGGACTATGTAGGTTAACTAGCGAGCACATGGACTCTAGGTTACCTTGCGGGCACTTGGACTATCTAGGTTACCTAGCGGGCCCTTGGACTATGTAGGTTTCCTAGCGGGCACTTGGACTATCTAGGTTAAAAAATGGGCACTTGTACTATGTAGGTAACCTGACGGGCACTTGGAAAGTCTAGGTTACCTAGCGGGCACTAGGACTATCTAGGTTAACGAACGGGCACTTGGACTATGTAGGATCCCTATCGGACATTTGGACTACTTAGGTTACCTAGCGGGCACTTGGGCTATTTAGGTCAACTAGCGGGCCCTTGTACTATATAGATTAACTAGCGAACACTTGGACTATCTAGGTTAACTAGCGGACCTTGGACTATGTAGGTTAACTAGCGGGCCCTTGGACTATCTAGGTTAACTAGTGGGCACTTGGAGGATCAATGTTAACTAGCGGACACTTGGACTATTTAGGTTAACTAGCGGGCATTTGGACTATGTAGGTTCCCTATCGGGCACTTGGAGAATGTAGGTTAAATGGGGGGCACTAGGACAATATAGGTTACCTAGCGGGCCCTTGGACTATCTAGGTTACCTAGGGGGAACCTGGACTATGTAGGTTAACTATTGGGCACTTGGACTATCTAGGTTACCTAGCAGGCACTTGGACTATGTAGGTTAACTAGCGGGCACTTGGACTATCTAGGTTACCTAGCGGGCACTTGGACTATGTAGGTTACCTAGCAGGCACTTGGTCTATATAGGTTAACTAGCGGGCATTTGGACTATTAGGGACCCTAGCGGGCATTTGGACTATGTAGGTTGACTAGCGGACACTTGGACTATCTACGTTACCTAGCGGGCCCTTGGACGATGTAGGTTAACTAGTGGGCACTTGGACTATGTAAGTTCCATAGCAGGCACTTGGATTATGTAGGTTCCAGAGCGGGCACTTGGACTAGCTAGGTTCCCTAGCGGGCACTTGTACTATGTAAGTTAACTAGCGGACACTTGGATGATCTAGGTTAACTAGCGGCACTAGGACTATCTACATTAACTAGTGGGCCCATGAACTATGTTGATTCCCTTGTGGGCACTTGAACTATGTAGGTTCCCTAGCGGGCACTTTGTATATAGGTTAACTAGCGGGCACTTGAACTATATAGGTTAACTAGCGGACACTTGCACGATCTAGGTTAACTAGCGGGCCCTTGCACTATGTAGGTTAACTAGCGGGCCCATGGATTATGTACGTTTACTAGCAGGCACTTGGACTATCTAGGTTAACTAGTGGGCACTTGGACTATCTAGGTTAACTAGCGTGCACTTGGACTATGTAGGTTCCTTAGCGGGCACTTGGACTATCTAGGTTAACGAACGGGCACTTGGACTATCTAGGTTAACTAGCGAGCACATGGACTCTAGGTTACCTTGCGGGCACTTGGACTATCTAGGTTACCTAGCGGGCCCTTGGACTATGTAGGTTTCCTAGCGGGCACTTGGACTATCTAGGTTAACTAGCGGGCACTTGGACTATCTAGGTTAACTAGCGTGCACTTGGACTATGTAGGTTCCTTAGCGGGCACTTGGACTATCTAGGTTAACAAACGGGCAATTGGACTATGTAGGTTAACTAGCGAGCACATGGACTCTAGGTTACCATGCGGGCACTTGGACTATCTAGGTTACCTAGCGGGCCCTTGGACTATTTAGGTTTCCTAGCGGGCACTTGGACTATCTAGGTTAAAAAATGGGCACTTGTACTATGTAGGTAACCTAGCGGGCACATGGAAAGTCTAGGTTACCTAGCGGGCATTAGGACTATCTAGGTTAACGAACGGGCACTTGGACTATGTAGGATCCCTATCGGACATTTGGACTACTTAGGTTACCTAGCGGGCACTTGGACTATCTAGGTTAACTAGCGGGCACTTGGGCTATTTAGGTCAACTAGCGGGCCCTTGTACTATATAGATTAACTAGCGAACACTTGGACTATCTAGGTTAACTAGCGGACCTTGGATTATGTAGGTTAACTAGTGGGCCCTTGGACTATCTAGGTTAACTAGCGGGCACTTGGAGGATCAATGTTAACTAGCGGACACTTGGACTATTTAGGTTAACTAGCGGGCATTTGGACTATGTAGGTTCCCTATCGGGCACTTGGAGAATGTAGGTTAAATGGGGGGCACTAGGACAATATAGGTTACCTAGCGGGCCCTTGGACTATTTAGGTTACCTAGGGGGAACCTGGACTATGTAGGTTAACTATTGGGCACTTGGACTATCTAGGTTACCTAGCAGGCACTTGGACTATGTAGGTTAACTAGCGGGCACTTGGACTATCTAGGTTACCTAGCGGGCACTTGGACTATGTAGGTTACCTAGCAGGCACTTGGTCTATATAGGTTAACTAGCGGGCATTTGGACTATTAGGGACCCTAGCGGGCATTTGGACTATGTAGGTTGACTAGCGGACACTTGGACTATCTACGTTACCTAGCGGGCCCTTGGACGATGTAGGTTAACTAGTGGGCACTTGGACTATGTAAGTTCCATAGCAGGCACTTGGATTATATAGGTTCCAGAGCGGGCACTTGGACTATCTAGGTTCCCTAGCGGGCACTTGTACTATGTAGGTTAACTAGCGGACACTTGGATGATCTAGGTTAACTAGCGGCACTAGGACTATCTACATTAACTAGTGGGCCCATGAACTATGTTGATTCCCTTGTGGGCACTTGAACTATGTAGGTTCCCTAGCGGGCACTTTGTATATAGGTTAACTAGCGGGCACTTGAACTATATAGGTTAACTAGCGGACACTTGCACGATCTAGGTTAACTAGCGGGCCCTTGCACTATGTAGGTTAACTAGCGGGCCCATGGATTATGTACGTTTACTAGCAGGCACTTGGACTATCTAGGTTAACTAGCGGGCACTTGGACTATCTAGGTTAACTAGCGTGCACTTGGACTATGTAGGTTCCTTAGCGGGCACTTGGACTATCTAGGTTAACGAACGGGCACTTGGACTATGTAGGTTAACTAGCGAGCACATGGACTCTAGGTTACCTTGCGGGCACTTGGACTATCTAGGTTACCTAGCGGGCCCTTGGACTATGTAGGTTTCCTAGCGGGCACTTGGACTATCTAGGTTAACTAGCGGGCACTTGGACTATCTAGGTTAACTAGCGTGCACTTGGACTATGTAGGTTCCTTAGCGGGCACTTGGACTATCTAGGTTAACGAACGGGCAATTGGACTATGTAGGTTAACTAGCGAGCCCATGGACTCTAGGTTACCTTGCGGGCACTTGGACTATCTAGGTTACCTAGCGGGCCCTTGGACTATGTAGGTTTCCTAGCGGGCACTTGGACTATCTAGGTTAAAAAATGGGCACTTGGACTATGTAGGTAACCTAGCGGGCACTTGGAAAGTCTAGGTTACCTAGCGGGCACTAGGACTATCTAGGTTAACGAACGGGCACTTGGACTATGTAGGATCCCTATCGGACATTTGGACTACTTAGGTTACCTAGCGGGCACTTGGACTATCTAGGTTAACTAGCGGGCACTTGGGCTATTTAGGTCAACTAGCGGGCCCTTGTACTATATAGATTAACTAGCGAACACTTGGACTATCTAGGTTAACTAGCGGACCTTGGACTATGTAGGTTAACTAGCGGGCCCTTGGACTATCTAGGTTAACTAGCGGGCACTTGGAGGATCAATGTTAACTAGCGGACACTTGGACTATTTAGGTTAACTAGCGGGCATTTGGACTATGTAGGTTCCCTATCGGGCACTTGGAGAATGTAGGTTAAATGGGGGGCACTAGGACAATATAGGTTACCTAGCGGGCCCTTGGACTATCTAGGTTACCTAGGGGGAACCTGGACTATGTAGGTTAACTATTGGGCACTTGGACTATCTAGGTTACCTAGCAGGCACTTGGACTATGTAGGTTAACTAGCGGGCACTTGGACTATCTAGGTTACCTAGCGGGCACATGAACTATGTAGGTTACCTTGCAGGCACTTGGTCTATATATGTTAACTAGCGGGCATTTGGACTATTAGGGACCCTAGCGGGCATTTGGACTATGTAGGTTGACTAGCGGACACTTGGACTATCTACGTTACCTAGCGGGCCCTTGGACGATGTAGGTTAACTAGTGGGCACTTGGACTATGTACGTTCCATAGCAGGCACTTGGATTATGTAGGTTCCAGAGCGGGCACTTGGACTATCTAGGTTCCCTAGCGGGCACTTGTACTATGTAGGTTAACTAGCGAACACTTGGATGATCTAGGTTAACTAGCGGCACTAGGACTATCTACATTAACTAGTGGGCCCATGAACTATGTTGATTCCCTTGTGGGCACTTGAACTATGTAGGTTCCCTAGCGGGCACTTTGTATATAGGTTAACTAGCGGGCACTTGAACTATATAGGTTAACTAGCGGACACTTGCACGATCTAGGTTAACTAGCGGGCCCTTGCACTATGTAGGTTAACTAGCGGGCCCATGGATTATGTACGTTTACTAGCAGGCACTTGGACTATCTAGGTTAACTAGCGGGCACTTGGAATATCTAGGTTAACTAGCGTGCACTTGGACTATGTGGGTTCCCTCTCGGGCACTTGGACTATGTAGGTTAACTAGCGGGCACTTGGACTCTCTGGGTTACCTAGCGGGCACTTGGATTATCTAGGTTAACGAACGGGCCCTTGGATTATGTAGGTTACCTAGCTGCCACTTGGACTATGTAGGTTAGCTAACAGGCACTTGGACTATCTAGGTTCCCTAGCGGGCACTTGTACTATCTAGGTTACCTAGCTGGCACTTGGACTATGTAGGTCAACTAGCGGGCCCTTGGACTATCTAGGTTAGCTAACGGGCACTTAGATTATGTAGGTTAACTAGCGGGTACTTGGAATATGTAGGTTAACTAGCGGACACTTGCACTATGTAGGTTAACTAGCGGGCCCATGGACTATGTAGGGTCATTAGCGGGCCCTTGGACTATCTAGGTTCCCTAAAGGGCACTTGGACTATCTAGGTTACCGAACGGGCACTTGGACTATCTAGGTTACCTAGCAGGCACTTGGACTATGTAGGCTAACTAGGGGGCCCTTGGACAATCTAGGTTACCTAGCAGGTACTTGAACTATCTAGGTTAACTAGCGCGCACTTGCACTATCTAGGTTACCTAGCGGGCACTTGGACTATGTACGTTCCCTAGCGGGCACTTGGAATATCTATGTTAACTAGCGGGCAGTTGGAATATGTAGGTTAACTAGTGGACACTTGCACGATGTAGGTTACCTATCGGGCACTTGGAGAATGTAGGTTAACTAGGGGGCACTAGGACAATGTAGGTTACCTAGCGGGCCCTTGGACTATGTAAGTTCCCTATCTGTCACTTGGACAATTTGGGTTCCCTAGCGGGCATTTGGACTATCTAGGTTACCTAACGGGCACTTGGACTATGTAGGTTCCCTAGCGGGCACTTGGATTATGTAGGTTCCCTATCGGGCACTTGGACTATGTAGGTTAACTAGCAGGCATTTGGACTATGTAGGTTACCTAGCGGGCACTTGCACTATGTAGGTTCCCTATCGGGCACTTGGAGAATGTAGGTTAACTAGGGGGCCCTAGGACAATGTAGGTTACCTAGCGGGCCCTTGGACTATCTAGGTTACCTAGGGGGAACCTGGACTATGTAGGTTAACTAGTGGGCACTTGGACTATTTAGGTTCCCTAGCGGGCAGTTTTACTATCTTGGATACCTAGCTGGCACTTGGACTATGTAGGTCATCTAACGGGCCCTTGGACTGTCTAGGTGTCCTAAAGGGCACTTGGACTATCTAGGTTACCGAACGGGCACTTGGACTATCAAGGTTACCTAAAGGGCACTTGGACTATGTAGGCTAACTAGGGGCCCTTGGACGATCTAGGTTACCTAGCGGGTACTTGAACTATCTAGGTTAACTAGCGGGCACTTGCACTATCTAGGTTACCTAGTGGGCACTTGGACTATGTACGTTCCCTAGCGGGCACTTGGACTATCTATTTTAACTAGAGGGCACATGGAATATGTAGGTTAACTAGAGGACACTTGCACTATGTAGGTTACCAAGCAGGCACTTGGACTCTCTAGGTTAACTAGCGGGCACTTGGACTATCTAGGTTAACTAGCGGGCACTTGGATTATCTAGGTTAACTAGCATGCACTTGGGCTATGTAGGTTCCTTAGCGGGCACTTGCACTACCTAGGTTGCCTAGCGGGCACTTGGACTATGTAGGTTAACTAGCGTGCCCTTGGACTATATAGGTTACGTAGCGGGCACGTGGTATATAGGTTAACTAGCGGGCACTTGGACTATGTACGTTAACTAGAGGACACTTGGACTATCTAGGTTAACTAGTGGGCCCTTGGACTATGTAGGTTAACTAGCGGGCACCTGGACAATCTAGGTTAACTAACGGGCCCTTGGACTATCTAGGTTACCTAGCGGGCACTTGGACTATCTAGGTTAACGAACGGGCACTTGGAATATGCAGGTAACCTAGCGGGCACTTGGACTGTCTTGGTTACCTAGCAGGCACTGGGACTTCTAGGTTAACGAACGGGCATGGGACTATGTAGGTTGCTTAGTGGGCACTTGGACTATCTAGGTTAGGTAACGGGCACTTTGAGTATCTAGGTTACCTAGCGGGAACTTGGACAATGTAAGTTACCTAGCGGACACTTGGACTATCTAGGTTACCTAACGGGCACTTTGACTATCTAGGTTACATAGCGGGCACTTGGACTATGTAGGTTAACTAGCGAGCACATGGACTCTAGGTTACCTTGCGGGCACTTGGACTATCTAGGTTACGTAGCGGGCCCTTGGACTATGTAGGTTTCCTAGCGGGCACTTGGACTATCTAGGTTAAAAAATGGGCACTTGGACTATGTAGGTAACCTAGCGGGCACTTGGAAAGTCTAGGTTACCTAGCGGGCACTTGGACTATCTAGGTTAACGAACGGGCACTTGGACTATGTAGGATCCCTATCGGACATTTTGACTACTTAGGTTACCTAGCGGGCACTTGGAATATCTAGGTTAACTAGGGGGCACTTGGGCTATTTAGGTCATCTAGCGGGCCCTTGTACTATATAGGTTAACTAGCGAACACTTGAACTATCTAGGTTAACCAGCGGACCTTGGACTATGTAGGTTAACTAGCGGGCATTTGGACTATGTAGGTTACCTAGAGGGCATTTGGACTATGTAGGTTCCCTATCGGGCACTTGGAGAATGTAGGTTAAATGGGGGGCACTAGGAAAATATAGGTTACCTAGCGGGCCCTTGGACTATCTAGGTTACCTAGGGGGAACCTGGACTATGTAGGTTAACTAGTGGGCACTTGGACTATCTAGGTTACCTAGCAGGCACTTGGACTATGTACGTTACCTAGCGGGCACTTGGATTATGTAGGTTACCTAGCAGGCACTTGGTCTATCTAGGTTAACTAGCGGGCATTTGGACTATTAGGGACCCTAGCGGGCATTTGGACTATGTAGGTTAACTAGCGGACACTTGGACTATCTACGTGACCTAGCGGGCCCTTGGACGATGTAGGTTAACTAGTGGGCACTTGGACTATGTAAGTTCCATAGCAGGCACTTGGACTATGTAGGTTCCAGAGCGGGAATTGGACTATCTAGGTTCCCTAGCGGGAACTTGTACTATGTAGGTTAACTAGCGGACACTTGGACAATCTAGGTTAACTAGCGGCACTAGGACTATCTACATTAACTAGCGGGCCTATGAACTATGTAGATTCCCTGGTGGGCACTTGAACTATGTAGGTTCCCTAGCGGGGACTTGGTATATAGGTTAACTAGCGGGCACTTGGACTATATAGGTTAACTAGCGGACACTTGCACGATCTAGGTTAACTAGCGGGCCCTTGCACTATGTAGGTTAACTAGCGGGCCCATGGATTATGTACGTTTACTAGCAGGCACTTGGACTATCTAGGTTAACTAGAGGGCACTTGGACTATCTAGGTTAACTAGCGTGCACTTGGACTATGTGGGTTCCCTCTCGGGCACTTGGACTATGTAGGTTAACTAGCGGGCACTTGGACTCTCTGGGTTACCTAGCGGGCACTTAGATTATCTAGGTTAACGAACGGGCACTTGGACTATGTAGGTTACCTAGCTGCCACTTGGACTATGTAGGTTAGCTAACAGGCACTTGGACTATCTAGGTTCCCTAGCGGGCACTTGTACTATCTAGGTTACCTAGCTGGCACTTGGACTATGTAGGTCAACTAGCGGGCCCTTGGACTATCTAGGTTAGCTAACGGGCACTTAGATTATGTAGGTTAACTAGCGGGTACTTGGAATATGTAGGTTAACTAGCGTACACTTGCACTATGTAGGTTAACTAGCGGGCCCATGGACTATGTATGTTTATTAGCGGGCCCTTGGACTATCTAGGTTCCCTAAAGGGCACTTGGACTATCTAGGTTACCGAACGGGCACTTGGACTATCTAGGTTACCTAGCAGGCACTTGGACTATGTATGCTAACTAGAGGGCCCTTGGACAATCTAGGTTACCTAGCAGGTACTTGAACTATCTAGGTTAACTAGCGCGCACTTGCACTATCTAGGTTACCTAGCGGGCACTTGGACTATGTACGTTCCCTAGCGGGCACTTGGAATATCTATGTTAACTAGCGGGCAGTTGGAATATGTAGGTTAACTAGTGGACACTTGCACGATGTAGGTTACCTATCGGGCACTTGGAGAATGTAGGTTACCCAAGGGGCACTAGGACAATGTAGGTTACCTAGCGGGCCCTTGGACTATGTAAGTTCCCTATCTGTCACTTGGACAATTTGGGTTCCCTAGCGGGCATTTGGACTATCTAGGTTACCTAACGGGCACTTGGACTATGTAGGTTCCCTAGCGGGCACTTGGATTATGTAGGTTCCCTATCGGGCACTTGGACTATGTAGGTTAACTAGCAGGCATTTGGACTATGTAGGTTACCTAGCGGGCACTTGCACTATGTAGGTTCCCTATCGGGCACTTGGAGAATGTAGGTTAACTAGGGGGCCCTAGGACAATGTAGGTTACCTAGCGGGCCCTTGGACTATCTAGGTTACCTAGGGGGAACCTGGACTATGTAGGTTAACTAGTGGGCACTTGGACTATTTAGGTTCCCTAGCGGGCAGTTTTACTATCTTGGATACCTAGCTGGCACTTGGACTATGTAGGTCATCTAGCGGGCCCTTGGACTATCTAGGTTAGCTAACGGGCCCTTGGACTGTCTAGGTGTCCTAAAGGGCACTTGGACTATCTAGGTTACCGAACGGGCACTTGGACTATCAAGGTTACCTAAAGGGCACTTGGACTATGTAGGCTAACTAGGGGCCCTTGGACGATCTAGGTTACCTAGCGGGTACTTGAACTATCTAGGTTAACTAGCGGGCACTTGCACTATCTAGGTTACCTAGTGGGCACTTGGACTATGTACGTTCCCTAGCGGGCACTTGGACTATCTATGTTAACTAGAGGGCACATGGAATATGTAGGTTAACTAGCGGACACTTGCACTATGTAGGTTACCAAGCAGGCACTTGGACTCTCTAGGTTAACTAGCGGGCACTTGGACTATCTAGGTTAACTAGCGGGCACTTGGATTATCTAGGTTAACTAGCATGCACTTGGGCTATGTAGGTTCCTTAGCGGGCACTTGCACTATCTAGGTTGCCTAGCGGGCACTTGGACTATGTAGGTTAACTAGCGGGCAATTGGACTATCTAGGTTACCTAGCGGGGACTTGGACTATGTACGTTACCTAGCGGGCACTTGGACTATGTAGGTTACCTAGCAGGCACTTGGTCTATCTAGGTTAACTAGCGGGCATTTGGACTATGTACGTTCCCTAGAGGGCACTTGGACTATCTACGTTACCTAGCGAGCACTTGAACTATGTACGTTACCTAGCGGGCACTTGGGCTATGTACGTTTCCTAGCGGGTACTTGGACTAGATAGGTTCCCTAGAGGGCACTTGGACTATCTAGGTTAACTAGCTAGCACTTGGACTATCTAGGTTAACTAGCGGGCATTTGGACTATTAGGGACCCTAGCGGATATTTGGACTATATTGGTTACCTAGCGGGCACTTGGACTATGTAGGTTAATCAACGGGCACTTGGACTATGTAGGTAACCTAGTGGTCATTTGAACTGTCTAGGTTACCCAGCGGGCACTTGGACTATGTAGGTTAACTAGCGGGCACTTGGACTATCTAGGTTACCTAGCGGGCCCTTGGACGATGTAGGTTAACTAGTGGGCACTTGGACTATGTAGGTTCCATAGCAGGCACTTGGACTATGTAGGTTCCAGAGCAGGCACTTGGACTATCTAGGTTCCCTAGCGGGCACTTGTACTATGTAGATTAACTTGCGGACACTTGGACGATCTAGGTTTACTAGTGGCACTAGGACTATCTACATTAACTAGCGGGCCCATGAACTATGTAGATTCCCCGGCGGGCACTTGGACTCTGTATGTTCCCTAGCGGGCACTTGGACTATGTATGTTTCCTACGGAAACTTGAACTATGTAAGTTAACTACCGGGAACTTGGACTATATAGGTAACCTAGCGGGCACTTGGACAGTCTAGGTTACCTAGCGGGCGCTTGGACTTCTAGGTTAACGAACGGGCACTTGGACTATGTATGTTGCATAGCGGGAAATTGGACTATCTAGGTTAGGTAACGGGCACTTGGACTATCTAGGTTACCTAGCGGGCACTTGGACTATCTAGGTTACCTAACGGGCACTTGGACTATCTAGGTTTCTTAGCGGGCACTTGGACGATCTAGGTTAACTAGAGGGCACTTGGACTATCTACGTTAACTATCGTGCACTTGCACTAAGTACGTCCCCTAGTGGGCACTTCGACATTCTAGGTTAACTTACAGGCACTAGGACTATCTAGGTTAACTAGCGGGCACGTGGACTATCTAGGTTACCTAGCTGGCACTTGGACTATGAAGGTTCCCTAGCGGGCACTTGGATTATCTAGGTGACCTAGAAGGCACTTGGAATATGTAGGTTAACTAGCGGACACTTGCACGATCTAGGTAACTAGCGGGCTCTTGCACTATGTAGGTTAACTAGCGGGCCCATTGACTATGTAGGTTAACTAGCGGACACTTGGATTATCGAGGTTACCTAGCGGGCAGTTGGACTATGTAGGTTCTCTAGCGGGCATTTGGACTATATAGATAACCAAGCGGGCACTTAGACTTTGTAGGTTACCTAGCGGGCCCTTGGACTATCTAGGTTACCAAGCGGGCACTTGGACTATGTAGGTTAACTAACGGGCACTTGGATTATGTAAGTTCCCTAGCGGGCACTTGGATTATGTGGCTTTCCTGGTAGGCATTTGGGCTATCTAGGTTACCTACCGGGCACTTGCACTATATAGGTTCCTAGTGGGCACTTGGATTATGTATGTTCCCTATCGGGCACTTGGACTATGTAGGTTAACTAGGGGGCACTAGGACTATGTAGGTTACCTAGCGGGCCCTTGGAATATCTAGGTTACCTAGAGTGCATTTGGACTATGTATGCTCCCTAGCGGTCATTTGTACTATATAGATTACCTAGCAGGCACTTAGACTTTGTGGGTTACCTAGCAGGCACTTGGACTATCTACGTTACCTAGCGGGTACTTGGAGTATGTAAGTTCCCTAGCGGGCACTTGGACTATGTGGGTTCCCTAGCGGGCATTTGGACTATCTAGGTTACCTAACGGGCACTTGGACTATGTAGGTTCCCTATCGGGCACTTGGACTATGTAGGTTAACTAGCGGGCATTTGGACTATGTAGGTTACCTAGCAGGCACTTGGACTATGTAGGTTCCCAATGGGGCACTTGGAGAATGTAGGTTAACTAGGGGGCACTAGGACAATGTAGGTTACCTAGCAGGCCCTTGGATTATCTAGGTTACCTATGGTGAACATGGTGTATGTAGGTTAACTAGTGGGCACTTGGACTATCTAGGTTACCTAGCAGGCACTTGGACTATGTAGGTTAACTAGTGGGCACTTGGACTATGTAGGTTACCTAGCGGGCACTTGGACTATGTACGTTCCCTAGCAGGCACTTGGACTATCTACGTTACCTAGCGGGCACTTGGACTATGTACGTTACCTAGCGAGCACTTGGACTATGTATGTTTCCTAGCGGGTACTTGGACTATCTATGTTAACTAGCGGGCACTTGGACTATGTAGGTTCCCTATCGGGCACTTGGACTAGATAGGTTGCCTACCGGGCACTTGGTCTATCTAGGTTAACTAACGGGCACATGGACTATCCAGGTTAACTAGCGAGGACTTGGACTATCTAGGTTAACTAGCGGGCATTTGGACTCTAATGGATTGGTTACCTAGCGGGAACTTGGACTATGTAGGTTAACGAACGGGCACTTGGACTATGTAGGTAACCTAGTGGTCACTTGAACTGTCTAGCTTACTTAGCGGGCACTAGGACTATGTAGTTTAACTAGCGGGCACTTGGACTATCTAGGTTAACTAGTGGGCCCTGGGACGATATAGACTAACTAGCGGGGCCTTGGATTATGTAGGTTACCTAGCGGGCACTTGGACGATCTAGGTTAACTAGCGGGTACTTGGACTATGTAGGTTGCTTAGCGGGCACTTGGACTATGTAGGTTAGGTAACGGGCACTTTGAGTATCTAGGTTACCTAGCGGGAACTTGGACAATGTAAGTTACCTAGCGGACACTTGGAATATCTAGGTTACCTAACGGGCACTTTGACTATCTAGGTTACATAGCGGGCACTTGGACTATGTAGGTTAACTAGCGAGCACATGGACTCTAGGTTACCTTGCGGGCACTTGGACTATCTAGGTTACGTAGCGGGACCTTGGACTATGTAGGTTTCCTAGCGGGCACTTGGACTATCTAGGTTAACAAATGGGCACTTGGACTATGTAGGTAACGTAGCGGGCACTTGGAAAGTCTAGGTTACCTGGCAGGCACTTGGACTATCTAGGTTAACGAACGGGCACTTGGACTATGTAGGAACCCTATCGGACATTTGGACTACTTAGGTTACCTAGCGGGCACTTGGAATATCTAGGTTAACTAGCGGGCACTTGGGCTATTTAGGTCAACTAGCGGGCCCTTGTACTATGTAGGTTAACTAGCGAACACTTGGAATATCTAGGTTAACTAGCGGACCTTGGACTACGTAGGTTAACTAGCGGGCCCTTGGACTATCTAGGTTATCTAGCGGGCACTTGGATGATCAATGTTAACTAGCGGACACTTGGACTATGTAGGTTAACTAGCGGGCATTTGGACTATGTAGGTTACCTAGCGGGCATTTGTACTATGTAGGTTCCCTATCGGGCACTTGGAGAATGTAGGTTAACTGGGGGGCACTAGGACAATGTAGGTTACCTAGCGGGCCCTTGGACTATATAGGTTACCTAGGGGGACCTGGACTATGTAGGTTAACTAGTGGGCACTTGGACTATCTAGGTTACCTAGCAGGCACTTGGACTATGTAGGTTAACTAGCGGGCACTTGGACTATCTAGGTTACCTAGCGGGCACTTGGACTTTGTACGTTCCCTAGAGGGCACTTAGACTATCTATGTTACCTAGCGGGCACTTGAATTATGTACGTTACCTAGCGGGCACTTGGACTATGTACGTTTCCTAGCGTGTACATGGACTAGATAGGTTCCCTAGAGGGCACTTGGACTATCTAGGTTAACTAGCGAGCACTTGGACTATCTAGGTTAACTAGCGGGTATTTTGACTATTAGGGACCCTAGCGGACATTTGGACTATATTGGTTTCCTAGCGGGCACTTGGACTATGTAGGTTAATGAACGGGCACTTGGACTATGTAGGTAACCTAGTGGTCACTTGAACTGTCTAGGTTACCCAGCGGGCACTTGGACTATGTAGGTTAGGTAACGGGCACTTTGAGTATCTAGGTTACCTAGCGGGAACTTGGACAATGTAAGTTACCTAGCGGACACTTGGAATATCTAGGTTACCTAACGGGCACTTTGACTATCTAGGTTACATAGCGGGCACTTGGACAATGTAGGTTAACTAGCGAGCACATGGAATCTAGGTTACCTTGCGGGCACTTGGACTATCTAGGTTACGTAGCGGGCCCTTGGACTATGTAGGTTTCCTAGCGGGCACTTGGACTATCTAGGTTAACAAATGGGCACTTGGACTATGTAGGTAACGTAGCGGGCACTTGGAAAGTCTAGGTTACCTAGCGGGCACTTGGACTATCTAGGTTAACGAATGGGCACTTGGACTATGTAGGATCCCTATCGGACATTTTGACTACTTAGGTTACCTAGCGGGCACTTGGGCTATTTAGGTCAACTAGCGGGCCCTTGTACTATGTAGTTTAACTAGCGAACACTTGGAATATCTAGGTTAACTAGCGGACCTTGGACTACGTAGGTTAACTAGCGGGCCCTTGGACTATCTAGGTTAACTAGCGGGCACTTGGATGATCAATGTTAACTAGCGGACACTTGGACTATGTAGGTTAACTAGCGGGCATTTGGACAATGTAGGTTACCTAGCGGGCATTTGTACTATGTAGGTTCCCTATCGGGCACTTGGAGAATGTAGGTTAACTGGGGGGCACTAGGACAATGTAGGTTACCTAGCGGGCCCTTGGACTATATAGGTTACCTAGTGGGACCTGGACTATGTAGGTTAACTAGTGGGCACTTGGACTATCTAGGTTACCTAGCAGGCACTTGGACTATGTAGGTTAACTAGCGGGCACTTGGACTATGTACGTTCCCTAGAGGGCACTTGGACTATCTACGTTACCTAGCTGGCACTTGAATTCTGTACGTTACCTAGCGGGCACTTGGACTATGTACGTTTCCTAGCGGGTACATGGACTAGATAGGTTCCCTAGAGGGCACTTGGACTATCTAGGTTAACTAGCGAGCACTTGGACTATCTAGGTTAACTAGCGGGTATTTGGACTATTAGGGACCCTAGCGGATATTTCCACTATATTGGTTACCTAGCGGGCACTTGGACTATGTAGGTTAATGAACAGGCACTTGGACTATGTAGGTAACCTAGTGGTCACTTGAACTGTCTAGGTTACCCAGGGGGCACTTGGACTATGTAGGTTAACTAGCGGGCACTTGGACTATCTAGGTTACCTAGCGGGCCCTTGGACGATGTAGGTTAATTAGTGGGCACTTGGACTATGTAGGTTCCATAGCAGGCACTTGGACTATGTAGGTTCCAGAGCGGGCACTTGGACTATCTAGGTACCCTAGCGGGCACTTGTACTATGTAGGTTAACTAGCGGACACTTGGACGATCTAGGTTAACTAGCGGCACTAGGACTATCTACATTAACTAGCGGGCCCATGAACTATGTAGATTCCCTGGCGGGCACTTGGACTATGTAGGTTCCCTAGCGGGCACTTGGACTCTGTAGGTTCCCTAGCGGGCACTTGGACTATGTATGTTTCCTACGGACACTTGAACTATGTAAGTTAACTACCGGGAACTTGGACTATAAAGGTAACCTAGCGGACATTTGGACAGTCTAGGTTACCTAGCGGACACTTGGACTTCTAGGTTAACGAACGGGCACTTGGACTATGTAAGTTGCATAGCGGGCAATTGGACTCTCTAGGTTAGGTAACGGGCACTTGGACTATCTAGGTTACCTAGCGGGAACTTGGACTATGTAGGTTACCGAGCGGGCACTTGGACTATCTAGGTTACCTAACGGGCACTTGGACTATCTGGGTTACCTAGCGGGCACTTGGATTATCTAGGTTAACGAAAGGGCACTTGGACAATGTAGGTTACCTACCCGCCACTTGGACTATCTAGCTTGCCTAGCGGGCACTTGGACTATGAAGGTTAACTAGCGTGCCCTTGGACAATCTAGGTTACGTAGCGGGCACTTGGTATATAGGTTAACTAGCGGGCACTTGGTCCATGTAGGTTAACTAGAGGACACTTGGACTATCTAGGTTAACTAGTGGGCCCTTGGACTATGTAGGTTAACTAGTGGGCACTTGGACAATCTAGGTTAACTAGCAGGCACTTGGACGATCTAGGTTAACTAGCGGGCACTTGGACTATCAAAGTTAACAAGTGAGACCTTGGACTATGTAGGTTAACTAGCGGGCCCTTGGACTATCTAGGTTACCTGGCGGGCACTTGGACTATATAGGTTACCTAGCGGGCACTTAGACTATGTAGGTTACCTAGTGGGCACTTGGACTATCTAGGTTAACGAACGGGCACTTGGAATGTGCAGGTAACTTGCGGGCACTTGGACTGTCTAGGTTACCTAGCGGGCACTTGGATTTCTAGGTTAAGGATGGGCACTTGTGCTATGTAGGTTGCTTAGCGGGCTCTTGGACTATCTAGGTTGGGTAACGGGCATTTTGAGTATCTAGGTTACCTAGCGGGAACTTGGACAATGTAAGTTACCGAGCGGGCACTTGGACTATCTAGGTTACCTACCGGGCACTTTGACTATCTATGTTACCTAGCGGGCCCTTGGACTATGTAGGTTTCCTAGCGGGCACTTGGACTATCTAGGTTAAAAAACGGGCACTTGGACTATGTAGGTAACCCTGCGGGCACTTGGACAGTCTAGGTTACCTAGCGGGCACTTGGACTATCTAGGTTAAAAAACGTGCACTTGGACTATGTAGGTTATCTAGCGGGCACTTGGACTATGTAGGATCCCTATCGGACATTTGGACTACTTAGGTTACCTAGCGGGCACTTGGACTATCTAGGTTAACTAGCGGGCACTTGGACTATCTAGGTTGCCTAACTGGCACTTGGACTATGTAGGTTAACTAACGTGCCCTTGGACTATCTAGGTTACGTAGCGGGCACTTGGTATATAGGTTAACTAGCGGGCACTTGTACTATGTAGGTTTACTAGAGGACACTTGGACTATCTAGGTTACCTATCGGGCTTTGGACAATCTAGGTTAACTAGCGGGCACTTGGACTATGTAGGTTACCTAGTGGGCACTTGGCCTATCTAGGGTAACGAACGGGCACTTGGAATATGCAGGTAACCTAGCGGGCACTTGGACTGTCTAGGTTACCTAGCGGGCACTTGGACTTCTAGGTTAATGAACGGGCACTTGGACTATGTAGGTTGCTTAGCGGGCACTTGGACTATCTAGGTTAGGTAACGGGCACTTGGATTATGTAGTTTAACTAGCATGCCCTTGGAATATATAGGTTACGTAGCGGGCACTTGGTATATAGGTTAACTAGCGGGCACTTGGACTATGTACGTTAACTAGAGGACACTTGGAGTATCTAGGTTAACTAGTGGGCCCTTGGACTATGTAGGTTAACTAGCGGGCACTTGGACAATCTAGGTTAACTAGCGGGCCCTTGGACTATCTAGGTTACCTAGCGGGCACTTGGACTATCTAGGTTAACGAACGGGCACTTGGAATATGCAGGTAACCTAGCGGGCACTTGGACTGTCTAGGTTACCTAGCGGGCACTTGGACTTCTAGGTTAACGAACGGGCACTTGGACTATGTAGGTTGCTTAGCGGGCACTTGGACTATCTACGTTAGGTAACGGGCACTTTCAGTATCTAGGTTACCTAGTGGGCACTTGGACTATGTAGGCTAACTAGGGGGCCCTTGGACGATCTAGGTTACCTAGCAGGTACTTGAACTATCTAGGTTAACTAGCGTGCACTTGCACTATCTAGGTTACCTAGCGGGCACTTGGACTATGTACGTTCCCTAGCGGGCACTTGGAATATCTATGTTAACTAGCGGGCACTTGGAATATGTAGGTTAACTAGTGGACACTTGCACGATGTAGGTTACCTAGCAGGCACTTGGACTATCTAGGTTAACTAGCGTGCACTTGGACTATGTAGGTTCCTTAGCGGGCACTTGGACAATCTAGGTTGCCTAGCGGGCACTTGGATTATGTAGGTTAACTAGCGTGCCCTTGGACTATCTAGGTTACGTAGCAGTCACTTGGTATATAGGTTAACTAGCGGGCACTTGGACTATGTATGTTAACTAGAGGACACTTGGACTATCTAGGTTAACTAGTGGGCCCTTGGACTATGTAGGTTAACTAGCGGGCACTTGGACAATCTAGGTTAACTAGCGGGCCCTTGGACTATCTAGGTTACCTAGCGGGCACTTGGACTATCTAGGTTAACGAACGGGCACTTGGACTATGTATGTTGCTTAGCGGGCACTTGGACTATCTAGGTTAGGTAACGGGCACTTTGAGTATCTAGGTTACCTAGTGGGAACTTGGACAATGTAAGTTACCTAGCGGACACTTGGACTATCTAGGTTACCTAACGGGCACTTTGACTATCTAGGTTACATAGCGGGCACTTGGACTATGTAGGTTAACTAGCAAGCACATGGACTCTAGGTTACCTTGCGGGCACTTGGACTATCTAGGTTACCTAGCGGGCCCTTGGACTTTGTAGGTTTCCTAGCGGGCACTTGGACTATCTAGGTTAGCAAAAGGGCACTTGGACTATGTAGGTAACCTAGCGGGCACTTGGAAAGTCTAGGTTACCTAGCGGGCACTTGGACTATCTAGGTTAACGAACGGGCACTTGGACTATGTAGGATCCCTATCGGATATTTGGACTACTTAGGTTACCTAGCGGGCACTTGGACTATCTAGGTTAACTAGCGTGCACTTGGGCTATTTAGGTCAAGTAGCGGGCCCTTGTACTATGTAGCTTAACTAGCGAACCCTTGGACTTTCTAGGTTAACTAGCGGGCCCTTGGACTATCTAGGTTAACTAGCGGGCACTTGGATGATCAATGTTAACTAGCAGACACTTGGACTATGTAGGTTAACTAGCGGGCATTTGGTCTATGTAGGTTACCTAGCGGGCATTTGTACTATGTAGGTTCCCTATCGGGCACTTGGAGAATGTAGGTTAACTGGGGGGCACTAGGACAATGTAGGTTACCTAGCGGGCCCTTGGACTGTATAGGTTACCTAGTGGGACCTGGACTATGTAGGTTAACTAGTGGGCACTTGGACTATCTAGGTTACCTAGCAGGCACTTGGACTATGTAGGTTAACTAGCGGGCACTTGGACTATCTAGGTTACCTAGCGGGCACTTGGACTATGTACGTTCCCTAGAGGGCACTTGGACTATCTACGTTACCTAGCGGGCATTTGAACTATGTACGTTACTTAGCGGGCACTTGGACTATGTACGTTTCCTAGCGGATACTTGGACTAGATAGGTTCCCTAGAGGGCACTTGGATTATCTAGGTTAACTAGCGAGCACTTGGACTATCTAGGTTAACTAGCGGGCATTTGGACTATTAGGGACCCTAGCGGACATTTGGACTATATTGGGTACCTTGCGGGCACTTGGACTATGTAGGTTAATGAACGGGCACTTGGGCTATGTAGGTAACCTAGTGGTCACTTGAACTGTCTAGGTTACCCAGCGGGCACTTGGACTATGTAGGTTAACTAGCGGGCACTTGGACTATCTAGGTTACCTAGCGGGCCCTTGGACGATGTAGGTTAACTAGTGGGCACTTGGACTATGTAGGTTCCATAGCAGGCACTTGGACTTTGTAGGTTCCAGAGCGGGCACTTGGACTATCTAGGTTCCCTAGCGGGCACTTGTACTATGTAGATTAACTAGCGGACACTTGGACGATCTAGGTTAACTAGCGGCACTAGGACTATCTACATTAACTAGCGGGCCCATGAACTATGTAGATTCCCTGGTGGGCACTTGGACTATGTAGGTTCCCTAGCGGGCACTTGGACTCTGTATGTTCCCTAGCGGGCACTTGGACTATGTATGTTTCCTACGGACACTTGAACTATGTAAGTTAACTACAGGGAACTTGGACTATATAGGTAACCTAGCGGGCACTTGGACAGTCTAGGTTACCTAGCGGACACTTGGACTTCTAGGTTAACGAACGGGCACTTGGACTATGTAAGTTGCATAGCGGGAAATTCGACTATCTAGGTTAGGTAACGGGCACTGGGACTATCTAAGTTACCCAGCGGGAACTTGGACTATGTAGGTTACCTAGCGGGCACTTGGACTATCTAGGTTACCTAACGGGCACTTGGACTATCTAGGTTTCTTAGCAGGCACTTGGACGATCTAGGTTAACTAGAGGGCACTTGGACTATCTACGTTAACTATCGTGCACTTGGACTAAGTACGTCCCCTAGTGGGCACTTCGACATTCTAGGTTAACTAACAGGCACTAGGACTATCTAGGTTAACTAGCGGGCACGTGGACTATCTAGGTTACCTAGCTGGCACTTGGACTATGAAGGTTCCCTAGCGGGCACTTGGATTATCTAGGTTACCTAGAGGGCACTTGGAATATGTAGGTTAACTAGCGGACACTTGCACGATCTAGGTAACTAGCGGGCTCTTGCACTATGTAGGTTAACGAGCGGGCCCATTGACTATGTAGGTTAACTAGCGGGCACGTGGACTATCTAGGTTACCTAGCTGGCACTTGGACTATGAAGTTTCCCTAGCGGGCACTTGGATAATCTAGGTTACTTAGCGGGTACTTGGACTATGTAGGTTAACTAGCGGACACTTGCACGATCTAGGATAACTAGCGGGCTCTTGCACTATGTAGGTTAACTAGCGGGCCCATTGACTATGTAGGTTAACTAGCGGGCACTTGGACGATCTAGGTTAACTAGCGGGCACTTGGATTATCTAGGTTACCTAGCGGGCAGTTGCACTATGTAGGTTCTCTAGCGGGCATTTGGACTATATAGATAACCTAGCGGGCACTTAGACTTTGTAGGTTACCTAGCGGGCACTTGGACTATGTAGGTTACCTAGCTGGCACTTGTACTATCTACGTTACCTAGCGATTTCTTGGAGTATGTAGGTTACCTAGCGGGGTGTTGGACTATCTAGGTTACCAAGCGGGCACTTGGACTATGTAGGTTAATTAACGGGAACTTGGACTATGTAGGTTCCCTAGCGGGCCCTTGGACTATGTAAGTTCCCTAGCGTGCACTTGGACTATGTGGGTTTCCTGGCGGGCATTTGGGCTATCTAGGTTACCTACCGGGCACTTGCACTATATAGGTTCCCTAGCGGGCACTTGGATTATGTATGTTCCCTATCGGGCACTTGGACTATGTAGGTTAACTAGGGGGCACAAGGACTATGTAGGTTACCTAGCGGGCCCTTGGACTATCTAGGTTACCTAGCGGGCACTTGGACTATCTAGGTTAACGAACGGGCACTTGGAATATGCAGGTAACCTAGCGGGCACTTGGACTGTCTAGGTTACCTAGCGGGCACTTGGACTTCTAGGTTAACGAACGGGCACTTGGACTATGTAGGTTGCTTAGCGGGCACTTGGACTATCTACGTTAGGTAACGGGCACTTTCAGTATCTAGGTTACCTAGTGGGCACTTGGACTATGTAGGCTAACTAGGGGGCCCTTGGACGATCTAGGTTACCTAGCAGGTACTTGAACTATCTAGGTTAACTAGCGTGCACTTGCACTATCTAGGTTACCTAGCGGGCACTTGGACTATGTACGTTCCCTAGCGGGCACTTGGAATATCTATGTTAACTAGCGGGCACTTGGAATATGTAGGTTAACTAGTGGACACTTGCACGATGTAGGTTACCTAGCAGGCACTTGGACTATCTAGGTTAACTAGCGTGCACTTGGACTATGTAGGTTCCTTAGCGGGCACTTGGACAATCTAGGTTGCCTAGCGGGCACTTGGATTATGTAGGTTAACTAGCGTGCCCTTGGACTATCTAGGTTACGTAGCAGTCACTTGGTATATAGGTTAACTAGCGGGCACTTGGACTATGTATGTTAACTAGAGGACACTTGGACTATCTAGGTTAACTAGTGGGCCCTTGGACTATGTAGGTTAACTAGCGGGCACTTGGACAATCTAGGTTAACTAGCGGGCCCTTGGACTATCTAGGTTACCTAGCGGGCACTTGGACTATCTAGGTTAACGAACGGGCACTTGGACTATGTATGTTGCTTAGCGGGCACTTGGACTATCTAGGTTAGGTAACGGGCACTTTGAGTATCTAGGTTACCTAGTGGGAACTTGGACAATGTAAGTTACCTAGCGGACACTTGGACTATCTAGGTTACCTAACGGGCACTTTGACTATCTAGGTTACATAGCGGGCACTTGGACTATGTAGGTTAACTAGCAAGCACATGGACTCTAGGTTACCTTGCGGGCACTTGGACTATCTAGGTTACCTAGCGGGCCCTTGGACTTTGTAGGTTTCCTAGCGGGCACTTGGACTATCTAGGTTAGCAAAAGGGCACTTGGACTATGTAGGTAACCTAGCGGGCACTTGGAAAGTCTAGCTTACCTAGCGGGCACTTGGACTATCTAGGTTAACGAACGGGCACTTGGACTATGTAGGATCCCTATCGGATATTTGGACTACTTAGGTTACCTAGCGGGCACTTGGACTATCTAGGTTAACTAGCGTGCACTTGGGCTATTTAGGTCAAGTAGCGGGCCCTTGTACTATGTAGCTTAACTAGCGAACCCTTGGACTTTCTAGGTTAACTAGCGGGCCCTTGGACTATCTAGGTTAACTAGCGGGCACTTGGATGATCAATGTTAACTAGCAGACACTTGGACTATGTAGGTTAACTAGCGGGCATTTGGTCTATGTAGGTTACCTAGCGGGCATTTGTACTATGTAGGTTCCCTATCGGGCACTTGGAGAATGTAGGTTAACTGGGGGGCACTAGGACAATGTAGGTTACCTAGCGGGCCCTTGGACTATATAGGTTACCTAGTGGGACCTGGACTATGTAGGTTAACTAGTGGGCACTTGGACTATCTAGGTTACCTAGCAGGCACTTGGACTATGTAGGTTAACTAGCGGGCACTTGGACTATCTAGGTTACCTAGCGGGCACTTGGACTATGTACGTTCCCTAGAGGGCACTTGGACTATCTACGTTACCTAGCGGGCATTTGAACTATGTACGTTACTTAGCGGGCACTTGGACTATGTACGTTTCCTAGCGGATACTTGGACTAGATAGGTTCCCTAGAGGGCACTTGGATTATCTAGGTTAACTAGCGAGCACTTGGACTATCTAGGTTAACTAGCGGGCATTTGGACTATTAGGGACCCTAGCGGACATTTGGACTATATTGGGTACCTTGCGGGCACTTGGACTATGTAGGTTAATGAACGGGCACTTGGGCTATGTAGGTAACCTAGTGGTCACTTGAACTGTCTAGGTTACCCAGCGGGCACTTGGACTATGTAGGTTAACTAGCGGGCACTTGGACTATCTAGGTTACCTAGCGGGCCCTTGGACGATGTAGGTTAACTAGTGGGCACTTGGACTATGTAGGTTCCATAGCAGGCACTTGGACTTTGTAGGTTCCAGAGCGGGCACTTGGACTATCTAGGTTCCCTAGCGGGCACTTGTACTATGTAGATTAACTAGCGGACACTTGGACGATCTAGGTTAACTAGCGGCACTAGGACTATCTACATTAACTAGCGGGCCCATGAACTATGTAGATTCCCTGGTGGGCACTTGGACTATGTAGGTTCCCTAGCGGGCACTTGGACTCTGTATGTTCCCTAGCGGGCACTTGGACTATGTATGTTTCCTACGGACACTTGAACTATGTAAGTTAACTACAGGGAACTTGGACTATATAGGTAACCTAGCGGGCACTTGGACAGTCTAGGTTACCTAGCGGACACTTGGACTTCTAGGTTAACGAACGGGCACTTGGACTATGTAAGTTGCATAGCGGGAAATTCGACTATCTAGGTTAGGTAACGGGCACTGGGACTATCTAAGTTACCCAGCGGGAACTTGGACTATGTAGGTTACCTAGCGGGCACTTGGACTATCTAGGTTACCTAACGGGCACTTGGACTATCTAGGTTTCTTAGCAGGCACTTGGACGATCTAGGTTAACTAGAGGGCACTTGGACTATCTACGTTAACTATCGTGCACTTGGACTAAGTACGTCCCCTAGTGGGCACTTCGACATTCTAGGTTAACTAACAGGCACTAGGACTATCTAGGTTAACTAGCGGGCACGTGGACTATCTAGGTTACCTAGCTGGCACTTGGACTATGAAGGTTCCCTAGCGGGCACTTGGATTATCTAGGTTACCTAGAGGGCACTTGGAATATGTAGGTTAACTAGCGGACACTTGCACGATCTAGGTAACTAGCGGGCTCTTGCACTATGTAGGTTAACGAGCGGGCCCATTGACTATGTAGGTTAACTAGCGGGCACGTGGACTATCTAGGTTACCTAGCTGGCACTTGGACTATGAAGTTTCCCTAGCGGGCACTTGGATAATCTAGGTTACTTAGCGGGTACTTGGACTATGTAGGTTAACTAGCGGACACTTGCACGATCTAGGATAACTAGCGGGCTCTTGCACTATGTAGGTTAACTAGCGGGCCCATTGACTATGTAGGTTAACTAGCGGGCACTTGGACGATCTAGGTTAACTAGCGGGCACTTGGATTATCTAGGTTACCTAGCGGGCAGTTGCACTATGTAGGTTCTCTAGCGGGCATTTGGACTATATAGATAACCTAGCGGGCACTTAGACTTTGTAGGTTACCTAGCGGGCACTTGGACTATGTAGGTTACCTAGCTGGCACTTGTACTATCTACGTTACCTAGCGATTTCTTGGAGTATGTAGGTTACCTAGCGGGGTGTTGGACTATCTAGGTTACCAAGCGGGCACTTGGACTATGTAGGTTAATTAACGGGAACTTGGACTATGTAGGTTCCCTAGCGGGCCCTTGGACTATGTAAGTTCCCTAGCGTGCACTTGGACTATGTGGGTTTCCTGGTGGGCATTTGGGCTATCTAGGTTACCTACCGGGCACTTGCACTATATAGGTTCCCTAGCGGGCACTTGGATTATGTATGTTCCCTATCGGGCACTTGGACTATGTAGGTTAACTAGGGGGCACAAGGACTATGTAGGTTACCTAGCGGGCCCTTGGACTATCTAGGTTACCTAGCGGGCACTTGGACTATCTAGGTTAACGAACGGGCACTTGGAATATGCAGGTAACCTAGCGGGCACTTGGACTGTCTAGGTTACCTAGCGGGCACTTGGACTTCTAGGTTAACGAACGGGCACTTGGACTATGTAGGTTGCTTAGCGGGCACTTGGACTATCTACGTTAGGTAACGGGCACTTTCAGTATCTAGGTTACCTAGTGGGCACTTGGACTATGTAGGCTAACTAGGGGGCCCTTGGACGATCTAGGTTACCTAGCAGGTACTTGAACTATCTAGGTTAACTAGCGTGCACTTGCACTATCTAGGTTACCTAGCGGGCACTTGGACTATGTACGTTCCCTAGCGGGCACTTGGAATATCTATGTTAACTAGCGGGCACTTGGAATATGTAGGTTAACTAGTGGACACTTGCACGATGTAGGTTACCTAGCAGGCACTTGGACTATCTAGGTTAACTAGCGTGCACTTGGACTATGTAGGTTCCTTAGCGGGCACTTGGACAATCTAGGTTGCCTAGCGGGCACTTGGATTATGTAGGTTAACTAGCGTGCCCTTGGACTATCTAGGTTACGTAGCAGTCACTTGGTATATAGGTTAACTAGCGGGCACTTGGACTATGTATGTTAACTAGAGGACACTTGGACTATCTAGGTTAACTAGTGGGCCCTTGGACTATGTAGGTTAACTAGCGGGCACTTGGACAATCTAGGTTAACTAGCGGGCCCTTGGACTATCTAGGTTACCTAGCGGGCACTTGGACTATCTAGGTTAACGAACGGGCACTTGGACTATGTATGTTGCTTAGCGGGCACTTGGACTATCTAGGTTAGGTAACGGGCACTTTGAGTATCTAGGTTACCTAGTGGGAACTTGGACAATGTAAGTTACCTAGCGGACACTTGGACTATCTAGGTTACCTAACGGGCACTTTGACTATCTAGGTTACATAGCGGGCACTTGGACTATGTAGGTTAACTAGCAAGCAGATGGACTCTAGGTTACCTTGCGGGCACTTGGACTATCTAGGTTACCTAGCGGGCCCTTGGACTTTGTAGGTTTCCTAGCGGGCACTTGGACTATCTAGGTTAGCAAAAGGGCACTTGGACTATGTAGGTAACCTAGCGGGCACTTGGAAAGTCTAGGTTACCTAGCGGGCACTTGGACTATCTAGGTTAACGAACGGGCACTTGGACTATGTAGGATCCCTATCGGATATTTGGACTACTTAGGTTACCTAGCGGGCACTTGGACTATCTAGGTTAACTAGCGTGCACTTGGGCTATTTAGGTCAAGTAGCGGGCCCTTGTACTATGTAGCTTAACTAGCGAACCCTTGGACTTTCTAGGTTAACTAGCGGGCCCTTGGACTATCTAGGTTAACTAGCGGGCACTTGGATGATCAATGTTAACTAGCAGACACTTGGACTATGTAGGTTAACTAGCGGGCATTTGGTCTATGTAGGTTACCTAGCGGGCATTTGTACTATGTAGGTTCCCTATCGGGCACTTGGAGAATGTAGGTTAACTGGGGGGCACTAGGACAATGTAGGTTACCTAGCGGGCCCTTGGACTATATAGGTTACCTAGTGGGACCTGGACTATGTAGGTTAACTAGTGGGCACTTGGACTATCTAGGTTACCTAGCAGGCACTTGGACTATGTAGGTTAACTAGCGGGCACTTGGACTATCTAGGTTACCTAGCGGGCACTTGGACTATGTACGTTCCCTAGAGGGCACTTGGACTATCTACGTTACCTAGCGGGCATTTGAACTATGTACGTTACTTAGCGGGCACTTGGACTATGTACGTTTCCTAGCGGATACTTGGACTAGATAGGTTCCCTAGAGGGCACTTGGATTATCTAGGTTAACTAGCGAGCACTTGGACTATCTAGGTTAACTAGCGGGCATTTGGACTATTAGGGACCCTAGCGGACATTTGGACTATATTGGGTACCTTGCGGGCACTTGGACTATGTAGGTTAATGAACGGGCACTTGGGCTATGTAGGTAACCTAGTGGTCACTTGAACTGTCTAGGTTACCCAGCGGGCACTTGGACTATGTAGGTTAACTAGCGGGCACTTGGACTATCTAGGTTACCTAGCGGGCCCTTGGACGATGTAGGTTAACTAGTGGGCACTTGGACTATGTAGGTTCCATAGCAGGCACTTGGACTTTGTAGGTTCCAGAGCGGGCACTTGGACTATCTAGGTTCCCTAGCGGGCACTTGTACTATGTAGATTAACTAGCGGACACTTGGACGATCTAGGTTAACTAGCGGCACTAGGACTATCTACATTAACTAGCGGGCCCATGAACTATGTAGATTCCCTGGTGGGCACTTGGACTATGTAGGTTCCCTAGCGGGCACTTGGACTCTGTATGTTCCCTAGCGGGCACTTGGACTATGTATGTTTCCTACGGACACTTGAACTATGTAAGTTAACTACAGGGAACTTGGACTATATAGGTAACCTAGCGGGCACTTGGACAGTCTAGGTTACCTAGCGGACACTTGGACTTCTAGGTTAACGAACGGGCACTTGGACTATGTAAGTTGCATAGCGGGAAATTCGACTATCTAGGTTAGGTAACGGGCACTGGGACTATCTAAGTTACCCAGCGGGAACTTGGACTATGTAGGTTACCTAGCGGGCACTTGGACTATCTAGGTTACCTAACGGGCACTTGGACTATCTAGGTTTCTTAGCAGGCACTTGGACGATCTAGGTTAACTAGAGGGCACTTGGACTATCTACGTTAACTATCGTGCACTTGGACTAAGTACGTCCCCTAGTGGGCACTTCGACATTCTAGGTTAACTAACAGGCACTAGGACTATCTAGGTTAACTAGCGGGCACGTGGACTATCTAGGTTACCTAGCTGGCACTTGGACTATGAAGGTTCCCTAGCGGGCACTTGGATTATCTAGGTTACCTAGAGGGCACTTGGAATATGTAGGTTAACTAGCGGACACTTGCACGATCTAGGTAACTAGCGGGCTCTTGCACTATGTAGGTTAACGAGCGGGCCCATTGACTATGTAGGTTAACTAGCGGGCACGTGGACTATCTAGGTTACCTAGCTGGCACTTGGACTATGAAGTTTCCCTAGCGGGCACTTGGATAATCTAGGTTACTTAGCGGGTACTTGGACTATGTAGGTTAACTAGCGGACACTTGCACGATCTAGGATAACTAGCGGGCTCTTGCACTATGTAGGTTAACTAGCGGGCCCATTGACTATGTAGGTTAACTAGCGGGCACTTGGACGATCTAGGTTAACTAGCGGGCACTTGGATTATCTAGGTTACCTAGCGGGCAGTTGCACTATGTAGGTTCTCTAGCGGGCATTTGGACTATATAGATAACCTAGCGGGCACTTAGACTTTGTAGGTTACCTAGCGGGCACTTGGACTATGTAGGTTACCTAGCTGGCACTTGTACTATCTACGTTACCTAGCGATTTCTTGGAGTATGTAGGTTACCTAGCGGGGTGTTGGACTATCTAGGTTACCAAGCGGGCACTTGGACTATGTAGGTTAATTAACGGGAACTTGGACTATGTAGGTTCCCTAGCGGGCCCTTGGACTATGTAAGTTCCCTAGCGTGCACTTGGACTATGTGGGTTTCCTGGCGGGCATTTGGGCTATCTAGGTTACCTACCGGGCACTTGCACTATATAGGTTCCCTAGCGGGCACTTGGATTATGTATGTTCCCTATCGGGCACTTGGACTATGTAGGTTAACTAGGGGGCACAAGGACTATGTAGGTTACCTAGCGGGCCCTTGGACTATCTAGGTTACCTAGCGGGCACTTGGACTATCTAGGTTAACGAACGGGCACTTGGAATATGCAGGTAACCTAGCGGGCACTTGGACTGTCTAGGTTACCTAGCGGGCACTTGGACTTCTAGGTTAACGAACGGGCACTTGGACTATGTAGGTTGCTTAGCGGGCACTTGGACTATCTACGTTAGGTAACGGGCACTTTCAGTATCTAGGTTACCTAGTGGGCACTTGGACTATGTAGGCTAACTAGGGGGCCCTTGGACGATCTAGGTTACCTAGCAGGTACTTGAACTATCTAGGTTAACTAGCGTGCACTTGCACTATCTAGGTTACCTAGCGGGCACTTGGACTATGTACGTTCCCTAGCGGGCACTTGGAATATCTATGTTAACTAGCGGGCACTTGGAATATGTAGGTTAACTAGTGGACACTTGCACGATGTAGGTTACCTAGCAGGCACTTGGACTATCTAGGTTAACTAGCGTGCACTTGGACTATGTAGGTTCCTTAGCGGGCACTTGGACAATCTAGGTTGCCTAGCGGGCACTTGGATTATGTAGGTTAACTAGCGTGCCCTTGGACTATCTAGGTTACGTAGCAGTCACTTGGTATATAGGTTAACTAGCGGGCACTTGGACTATGTATGTTAACTAGAGGACACTTGGACTATCTAGGTTAACTAGTGGGCCCTTGGACTATGTAGGTTAACTAGCGGGCACTTGGACAATCTAGGTTAACTAGCGGGCCCTTGGACTATCTAGGTTACCTAGCGGGCACTTGGACTATCTAGGTTAACGAACGGGCACTTGGACTATGTATGTTGCTTAGCGGGCACTTGGACTATCTAGGTTAGGTAACGGGCACTTTGAGTATCTAGGTTACCTAGTGGGAACTTGGACAATGTAAGTTACCTAGCGGACACTTGGACTATCTAGGTTACCTAACGGGCACTTTGACTATCTAGGTTACATAGCGGGCACTTGGACTATGTAGGTTAACTAGCAAGCACATGGACTCTAGGTTACCTTGCGGGCACTTGGACTATCTAGGTTACCTAGCGGGCCCTTGGACTTTGTAGGTTTCCTAGCGGGCACTTGGACTATCTAGGTTAGCAAAAGGGCACTTGGACTATGTAGGTAACCTAGCGGGCACTTGGAAAGTCTAGGTTACCTAGCGGGCACTTGGACTATCTAGGTTAACGAACGGGCACTTGGACTATGTAGGATCCCTATCGGATATTTGGACTACTTAGGTTACCTAGCGGGCACTTGGACTATCTAGGTTAACTAGCGTGCACTTGGGCTATTTAGGTCAAGTAGCGGGCCCTTGTACTATGTAGCTTAACTAGCGAACCCTTGGACTTTCTAGGTTAACTAGCGGGCCCTTGGACTATCTAGGTTAACTAGCGGGCACTTGGATGATCAATGTTAACTAGCAGACACTTGGACTATGTAGGTTAACTAGCGGGCATTTGGTCTATGTAGGTTACCTAGCGGGCATTTGTACTATGTAGGTTCCCTATCGGGCACTTGGAGAATGTAGGTTAACTGGGGGGCACTAGGACAATGTAGGTTACCTAGCGGGCCCTTGGACTATATAGGTTACCTAGTGGGACCTGGACTATGTAGGTTAACTAGTGGGCACTTGGACTATCTAGGTTACCTAGCAGGCACTTGGACTATGTAGGTTAACTAGCGGGCACTTGGACTATCTAGGTTACCTAGCGGGCACTTGGACTATGTACGTTCCCTAGAGGGCACTTGGACTATCTACGTTACCTAGCGGGCATTTGAACTATGTACGTTACTTAGCGGGCACTTGGACTATGTACGTTTCCTAGCGGATACTTGGACTAGATAGGTTCCCTAGAGGGCACTTGGATTATCTAGGTTAACTAGCGAGCACTTGGACTATCTAGGTTAACTAGCGGGCATTTGGACTATTAGGGACCCTAGCGGACATTTGGACTATATTGGGTACCTTGCGGGCACTTGGACTATGTAGGTTAATGAACGGGCACTTGGGCTATGTAGGTAACCTAGTGGTCACTTGAACTGTCTAGGTTACCCAGCGGGCACTTGGACTATGTAGGTTAACTAGCGGGCACTTGGACTATCTAGGTTACCTAGCGGGCCCTTGGACGATGTAGGTTAACTAGTGGGCACTTGGACTATGTAGGTTCCATAGCAGGCACTTGGACTTTGTAGGTTCCAGAGCGGGCACTTGGACTATCTAGGTTCCCTAGCGGGCACTTGTACTATGTAGATTAACTAGCGGACACTTGGACGATCTAGGTTAACTAGCGGCACTAGGACTATCTACATTAACTAGCGGGCCCATGAACTATGTAGATTCCCTGGTGGGCACTTGGACTATGTAGGTTCCCTAGCGGGCACTTGGACTCTGTATGTTCCCTAGCGGGCACTTGGACTATGTATGTTTCCTACGGACACTTGAACTATGTAAGTTAACTACAGGGAACTTGGACTATATAGGTAACCTAGCGGGCACTTGGACAGTCTAGGTTACCTAGCGGACACTTGGACTTCTAGGTTAACGAACGGGCACTTGGACTATGTAAGTTGCATAGCGGGAAATTCGACTATCTAGGTTAGGTAACGGGCACTGGGACTATCTAAGTTACCCAGCGGGAACTTGGACTATGTAGGTTACCTAGCGGGCACTTGGACTATCTAGGTTACCTAACGGGCACTTGGACTATCTAGGTTTCTTAGCAGGCACTTGGACGATCTAGGTTAACTAGAGGGCACTTGGACTATCTACGTTAACTATCGTGCACTTGGACTAAGTACGTCCCCTAGTGGGCACTTCGACATTCTAGGTTAACTAACAGGCACTAGGACTATCTAGGTTAACTAGCGGGCACGTGGACTATCTAGGTTACCTAGCTGGCACTTGGACTATGAAGGTTCCCTAGCGGGCACTTGGATTATCTAGGTTACCTAGAGGGCACTTGGAATATGTAGGTTAACTAGCGGACACTTGCACGATCTAGGTAACTAGCGGGCTCTTGCACTATGTAGGTTAACGAGCGGGCCCATTGACTATGTAGGTTAACTAGCGGGCACGTGGACTATCTAGGTTACCTAGCTGGCACTTGGACTATGAAGTTTCCCTAGCGGGCACTTGGATAATCTAGGTTACTTAGCGGGTACTTGGACTATGTAGGTTAACTAGCGGACACTTGCACGATCTAGGATAACTAGCGGGCTCTTGCACTATGTAGGTTAACTAGCGGGCCCATTGACTATGTAGGTTAACTAGCGGGCACTTGGACGATCTAGGTTAACTAGCGGGCACTTGGATTATCTAGGTTACCTAGCGGGCAGTTGCACTATGTAGGTTCTCTAGCGGGCATTTGGACTATATAGATAACCTAGCGGGCACTTAGACTTTGTAGGTTACCTAGCGGGCACTTGGACTATGTAGGTTACCTAGCTGGCACTTGTACTATCTACGTTACCTAGCGATTTCTTGGAGTATGTAGGTTACCTAGCGGGGTGTTGGACTATCTAGGTTACCAAGCGGGCACTTGGACTATGTAGGTTAATTAACGGGAACTTGGACTATGTAGGTTCCCTAGCGGGCCCTTGGACTATGTAAGTTCCCTAGCGTGCACTTGGACTATGTGGGTTTCCTGGCGGGCATTTGGGCTATCTAGGTTACCTACCGGGCACTTGCACTATATAGGTTCCCTAGCGGGCACTTGGATTATGTATGTTCCCTATCGGGCACTTGGACTATGTAGGTTAACTAGGGGGCACAAGGACTATGTAGGTTACCTAGCGGGCCCTTGGAATATCTAGGTTACCTAGCGGGCCCTTGGACTATCTAGGTTAACTAGCGGGCACTTGGATGATCAATGTTAACTAGCGGACACTTGGACTATGTAGGTTAACTAGCGGGCATTTGGACTATGTAGGTTACCTAGCGGGCATTTGGACTATGTAGGTTCCCTATCGGGCACTTGGAGAATGTAGGTTAACTGGGGGGCACTAGGACAATGTAGGTTACCTAGCGGGGCCTTGGACTATCTAGGTTACCTAGGGGGACCTGGACTATGTAGGTTAACTAGTGGGCACTTGGACTATCTAGGTTACCTAGCAGGCACTTGGACTATGTAGGTTAACTAGCGGGCACTTGGACTATCTAGGTTACCTAGCGGGCACTTGGACTATGTACGTTCCCTAGAGGGCACTTGGACTATCTACGTTACCTAGCGGGCATTTGAACTATGTACGTTACTTAGCGGGCACTTGGACTATGTACGTTTCCTAGGGGGTACTTGGACTAGATAGGTTCCCTAGAGGGCACTTGGACTATCTAGGTTAACTAGCGAGCACTTGGACTATCTAGGTTAACTAGCGGGCATTTGGACTATTAGGGACCCTAGCGGACATTTGGACTATATTGGGTACCTAGCGGGCACTTGGACTATGTAGGTTAATGAACGGGCACTTGGGCTATGTAGGTAACCTAGTGGTCACTTGAACTGTCTAGGTTACCCAGCGGGCACTTGGAATATGTAGGTTAACTAGCGGGCACTTGGACTATCTAGGTTACCTAGCGGGCCCTTGGACGATGTAGGTTAACTAGTGGGCACTTGGACTATGTAGGTTCCATAGCAGGCACTTGGACTATGTAGGTTCCAGAGCGGGCACTTGGACTATCTAGGTTCCCTAGCGGGCACTTGTACTATGTAGGTTAACTAGCGGACACTTGGACGATCTAGGTTAACTAGCGGCACTAGGACTATCTACATTAACTAGCGGGCCCATGAACTATGTAGATTCCCTGGCGGGCACTTGGACTATGTAGGTTCCCTAGCGGGCACTTGGACTATGTATGTTCCCTAGCGGGCACTTGGACTATGTATGTTTACTACGGACACTTGAACTATGTAAGTTAACTACTGGGAACTTGGACTATATAGGTAACCTAGCGGGCACTTGGACAGTCTAGGTTAACTAGCGGACACTTGGACTTCTAAGTTAACGAACGGGCACTTGGACTCTGTAAGTTGCATAGCGGGAAATTGGACTATCTAGGTTAGGTAACGAGCACTTGGATTATCTAAGTTACCCAGCGGGAACTTGGACTATATAGGTTACCTAGCGGGCACTTGGACTATCTAGGTTACCTAACGGGCACTTGGACTATCTAGGTTTCTTAGCGGGCACTTGGACGATCTAGGTTAACTAGAGGGCACTTGGACTATCTACGTTAACTATCGTGCACTTGGACTAAGGACGTCACCTAGTGGGCACTTCGACATTCTAGGTTAACTAACAGGCACTAGGACTATCTAGGTTAACTAGCCGGCACATGGACTATCTAGGTTACCTAGCTGGCACTTGGACTATGAAGGTTCCCTAGCGGGCACTTGGATTATCTAGGTTACCTAGAGGGCACTTGGAATATGTAGGTTAACTAGCGGACACTTGCACGATCTATGTTACTAGCGGGCTCTTGCACTATGTAGGTTAACTAGCGGGCCCATTGACTATGTAGGTTAACTAGCGGGCACGTGGACTATCTAGGTTACCTAGCTGGCACTTGGACTATGAAGTTTCCCTAGCGGGCACTTGGATAATCTAGGTTACTTAGCGGGTACTTGGACTATGTAGGTTAACTAGCGGACACTTGCCCGATCTAGGATAACTAGCGGGCTCTTGCACTATGTAGGTTAACTAGCGGGCCCATTGACTATGTAGGTTAACTAGCGGGCACTTGGATTATCTAGGTTACCTAGCGGGCAGTTGGACTATGTAGGTTCTCTAGCGGGCATTTGGACTATATAGATAACCTAGCGGGCACTTAGACTTTGTAGGTTACCTAGCGGGAACTTGGACTATCTAGGTTACCTAGCTGGCACTTGTACTATCTACGTTACCTACCGGGTTCTTGGAGTATGTAGGTTATCTAGCGGGGTGTTGGACTATCTAGGTTACCAAGCGGGCACTTGGACTATGTAGGTTACCTAACGGGCACTTGGACTCTGTAGGTTCCCTAGCGGGCCCTTGGACTATGTAAGTTCCCTAGCGGGCACTTGGACTATGTGGGTTTCCTGGCGGGCATTTGGGCTATCTAGGTTACCTACCGGGCACTTGCACTATATAGGTTCCCTAGCGGGCACTTGGATTATGTATGTTCCCTATCGGGCACTTGGACTATGTAGGTTAACAAGGGGGCACAAGGACTATGTAGGTTACCTAGCGGGCCCTTGGAATATCTAGGTTACCTAGCGGGCATTTGGACTATGTATGCTCCCTAGCGGTCATTTGGACTATATAGATTGCCTAGCGGGCAGTTAGACTTTGTAGGTTACCTAGCGGGCACTTGGACGATCTAGGTTACCTAGCTGGCACTTGAACTATCTATGTTACCTAGCGGGTTCTTGGAGTATGTAAGTTCCCTAGTGGGCACTTGGACTATGTGGGTTCCCTAGCGGGCATTTGGACTATCTAGGTTACCTAACGGGCACTTGGACTATGTAGGTTCCCTATCGGGCACTTGGACTATGTAGGTTAACTAGCGGGCATTTGGACAATGTAGGTTACCTAGCAGGGCCTTGGATTATCTAGGTTACCTAGGGGCAACCTGGTGTATGTAGGTTAACTAGTGGGCACTTGGACTATCTAGGTTACCTAGAAGGCACTTGGACTATGTACGTTCCCTAGCAGGCACTTGGACTATCTACGTTACCTAGCGGGCACTAGGACTATGTACGTTACCTAGCGGGCACTTGGACTATGTACGTTTCCTAGCGGGTACTTGGACTATCTATGTTAAATAGCGGGCACTTGGACTATGTAGGTTCCCTATCGGGCACTTGGACTAGATAGGTTCCCTACCGGGCACTTGGTCTATCTAGGTTAACTAGCGGGCACATGGACTATCCAAGTTAACTAGCGAGGACTTGGACTATCTAGGTTAACTAGCGGGCATTTGGACTATATTGGGTACCTAGCGGGAACTTGGACTATGTAGGTTAACGAACGGGTACTTGGACTATGTAGGTAACCTAGTGGTCACTTGAACTGTCTAGCTTACTTAGCGGGCACTAGGAATATGTAGTTTAACTAGCGGGCACTTGGACTATCTAGGTTAACTAGTGGGCTCTTGGACGATGTAGACTAACTAGCGGGCCCTTGGATTATGTAGGTTACCTAGCGGGCACTTGGACGATCTAGGTTAACTAGCGGGTACTAGGGCTATGTAGGTTAACTAGCGGGCCCTTGGACTATATAGATTAACTAGCGGCACTTGGACTATCTACGTTAACTAGCGGGCCCTTGTATTATGTATGATCCAGAGCAGGCACTTGGACTATGTAGGTTCCCTAGCAGGCACTTGGACTATGTAGGTTCCAGAGCGGGCACTTGGACTATCTAGGTTCCCTATCGGGCACTTGTACTGTGTAGGTTAACTAGCGGACACTTGGACGATCTAGGTTAACTAGCGGGTACTTGGACTATGTAGTTTAACTAGCGGGCCCTTGAAGTATGTAGATTAACTAGCGGCACTTGGACTATCTACGTTAACTACCGGGCCCTTGGACTATGTAGATTCCCTAGCGGGCACTTGGACTACGTAGGTTCCCTAGCGGGTACTTGGACACTGTATGTTCCCTAGCAGGCACTTGGACTATGTATGTTCCCTATGGACACTTGAACTATGTAAGTTAACTACCGGGCACTTGGACTATGTAGGTTAACTAGCGGGCCCTTGGACTATCTAGGTTACCTAGCGGGCACTTGGACTATGTAGGTTAAGTACCGGGCACTTGCACTCTCTAGGTTACCGAATGGGCATTTGGACTATGTAGGTAACCTAGCGGGCACTTGGACAGTCTAGGTTACCTAGCGGGCACTTGGACTTCCAAGTTAACGAACGGGCACTTGGACTATGTATGTTGCATAGCGGGCAATTGGACTATCTAGGTTAGGTAACGGGCACTTGGACTATCTAGGTTACCTAGCGGGAACTTGGACTATGTAGGTTACCTAGCGGGCACTTGGACTATCTAGGTTACCTAACGGGCACTTGGACTATCTAGGTTTCTTAGCGGGCACTTGGACTATGTAGGTTAACTAGCGGGCACTTGGACTATATAGGTTACCTAGAGGACCCTTGTACTATGTAGGTTAACTAGCGAGCACTTGGACTATCTAGGTTAACTAGCGGACCTTGGACTATGTAGGCTAACTAGCGGGCACTTGGACGATCTAGGTTATTAGAGGGCACTTGGACTATCTAGGTTAACTAGCGTGCACTTGGACTATCTAGGTTAACTAGGGGGCACTTGGATGATCAATGTTAACTAGCGGGCACTTGGAATATCGAGGTTAGCTAATGGGCACTTGGACTAAGTATGTCCCCTAGTGGGCACTTGGACACTCTAGGTAAACTAACGGGCACTAGGACTATCTAGGTTAACTAGCGGGCACTTGGACTATCTAGGTTAGCTAACGGGCACTTGGACTAAGTACGTCCCCTAGTGGGCACTTGGACACTCTAGGTTAACTAGCGGACCTTGGACTACGTAGGTTAACTAGCGGGCCCTTGGACTATCTAGGTTACGTAGCGGGCACTTAGTATATAGGTTAACTAGCGGGCACTTGGTCTATGTAGTTTAACTAGAGGACACTTGGACTATCTAGGTTAACTAGTGGGCCCTTGGACTATGTAGGTTAACTAGCGGGCACTTGGACAATCTAGGTTAACTAGCAGGCACTTGGACGATCTAGGTTAACTAGCGGGCACTTGGACTATCAAAGTTAACAAGTGAGACCTTGGACTATGTAGGTTAACTAGCGGGCCCTTGGACTATCTATGTTACCTGGCGTGCACTTGGACTATATAGGTTACCTAGCGGGCACTTAGACTATGTAGGTTACCTAGTGGGCACTTGGACTATCTAGGTTAACGAACGGGCACTTGGAATGTGCAGGTAACTTGCGGGCACTTGGACTTTCTAGGTTACCTAGCGGGCACTTGGACTTCTAGGTTAAGACGGGCACTTGTGCTATGTAGGTTGCTTAGCGGGCTCTTGGACTATCTAGTTTGGGTAACGGGCATTTTGAGTATCTAGGTTACCTAGCGGGAACTTGGACAATGTAAGTTACCGAGCGGGCACTTGGACTATCTAGGTTACCTACCGGGCACTTTGACTATCTATGTTACCTAGCGGGCCCTTGGACTATGTTGGTTTCCTAGCGGGCACTTGGACTATCTAGGTTAACGAACGGGCACTTGGAATATGTAGGTAACCCTGCGGGTACTTGGACAGTCTAGGTTACCTAGCGAGCACTTGGACTATCTAGGTTAACAAACGGGCACTTGGACTATGTAGGTTATCTAGCGGGCACTTGGACTATGTAGGATCCCTATCGGACATTTGGACTACTTAGGTTACCTAGCGGGCACTTGGACTATCTAGGTTAACTAGCGGGCACTTGGACTATCTAGGTTGCCTAGCTGGCACTTGGACTATGTATGTTACCTAACGTGCCCTTGGACTATCTAGGTTACGTAGCGGGCACTTGGTATATAGGTTAACTAGCGGGCACTTGTACTATGTAGGTTAACTAGAGGACACTTGGACTATCTAGGTTAACTAGCGGGCATTTGGACGATCTAGGTTAACTAGCGGGCACTTGGACTATGTAGGTTACCTAGTGGGCACTTGGCCTATCTAGGGTAACGAACGGGCACTTGGAATATGCAGGTAACCTAGCGGGCACTTTAACTGTCTAGGTTACCTAGCGGGCACTTGGACTTCTAGGTTAACGAACGGGCACTTGGTCTATGTATGTTGCTTAGCGGGCACATGGACTATCTAGGTTAGGTAACGGGCACTTGGATTATGTAGGTTAACTAGCGTGCCCTTGGACTATATAGGTTACGTAGCGTTCACTTGGTATATAGGTTAACTAGCGGGCACTTGGACTATGTACGTTAACTAGAGGACACTTGGACTATCTAGGTTAACTAGTGGGCCCTTGGACTATGTAGGTTAACTAACGGGCACTTGGACAATCTAGGTTAACTAGCGGGCCCTTGGACTATCTAGGTTACCTAGCGGGCACTTGGACTATCTAGGTTAACGAACGGGCACTTGGAATATGCAGGTAACCTAGCGGGCACTTGGACTGTCTAGGTTACCTAGCGGGCACTTGGACTTCTAGGTTAACCAACGGGCACTTGGACTATGTAGGTTGCTTAGCGGGCACTTGGACTATCTAGGTTAGGTAACGGGCACTTTCAGTATCTAGGTTACCTAGCGGGCACTTGGACTATGTACGCTAACTAGGGGGCCCTTGGACGATCTAGGTTACCCAGCAGGTACTTGAACTATCTAGGTTAACTAGCGTGCACTTGCACTATCTAGGTTACCTAGCGGGCACTTGGACTATGTACGTTCCCTAGCGGGCACTTGGTATATCTATGTTAACTAGCGGGCACGTGGAATATGTAGGTTAACTAGTGGACACTTGCACGATGTAGGTTACCTAGCAGACACTTGGACTATCTAGGTTAACTAGCGGGCACTTGGACTATCTAGGTTAACTAGCGTGCAATTGGACTATGTAGGTTCCTAAGCGGGCACGTGGACAATCTAGGTTGCCTAGCGGGCACTTGGACTTTGTAGGTTAACTAGCGTGCCCTTGGATTATCTAGGTTACGTAGCAGGCACTTGTTATATAGGTTAACTAGCGGGCCCTTGGACTATGTACGTTAACTAGAGGACACTTGGTCTATCTAGGTTAACTAGTGGGCCCTTGGACTATGTAGGTTAACGAACGGGCACTTGGAATATGCAGGTAACCTAGAGGGCACTTGGACTGTCTAGGTTACCTAGCGGGCACTTGGACTTCTAGGTTAACGAACGGGCACTTGGACTGTGTATGTTGCTTAGCGGGCACTTGGAATATCTAGGTTAGGTAACGGGCACTTTGAGTATCTAGGTTACCTAGCGGGAACTTGGACAATGTAAGTTACCTAGCGGACACTGGGACTATCTAGGTTACCTAACGGGCACTTTGACTATCTAGGTTACATAGCGGGCACTTGGACTATGTAGGTTAACTCGCGGGCCCTTGGACTATGTAGGTTTCCTGGCGGGCACTTGGACTATCTAGGTTAGCAAATGGGCACTTGGACTATGTAGGTAACCTAGCGGGCACTTGGAAAGTCTAGGTTACCTAGCGGGCACTTGGACTATCTAGGTTAACGAACGGGCACTTGGACTATGTAGGATCCCTATCGGATATTTGGACTACTTAGGTTACCTAGCGGGCACTTGGACTATCTAGGTTAACTAGCGGGCACTTGGGATATTTAGGTTAACTAGCGGGCACTTGGATGATCAATGTTAACTAGCAGACACTTGGACTATGTAGGTTAACTAGCGGGCATTTGGACTATGTAGGTTACCTAGCGGGCATTTGGACTATGTAGGTTCCCTATCGGGCACTTGGAGAATGTAGGTTAACTGGGGGGCACTAGGACAATGTAGGTTACCTAGCGGGGCCATGGACTATCTAGGTTACCTAGGGGGACCTGGACTATGTAGGTTAACTAGTGGGCACTTGGACTATCTAGGTTACCTAGCAGGCACTTGGACTATGTAGGTTAACTAGCGGACACTTGGACTATCTAAGTTACCTAGCGGGCACTTGGACTATGTACGTTCCCTAGAGGGCACTTGGACTATCTACGTTACCTAGCGGGCATTTGAACTATGTACGTTACTTAGCGGGCACTTGGACTATGTACGTTTCCTAGCGGGTACTTGGACAAGATAGGTTCCCTAGAGGGCACTTGGACTATCTAGGTTAACTAGCAAGCACTTGGACTATCTAGGTTAACTAGCGGGCATTTGGACTATTAGGGACCCTAGCGGACATTTGGACTATATTGGGTACCTAGCGGGCACTTGGACTATGTAGGTTAATGAACGGGCACTTGGGCTATGTAGGTAACCTAGTGGTCACTTGAACTGTCTAGGTTACCCAGCGGGCACTTGGACTATGTAGGTTAACTAGCGGGCACTTGGACTATCTAGGTTACCTAGCGGGCCCTTGGACGATGTAGGTTAACTAGTGGGCACTTGGACTATGTAGGTTCCATAGCAGGCACTTGGACTATGTAGGTTCCAGAGCGGGCACTTGGACTATCTAGGTTCCCTAGCGGGCACTTGTACTATGTAGGTTAACTAGCGGACACTTGGACGATCTAGGTTAACTAGCGGCACTAGGACTATCTACATTATCTAGCGGGCCCATGAACTATGTAGATTCCTGGCGGGCACTTGGACTATGTAGGTTCCCTAGCGGGCACTTGGACTATGTATGTTTCCTACGGACACTTGAACTATGTAAGTTAACAACCGGGAACTTGGACTATATAGGTAACCTAGCGGGCACTTGGACAGTCTAGGTTACCTAGCGGACACTTGGACTTCTAGGTTAACGAACGGGCACTTGGACTATGTAAGTTGCATAGCGGGAAATTGGACTATCTAGGTTAGGTAACGGGCACTGGGACTATCTAGGTTACCCAGCGGGAACTTGGACTATGTAGGTTACCTAACGGGCACTTGGACTATCTAGGTTACCTAATAGGCACTTGGACTATCTAGGTTTCTTAGCGGGCACTTGGACGATCTAGGTTAACTAGAGGGCACTTGGACTATCTACGTTAACTATCGTGCACTTGGACTAAGGACGTCCCCTAGTGGGCACTTCGACATTCTAGGTTAACTAACAGGCACTAGGACTATCTAGGTTAACTAGCCGGCACGTGGACTATCTAGGTTACCTAGCTGGCACTTGGACTATGAAGGTTCCCTAGCGGGCACTTGGATTATCTAGGTTACCTAGAGGGCACTTGGAATATGTAGGTTAACTAGCGGACACTTGCACGATCTAGGTAACTAGCGGGCTCTTGCACTATGTAGGTTAACTAGCGGGCCCATTGACTATGTAGGTTAACTAGCGGGCACGTGGACTATCTAGGTTACCTAGCTGGCACTTGGAGTATGAAGGTTCCCTAGCGGGCACTTGGATAATCTAGGTTACTTAGCGGGTACTTGGACTATGTAGGTTAACTAGCGGACACTTGCACGATCTAGGATAACTAGCGGGCTCTTGCACTATGTAGGTTAACTAGCGGGCCCATTGACTATGTAGGTTAACTAGCGCGCACTTGGACGATCTAGGTTAACTAGCGGGCACTTGGATTATGTAGGTTACCTAGCGGGCAGTTGGACTATGTAGGTTCTCTAGCGGGCATTTGGACTATATAGATAACCTAGCGGGCACTTAGACTTTGTAGGTTACCTAGCGGGCGCTTGGACTATCTAGGTTACCTAGCTGGCACTTGTACTATCTACGTTACCTAGCGGGTTCTTGGAGTATGTAGGTTACCTAGTGGGGTGTTGGACTATCTAGGTTACCAAGCAGGCACTTGGACTATGTAGGTTAACTAACGGGCACTTGGACTATGTAGGTTCCCTAGCGGGCCCTTGGACTATGTAAGTTCCCTAGCGGGCACTTGGACTATGTGGGTTTCCTGGCGGCCACTTGGACTATGTAGGTTAACTAGCGGGCCCTTGGACTATTAGGTTACCTAGCTGGCACTTGGACGATCTAGGTTAACTAGCGGGTACTTGGACTATGTAGGTTAACTACCGGGCCCTTGGACTATGTAGATTAACTAACGGGCACTTGGACTATCTAGGTTTCTTAGCGGGCACTTGGACTATGTAGGTTAACTAGCAGGCACTTGGACTATATAGGTTACCTAGAGGACCCTTTTACTACGTAGGTTAACTAGCGAGCACTTGGACTATCTAGGTTAACTAGCGGACCTTGGACTATGTAGGTTAACTAGCGGGCACTTGGACGATCTAGGTTATTACAGGGCACTTGGACTATCTAGGTTAACTAGCGTGCACTTGGACTATCTAGGTTAACTAGGGGGCACTTGGATGATCAATGTTAACTAGCGGGCACTTGGAATATCTAGGTTAGCTAACGGGCACTTGGACTAAGTACGTCCCCTAGTGGGCACTTGGACACTCTAGGTTAACTAACGGGCACTAGGACTATCTAGGTTAACTAGCGGGCACTTGGACTATCTAGGTTAGCTAACGGGCACTTGGGCTAAGTACGTCCCCTAGTGGGCACTTGGACACTCTACGTTAACTAACGGGCACTAGGACTGTCTAGGTTAACTAGCGGCCACTTGGACTATCTAGGTTACCTAGCGGGCACTTGGACTATGTAGGTTAACAAGCGGGCCCTTGGACTATGTAGATTAACTAGCGGGCTCTTGCACTATGGAGGTTAACTAGTGGGCCCATTGTCTATGTTGGTTAACTAGCGGGCACTTGGAAGATCTAGGTTACCTAGTGGGCACTTGGACTATGTAGGACAACTAGCGGGCCCTTGGACTATCTAGGTTAGCTAACTGGCACTTGGACTATGTAGGTTAACTAGTGGGCCCTTGGACTATGTAGGTTACCTAGTGGGCACTTGGACGATCTAGGTTAACTAGCGGGTACTTGGACTATGTAGGTTAACTAGCGGGCCCTTGGACTATGTAGATTAACTAGCGGGCTCTTGCACTATCTAGGTTAACTAGTGGGCCCATTGACTATGTTGGTTAACTAGCGGGAACTTGGAAGATCTAGGTTAACTAGCGGGCACTTGGACGATATAGGTTAACTAGCGGGCCTTGGACGATATAGGTTAACTAGCGGGCACTTGGATTATCTAGGTTACCTAGCGGGCACTTGGACTATGTAGGTTCCCTAGCGGGCATTTGGACTATATAGATAACCTAGCGGGCACAGAGACTTTGTAGGTTACCTAGCGGGCCCTTGGACTATATAGGTTACCTAGCAGGCACTTGGATGATCTAGGTTAACTAGTGGGTACTTGGACTATGTAGGTTAACTAGCGGGCCCTTGGACTATGTAGATTAACTAGCGGCACTTGGACTATCTATGTTAACTAGCGGGCCCTTGTACAATGTAGATTCCCCAGCCGGCATTTGGACTATATAGATAACCTAGCAGGCAATTAAACTTTGTAGGTAACCTAGCGGGCAGTTGGAATTTCTAGGTTACCTAGCTGGCACTTGAACTATCTACGTTACCTAGCGGGTTCTTGGAGTATGTAGGTTACCTAGCGGGCTGTTGGACTATCTAGGTTACCAAGAGGGCACTTGGACTACGTAGGTTAACTAACGGGCACTTGGACTATGTAGGTACCCTAGGGGGCAATTGGACTATGTATGTTAACTTGAGGGCATTTGGACTATGTAGGTTGCCTAGCCGCCACTTGGACTATCTAGGTTAGCTAACAGGCACATGGACTATTTTGGTTTCCTAGCGGGCACTTAGACTATCTAGGATACCTAGCTGTCACTTGGACTATGTAGGTTAACTAGCGGGCCCTTGGACAATCTAGGTTAGCTAACGGGCACTTAGATTATGTAGGTTAACTAGCGGGCACTTGGAATATGTAAGTTACCTAGGGGGCCCATGGACTATGTAGGTTTACTAGCGGGCCCTTGGACTATCTAGGTTCCCTAAAGGGCACTTGGACTATATAGGTTACCTAGCGGGCACTTAGACTATGTAGGTTACCTAGTGGGCACTTGGACTATCTAGGTTAACGAACGGGCACTTGGAATGTGCAGGTAACCTAGCGGGCACTTGGACTGTCTAGGTTACCTTGCGGGCACTTGGACTTCTAGGTTAAGGACGGGCACTTGTGCTATGTAGGTGGCTTAGCGGGCACTTGGACTATCTAGGTTAACGAACGGGCACTTGGACTATGTAGGATCCCTATCGGACATTTGGACTACTTAGGTTACCTAGCGGGCACTTGCACTATCTATGTTAACTAGCGGGCACTTGGACTATCTAGGTGGCCTAGCTGGCACTTGGACTATGTAGGTTAACTAGCGTGCCCTTGGACTATCTAGGTTACGTAGCGGGCACTTGGTATATAGGTTAACTAGCGGGCACTTGGACTATGTAGGTTAACTAGAGGACACTTGGACTATCTAGGTTAACTAGTGGGCCCTTGGACTATGTAGGTTAACTAGCGGGCACTTGGACAATCTAGGTTAACTATCGGGCACTTGGACGATCTAGGTTGACTAGCGGGCACTTGGACTATCTAGGTTACCTAGCGGACACATGGACTATATAGGTTACCTAGCGGGCACTTAGACTATGTAGGTTACCTAGTGGGCACTTGGACTATCTAGGTTAACGAACGGGCACTTGGAATATGCAGGTAACCTAGCGGGAAAATGGACTATCTAGGTTACCTAGCGGGCACTTGGACTATGTAGGTTAACTAGCGGGCACTTGGACTGTCCAGGTTACCTAGCGGGCACTTGGATTATCTAGGTTAACGAATGGGCACTTGGACTATGTAGGTTACCTAGCAGCTACTTGGACTATCTAGGTTAGCTAACAGGCACTTGGACTATTTAGGCTCCCTAGCGGGCATTTGTATTATCTAGGATACCTAGCTGGCACTTGGACTATGTAGGTCAACTAGCGGGCCCTTGGACTATCTAGGTTAGCTAACGGGCACTTAGATTATGTAGGTTAACAAGCGGGCACTTGGAATATGTAAGTTACCTAGCGGGCCCATGGAATATGTAAGTTCCCTAGCGGGCACTTGGACTATGTGTGTTTCCTAGCGGGCACTTGGACTATGTAGGTTCCCTAGCGGGCACTTGTATTATGTAGGTTCCCAATGGGGCACTTGGACTGTGTAGGTTAACTAGAGTACATTTGGACTATGTAGGTTACCTAGCGGACACTTGGACTATGTAGGTTCCCTATCGGGCACTTGGAGAATGTAGGTTAAGTAGGGGGCACTAGGACTATGTAGGTTACCTATCGGGCCCTTGGACTATCTAGGTTACCTAGCGGCATTTGGACTATGTAGGCTCCCTAGCGGTCATTTGGACTATATAGATTACCTTGCGGGTACTTAGACTTTGTAGGTTACCTAGCGGACACATGGAATATCTAGGTTACCTAGCTGGCACTTGAAATATCTACGTTACCTAGCGGGTACTTGGAGTATGTAGGTTACCTACCGGGCTGTTGGACTATCTAGGTTACCTAGCGGGCACTTGGACTATCTAGGTTAACTAACGGGCACTTGGACTATGTAGGTTCCCTTGCGGGCCCTTGGACTATGTAGGTTCCCTAGCGGGCACTTGGACTATGTGTGTTCCCTAGTGGGCATTTGGACTATCTAGGTTACCTAACGGGCACTTGGACTATGTAGGTTCCCTAGCGGGCACTTGGATTATGTAGGTTCCCTATCGGGCACTTGAACTATGTAGGTTACCTAGCGGGCCCTTGGACTATGTAGGTTACCTAGGGGGAACTTGGACTATGTAGGTTAACTAGTGGGCACATGGACAATGTAGGTTGCCTAGCGGGCACTTGGATTATATAGGTTCCCTAGCGGACACTTGGATTATGTAAGTTCCCTATCGGGCATTTGGACTATGTACGTTCCCTAGCGGCCACTTGGACTATCTATGTTAACTAGCGGGCATTTGGAATATGTAGGTTAAGTAGCGGACACTTGCACTATGTAGGTTACCCTGCAGGTACTTGGACTATCTAGGTTAACTAGCGTGCACTTGGACTATCTAGGTTAACTAGCGTGCACTTGGACTATGTAGGTTCCATAGCGGGCACTTGGACTATCAAGGTTGCCTAGCGGGCACTTGGACTATGTAGGTTAACTAGGGGGCACTTGAACTGTCTAGGTAACCTAGCGGGCACTTGGATTATCTAGGTTAACGAACGGGCACTTGGACTATGTAGGTTACCTAGTAGCCACTTGGATTTTCTAGGTTAGCTAACAGCCTCTTGGACTATCTAGGTTCCCTAGCGGGCACTTGTCCTATCTAGGTTACCTAGCGGGCACTTGGACTATGTAGGTCAACTAGCGGGCCCTTGGATTATCAAGGTTACCTAACGGGCACTTAGATTATGTAGGTTAACTAGGGGGCACTTGGAATATGTAGGTTAACTAGCGGACACTTGCACTATATAGGTTAACTAGCGGGCCCATGGACTATGTAGGTTTACTAGTGGGCCCTTGGACTATCTAGGTTCCCTAAAGGTTACTTGGACTATCTAGGTTACAGAACGGGCACTTGGACTATATAGGTTACCTAGTGGGCACTTGGACTTTGTAGGCTAACTAGAGGGCCCTTGGACGATCTAGGTTACCTAGCGGGTATTTGAAATATCTAGGTTAACTAGCGCGCACTTGCACTATCTAGGTTACCTAGCGGGCACTTGGACTATGTACGTTCCCTAGCGGGCACTTGGAATATCTAGGTTGCCTAGCGGGCACTTGGAATATGTAGGTTAACTAGTGGACACTAGCACTATGTAGGCTACTTAGCAGGCATTTGGACTATCTAGATTAACTAGCGGGCACTTGGACTATCTAGGTTCCTTAGGGGGCAATAGGACTATCTAGGTTAACTAGCGGGCAATTGGACTATCTAGGTTACCTAGCTGGCACTTGGACTATGAAGGTTCCCTTGCGGGCACATGGATTATCTAGGTTACCTAGCGGGCACTTGGACTATGTAAGTCAACTAGCGGGCCCTTGGAATGTCTAGGTTAGCTAACTGGCACTTGGACTATGTAGGTTAACTAGGGGGCACTTGGAATATGTAGGTTAACTAGCGGACACTTGCACTATATAGGTTAACTAGCGGGCCCATGGACTATGTAGGTTTACTAGTGGGCCCTTGGACTATCTAGGTTCCCTAAAGGTTACTTGGACTATCTAGGTTACAGAACGGGCACTTGGACTATATAGGTTACCTAGTGGGCACTTGGACTTTGTAGGCTAACTAGAGGGCCCTTGGACGATCTAGGTTACCTAGCGGGTATTTGAAATATCTAGGTTAACTAGCGCGCACTTGCACTATCTAGGTTACCTAGCGGGCACTTGGACTATGTACGTTCCCTAGCGGGCACTTGGAATATCTAGGTTGCCTAGCGGGCACTTGGAATATGTAGGTTAACTAGTGGACACTAGCACTATGTAGGCTACTTAGCAGGCATTTGGACTATCTAGATTAACTAGCGGGCACTTGGACTATCTAGGTTCCTTAGGGGGCAATAGGACTATCTAGGTTAACTAGCGGGCAATTGGACTATCTAGGTTACCTAGCTGGCACTTGGACTATGAAGGTTCCCTTGCGGGCACATGGATTATCTAGGTTACCTAGCGGGCACTTGGACTATGTAAGTCAACTAGCGGGCCCTTGGAATGTCTAGGTTAGCTAACTGGCACTTGGACTATGTAGGTTAACTAGCGGGCCCTTGGACTATGTAGATTAACTAGCGGGCTCTTGCACTATGTAGGTTAACTAGTGGGCCCATTGACTATGTTGGTTAACTAGCGGGCACTTGGAAGATCTAGATTACCTAGCGGGCACTTGGACTATGTAGGTTCCCTAGCGGGCATTTGGACTATATAGATAACCTAGCGGGCACATAGACTTTGTAGTTTACCTAGCGGGCCCTTGGACTATGTAGGTTACCTAGCGGGCACTTGGACGATCTAAGTTAACTAGCGGGTACTTGGACTATGTTGGTTAACTAGCGGGCCCTTGGACTATGTAAGTTCCCTAGCGGGCACTTGGACTACGTGGGTTTCCTGGCGGGCATTTGGACTATCTAGGTTACCTAACGGGCACTTGGACTATGTAGGTCCCTAGCGGGCACTTGTACTATCTAGGATACCTAGCTGGAACTTGGACTATGTAGGTCAACTAGCGGACACTTGCCCGATCTAGGATAACTAGCGGGCTCTTGCACTATGTAGGTTAACTAGCGGGCCCATTGACTATGTAGGTTAACTAGCGGGCACTTGGATTATCTAGGTTACCTAGCGGGCAGTTGGACTATGTAGGTTCTCTAGCGGGCATTTGGACTATATAGATAACCTAGCGGGCACTTAGACTTTGTAGGTTACCTAGCGGGAACTTGGACTATCTAGGTTACCTAGCTGGCACTTGTACTATCTACGTTACCTACCGGGTTCTTGGAGTATGTAGGTTACCTAGCGGGGTGTTGGACTATCTAGGTTACCAAGCGGGCACTTGGACTATGTAGGTTACCTAACGGGCACTTGGACTCTGTAGGTTCCCTAGCGGGCCCTTGGACTATGTAAGTTCCCTAGCGGGCACTTGGACTATGTGGGTTTCCTGGTGGGCATTTGGGCTATCTAGGTTACCTACCGGGCACTTGCACTATATAGGTTCCCTAGCGGGCACTTGGATTATGTATGTTCCCTATCGGGCACTTGGACTATGTAGGTTAACTAGGGGGCACAAGGACTATGTAGGTTACCTAGCGGGCCCTTGGAATATCTAGGTTACCTAGCGGGCATTTGGACTATGTATGCTCCCTAGCGGTCATTTGGACTATATAGATTGCCTAGCGGGCAGTTAGACTTTGTAGGTTACCTAGCGGGCACTTGGACGATCTAGGTTACCTAGCTGGCACTTGAACTATCTATGTTACCTAGCGGGTTCTTGGAGTATGTAAGTTCCCTAGTGGGCACTTGGACTATGTGGGTTCCCTAGCGGGCATTTGGACTATCTAGGTTACCTAACGGGCACTTGGACTATGTAGGTTCCCTATCGGGCACTTGGACTATGTAGGTTAACTAGCGGGCATTTGGACAATGTAGGTTACCTAGCAGGGCCTTGGATTATCTAGGTTACCTAGGGGCAACCTGGTGTATGTAGGTTAACTAGTGGGCACTTGGACTATCTAGGTTACCTAGCAGGCACTTGGACTATGTACGTTCCCTAGCAGGCACTTGGACTATCTACGTTACCTAGCGGGCACTAGGACTATGTACGTTACCTAGCGGGCACTTGGACTATGTACGTTTCCTAGCGGGTACTTGGACTATCTATGTTAAATAGCGGGCACTTGGACTATGTAGGTTCCCTATCGGGCACTTGGACTAGATAGGTTCCCTACCGGGCACTTGGTCTATCTAGGTTAACTAGCGGGCACATGGACTATCCAAGTTAACTAGCGAGGACTTGGACTATCTAGGTTAACTAGCGGGCATTTGGACTATATTGGGTACCTAGCGGGAACTTGGACTATGTAGGTTAACGAACGGGTACTTGGACTATGTAGGTAACCTAGTGGTCACTTGAACTGTCTAGCTTACTTAGCGGGCACTAGGAATATGTAGTTTAACTAGCGGGCACTTGGACTATCTAGGTTAACTAGTGGGCTCTTGGACGATGTAGACTAACTAGCGGGCCCTTGGATTATGTAGGTTACCTAGCGGGCACTTGGACGATCTAGGTTAACTAGCGGGTACTAGGGCTATGTAGGTTAACTAGCGGGCCCTTGGACTATATAGATTAACTAGCGGCACTTGGACTATCTACGTTAACTAGCGGGCCCTTGTATTATGTATGATCCAGAGCAGGCACTTGGACTATGTAGGTTCCCTAGCAGGCACTTGGACTATGTAGGTTCCAGAGCGGGCACTTGGACTATCTAGGTTCCCTATCGGGCACTTGTACTGTGTAGGTTAACTAGCGGACACTTGGACGATCTAGGTTAACTAGCGGGTACTTGGACTATGTAGTTTAACTAGCGGGCCCTTGAAGTATGTAGATTAACTAGCGGCACTTGGACTATCTACGTTAACTACCGGGCCCTTGGACTATGTAGATTCCCTAGCGGGCACTTGGACTACGTAGGTTCCCTAGCGGGTACTTGGACACTGTATGTTCCCTAGCAGGCACTTGGACTATGTATGTTCCCTATGGACACTTGAACTATGTAAGTTAACTACCGGGCACTTGGACTATGTAGGTTAACTAGCGGGCCCTTGGACTATCTAGGTTACCTAGCGGGCACTTGGACTATGTAGGTTAAGTACCGGGCACTTGCACTCTCTAGGTTACCGAATGGGCATTTGGACTATGTAGGTAACCTAGCGGGCACTTGGACAGTCTAGGTTACCTAGCGGGCACTTGGACTTCCAAGTTAACGAACGGGCACTTGGACTATGTATGTTGCATAGCGGGCAATTGGACTATCTAGGTTAGGTAACGGGCACTTGGACTATCTAGGTTACCTAGCGGGAACTTGGACTATGTAGGTTACCTAGCGGGCACTTGGACTATCTAGGTTACCTAACGGGCACTTGGACTATCTAGGTTTCTTAGCGGGCACTTGGACTATGTAGGTTAACTAGCGGGCACTTGGACTATATAGGTTACCTAGAGGACCCTTGTACTATGTAGGTTAACTAGCGAGCACTTGGACTATCTAGGTTAACTAGCGGACCTTGGACTATGTAGGCTAACTAGCGGGCACTTGGACGATCTAGGTTATTAGAGGGCACTTGGACTATCTAGGTTAACTAGCGTGCACTTGGACTATCTAGGTTAACTAGGGGGCACTTGGATGATCAATGTTAACTAGCGGGCACTTGGAATATCTAGGTTAGCTAATGGGCACTTGGACTAAGTATGTCCCCTAGTGGGCACTTGGACACTCTAGGTAAACTAACGGGCACTAGGACTATCTAGGTTAACTAGCGGGCACTTGGACTATCTAGGTTAGCTAACGGGCACTTGGACTAAGTACGTCCCCTAGTGGGCACTTGGACACTCTAGGTTAACTAGCGGACCTTGGACTACGTAGGTTAACTAGCGGGCCCTTGGACTATCTAGGTTAACTAGCGGGCACGTGGATGATCAATGTTAACTAGCGGACACTTGGACTATGTAGGTTAACTAGCGGGCATTTGGACTATGTTGGTTACCTAGCGGGCATTTGAACTATGTAGGTTCCCTATCGGGCACTTGGAGAATGTAGGTTAAATGGGGGGCACTAGGACAATGTAGGTTACCTAGCGGGCCCTTGGAATATATAGGTTACCTAGGGGGACCTGGACTATGTAGGTTAACTAGTGGGCACTTGGACTATCTAGGTTACCTAGCAGGCACTTGCACTATGTAGGTTAACTAGCAGGCACTTGGACTATCTAGGTTACCTAGCGGGCACTTGGACTATGTAGGCTAACAAGGGGGCCCTTGGACGATCTAGATTACCTAGCGGGTACTTGAACTATCTAGGTTAACTAACGCGCACTTGGACTATCTAGGTTACCTAAGGGGCACTTAGATTATGTAGGTTAAACAGCGGGCACTTGGAATATGTAGGTTAACTAGTGGACACTTGCACTATGTAGGTTACCTAGCAGGCACTTGGACTATCTAGATTAACTAGCGGGCACGTGGACTATCTAGGTTAACTAGCGTGCACTAGGACTATGTAAGTTCCTTAGCGGGCACTTGGACTATCTAGCTTGCCTAGCGGGCACTTGGACTATGTAGGTTAACTAGCGTGCCCTTGGACTATCTAGGTTACGTAGCGGGCACTTAGTATATAGGTTAACTAGCGGGCACTTGGTCTATGTAGTTTAACTAGAGGACACTTGGACTATCTAGGTTAACTAGTGGGCCCTTGGACTATGTAGGTTAACTAGCGGGCACTTGGACAATCTAGGTTAACTAGCAGGCACTTGGACGATCTAGGTTAACTAGCGGGCACTTGGACTATCAAAGTTAACAAGTGAGACCTTGGACTATGTAGGTTAACTAGCGGGCCCTTGGACTATCTATGTTACCTGGCGTGCACTTGGACTATATAGGTTACCTAGCGGGCACTTAGACTATGTAGGTTACCTAGTGGGCACTTGGACTATCTAGGTTAACGAACGGGCACTTGGAATGTGCAGGTAACTTGCGGGCACTTGGACTTTCTAGGTTACCTAGCGGGCACTTGGACTTCTAGGTTGGGTAACGGGCATTTTGAGTATCTAGGTTACCTAGCGGGAACTTGGACAATGTAAGTTACCGAGCGGGCACTTGGACTATCTAGGTTACCTACCGGGCACTTTGACTATCTATGTTACCTAGCGGGCCCTTGGACTATGTTGGTATCCTAGCGGGCACTTGGACTATCTAGGTTAACGAACGGGCACTTGGAATATGTAGGTAACCCTGCGGGTACTTGGACAGTCTAGGTTACCTAGCGAGCACTTGGACTATCTAGGTTAACAAACGGGCACTTGGACTATGTAGGTTATCTAGCGGGCACTTGGACTATGTAGGATCCCTATCGGACATTTGGACTACTTAGGTTACCTAGCGGGCACTTGGACTATCTAGGTTAACTAGCGGGCACTTGGACTATCTAGGTTGCCTAGCTGGCACTTGGACTATGTATGTTACCTAACGTGCCCTTGGACTATCTAGGTTACGTAGCGGGCACTTGGTATATAGGTTAACTAGCGGGCACTTGTACTATGTAGGTTAACTAGAGGACACTTGGACTATCTAGGTTAACTAGCGGGCATTTGGACGATCTAGGTTAACTAGCGGGCACTTGGACTATGTAGGTTACCTAGTGGGCACTTGGCCTATCTAGGGTAACGAACGGGCACTTGGAATATGCAGGTAACCTAGCGGGCACTTTGACTGTCTAGGTTACCTAGCGGGCACTTGGACTTCTAGGTTAACGAACGGGCACTTGGTCTATGTATGTTGCTTAGCGGGCACATGGACTATCTAGGTTAGGTAACGGGCACTTGGATTATGTAGGTTAACTAGCGTGCCCTTGGACTATATAGGTTACGGAGCGTTCACTTGGTATATAGGTTAACTAGCGGGCACTTGGACTATGTACGTTAACTAGAGGACACTTGGGCTATCTAGGTTAACTAGTGGGCCCTTGGACTATGTAGGTTAACTAACGGGCACTTGGACAATCTAGGTTAACTAGCGGGCCCTTGGACTATCTAGGTTACCTAGCGGGCACTTGGACTATCTAGGTTAACGAACGGGCACTTGGAATATGCAGGTAACCTAGCGGGCACTTGGACTGTCTAGGTTACCTAGCGGGCACTTGGACTTCTAGGTTAACCAACGGGCACTTGGACTATGTAGGTTGCTTAGCGGGCACTTGGACTATCTAGGTTAGGTAACGGGCACTTTCAGTATCTAGGTTACCTAGCGGGCACTTGGACTATGTACGCTAACTAGGGGGCCCTTGGACGATCTAGGTTACCCAGCAGGTACTTGAACTATCTAGGTTAACTAGCGTGCACTTGCACTATCTAGGTTACCTAGCGGGCACTTGGACTATGTACGTTCCCTAGCGGGCACTTGGTATATCTATGTTAACTAGCGGGCACGTGGAATATGTAGGTTAACTAGTGGACACTTGCACGATGTAGGTTACCTAGCAGACACTTGGACTATCTAGGTTAACTAGCGGGCACTTGGACTATCTAGGTTAACTAGCGTGCAATTGGACTATGTAGGTTCCTAAGCGGGCACGTGGACAATCTAGGTTGCCTAGCGGGCACTTGGACTTTGTAGGTTAACTAGCGTGCCCTTGGATTATCTAGGTTACGTAGCAGGCACTTGTTATATAGGTTAACTAGCGGGCCCTTGGACTATGTACGTTAACTAGAGGACACTTGGACTATCTAGGTTAACTAGTGGGCCCTTGGACTATGTAGGTTAACGAACGGGCACTTGGAATATGCAGGTAACCTAGAGGGCACTTGGACTGTCTAGGTTACCTAGCGGGCACTTGGACTTCTAGGTTAACGAACGGGCACTTGGACTGTGTATGTTGCTTAGCGGGCACTTGGAATATCTAGGTTAGGTAACGGGCACTTTGAGTATCTAGGTTACCTAGCGGGAACTTGGACAATGTAAGTTACCTAGCGGACACTGGGACTATCTAGGTTACCTAACGGGCACTTTGACTATCTAGGTTACATAGCGGGCACTTGGACTATGTAGGTTAACTCGCGGGCCCTTGGACTATGTAGGTTTCCTGGCGGGCACTTGGACTATCTAGGTTAGCAAATGGGCACTTGGACTATGTAGGTAACCTAGCGGGCACTTGGAAAGTCTAGGTTACCTAGCGGGCACTTGGACTATCTAGGTTAACGAACGGGCACTTGGACTATGTAGGATCCCTATCGGATATTTGGACTACTTAGGTTACCTAGCGGGCACTTGGACTATCTAGGTTAACTAGCGGGCACTTGGGATATTTAGGTTAACTAGCGGGCACTTGGATGATCAATGTTAACTAGCAGACACTTGGACTATGTAGGTTAACTAGCGGGCATTTGGACTATGTAGGTTACCTAGCGGGCATTTGGACTATGTAGGTTCCCTATCGGGCACTTGGAGAATGTAGGTTAACTGGGGGGCACTAGGACAATGTAGGTTACCTAGCGGGGCCATGGACTATCTAGGTTACCTAGGGGGACCTGGACTATGTAGGTTAACTAGTGGGCACTTGGACTATCTAGGTTACCTAGCAGGCACTTGGACTATGTAGGTTAACTAGCGGACACTTGGACTATCTAAGTTACCTAGCGGGCACTTGGACTATGTACGTTCCCTAGAGGGCACTTGGACTATCTACGTTACCTAGCGGGCATTTGAACTATGTACGTTACTTAGCGGGCACTTGGACTATGTACGTTTCCTAGCGGGTACTTGGACAAGATAGGTTCCCTAGAGGGCACTTGGACTATCTAGGTTAACTAGCAAGCACTTGGACTATCTAGGTTAACTAGCGGGCATTTGGACTATTAGGGACCCTAGCGGACATTTGGACTATATTGGGTACCTAGCGGGCACTTGGACTATGTAGGTTAATGAACGGGCACTTGGGCTATGTAGGTAACCTAGTGGTCACTTGAACTGTCTAGGTTACCCAGCGGGCACTTGGACTATGTAGGTTAACTAGCGGGCACTTGGACTATCTAGGTTACCTAGCGGGCCCTTGGACGATGTAGGTTAACTAGTGGGCACTTGGACTATGTAGGTTCCATAGCAGGCACTTGGACTATGTAGGTTCCAGAGCGGGCACTTGGACTATCTAGGTTCCCTAGCGGGCACTTGTACTATGTAGGTTAACTAGCGGACACTTGGACGATCTAGGTTAACTAGCGGCACTAGGACTATCTACATTATCTAGCGGGCCCATGAACTATGTAGATTCCTGGCGGGCACTTGGACTATGTAGGTTCCCTAGCGGGCACTTGGACTATGTATGTTTCCTACGGACACTTGAACTATGTAAGTTAACAACCGGGAACTTGGACTATATAGGTAACCTAGCGGGCACTTGGACAGTCTAGGTTACCTAGCGGACACTTGGACTTCTAGGTTAACGAACGGGCACTTGGACTATGTAAGTTGCATAGCGGGAAATTGGACTATCTAGGTTAGGTAACGGGCACTGGGACTATCTAGGTTACCCAGCGGGAACTTGGACTATGTAGGTTACCTAACGGGCACTTGGACTATCTAGGTTACCTAATAGGCACTTGGACTATCTAGGTTTCTTAGCGGGCACTTGGACGATCTAGGTTAACTAGAGGGCACTTGGACTATCTACGTTAACTATCGTGCACTTGGACTAAGGACGTCCCCTAGTGGGCACTTCGACATTCTAGGTTAACTAACAGGCACTAGGACTATCTAGGTTAACTAGCGGGCACGTGGACTATCTAGGTTACCTAGCTGGCACTTGGACTATGAAGGTTCCCTAGCGGGCACTTGGATTATCTAGGTTACCTAGAGGGCACTTGGAATATGTAGGTTAACTAGCGGACACTTGCACGATCTAGGTAACTAGCGGGCTCTTGCACTATGTAGGTTAACTAGCGGGCCCATTGACTATGTAGGTTAACTAGCGGGCACGTGGACTATCTAGGTTACCTAGCTGGCACTTGGACTATGAAGGTTCCCTAGCGGGCACGTGGATAATCTAGGTTACTTAGCGGGTACTTGGACTATGTAGGTTAACTAGCGGACACTTGCACGATCTAGGATAACTAGCGGGCTCTTGCACTATGTAGGTTAACTAGCGGGCCCATTGACTATGTAGGTTAACTAGCGCGCACTTGGACGATCTAGGTTAACTAGCGGGCACTTGGATTATGTAGGTTACCTAGCGGGCAGTTGGACTATGTAGGTTCTCTAGCGGGCATTTGGACTATATAGATAACCTAGCGGGCACTTAGACTTTGTAGGTTACCTAGCGGGCGCTTGGACTATCTAGGTTACCTAGCTGGCACTTGTACTATCTACGTTACCTAGCGGGTTCTTGGAGTATGTAGGTTACCTAGTGGGGTGTTGGACTATCTAGGTTACCAAGCAGGCACTTGGACTATGTAGGTTAACTAACGGGCACTTGGACTATGTAGGTTCCCTAGCGGGCCCTTGGACTATGTAAGTTCCCTAGCGGGCACTTGGACTATGTGGGTTTCCTGGCGGCCACTTGGACTATGTAGGTTAACTAGCGGGCCCTTGGACTATTAGGTTACCTAGCTGGCACTTGGACGATCTAGGTTAACTAGCGGGTACTTGGACTATGTAGGTTAACTACCGGGCCCTTGGACTATGTAGATTAACTAACGGGCACTTGGACTATCTAGGTTTCTTAGCGGGCACTTGGACTATGTAGGTTAACTAGCAGGCACTTGGACTATATAGGTTACCTAGAGGACCCTTTTACTACGTAGGTTAACTAGCGAGCACTTGGACTATCTAGGTTAACTAGCGGACCTTGGACTATGTAGGTTAACTAGCGGGCACTTGGACGATCTAGGTTATTACAGGGCACTTGGACTATCTAGGTTAACTAGCGTGCACTTGGACTATCTAGGTTAACTAGGGGGCACTTGGATGATCAATGTTAACTAGCGGGCACTTGGAATATCTAGGTTAGCTAACGGGCACTTGGACTAAGTACGTCCCCTAGTGGGCACTTGGACACTCTAGGTTAACTAACGGGCACTAGGACTATCTAGGTTAACTAGCGGGCACTTGGACTATCTAGGTTAGCTAACGGGCACTTGGGCTAAGTACGTCCCCTAGTGGGCACTTGGACACTCTACGTTAACTAACGGGCACTAGGACTGTCTAGGTTAACTAGCGGCCACTTGGACTATCTAGGTTACCTAGCGGGCACTTGGACTATGTAGGTTAACAAGCGGGCCCTTGGACTATGTAGATTAACTAGCGGGCTCTTGCACTATGGAGGTTAACTAGTGGGCCCATTGTCTATGTTGGTTAACTAGCGGGCACTTGGAAGATCTAGGTTACCTAGTGGGCACTTGGACTATGTAGGACAACTAGCGGGCCCTTGGACTATCTAGGTTAGCTAACTGGCACTTGGACTATGTAGGTTAACTAGTGGGCCCTTGGACTATGTAGGTTACCTAGTGGGCACTTGGACGATCTAGGTTAACTAGCGGGTACTTGGACTATGTAGGTTAACTAGCGGGCCCTTGGACTATGTAGATTAACTAGCGGGCTCTTGCACTATCTAGGTTAACTAGTGGGCCCATTGACTATGTTGGTTAACTAGCGGGAACTTGGAAGATCTAGGTTAACTAGCGGGCACTTGGACGATATAGGTTAACTAGCGGGCCTTGGACGATATAGGTTAACTAGCGGGCACTTGGATTATCTAGGTTACCTAGCGGGCACTTGGACTATGTAGGTTCCCTAGCGGGCATTTGGACTATATAGATAACCTAGCGGGCACAGAGACTTTGTAGGTTACCTAGCGGGCCCTTGGACTATATAGGTTACCTAGCAGGCACTTGGATGATCTAGGTTAACTAGTGGGTACTTGGACTATGTAGGTTAACTAGCGGGCCCTTGGACTATGTAGATTAACTAGCGGCACTTGGACTATCTATGTTAACTAGCGGGCCCTTGTACAATGTAGATTCCCCAGCCGGCATTTGGACTATATAGATAACCTAGCAGGCAATTAAACTTTGTAGGTAACCTAGCGGGCAGTTGGAATTTCTAGGTTACCTAGCTGGCACTTGAACTATCTACGTTACCTAGCGGGTTCTTGGAGTATGTAGGTTACCTAGCGGGCTGTTGGACTATCTAGGTTACCAAGAGGGCACTTGGACTACGTAGGTTAACTAACGGGCACTTGGACTATGTAGGTACCCTAGGGGGCAATTGGACTATGTATGTTAACTTGAGGGCATTTGGACTATGTAGGTTGCCTAGCCGCCACTTGGACTATCTAGGTTAGCTAACAGGCACATGGACTATTTTGGTTTCCTAGCGGGCACTTAGACTATCTAGGATACCTAGCTGGCACTTGGACTATGTAGGTTAACTAGCGGGCCCTTGGACAATCTAGGTTAGCTAACGGGCACTTAGATTATGTAGGTTAACTAGCGGGCACTTGGAATATGTAAGTTACCTAGGGGGCCCATGGACTATGTAGGTTTACTAGCGGGCCCTTGGACTATCTAGGTTCCCTAAAGGGCACTTGGACTATATAGGTTACCTAGCGGGCACTTAGACTATGTAGGTTACCTAGTGGGCACTTGGACTATCTAGGTTAACGAACGGGCACTTGGAATGTGCAGGTAACCTAGCGGGCACTTGGACTGTCTAGGTTACCTAGCGGGCACTTGGACTTCTAGGTTAAGGACGGGCACTTGTGCTATGTAGGTGGCTTAGCGGGCACTTGGACTATCTAGGTTAACGAACGGGCACTTGGACTATGTAGGATCCCTATCGGACATTTGGACTACTTAGGTTACCTAGCGGGCACTTGGACTATCTATGTTAACTAGCGGGCACTTGGACTATCTAGGTGGCCTAGCTGGCACTTGGACTATGTAGGTTAACTAGCGTGCCCTTGGACTATCTAGGTTACGTAGCGGGCACTTGGTATATAGGTTAACTAGCGGGCACTTGGACTATGTAGGTTAACTAGAGGACACTTGGACTATCTAGGTTAACTAGTGGGCCCTTGGACTATGTAGGTTAACTAGCGGGCACTTGGACAATCTAGGTTAACTATCGGGCACTTGGACGATCTAGGTTGACTAGCGGGCACTTGGACTATCTAGGTTACCTAGCGGACACATGGACTATATAGGTTACCTAGCGGGCACTTAGACTATGTAGGTTACCTAGTGGGCACTTGGACTATCTAGGTTAACGAACGGGCACTTGGAATATGCAGGTAACCTAGCGGGAAAATGGACTATCTAGGTTACCTAGCGGGCACTTGGACTATGTAGGTTAACTAGCGGGCACTTGGACTGTCCAGGTTACCTAGCGGGCACTTGGATTATCTAGGTTAACGAATGGGCACTTGGACTATGTAGGTTACCTAGCAGCTACTTGGACTATCTAGGTTAGCTAACAGGCACTTGGACTATTTAGGCTCCCTAGCGGGCATTTGTATTATCTAGGATACCTAGCTGGCACTTGGACTATGTAGGTCAACTAGCGGGCCCTTGGACTATCTAGGTTAGCTAACGGGCACTTAGATTATGTAGGTTAACAAGCGGGCACTTGGAATATGTAAGTTACCTAGCGGGCCCATGGAATATGTAAGTTCCCTAGCGGGCACTTGGACTATGTGTGTTTCCTAGCGGGCACTTGGACTATGTAGGTTCCCTAGCGGGCACTTGTATTATGTAGGTTCCCGATGGGGCACTTGGACTGTGTAGGTTAACTAGAGTACATTTGGACTATGTAGGTTACCTAGCGGACACTTGGACTATGTAGGTTCCCTATCGGGCACTTGGAGAATGTAGGTTAAGTAGGGGGCACTAGGACTATGTAGGTTACCTATCGGGCCCTTGGACTATCTAGGTTACCTAGCGGCATTTGGACTATGTAGGCTCCCTAGCGGTCATTTGGACTATATAGATTACCTTGCGGGTACTTAGACTTTGTAGGTTACCTAGCGGACACATGGAATATCTAGGTTACCTAGCTGGCACTTGAAATATCTACGTTACCTAGCGGGTACTTGGAGTATGTAGGTTACCTACCGGGCTGTTGGACTATCTAGGTTACCTAGCGGGCACTTGGACTATCTAGGTTAACTAACGGGCACTTGGACTATGTAGGTTCCCTTGCGGGCCCTTGGACTATGTAGGTTCCCTAGCGGGCACTTGGACTATGTGTGTTCCCTAGTGGGCATTTGGACTATCTAGGTTACCTAACGGGCACTTGGACTATGTAGGTTCCCTAGCGGGCACTTGGATTATGTAGGTTCCCTATCGGGCACTTGGACTATGTAGGTTACCTAGCGGGCCCTTGGATTATGTAGGTTACCTAGGGGGAACTTGGACTATGTAGGTTAACTAGGGGGCACATGGACAATGTAGGTTGCCTAGCGGGCACTTGGATTATATAGGTTCCCTAGCGGACACTTGGATTATGTAAGTTCCCTATCGGGCATTTGGACTATGTACGTTCCCTAGCGGCCACTTGGACTATCTATGTTAACTAGCGGGCATTTGGAATATGTAGGTTAAGTAGCGGACACTTGCACTATGTAGGTTACCCTGCAGGTACTTGGACTATCTAGGTTAACTAGCGTGCACTTGGACTATCTAGGTTAACTAGCGTGCACTTGGACTATGTAGGTTCCATAGCGGGCACTTGGACTATCAAGGTTGCCTAGCGGGCACTTGGACTATGTAGGTTAACTAGGGGGCACTTGAACTGTCTAGGTAACCTAGCGGGCACTTGGATTATCTAGGTTAACGAACGGGCACTTGGACTATGTAGGTTACCTAGTAGCCACTTGGATTTTCTAGGTTAGCTAACAGCCTCTTGGACTATCTAGGTTCCCTAGCGGGCACTTGTCCTATCTAGGTTACCTAGCGGGCACTTGGACTATGTAGGTCAACTAGCGGGCCCTTGGATTATCATGGTTACCTAACGGGCACTTAGATTATGTAGGTTAACTAGGGGGCACTTGGAATATGTAGGTTAACTAGCGGACACTTGCACTATATAGGTTAACTAGCGGGCCCATGGACTATGTAGGTTTACTAGTGGGCCCTTGGACTATCTAGGTTCCCTAAAGGTTACTTGGACTATCTAGGTTACAGAACGGGCACTTGGACTATATAGGTTACCTAGTGGGCACTTGGACTTTGTAGGCTAACTAGAGGGCCCTTGGACGATCTAGGTTACCTAGCGGGTATTTGAAATATCTAGGTTAACTAGCGCGCACTTGCACTATCTAGGTTACCTAGCGGGCACTTGGACTATGTACGTTCCCTAGCGGGCACTTGGAATATCTAGGTTGCCTAGCGGGCACTTGGAATATGTAGGTTAACTAGTGGACACTAGCACTATGTAGGCTACTTAGCAGGCATTTGGACTATCTAGATTAACTAGCGGGCACTTGGACTATCTAGGTTCCTTAGGGGGCAATAGGACTATCTAGGTTAACTAGCGGGCAATTGGACTATCTAGGTTACCTAGCTGGCACTTGGACTATGAAGGTTCCCTTGCGGGCACTTGGATTATCTAGGTTACCTAGCGGGCACTTGGACTATGTAAGTCAACTAGCGGGCCCTTGGAATGTCTAGGTTAGCTAACTGGCACTTGGACTATGTAGGTTAACTAGCGGGCCCTTGGACTATGTAGATTAACTAGCGGGCTCTTGCACTATGTAGGTTAACTAGTGGGCCCATTGACTATGTTGGTTAACTAGCGGGCACTTGGAAGATCTAGATTACCTAGCGGGCACTTGGACTATGTAGGTTCCCTAGCGGGCATTTGGACTATATAGATAACCTAGCGGGCACATAGACTTTGTAGTTTACCTAGCGGGCCCTTGGACTATGTAGGTTACCTAGCGGGCACTTGGACGATCTAAGTTAACTAGCGGGTACTTGGACTATGTTGGTTAACTAGCGGGCCCTTGGACTATGTAAGTTCCCTAACGGGCACTTGGACTACGTGGGTTTCCTGGCGGGCATTTGGACTATCTAGGTTACCTAACGGGCACTTGGACTATGTAGGTCCCTAGCGGGCACTTGTACTATCTAGGATACCTAGCTGGAACTTGGACTATGTAGGTCAACTAGCAGGCCCTTGGACGATCTAGGTTAGCTAACGGGCACTTAGATTATGTAGGTTGACTAGCGGGCACTTGGAATATGTAGGTTAACTAGCGGGCCCATGTACTATGTAGGTTTACTAGCGGGCCCTTGGACTATCTAGGTTCCCTAAAGGGCACTTGGACTATCTAGGTTACCGAACGGGCACTTGGAGTATCTAGGTTACCTAAAGGGGACTTGGACTATGTCGGCTAACTAGGGAGCCCTTGGACGATCTAGGTTACCTAGCGGGTACTTGAACTATCTAGGTTAACTAGCGGGCACTTGCATATCTAGGTTACCTAGCGGGCACTTGGACTATGTACGTTCCCTAGCGGGCACTTGCACTATCTATGTTAACTAGCGGGCACTTGGAATATGTAGGTTAACTAGCGGACACTTGCACTATGTAGGTTACCTAGCAGGCACTTGGACTATCTAGGTTAAGTAGCGGGCACTTGGACTATCTAGGTTAACTAGCGTGCAATTGGACTATGTAGGTTCCTTAGCGGGCACTTGGACTATCTAGGTTGACTAGCGGGCACTTGTACTATGTAGGTTAACTAGCGTGCCCTTGGACTATCTATGTTACGTAGCGGGCACTTGGACTATATAGGTTAACTAGGGGACACTTGCACGATCTAGGATAACTAGCGGGCACTTTTATTATGTAGGTTAACTAGCGGGCCCATGGATTATGTAAGTTTACTAGCAGGCACTTGGACTATCTAGGTTAACAAGCGGGCACTTGGTCTATGTAGTTTCCCTAGCAGGCATTTGGACTATTTAGGTTACCTAGCGGACACTTAGACTTTGTAGGTTACCTTGCGGGCACTTGGACTATCTAGGTTACCTTGCAGGCACTTTGACTATCTAGGTTAACTAACGGGCACTTGGACTATGTAGGTTGCCTAGCGGGCACTTGGATTATATAGGTTTCGTATCGGGCACTGGGACTATGTAGGTTAACTAGCGGGCACTTGGACTCTCTGGGTTACCTAGCGGGCATTGGATTATCTAGGTTAACGAAACGGTATTGGACTATGTAGGTTACCTAGCCGCCACTTGGACTATCTAGGTTAGCTAACAGGCACTTGGACTATTTAGGTTGCCTAGCGGGCAATTGTACTATCTAGGTCACCTAGCTGGCACTTGGACTATGTAGGTCAACTAGCGGGCCCTTGGACTATCTAGTTTACGTAGCGGGCACATGGTATATAGGTTAACTAGCGGGCACTTGGACTATGTTGGTTAATTAGCGGGCCCATGGACTATGTAGGTTTATTAGAGGGCCCTTGGAATATCTAGTTTCCCTAAAGGGCACTTGGACTATCTAGGTTACCGAACGGGCACTCGGACTATCTATGTTACCTAGCGGGAACTTGGACTATGTAGGCTAACTAGGGGGCCCTTGGACGATCTAGGTTACCTAGACGGTACTTGAACTATCGAGGTTAACTAGCGCGCACTTGCACTATCTAGGTTACATAGGGGGCACTTGGACTATGTACGTTCCCTAGCGGGCACTTGGAATATCTATGTTAACTACCGGGCACTTGGAATATGTAGGTTAAGTAGTGGACACTTGTACTATGTAGGTTACCTAGCAGGCACTTGGACTATCTAGATTAACTAGCGGGCACTTGGAATATCTAGGTTAACTAGCGTGCACTTGGACTATGTAGGTTCCTTAGCGGGCACTTGGACTATCTATGTTGCCTAGCTGGAACTTGGACTATGTAGGTTAACTAGCGTGCCTAGGACTATCTAGGTTACGTAGCGGGCACTTGGTATATAGGTTAACTAGCGGGCACTTGGACTATGTAGGTTCCCTAGCGGGCACTTGTATCATGTAGGTTCCCTATCGGGCACTTGGACTGTGTAGGTTAACTAGAGGGCATTTGGACTATGTAGGTTACCTAGCGGGCACTTGGACTATGTAGGTTCCCTATCGGGCACTTGGAGAATGTAGTTTAAGTAGGGGGTACTAGGACTATGTAGGTTACCTTTCGGGCCCTTGGATTATCTAGGTTACCTAGCAGGCATTTGGACTATGTAGGCTCCCTAGCGGTCATTTGGACTATATAGATTACCTTGCGGGCACTTAGACTTTGTAGGTTACCTAGCGGGTACTTGGACTATCTAGGTTACCTAGCTGGCACTTGAAATATCTAAGTTACCTAGAGGGTACTTGGAGTATGTAGGTTACCTAGCGGGCTGTTGGACTATCTAGGTTACCTAGCGGGCACTTGGACTATCTAGGTTAACTAACGGGCACTTGGACTATCTAGGTTCCCTAGTGGGCCCTTGGACTATGTAAGTTCCCTAGCGGGCCCTTGGACTATGTAGATTAACTAGCGGGCTCTTGCACTATGTAGGTTAACTAGTGGGCCCATTGACTATGTTGGTTAACTAGCGGGCACTTGGAAGATCTAGATTACCTAGCGGGCACTTGGACTATGTAGGTTCCCTAGCGGGCATTTGGACTATATAGATAACCTAGCGGGCACATAGACTTTGTAGTTTACCTAGAGGGCCCTTGGACTATGTAGGTTACCTAGCGGGCACTTGGACGATCTAAGTTAACTAGCGGGTACTTGGACTATGTTGGTTAACTAGCGGGCCCTTGGACTATGTAAGTTCCCTAGCGGGCACTTGGACTACGTGGGTTTCCTGGCGGGCATTTGGACTATCTAGGTTACCTAACGGGCACTTGGACTATGTAGGTCCCTAGCGGGCACTTGTACTATCTAGGATACCTAGCTGGAACTTGGACTATGTAGGTCAACTAGCAGGCCCTTGGACGATCTAGGTTAGCTAACGGGCACTTAGATTATGTAGGTTGACTAGCGGGCACTTGGAATATGTAGGTTAACCAGCGGGCCCATGTACTATGTAGGTTTACTAGCGGGCCCTTGGACTATCTAGGTTCCCTAAAGGGCACTTGGACTATCTAGGTTACCGAACGGGCACTTGGAGTATCTAGGTTACCTAAAGGGGACTTGGACTATGTCGGCTAACTAGGGAGCCCTTGGACGATCTAGGTTACCTAGCGGGTACTTGAACTATCTAGGTTAACTAGCGGGCACTTGCATATCTAGGTTACCTAGCGGGCACTTGGACTATGTACGTTCCCTAGCGGGCACTTGCACTATCTATGTTAACTAGCGGGCACTTGGAATATGTAGGTTAACTAGCGGACACTTGCACTATGTAGGTTACCTAGCAGGCACTTGGACTATCTAGGTTAAGTAGCGGGCACTTGGACTATCTAGGTTAACTAGCGTGCAATTGGACTATGTAGGTTCCTTAGCGGGCACTTGGACTATCTAGGTTGACTAGCGGGCACTTGTACTATGTAGGTTAACTAGCGTGCCCTTGGACTATCTATGTTACGTAGCGGGCACTTGGACTATATAGGTTAACTAGGGGACACTTGCACGATCTAGGATAACTAGCGGGCACTTTTATTATGTAGGTTAACTAGCGGGCCCATGGATTATGTAAGTTTACTAGCAGGCACTTGGACTATCTAGGTTAACAAGCGGGCACTTGGTCTATGTAGTTTCCCTAGCAGGCATTTGGACTATTTAGGTTACCTAGCGGACACTTAGACTTTGTAGGTTACCTTGCGGGCACTTGGACTATCTAGGTTACCTTGCAGGCACTTTGACTATCTAGGTTAACTAACGGGCACTTGGACTATGTAGGTTGCCTAGCGGGCACTTGGATTATATAGGTTTCGTATCGGGCACTGGGACTATGTAGGTTAACTAGCGGGCACTTGGACTCTCTGGGTTACCTAGCGGGCATTGGATTATCTAGGTTAACGAAACGGTATTGGACTATGTAGGTTACCTAGCCGCCACTTGGACTATCTAGGTTAGCTAACAGGCACTTGGACTATTTAGGTTGCCTAGCGGGCAATTGTACTATCTAGGTCACCTAGCTGGCACTTGGACTATGTAGGTCAACTAGCGGGCCCTTGGACTATCTAGTTTACGTAGCGGGCACATGGTATATAGGTTAACTAGCGGGCACTTGGACTATGTTGGTTAATTAGCGGGCCCATGGACTATGTAGGTTTATTAGAGGGCCCTTGGAATATCTAGTTTCCCTAAAGGGCACTTGGACTATCTAGGTTACCGAACGGGCACTCGGACTATCTATGTTACCTAGCGGGAACTTGGACTATGTAGGCTAACTAGGGGGCCCTTGGACGATCTAGGTTACCTAGACGGTACTTGAACTATCGAGGTTAACTAGCGCGCACTTGCACTATCTAGGTTACATAGGGGGCACTTGGACTATGTACGTTCCCTAGCGGGCACTTGGAATATCTATGTTAACTAGCGGGCACTTGGAATATGTAGGTTAAGTAGTGGACACTTGTACTATGTAGGTTACCTAGCAGGCACTTGGACTATCTAGATTAACTAGCGGGCACTTGGAATATCTAGGTTAACTAGCGTGCACTTGGACTATGTAGGTTCCTTAGCGGGCACTTGGACTATCTATGTTGCCTAGCTGGAACTTGGACTATGTAGGTTAACTAGCGTGCCTAGGACTATCTAGGTTACGTAGCGGGCACTTGGTATATAGGTTAACTAGCGGGCACTTGGACTATGTAGGTTCCCTAGCGGGCACTTGTATCATGTAGGTTCCCTATCGGGCACTTGGACTGTGTAGGTTAACTAGAGGGCATTTGGACTATGTAGGTTACCTAGCGGGCACTTGGACTATGTAGGTTCCCTATCGGGCACTTGGAGAATGTAGTTTAAGTAGGGGGCACTAGGACTATGTAGGTTACCTTTCGGGCCCTTGGATTATCTAGGTTACCTAGCAGGCATTTGGACTATGTAGGCTCCCTAGCGGTCATTTGGACTATATAGATTACCTTGCGGGCACTTAGACTTTGTAGGTTACCTAGCGGGTACTTGGACTATCTAGGTTACCTAGCTGGCACTTGAAATATCTAAGTTACCTAGAGGGTACTTGGAGTATGTAGGTTACCTAGCGGGCTGTTGGACTATCTAGGTTACCTAGCGGGCACTTGGACTATCTAGGTTAACTAACGGGCACTTGGACTATCTAGGTTCCCTAGTGGGCCCTTGGACTATGTAAGTTCCCTAGCGGGCACTTGGACTATGTGTGTTCCCTAGCGGGCATTTGGACTGTGTAGGTTAACTAGAGGGCATTTGGACTATATAGGTTCCCTAGCGGGCACTTGGATTATGTAGGTTCCCTATCGGGCACTTGGACTATGTAGGTTACCTAGCGGGCCCTTGGACTATGTAGCTTACCTAGGGGGAACCTGGACTATGTAGGTTAACTAGTGGGCACTTGGACTATGTAGGTTGCCTAGCGGGCACTTGGATTATATAGGTTCCCTAGCGGGCACTTGGATTATGTAAGTTCCCTATCTGACACTTGGACTATGTAGGTTAACTAGCGGGCACTTGGACTCTCTAGGTTAACGAACGGGCACTTGGACTATGTAGGTTACCTAGCAGCTACTTGGACTATCTAGGTTAGCTCTCAGGCACTTGGACTATTTAGGTTCCCTAGCGGGCACTTGTACTATCTAGGATACCTAGCTGGCACTTGGACTATGTAGGTCAACTAGCGGGCCCTCGGACTATCTAGGTTAGCTAACGGGCACTTAGATTATGTAGGTTAACAAGCGGGCACTTGGAATATGTAGGTTAACTAGCCGGCCCATGGATTATGTAAGTTTACTAGCGGGCCCTTGGACTATCTAGGTTCCCTAAAGGGCACTTGGACTATCTAGGTTACCGAAAAGGCACTTGGACTATCTAGGTTACCTAGCGGGCACTTGGACTATGTAGGCTAACTAGGGGGCCCTTGGACGATCTAGGTTACCTAGCGGGTACTTGAACTATCTAGGTTACCTAGCGGGCACTTGGACTATGTACTTTCCCTAGCGGGCACTTGGACTATCTATGTTAACTAGCGTGCACTTGGACTATCTAGGTTAACTAGCGTGCACTTGGACTATGTAGGTTCTATAGCGGTCACTTGGACTATCTAGGTTGCCTACCGGGCACTTGGTCTATGTAGTTTCCCTAGCAGGCATTTGGACTATTTAGGTTACCTAGCGGACACTTAGACTTTGTAGGTTAGCTTGCGGGCACTTGGACTATCTAGGTTACCTTGCAGGCACTTTGACTATCTAGGTTAACTAACGGGGACTTGGACTATGTAGGTTGCCTAGCGGGCACATGGATTATGTAGGTTCCCTATCGGGCACTGGGACTATGTAGGTTAACTAGCGGGCACTTGGACTCTCTGGGTTACCTAGCGGGCACTTGGATTATCTAGGTTAACGAAAGGGTACTTGGACTATGTAGGTTACCTAGCCGCCACTTGGATTATCTAGGTTAGCTAACAGGCACTTGGACTATTTAGGTTCCCTAGCGGGCACTTGTACTATCTAGGTTACCTAGCTGGCACTTGGACTATGTAGGTCAACTAGCGGGCCCTTGGACTATCTAGGTTAGCTAACGGGCACTTAGATTATGTAGGTTAACAAGCGGACACTTGGAATATGTAGGTTAACTAGCGGGCCCATGGATTCTGTAAGTTTACTAGCGGGCCCTTGGACTATCTAGGTTCCTTAAAGGGCACTTGGACTATCTAGGTTACCGAAAAGGCACTTGGACTATCTAGGTTACCTAGCGGGCACTTGGACTATGTAGGCTAACTAGGGGGCCCTTGGACGATCTAGGTTACCTAGCGGGTACTTGAACTATCTAGGTTACCTAGCGGGCACTTGGACTATGTACTTTCCCTAGTGGGCACATGGACTATCTAGGTTAACTAGCGTGCACTTGGACTATGTAGGTTCTACAGCGGGCATTTGGACTATCTAGGTTGCCTAGCGGGCACTTGGTCTATGTAGTTTCCCTAGCAGGCATTTGGACTATTTAGGTTACCTAGCGGACACTTAGACTTTGTAGGTTACCTTGCGGGCACTTGGACTATCTAGGTTACCTTGCAGGCACTTTGACTATCTAGGTTAACTAACGGGCACTTGGACTATGTAGGTTGCCTAGCGGGCACTTGGATTATGTAGGTTCCCTATCGGGCACTGGGACTATGTAGGTTAACTAGCGGGCACTTGGACTCTCTGGGTTACCTAGCGGGCACTTGGATTATCTAGGTTAACGAAAGGGCACTTGGACTATGTAGGTTACCTAGCCGCCACTTGGACTATCTAGGTTAGCTAACAGGTATTTGGACTATTTAGGTTCCCTAGCGGGCACTTGTACTATCTAGGTTACCTAGCTGGCACTTGGACTATGTAGGTCAACTAGCGGGCCCTTGGACTATCTAGGATACGTAGCGGGCACTTGGTATATAGGTTAACTAGCGGGCACTTGGACTATGTAGGTTAATTAGCGGGCCCATGGACTATGTAGGTTTATTAGCGGGCCCTTGGACTATCTAGGTTCCCTAAAGGGCACTTGGACTATCTAGGTTACCGAACGGGCACTTGGACTATCTAGGTTACCTAGGGGGCACTTGGACTATGTACGTTCCCTAGCGGGCACTTGGAATATCTATGTTAACTAGCGGGCACTTGGAATATGTAGGTTAACTAGTGGACACTTGTACTATGTAGGTTACCTAGCAGGCACTTGGAATATCTAGATTAACTAGCGGGCACTTGGACTATCTAGGTTAACTAGCGTGCACTTGGACTATGTAGGTTCCTTAGCGGTTACTTGGACTATCTAGGTTGCCTAGCTGGCACTTGGACTATGTAGGTTAACAAGCGTGCCCTTGGACTATCTGGTTACGTAGCGGGCACTTGGTATATAGGTTAACTAGCGGGCACTTGGACTATGTAGGTTAACTAGAGGACACTTGGACTATCTAAGTTAACTAGTGGGCCCTTGGACTATGTAGGTTAACTAGCAGGCACTTGGACAATCTAGATTAACTAGCGGGCACTTGGACTATGTAGGTTACCTAGTGGGCACTTGGACTATCTATGTTAAAGAACGGGCACTTGGAATATGCAGGTAACCTAGCGGGCACTTGGACTATCTAGGTTATCTAGCGGACACTTGGACTATGTAGGTTACCTAGTGGGCACTTGGACTATGTATGTTGCTTAGCGGGCACTTGGACTATCTAGGTTAGGTAACGGGCACTTGGACTATCTAGGTTACCGAAAAGGCACTTGGACTATCTAGGTTACCTAGCGGGCACTTGGACTATGTAGGTTAACTAGAGGACACTTGGACTATCTAAGTTAACTAGTGGGCCCTTGGACTATGTAGGTTAACTAGCAGGCACTTGGACAATCTAGGTTAACTAGCGGACACTTGGACTATGTAGGTTACCTAGTGGGCACTTGGACTATCTATGTTAACGAACGGGCACTTGGAATATGCAGGTAACCTAGCGGGCCCTTGGACTATCTAGGTTACCTAGCAGGCACTTTGACTTCTAGGTTAACGAACGGGCACTTGGACTATGTATGTTGATTAGCGGGCACTTGGACTATCTAGGTTACCTAACGGGCACTTTGACTATCTAGGTTACATAGCGGACACTTGGACTATGTAGGTTAACTAGCGGGCACTTGGACGATCTAGGTTAATTAGCGGGCACTTGGATATGTAGGTCAACAGGTGGGCCATTGGACTATCTAGGTTAGCTAACTGGCACTTGGACTATATAGGTTAACTAGCGGACACTTGCCCAATCTAGGTTAACTAGCGGGCTCTTGCATTACGCAGATTAACTAGTGGCACTTGGACTATCTACGTTAACTAGCGGGCCCTTGGACTATGTAGATTCCCTAGCGGGCATTTGGACTATATAGATAACCTAGTGGGCCCTTAGACTTTGTAGGTTACCTAGCGGGCACTTGGACTATCTAGGTTACCTATCTGGCACTTGAACTATCTATGTTACCTAGCGGGTTCTTGGAGTATGTAGGTTACCTAGCGGGCTGTTGGACTATCTAGGTTACCAAGCGGGCACTTGGACTATCTAGGTTAACTAACCGGCACTTGGACTATGTAGGTTCCCTAGCGGGCCCTTGGACTATGTGAGTTCCCTAGCGGGCACTTGGACTATGTGCGTTTCCTGGCGGGTACTTGGACTATGTAGGTTCCCTAGCGGGCATTTGTATCATGTAGGTTCCCTATCGGGCACTTGGACTGTGTAGGTTAACTAGAGGGCATTTGGACTATGTAGATTACCTAGCGGGCACTTGGACTATGTTGGCTCCCTATCGGGCACTGGAGAATGTAGTTTAAGTAGGGGGCACTAGGACTATGTAGGTTACCTTTCGGGCCCTTGGACTATCTAGGTTAACTAGCAGGCATTTGGACTATGTAGGCTCCCTAGCGGTCATTTGGACTATATAGATTACCTTGCGGGCACTTAGACATTGTAGGTTACCTAGCGGGCACTTGGACTATCTAGGTTACCTAGCTGGCACTTGAAATATCTACGTTACCTAGCGGGTTCTTGGAATATGTAGGTTACCTAGCTGGCTGTTGGACTATCTAGGTTACCAAGCGGGCACTTGGACTATCTAGGTTAACTAACGGGCACTTGGACTATGTAGGTTCCCTAGCGGGCCCTTGGAGTATGTGAGTTCCCTAGCGGGCACTTGGACTATGTGCATTTCCTGGCGGGCACTTGGACTATGTAGGTTCCCTAGCAGGCACTTGTATCATGTAGGTTCCCTATCGGGCACTTGGACTGTGTAGGTTAACTAGAGGGCATTTGGACTATGTAGGTTACCTAGCGGGCACTTGGACTATGTAGGTTCCCTATCGGGCACTTGGAGAATGTAGTTTAAGTAGGGGGCACTAGGACTATGTAGGTTACCTTTCGGGCCCTTGAACTATCTAGGTTACCTAGCAGGCATTTGGACTATGTAGGCTCCCTAGCGGTCATTTGGACTATATAGATTACCTTGCGGGCACTTAGACTTTGTAGGTTACCTAGCGGGCACTTGGACTATCTAGGTTACCTAGCTGGCACTTGAAATATCTAGTTACCTCGCGGGTACTTGGAGTATATAGGTTACCTACCGGGCTGTTGGACTATCTAGGTTACCTAGCGGGCACTTGGACTATCTAGGTTAACTAACGGGCACTTGGACTATGTAGGTTCCCTAGTGGGCCCTTGGACTATGTAAGTTCCCTAGCGGGCACTTGGACTATGTGTGTTCCCTAGCGGGCATTTGGACTGTGTAGGTTAACTAGAGGGCATTTGGAATATATAGGTTACCTAGCGGGCACTTGGATTATGTAGGTTCCCTATCGGGCACTTGGACTATGTAGGTTACCTAGCGGGCCCTTGGACTATGTAGCTTACCTAGGGGGAACCTGGACTATGTAGGTTAACTAGTGGGCACTTGGACTATGTAGGTTGCCTAGCGGGCACTTGGATTATATAGGTTCCCTAGCGGGCACTTGGATTATGTAAGTTCCCTATCGGGCACTTGGACTATGTAGGTTAACTAGCGGGCACTTGGACTCTCTAGGTTAACGAACGGGCACTTGGACTATGTAGGTTACCTAGCAGCTACTTGGACTATCTAGGTTACCTCTCAGGCACTTGGACTATTAAGTTCCCTAGCGGGGACTTGTACTATCTAGGATACCTAGCTGGCACTTGCACTATGTAGGTCAACTAGCGGGCCCTTGGACTATCTAGGTTAGCTAACGGGCACTTAGATTATGTAGGTTAACAAGCAGGCAGTTGGAATATGTAGGTTAACTAGCGGGCCCATGGACTATGTAAGTTTACTAGCGGGCCCTTGGACTATCTAGGTTCCCTAAAGGGCACTTGGACTATCTAGGTTACCGAAAAGGCACTTGGACTATCTAGGTTACCTAGCGGGCACTTGGACTATGTAGGCTAACTAGGGGGCCCTTGGACGATCTAGGTTACCTAGCGGGTACTTGAACTCTCTAGGTTACCTAGCGGGCACTTGGACTATGTACGTTCCCTAGCGGGCACTTGGACTATCTATGTTAACTAGCGTGCACTTGGACTATCTAGGATAACTAGCGTGCACTTGGACTATGTAGGTTCCATAGCGAGCACTTGGACTACTAGGTTGCCTAGCGGGCACTTGGACTATGTAGGTTCCATAGCGGGCACTTGAACTGTCTAGGTTACCTAGCGGGCACTTGGATTATCTAGGTTAACGAACGGGCACTTGGACTATATAGGTTACCTAGTAGCCACTTGGACTATCTAGGTTAGCTATCAGGCTCTTGGACTATCTAGGTTCCCTAGCGGGCACTTGTACTATCTAGGTTACCTAGCGGGCACTTGGACTATGTAGGTCAACTAGCGGGCCCTTGGACTATCTAGGTTACCTAGCGGGCACTTGGACTATGTAGGTCAACTAGCGGGCCCTTGTACTATCTAGGTTACCTAACGGGCACTTAGATTATGTAGGTTAACTAGGGGGCACTTGGAATATGTAGGCTAACTAGCGGACACTTGCACTATGTAGGTTAACTAGCGGGCCCATGGACTACGTAGGTTTACTAGTGGGCCCTTGGACTATCTAGGTTCCCTAAAGGGCACTTGTACTATCTAGGTTACCGAACGGGCACTTGGACTATCTAGGTTACCTAGCGGGCACTTGGACTATGTACGCTAACTAGGGGGCCCTTGGACGATCTAGGTTACCTAGCGGGTACTTGAACTATCTAGGTTAACTAGCGCGCACTTGCACTATCTAGGTTACCTAGAGGGCACTTGGACTATCTAGGTTACCTAGCGGGCACTTGGACTTCTAGGTTAATGAACGGGCACTTGGACTATGTATGTTGCTTAGCGGGCACTTGGACTATCTAGGTTAGGTAACGGGCACTTGGACTATCTAGGTTACCGAAAAGGCACTTGGACTATCTAGGTTACCTAGCGGGCACTTGGACTATGTAGGTTAACTAGAGGACACTTGGACTATCTAAGTTAACTAGTGGGCCCTTGGACTATGTAGGTTAACTAGCAGGCACTTGGACAATCTAGGTTAACTAGCGGACACTTGGACTATGTAGGTTACCTAGTGGACACTTGGACTATCTATGTTAACGAACGGGCACTTGGAATATGCAGGTAACCTAGCGGGCCCTTGGACTATCTAGGTTACCTAGCGGGCACTTGGACTTCTAGGTTAACGAACGGGCACTTGGACTATGTATGTTGCTTAGCGGGCACTTGGACTATCTAGGTTACCTAACGGGCACTTTGACTATCTAGGTTACATAGCGGACACTTGGACTATGTAGGTTAACTAGCGGGCACTTGGGCGATCTAGGTTAATTAGCGGGCACTTGGATATGTAGGTCAACAGGTGGGCCATTGGACTATCTAGGTTAGCTAACTGGCACATGGACTATATAGGTTAACTAGCGGACACTTGCCCAATCTAGGTTAACTAGCGGGCTCTTGCATTACGTAGATTAACTAGTGGCACTTGGACTATCTACGTTAACTAGCGGGCCCTTGGACTATGTAGATTCCCTAGCGGGCATTTGGACTATATAGATAACCTAGTGGGCACTTAGACTTTGTAGGTTACCTAGCGGGCACTTGGACTATCTAGGTTACCTAGCTGGCACTTGAACTATCTATGTTACCTAGCGGGTTCTTGGAGTATGTAGGTTACCTAGCGGGCTGTTGGACTATCTAGGTTACCAAGCGGGCACTTGGACTATCTAGGTTAACTAACCGGCACTTGGACTATGTAGGTTCCCTATCGGGCCCTTGGACTATGTGAGTTCCCTAGCGGGCACTTGGACTATGTGCGTTTCCTGGCGGGTACTTGGACTATGTAGGTTCCCTAGCGGGCATTTGTATCATGTAGGTTCCCTATCGGACACTTGGACTGTGTACGTTAACTAGAGGGCATTTGGACTATGTAGATTTCCTAGGGGGCACTTGGACTATGTTGGTTCCCTAACGGGCACTGGAGAATGTAGTTTAAGTAGGGGGCACTAGGACTATGTAGGTTACCTTTCGGGCCCTTGGACTATCTAGGTTAACTAGCAGGCATTTGGACTATGTAGGCTCCCTAGCGGTCATTTGGACTATATAGATTACCTTGCGGGCACTTAGACTTTGTAGGTTACCTAGCGGGCACTTGGACTATCTAGGTTACCTAGCTGGCACTTGAAATATCTACGTTACCTAGCGGGTTCTTAGAATATGTAGGTTACCTAGCGGGCTGTTGGACTATCTAGGTTACCAAGCGGGCACTTGGACTATCTAGGTTAACTAACGGGCACTTGGACTATGTAGGTTCCCTAGCGGGCCCTTGGAGTATGTGAGTTCCCTAGCGGGCACTTGGACTATGTGCATTTCCTGGCGGGCACTTGGACTATGTAGGTTCCCTAGCAGGCACTTGTATCATGTAGGTTCCCTATCGGGCACTTGGACTGTGTAGGTTAACTAGAGGGCATTTGGACTATGTAGGTTACCTAGCGGGCACTTGGACTATGTAGGTTCCCTATCGGGCACTTGGAGAATGTAGTTTAAGTAGGGGGCACTAGGACTATGTAGGTTACCTTTCGGGCCCTTGAACTATCTAGGTTACCTAGCAGGCATTTGGACTATGTAGGCTCCCTAGCGGTCATTTGGACTATATAGATTACCTTGCGGGCACTTAGACTTTGTAGGTTACCTAGCGGGCACTTGGACTATCTAGGTTACCTAGCTGGCACTTGAAATATCTAGTTACCTCGCGGGTACTTGGAGTATATAGGTTACCTACCGGGCTGTTGGACTATCTAGGTTACCTAGCGGGCACTTGGACTATCTAGGTTAACTAACGGGCACTTGGACTATGTAGGTTCCCTAGTGGGCCCTTGGACTATGTAAGTTCCCTAGCAGGCACTTGGACTATGTGTGTTCCCTAGCGGGCATTTGGACTGTGTAGGTTAACTAGAGGGCATTTGGAATATATAGGTTACCTAGCGGGCACTTGGATTATGTAGGTTCCCTATCGGGCACTTGGACTATGTAGGTTACCTAGCGGGCCCTTGGACTATGTAGCTTACCTAGGGGGAACCTGGACTATGTAGGTTAACTAGTGGGCACTTGGACTATGTAGGTTGCCTAGCGGGCACTTGGATTATATAGGTTCCCTAGCGGGCACTTGGATTATGTAAGTTCCCTATCGGGCACTTGGACTATGTAGGTTAACTAGCGGGCACTTGGACTCTCTAGGTTAACGAACGGGCACTTGGACTATGTAGGTTACCTAGCAGCTACTTGGACTATCTAGGTTACCTCTCAGGCACTTGGACTATTAAGTTCCCTAGCGGGGACTTGTACTATCTAGGATACCTAGCTGGCACTTGCACTATGTAGGTCAACTAGCGGGCCCTTGGACTATCTAGGTTAGCTAACGGGCACTTAGATTATGTAGGTTAACAAGCAGGCACTTGGAATATGTAGGTTAACTAGCGGGCCCATGGACTATGTAAGTTTACTAGCGGGCCCTTGGACTATCTAGGTTCCCTAAAGGGCACTTGGACTATCTAGGTTACCGAAAAGGCACTTGGACTATCTAGGTTACCTAGCGGGCACTTGGACTATGTAGGCTAACTAGGGGGCCCTTGGACGATCTAGGTTACCTAGCGGGTACTTGAACTCTCTAGGTTACCTAGCGGGCACTTGGACTATGTACGTTCCCTAGCGGGCACTTGGACTATCTATGTTAACTAGCGTGCACTTGGACTATCTAGGATAACTAGCGTGCACTTGGACTATGTAGGTTCCATAGCGAGCACTTGGACTACTAGGTTGCCTAGCGGGCACTTGGACTATGTAGGTTCCATAGCGGGCACTTGAACTGTCTAGGTTACCTAGCGGGCACTTGGATTATCTAGGTTAACGAACGGGCACTTGGACTATATAGGTTACCTAGTAGCCACTTGGACTATCTAGGTTAGCTATCAGGCTCTTGGACTATCTAGGTTCCCTAGCGGGCACTTGTACTATCTAGGTTACCTAGCGGGCACTTGGACTATGTAGGTCAACAAGCGGGCCCTTGGACTATCTAGGTTACCTAGCGGGCACTTGGACTATGTAGGTCAACTAGCGGGCCCTTGTACTATCTAGGTTACCTAACGGGCACTTAGATTATGTAGGTTAACTAGGGGGCACTTGGAATATGTAGGCTAACTAGCGGACACTTGCACTATGTAGGTTAACTAGCGGGCCCATGGACTACGTAGGTTTACTAGTGGGCCCTTGGACTATCTAGGTTCCCTAAAGGGCACTTGTACTATCTAGGTTACCGAACGGGCACTTGGACTATCTAGGTTACCTAGCGGGCACTTGGACTATGTACGCTAACTAGGGGGCCCTTGGACGATCTAGGTTACCTAGCGGGTACTTGAACTATCTAGGTTAACTAGCGCGCACTTGCACTATCTAGGTTACCTAGAGGGCACTTGGACTATCTAGGTTACCTAGCGGGCACTTGGACTTCTAGGTTAATGAACGGGCACTTGGACTATGTATGTTGCTTAGCGGGCACTTGGACTATCTAGGTTAGGTAACGGGCACTTGGACTATCTAGGTTACCGAAAAGGCACTTGGACTATCTAGGTTACCTAGCGGGCACTTGGACTATGTAGGTTAACTAGAGGACACTTGGACTATCTAAGTTAACTAGTGGGCCCTTGGACTATGTAGGTTAACTAGCAGGCACTTGGACAATCTAGGTTAACTAGCGGACACTTGGACTATGTAGGTTACCTAGTGGACACTTGGACTATCTATGTTAACGAACGGGCACTTGGAATATGCAGGTAACCTAGCGGGCCCTTGGACTATCTAGGTTACCTAGCGGGCACTTGGACTTCTAGGTTAACGAACGGGCACTTGGACTATGTATGTTGCTTAGCGGGCACTTGGACTATCTAGGTTACCTAACGGGCACTTTGACTATCTAGGTTACATAGCGGACACTTGGACTATGTAGGTTAACTAGCGGGCACTTGGGCGATCTAGGTTAATTAGCGGGCACTTGGATATGTAGGTCAACAGGTGGGCCATTGGACTATCTAGGTTAGCTAACTGGCACTTGGACTATATAGGTTAACTAGCGGACACTTGCCCAATCTAGGTTAACTAGCGGGCTCTTGCATTACGTAGATTAACTAGTGGCACTTGGACTATCTACGTTAACTAGCGGGCCCTTGGACTATGTAGATTCCCTAGCGGGCATTTGGACTATATAGATAACCTAGTGGGCACTTAGACTTTGTAGGTTACCTAGCGGGCACTTGGACTATCTAGGTTACCTAGCTGGCACTTGAACTATCTATGTTACCTAGCGGGTTCTTGGAGTATGTAGGTTACCTAGCGGGCTGTTGGACTATCTAGGTTACCAAGCGGGCACTTGGACTATCTAGGTTAACTAACCGGCACTTGGACTATGTAGGTTCCCTATCGGGCCCTTGGACTATGTGAGTTCCCTAGCGGGCACTTGGACTATGTGCGTTTCCTGGCGGTTACTTGGACTATGTAGGTTCCCTAGCGGGCATTTGTATCATGTAGGTTCCCTATCGGACACTTGGACTGTGTACGTTAACTAGAGGGCATTTGGACTATGTAGATTTCCTAGGGGGCACTTGGACTATGTTGGTTCCCTAACGGGCACTGGAGAATGTAGTTTAAGTAGGGGGCACTAGGACTATGTAGGTTACCTTTCGGGCCCTTGGACTATCTAGGTTAACTAGCAGGCATTTGGACTATGTAGGCTCCCTAGCGGTCATTTGGACTATATAGATTACCTTGCGGGCACTTAGACTTTGTAGGTTACCTAGCGGGCACTTGGACTATCTAGGTTACCTAGCTGGCACTTGAAATATCTACGTTACCTAGCGGGTTCTTAGAATATGTAGGTTACCTAGCGGGCTGTTGGACTATCTAGGTTACCAAGCGGGCACTTGGACTATCTAGGTTAACTAACGGGCACTTGGACTATGTAGGTTCCCTAGCGGGCCCTTGGAGTATGTGAGTTCCCTAGCGGGCACTTGGACTATGTGCATTTCCTGGCGGGCACTTGGACTATGTAGGTTCCCTAGCAGGCACTTGTATCATGTAGGTTCCCTATCGGGCACTTGGACTGTGTAGGTTAACTAGAGGGCATTTGGACTATGTAGGTTACCTAGCGGGCACTTGGACTATGTAGGTTCCCTATCGGGCACTTGGAGAATGTAGTTTAAGTAGGGGGCACTAGGACTATGTAGGTTACCTTTCGGGCCCTTGAACTATCTAGGTTACCTAGCAGGCATTTGGACTATGTAGGCTCCCTAGCGGTCATTTGGACTATATAGATTACCTTGCGGGCACTTAGACTTTGTAGGTTACCTAGCGGGCACTTGGACTACCTAGGTTACCTAGCTGGCACTTGAAATATCTACGTTACCTCGCGGGTACTTGGAGTATATAGGTTACCTACCGGGCTGTTGGACAATCTAGGTTACCTAGCGGGCACTTGGACTATCTAGGTTAACTAACGGGCACTTGGACTATGTAGGTTCCCTAGTGGGCCCTTGGACTATGTAAGTTCCCTAGCGGGCACTTGGACTATGTGTGTTCCCTAGCGGGCATTTGGACTGTGTAGGTTAACTAGAGGGCATTTGGACTATATAGGTTCCCTAGCGGGCACTTGGATTATGTAGGTTCCCTATCGGGCACTTGGACTATGTAGGTTACCTAGCGGGCCCTTGGACTATGTAGCTTACCTAGGGGGAACCTGGACTATGTAGGTTAACTAGTGGGCACTTGGACTATGTAGGTTGCCTAGCGGGCACTTGGATTATATAGGTTCCCTAGCGGGCACTTGGATTATGTAAGTTCCCTATCGGGCACTTGGACTATATAGGTTAACTAGCGGGCACTTGGACTCTCTAGGTTAACGAACGGGCACTTGGACTATGTAGGTTACCTAGCAGCTACTTGGACTATCTAGGTTAGCTCTCAGGCACTTGGACTATTTAGGTTCCCTAGCGGGCACTTGTACTATCTAGGATACCTAGCTGGCACTTGCACTATGTAGGTCAACTAGCGGGCCCTTGGACTATCTAGGTTAGCTAACGGGCACTTAGATTATGTAGGTTAACAAGCAGGCACTTGGAATATGTAGGTTAACTAGCGGGCCCATGGACTATGTAAGTTTACTAGCGGGCCCTTGGATTATCTAGGTTCCCTAAAGGGCACTTGGACTATCTAGGTTACCGAAAAGGCACTTGGACTATCTAGGTTACCTAGCGGGCACTTGGACTATGTAGGCTAACTAGGGGGCCCTTGGACGATCTAGGTTACCTAGCGGGTACTTGAACTCTCTAGGTTACCTAGCGGGCACTTGGACTATGTACGTTCCCTAGCGGGCACTTGGACTATCTATGTTAACTAGCGTGCACTTGGACTATCTAGGATAACTAGCGTGCACTTGGACTATGTAGGTTCCATAGCGAGCACTTGGACTACTAGGTTGCCTAGCGGGCACTTGGACTATGTAGGTTCCATAGCGGGCACTTGAACTGTCTAGGTTACCTAGCGGGCACTTGGATTATCTAGGTTAACGAACGGGCACTTGGACTATGTAGGTTACCTAGTAGCCACTTGGACTATCTAGGTTAGCTATCAGGCTCTTGGACTATCTAGGTTCCCTAGCGGGCACTTGTACTATCTAGGTTACCTAGTGGGCACTTGGACTATTTAGGTCAACTAGCGGGCCCTTGGACTATCTAGGTTACCTAGCGGGCACTTGGACTATGTAGGTCAACTAGCGGGCCCTTGGACTATCTAGGTTACCTAACGGGCACTTAGATTATGTAGGTTAACTAGGGGGCACTTGGAATATGTAGGCTAACTAGCGGACACTTGCACTATGTAGGTTAACTAGCGGGCCCATGGACTACGTAGGTTTACTAGTGGGCCCTTGGACTATCTAGGTTCCCTAAAGGGCACTTGTACTATCTAGGTTACCGAACGGGCACTTGGACTATCTAGGTTACCTAGCGGGCACTTGGACTATGTACGCTAACTAGGGGGCCCTTGGACGATCTAGGTTACCTAGCGGGTACTTGAACTATCTAGGTTAACTAGCGCGCACTTGCACTATCTAGGTTACCTAGAGGGCACTTGGACTATCTAGGTTACCTAGCGGGCACTTGGACTTCTAGGTTAACGAACGGGCACTTGGACTATGTATGTTGCTTAGCGGGCACTTGGACTATCTAGGTTAGGTAACGGGCACTTGGACTATCTAGGTTACCGAAAAGGCACTTGGACTATCTAGGTTACCTAGCGGGCACTTGGACTATGTAGGTTAACTAGAGGACACTTGGACTATCTAAGTTAACTAGTGGGCCCTTGGACTATGTAGGTTAACTAGCAGGCACTTGGACAATCTAGGTTAACTAGCGGACACTTGGACTATGTAGGTTACCTAGTGGGCACTTGGACTATCTATGTTAACGAATGGGCACTTGGAATATGCAGGTAACCTAGCGGGCCCTTGGACTATCTAGGATACCTAGCGGGCACTTGGACTTCTAGGTTAACGAACGGGCACTTGGACTATGTATGTTGCTTAGCGGGCACTTGGACTATCTAGGTTACCTAACGGGCACTTTGACTATCTAGGTTACATAGCGGACACTTGGACTATGTAGGTTAACTAGCGGGCACTTGGACTATGTAGGTTACCTAGCAGCTACTTGGACTATCTAGGTTAGCTCTCAGGCACTTGGACTATTTAGGTTCCCTAGCGGGCACTTGTACTATCTAGGATACCTAGCTGGCACTTGCACTATGTAGGTCAAGTAGCGGACCCTTGGACTATCTAGGTTAGCTAACGGGCACTTAGATTATGTAGGTTAACAAGCAGGTACTTGGAATATGTAGGTTAACTAGCGGGCCCATGGACTATGTAAGTTTACTAGCGGGCCCTTGGACTATCTAGGTTCCCTAAAGGGCACTTGGACTATCTAGGTTACCGAAAAGGCACTTGGACTATCTAGGTTACCTAGCGGGCACTTGGACTATGTAGGCTAACTAGGGGGCCCTTGGACGATCTAGGTTACCTAGCGGGTACTTGAACTATCTAGGTTACCTAGCGGGCACTTGTACTATGTACGTTCCCTAGCGGGCACTTGGACTATCTATGTTAACTAGCGTGCACTTGGACTATCTAGGATAACTAGCGTGCACTTGGACTATGTAGGTTCCATAGCGAGCACTTGGACTACTAGGTTGCCTAGCGGGCACTTGGACTATGTAGGTTCCATAGCGGGCACTTGAACTGTCTAGGTTACCTAGCGGGCACTTGGATTATCTAGGTTAACGAACGGGCACTTGGACTATGTAGGTTACCTAGTAGCCACTTGGACTATCTAGGTTAGCTATCAGGCTCTTGGACTATCTAGGTTCCCTAGCGGGCACTTGTACTATCTAGGTTACCTAGCGGGCACTTGGACTATGTAGGTCAACTAGCGGGCCCTTGGACTATCTAGGTTACCTAGCGGGCACTTGGATTATGTAGGTCAACTAGCGGACCCTTGGACTATCTAGGTTACCTAACGGGCACTTAGATTATGTAGGTTAACTAGGGGGCACTTGGAATATGTAGGTTAACTAGCGGACACTTGCACTATGTAGGTTAACTAGCGGGCCCATGGACTACGTAGGTTTACTAGTGGGCCCTTGGACTATCTAGGTTCCCTAAAGGGCACTTGTACTATCTAGGTTACCGAACGGGCACTTGGACTATCTAGGTTACCTAGCGGGCACTTGGACTATGTACGCTAACTAGGGGGCTCTTGGACGATCTAGGTTACCTAGCGGGTACTTGAACTATCTAGGTTAACTAGCGCGCACTTGCACTATCTAGGTTACCTAGAGGGCACTTGGACTATCTAGGTTACCTAGCGGGCACTTGGACTTCTAGGTTAACGAACGGGCACTTGGACTATGTATGTTGCTTAGCGGGCACTTGGACTATCTATGTTAGGTAACGGGCACTTGGACTTCTAGGTTAACGAACGGGCACTTGGACTATGTATGTTGCTTAGCGGGCACTTGGACTATCTATGTTAGGTAACGGGCACTTGGACTATCTAGGTTACCGAAAAGGCACTTGGACTATCTAGGTTACCTAGCGGGCACTTGGACTATGTAGGTTAACTAGAGGACATTTGGACTATCTAAGTTAACTAGTGGGCCCTTGGACTATGTAGGTTAACTAGCAGGCACTTGGACAATCTAGGTTAACTAGCGGACACTTGGACTATGTAGGTTACCTAGTGGGCACTTGGACTATCTATGTTAACGAACGGGCACTTGGAATATGCAGGTAACCTAGCGGGCCCTTGGACTATCTAGGTTACCTAGCGGGCACTTGGACTTCTAGGTTAACGAACGGGCACTTGGACTATGTATGTTGCTTAGCGGGCACTTGGACTATCTAGGTTACCTAACGGGCACTTTGACTATCTAGGTTACATAGCGGACACTTGGACTATGTAGGTTAACTAGCGGTCACTTGGATGATCTAGGTTAATTAGCGGGCACTTGGATATGTGGGTCAACAGGTGGGCCATTGGACTATCTAGGTTAGCTAACTGGCACTTGGACTATATAGGTTAACTAGCGGACACTTGCCCAATCTAGGTTAACGAGCGGGCTCTTGCATTACGTAGATTAACTAGTGGCACTTGGACTATCTACGTTAACTAGCGGGCCCTTGGACTATGTAGATTCCCTAGCGGGCATTTGGACTATATAGATAACCTAGTGGGCCCTTAGACTTTGTAGGTTACCTAGCGGGCACTTGGACTATCTAGGTTACCTAGCTGGCACTTGAACTATCTATGTTACCTAGCGGGTTCTTGGAGTATGTAGGTTACCTAGCGGGCTGTTGGACTATCTAGGTTACCAAGCGGGCACTTGGACTATCTAGGTTAACTAACCGGCACTTGGACTATGTAGGTTCCCTAGCGGGCCCTTGGACTATGTGAGTTCCCTAGCGGGCACTTGGACTATGTGCGTTTCATGGCGGTTACTTGGACTATGTAGGTTCCCTAGCGGGCATTTGTATCATGTAGGTTCCCTATCGGGCACTTGGACTGTGTACGTTAACTAGAGGGCATTTGGACTACGTAGGTTACCTAGCGGGCACTTGGACTATGTAGGTTCCCTATCGGGCACTTGGAGAATGTAGTTTAAGTAGGGGGCACTAGGACTATGTAGGTTACCTTTTGGGCCCTTGGACTATCTAGGTTACCTAGCAGGCATTTGGATTATGTAGGCTCCCTAGCGGTCATTTGGACTATATAGATTACCTTGCGGGCACTTAGACTTTGTAGGTTACCTAGCGGGCACTTGGACTATGTAGGTTAACCAGCGGGCCCTTGGACTATGTAGGTTACCTAGCGGGCACTTGGACGATCTAGGTTAACTAGCGGGTACTTGGACTAAGTAGGTTAACTAGCGGGCCCTTGGACTATGTAGATTAACTAGCGGCACTTGGACTATCTACGTTAACTAGCAGGCCCTTGGACTATGTAAATTCCCTAGCGGGCATTTGGACTATATAGATAACCTAGCGGGCACTTAGACTTTGTAGGTTACCTAGCGGGCACTTGGAGTATCTAGGTTACCTAGCTGGCACTTGAACTATCTACGTTACCTAGTGGGTTCTTGGAGTATGTAGGTTACCTAGCGGGCTGTTGGACTATCTAGGTTACCAAGCGGGCACTTGGACTATCTAGGTTAACTAACGGGCACTTGGACTATCTAGGTTCCCTAGCGGGCCCTTGGACTATGTAAGTTCCCTAGAGGGCACTTGGACTATGTGGGTTTCCTGGCGGCCACTTGGACTATGTAGGTTACCTAGCGGGCACTTGGACTATGTAGGTTCCCTATCGGGCACTTGGAGAATGTAGTTTAAGTAGGGGGCACTAGGACTATGTAGGTTACCTTTTGGGCCCTTGGACTATTAGGTTACCTAGCTGGCACTTGGATGATCTAGGTTAACTAGCGGGTACTTGGACTATGTAGGTTAACTAGCGGGCCCTTGGACTATGTAGATTAACTAGCCACACTTGGACAATCTACGTTAACTAGCGGGCCCTTGGACTATGTAGATTCCCTAGCGGGCATTTGGACTATATAGATAACCTAGCGGGCACTTAGACTTTGTAGGTTACCTAGCGGGCACTTGGATTATCTAGGTTACCTAGCTGGCACTTGAACTATCAACGTTACCTAGCGGATTCTTGGAGTATGTAGGTTACCTAGCGGGCTGTTGCACTATCTAGGTTACCAAGCGGGCACTTGGACTATGTACGTTCCCTAGCGGGCACTTGGAATATCTAGGTTGCCTAGCGGTCACTTGGCATATGTAGGTTAACTAGTGGACACTTGCACTATGTAGGTTACTTAGCAGGCACTTGGACTATCTAGATTAACTAGCAGGCACTTGGTCTATCTAGGTTAACTAGCGTGCACTTGGACTATGTAGGATCCTTAGCGGGCACTTGGACTATCTAGGTCACGTAGCGGGCACTTGGTATATAAATTAACTAGCGGGCACTTGGACAATGTAGGTTAACTAGCGGGCCCATGGACTATGTAGGTTTACTAGCGGGCCCTTGGACTATCTTGGTTCCCTAAAGGGCACTTGGACTATCTAGGTTACCGAACGCGCACTTGGACTATCTAGGTTACCCTGCTGGCACTTGGACTATGAAGGTTCCCTAGCGGACACTTGGATTATCTAGGTTACCTAGCGGGCACTTGGACTATGTAGGTTAACTAGCGGGCACTTGGACTGTGTAGGTTACCTAGCGGGCACTTGGATTATCTAGGTTAACGAACTGGCACTTGGACTATGTAGGTTACCTAGTAGCCACTTGGACTATCTAGGTTAGCTAACAGGCACTTGGACTATCTAGGTTCCCTAGAGGGCACTTTTACTATCTAGGTTACCTAGCTGGCACTTGGACTATGTAGGTCAACTAGCGGGCCCTTGGACTATCGAGGTAACCTAACGGGCACTTAGATTATGTAGGTTAACTAGCGGGCACATGGAATATGTAGGTTAACTAGCGGACACTTGCACTATGTAGGTTAACTTGCGGGCTCATGGACTATTTAAGTTTACTAGCGGGCCCTTGGACTATCTAGGTTCCCTAAAGGGCACTTGGACTACCTAGGTTACCGAACGGGCACTTGGACTATCTAGGTTACGTAGCGGGCACTAGGACTATGTAGGCTAACTAGGGGGCCCTTTGACGATCTAGGTTACCTAGCGGGTACTTGAACTATCTAGGTTAACTAGCGCGCACTTGCACTATCTAGGTTACCTAGCGGGCACTTGGACTATCTAGGTTACCTAAGGGGCACTTAGATTATGTAGGTTAACCAGCGGGCACTTGGAATATGTAGGTAAACTAGTGGACACGTGCAGTATGTAGGTTACCTAGCAGGCACTTGGACTATCTAGATTAACTAGCAGGCACTTGGACTATCTAGGTTAACTAGCGTGCACTTGGGCTATGTAAGTTCCTTAGCGGGCACTTGGACTATCTAGGTTGCCTAGCGGGCACTTAGACTATGTAGGTTAACTAGCGTGCCCTTGGACTATCTAGGTTACGTAGCGGGCACTTGGTATATAGGTTAACTAGTGGGCACTTGGACTATGTAGGTTAACTAGAGGACACTTGGACTATCTAGGTTAACTAGTGGGCCCTTGGACTATGTAGGTTAACTAGCGGGCACTTGGACAATCTAGGTTAACTAGCAGGCACTTGGACGATCTAGGTTAACTAGCGGGCACTTGGACTATCAAAGTTAACAAGTGAGCCCTTGGACTATGTAGGTTAACTAGCGGGCCCTTGGACTATCTAGGTTACCTAGCGGGCACTTGGACTATATAGGTTAACGAATGGGCACTTGGACTATGTATGTTGATTAGCGGGCACTTGGAATATCTAGGTTAGGTAACGGGCACTTTGAGTATCTAGGTTACCTAGCGGGAACTTGGACAATCTAAGTTACCTAGCGGGCAATTGGACTATCTAGGTTACCTAACGGTCACTTTGACTATCTAGGTTACATAGCGGACACTTGGACTATGTAGGTTAACTAGCGGGCACTTGGACGATCTAGGTTAATTAGCGGGCACTTGGATATGTAGGTCAACAGGTGGGCCATTGGACTATCTAGGTTAGCTAACTGGCACTTGGACTATGTAGGTTAACTAGCGGACACTTGCCCAATCTAGGTTAACTAGCGGGCTCTTGCATTATGTAGATTAACTAGTGGCACTTGGACTATCTACGTTAACTAGCGGGCCCTTGGACTATGTAGATTCCCTAGCGGGCATTTGGACTATATAGATAACCTAGCGGGCACTTAGACTTTGTAGGTTACCTAGCGGGCACTTGGACTATCTAGGTTACCTATCTGGCACTTGAACTATCTATGTTACCTAGCGGGTTCTTGGAGTATGTAGGTTACCTAGCGGGCTGTTGGACTATCTAGGTTACCAAGCGGGCACTTGGACTATCTAGGTTAACTAACGGGCACTTGGACTATGTAGGTTCCCTAGCGGGCCCTTGGACTATGTGAGTTCCCTAGCGGGCACTTGGACTATGTGCGTTTCCTGGCGGGTACTTGGACTATGTAGGATCCCTAACGGGCACTTGCATCATGTAGGTTCCCTATCGGGCACTTGGACTGTGTAGGTTAACTAGAGGGCATTTGGACTATGTAGGTTACCTAGCGGGCACTTGAAGTTTAAGTAGGGGGCACTAGGACTATGTAGGTTACCTTTTGGGCCCTTGGACTATCTAGGTTACCTAGCAGGCATTTGGATTATGTAGGCTCCCTAGCGGTCATTTGGACTATATAGATTACGTTGCGGGCACTTAGACTTTGTAGGTTACCTAGCGGGCATTTGGACTATCTAGGTTACCTAGCTGGCACTTGAAATATCTACGTTACCTAGCGGGTACTTGGAGTATGTAGGTTACCTACCGGGCTGTTGGACTATCTAGGTTACCTAGCGGGCACTTGGACTATCTAGGTTAACTAATGGGCACTTGGACTATGTAGGTTCCCTAGTGGGCCCTTGGACTATGTAAGTTCCCTAGCGGGTACTTGGACTATGTGTGTTCCCTAGCGGGCATTTGGACTGTGTAGGTTAACTAGAGGGCATTTGGACTATATAGGTTCCCTAGCGGGCACTTGGATTATGTAGGTTCCCTATCGGGCACTTGGACTATGTAGGTTACCTAGCGGGCCCTTGGACTATGTAGCTTACCTAGGGGGAACCTGGACTATGTAGGTTAACTAGTGGGCACTTGGACTATGTAGGTTGCCTAGCGGGCACTTGGATTATATAGGTTCCCTAGCGGGCACTTGGATTATGTAAGTTCCCTATCTGACACTTGGACTATGTAGGTTAACTAGCGGGCACTTGGACTCTCTAGGTTAACGAACGGGCACTTGGACTATGTAGGTTACCTAGCAGCTACTTGGACTATCTAGGTTAGCTCTCAGGCACGTGGACTATTTAGGTTCCCTAGCGGGCACTTGTACTATCTAGGATACCTAGCTGGCACTTGGACTATGTAGGTCAACTAGCGGGCCCTCGGACTATCTAGGTTAGCTAACGGGCACTTAGATTATGTAGGTTAACAAGCGGGCACTTGGAATATGTAGGTTAACTAGCGGGCCCATGGACTATGTAAGTTTACTAGCGGGCCCTTGGACTATCTAGGTTCCCTAAAGGGCACTTGGACTATCTAGGTTACCGAAAAGGCACTTGGACTATCTAGGTTACCTAGCGGGTACTTGAACTATCTAGGTTACCTAGCGGGCACTTGGACTATGTACGTTCCCTAGCGGGCACTTGGACTATCTATGTTAACTAGCGTGCACTTGGACTATCTAGGTTAACTAGCGTGCACTTGGACTATGTAGGTTCCATAGCGGGCACTTGGACTATCTAGGTTGCCTAGCGGGCACTTGGACAATGTAGGTTCCATAGCGGGCACTTGAACTGTCTAGGTTACCTAGCGGGCACTTGGATTATCTAGGTTAACGAACGGGCACTTGGACTATGTAGGTTACCTAGTAGCCACTTGGACTATCTAGGTTAGCTAACAGGCTCGTGGACTATCTAGGTTCACTAGCGGGCACTTGTACTATCTAGGTTACCTAGCGAGCACTTGGACTATGTAGGTCAACTAGCGAGCCCTTGGACTATCTAGGTTACCTAACGGGCACTTAGATTATGTAGGTTAACTAGCGGGCACTTGGAATATGTAGGTTAACTAGCGGACACTTGAACTATGTAGGTTAACTAGCGGGCCCATGGACTACGTAGGTTTACTAGTGGGCCCTTGGACTATCTAGGTTCCCTAAAGGGCACTTGGACTATCTAGGTTACCGAACGGGCACTTGGACTATCTAGGTTACCTAGCGGGCACTTGGACTATGTAGGCTAACTAGGGGGCCCTTGGACGATCTAGGTTACCTAGCGGGTACTTGAACTATCTAGGTTAACTAGCGCGCACTTGCACTATCTAGGTTACCTAGAGGGCACTTGGACTATGTACGTTCCCTAGCGGGCACTTGGAATATCTAGGTTGCCTAGCGGGCACTTGGCATATGTAGGTTAACTAGTGGACACTTGCACTATGTAGGTTACTTAGCAGGCACTTGGACTATCTAGATTAACTAGCAGGCACTTGGACTATCTAGGTTAACTAGCGTGCACTTGGACTATGTAGGTTCCTTAGCGGGCACTTGGACTATCTAGGTTGCCTAGAGGGCACTTGAATTATGTAGGTTAACTAGCGTGCCCTTGGACTATCTAGGTTACGTAGCGGGCACTTGGTATATAGATTAACTAGCGGGCACTTGGACAATGTAGGTTAACTAGCGGGCCCATGGACTATGTAGGTTTACTAGCGGGCCCTTGGACTATCTTGGTTCCCTAAAGGGCACTGGGACTATCTAGGTTACCGAACGCGCACTTGGACTATCTAGGTTACCCTGCTGGCACTTGGACTATGAAGGTTACCTAGCGGGCACTTGGATTATCTAGGTTACCTAGCGGGCACTTGGACTATGTAGGTTAACTAGCGGGCACTTGGACTGTGTAGGTTACCTAGCGGGCACTTGGATTATCTAGGTTAACGAACTGGCACTTGGACTATGTAGGTTACCTAGTAGCCACTTGGACTATCTAGGTTAGCTAACAGGCACTTGGACTATCTAGGTTCCCTAGAGGGCACTTTTACTATCTAGGTTACCTAGCTGGCACTTGGACTATGTAGGTCAACTAGCGGGCCCTTGGACTATCGAGGTAACCTAACGGGCACTTAGATTATGTAGGTTAACTAGCGGGCACGTGGAATATGTAGGTTAACTAGCGGACACTTGCACTATGTAGGTTAACTTGCGGGCTCATGTACTATGTAAGTTTACTAGCGGGCCCTTGGACTATCTAGGTTCCCTAAAGGGCACTTGGACTATCTAGGTTACCGAACGGGCACTTGGACTATCTAGGTTACGTAGCGGGCACGAGGACTATGTAGGCTAACTAGGGGGCCCTTGGACGATCTAGGTTACCTAGCGGGTACTTGAACTATCTAGGTTAACTAGCGCGCACTTGCACTATCTAGGTTACCTAGCGGGCACTTGGACTATCTAGGTTACCTAAGGGGCACTTAGATTATGTAGGTTAACCAGCGGGCACTTGGAATATGTAGGTAAACTAGTGGACACGTGCAGTATGTAGGTTACTTAGCAGGCACTTGGACTATCTAGATTAACTAGCAGGCACTTGGACTATCTAGGTTAACTAGCGTGCACTTGGGCTATGTAAGTTCCTTAGCGGGCACTTGGACTATCTAGGTTGCCTAGCGGGCACTTAGACTATGTAGGTTAACTAGCGTGCCCTTGGACTATCTAGGTTACTTAGCGGGCACTTGGTATATAGGTTAACTAGCGGGCACTTGGACTATGTAGGTTAACTAGAGGACACTTGGACTATCTAGGTTAACTAGTGGGCCCTTGGACTATGTAGGTTAACTAGCGGGCACTTGGACAATCTAGGTTAACTAGCAGGCACTTGGACGATCTAGGTTAACTAGCGGGCACTTGGACTATCAAAGTTAACAAGTGAGCCCTTGGACTATGTAGGTTAACTAGCGGGCCCTTGGACTATCTAGGTTACCTAGCGGGCACTTGGATATATAGGTTAACGAATGGGCACTTGGACTATGTATGTTGATTAGCGGGCACTTGGAATATCTAGGTTAGGTAACGGGCACTTTGAGTATCTAGGTTACCTAGCGGGAACTTGGACAATCTAAGTTACCTAGCGGGCAATTGGACTATCTAGGTTACCTAACGGGCACTTTGACTATCTAGGTTACATAGCGGACACTTGGACTATGTAGGTTAACTAGCGGGCACTTGGACGATCTAGGTTAATTAGCGGGCACTTGGATATGTAGGTCAACAGGTGGGCCATTGGACTATCTAGGTTAGCTAACTGGCACTTGGACTATGTAGGTTAACTAGCGGACACTTGCCCAATCTAGGTTAACTAGCGGGCTCTTGCATTATGTAGATTAACTAGTGGCACTTGGACTATCTACGTTAACTAGCGGGCCCTTGGACTATGTAGATTCCCTAGCGGGCATTTGGACTATATAGATAACCTAGCGGGCACTTAGACTTTGTAGGTTACCTAGCGGGCACTTGGACTATCAAGGTTACCTAGCTGGCACTTGAACTATCTATGTTACCTAGCGGGTTCTTGGAGTATGTAGGTTACCTAGCGGGCTGTTGGACTATCTAGGTTACCAAGCGGGAACTTGGACTATCTAGGTTAACTAACGGGCACTTGGACTATGTAGGTTCCCTAGCGGGCCCTTGGACTATGTGAGATCCCTAGCGGGCACTGGACTATGTGCGTTTCCTGGCGGGTACTTGGACTATGTAGGTTCCCTAGCGGGCACTTGCATCATGTAGGTTCCCTATCGGGCACTTGGACTGTGTAGGTTAACTAGAGGGCATTTGGACTATGTAGGTTACCTAGCGGGCACTTGGACTATGTAGGTTCCCTATCGGGCATTTGGAGAATATAGTTTAAGTAGGGGGCACTAGGACTATGTAGGTTACCTTTTGGGCCCTTGGACTATCTAGGTTACCTAGCAGGCATTTGGATTATGTAGGCTCCCTAGCGGTCATTTGGACTATATAGATTACGTTGCGGGCACTTAGACTTTGTAGGTTACCTAGCGGGCATTTGGACTATCTAGGTTACCTAGCTGGCACTTGAAATATCTACGTTACCTAGCGGGTACTTGGAGTATGTAGGTTACCTACCGGGCTGTTGGACTATCTAGGTTACCTAGCGGGCACTTGGACTATCTAGGTTAACTAACGGGCACTTGGACTATGTAGGTTCCCTAGTGGGCCCTTGGACTATGTAAGTTCCCTAGCGGGCACTTGGACTATGTGTGTTTCCTAGCGGGCATTTGGACTGTGTCGGTTAACTAGAGGGCATTTGGACTATATAGGTTCCCTAGCGGGCACTTGGATTATGTAGGTTCCCTATCGGGCACTTGGACTACGTAGGTTACCTAGCGGGCCCTTTGACTATGTAGCTTACCTAGGGGGAACCTGGACTATGTAGGTTAACTAGTGGGCACTTGGACTATGTAGGTTGCCTAGCGGGCACTTGGATTATATAGGTTCCCTAGCGGGCACTTGGATTATGTAAGTTCCCTATCTGACACTTGGACTATGTAGGTTAACTAGCGGGCACTTGGACTCTCTAGGTTAACGAACGGGCACTTGGACTATGTAGGTTACCTAGCAGCTACTTGGACTATCTAGGTTAGCTCTCAGGCACTTGGACTATTTAGGTTCCCTAGCGGGCACTTGTACTATCTAGGATACCTAGCTGGCACTTGGACTATGTAGGTCAACTAGCGGGCCCTCGGACTATCTAGGTTAGCTAACGGGCACTTAGATTATGTAGGTTAACAAGCGGGCACTTGGAATATGTAGGTTAACTAGCGGGCCCATGGACTATGTAAATTTACTAGCGGGCCCTTGGACTATCTAGGTTCCCTAAAGGGCACTTGGACTATCTAGGTTACCGAAAAGGCACTTGGACTATCTAGGTTACCTAGCGGGTACTTGAACTATCTAGGTTACCTAGCGGGCACTTGGACTATGTACGTTCCCTAGCGGGCACTTGGACTATCTATGTTAACTAGCGTGCACTTGGATTATCTAGGTTAACTAGCGTGCACTTGGACTATGTAGGTTCCATAGCGGGCACTTGGACTATCTAGGTTGCCTAGCGGGCACTTGGACAATGTAGGTTCCATAGCGGGCACTTGAACTGTCTAGGTTACCTAGCGGCACTTGGATTATCTAGGTTAACGAACGGGCACTTGCACTATGTAGGTTACCTAGTAGCCACTTGGACTATCTAGGTTAGCTAACAGGCTCTTGGACTATCTAGGTTCACTAGCGGGCACTTGTACTATCTAGGTTACCTAGCGGGCACTTGGACTATGTAGGTCAACTAGCGGGCCCTTGGACTATCTAGGTTACCTAACGGGCACTTAGATTATGTAGGATAACTAGCGGGCACTTGGAATATGTAGGTTAACTAGCGGACACTTGCACTATGTAGGTTAACTAGCGGGCCCATGGACTACGTAGGTTTACTAGTGGGCCCTTGGACTATCTAGGTTCCCTAAAGGGCACTTGGACTATCTAGGTTACCGAACGGGCACTTGGACTACCTAGGTTACCTAGCGGGCACTTGGACTATGTAGGCTAACTAGGGGGCCTTTGGACGATCTAGGTTACCTAGCGGGTACTTGAACTATCTAGGTTAACTAGCGCGCACTTGCACTATCTAGGTTACCTAGAGGGCACTTGGACTATGTACGTTCCCTAGCGGGCACTTGGACTATCTAGGTTAACGAACGGGCACTTGGAATATGCAGGTAACCTAGCGGGCACTTGGACTATGTAGGTTAACTAGCGGGCACTTGGACTGTCTAGGTTACCTAGCGGGCACTTGGATTATCTAGGTTAACGAACTGGCACTTGGACTATGTAGGTTACCTAGTAGCCACTTGGACTATCTAGGTTAGCTAACAGGCACTTGGACTATCTAGGTTCCCTAGCGGGCACTTTTACTATCTAGGTTACCTAGCTGGCACTTGGACTATGTAGGTCAACTAGCGGGCCCTTGGACTATCTAGGTTACCTAACGGGCACTTAGATTATGTAGGTTAATTAGCGGGCACGTGGAATATGTAGGTTAACTAGCGGACACTTGCACTATGTAGGTTAACTTGCGGGCTCATGGACTATGTAAGTTTACTAGCGGGCCCTTGGACTATCTAGGTTCCCTAAAGGGCACTTGGACTATCTAGGTTACCGAACGGGCACTTGGACTATCTAGGTTACGTAGCGGGCACTAGGACTATGTAGGCTAACTAGGGGGCCCTTGGACGATCTAGGTTACCTAGCGGGTACTTGAACTATCTAGGTTAACTAGCGCGCACTTGCACTATCTAGGTTACCTAGCGGGCACTTGGACTATGTAGGTTACCAAGTGGGCACTTAGACTATCTAGGTTAACGAACGGGCACTTGGAATATGCAGGTAACCTAGCGGGCACTTGGACTATCTAGGTTACCTAGCGGGCACTTGGACTTCTAGGTTAACGAACGGGCACTTGGACTATGTAGGTTGCTTAGCGGGCACTTGGACTATCTAGGTTAGGTAACGGGCACTTTGAGTATCTAGGTTACCTAGCGGGAACTTGGACAATGTAAGTTATCTAGCGGGCAATTGGACTATCTAGGTTACCTAAGGGGCAATTTGACTATCTAGGTTACATAGCGGACACTTGGACTTTGTAGGTTAACTAGCGGGCATTTGGACTATATAGATAACCTAGCGGGCACTTAGACTTTGAAGGTTACCTAGCGGGCCCTTGGACTATGTATGTTAACTAGCGGGCCCTTGGACTATGTAGGTTACCTAGCGGGCACTTGGACGATCTAGGTTAACTAGCGGGTACTTGGACTATGTAGGTAAACTAGCGGGCCCTTGGACTATGTAGATTAACTAGCGGCACTTGGACTATCTACGTTAACTAGCAGGCCCTTGGACTATGTAGATTCCCTAGCGGGCATTTGGACTATATAGATAACCTAGCGGGCACTTAGACATTGTAGGTTACCTAGCGGGCACTTGGAGTATCTAGGTTACCTAGCTGGCACTTGAATTATCTACATTACCTAGCGGGTTCTTGGAGTATGTAGGTTACCTAGCGGGCTGTGGACTATCTAGGTTACCAAGCGGGCACTTGGACTATCTAGGTTAACTAACGGGCACTTGGACTATCTAGTTTTCCTAGCGGGCCCTTGGACTATGTAAGTTCCCTAGCGGGCACTTGGACTATGTGTGTTTCCTGGCGGCCACTTGGACTATGTAGGTTAACTAGCGGGCCCTTGGACTATTAGGTTACGTAGCGGGCACTTGGACGATCTAGGTTAACTAGCGGGTACTTGGACTATGTAGGTTAACTAGCGGGCCCTTGGACTATGTAGATTAACTAGCCGCACTTGGACAATCTGCGTTAACTAGCGGGCCCTTGGACTATGTAGATTCCCTAGCGGGCATTTGGACTATATAGATAACCTAGCGGGCACTTAGACTTTGTAGGTTACCTAGCGGGCACTTGGACTATCTAGGTTACCTAGCTGGCACTTGAACTATCTACGTTACCTAGCGGGTTCTTGGAGTATGTAGGTTACCTAGCGGGCTGTTGCACTATCTAGGTTACCAAGCGGGCACTTGGACTATCAAGGTTAACTAACGGGCACTTGGACTATGTAGGTTCCCTAGCGGGCCCTTGGACTATGTGAGTTCCCTAGCGGGCACTTGGACTATGTGGGTTTCCTGGAGGGCACTTGGACTATGTAGGTTCCCTAGCGGGCACTTGTATTATGTAGGTTCCCTATCGGGCACTTGGACTGTGTAGGTTACCTATCGGGCCCTTAGACTATCTAGGTTACCTAGCAGGCATTTGGACTATGTAGGCTCCCTAGCGGTCATTTGGACTATATAGATTACCTTTCGGGCACTTAGACTTTGTAGGTTACCTAGCGGGCACTTGGACTATCTAGGTTACCTAGCTGGCACTTGAAATATCTACGTTACCTAGCGGGTACTTGGAGTATATAGGTTACCTACCGGCCTGTTGGACTATCTAGGTTACCTAGCGGGCACTTGTACTATCTAGGTTAACTAACGGGCACTTGGACTATGTAGGTTCCCTAGCGGGCCCTTGGACTATGTAAGTTCCCTAGCGGGCACTTGGAATATGTGTGTTCCCTTGCGGGCATTTGTACTTTCTAGGTTACCTAACGGGCACTTGGACTATGTAGGTTCCCTAGCGGGCACGTGGATTATGTAGGTTCCCTATCGGGCACTTGGACTATGTAAGTTACCTAGCGGGCCCTTGGACTATGTAGGTTACCTAGGGGGAACCTGGACTATGTAGGTTAACTACTGGGCACATGGACTATGTAGGTTGCCTAGCGGGCATTTGGACTCTCTAGGTTAGCTAGCGGGCACTTGGATTATCTAGGTTAACGAACGGGCACTTGGACTATGTAGGTTACCTAGCAGCCACTTGGACTATCTAGGTTAGCTAACAGGCATTTGGACTATTTAGGTTCCCTCGCGGGCACTTGTACTATCTAGGATACCTAGCTGGCACTTGGACTATGTAGGTCAACTAGCGGGCCCTTGGACTATCTAGGTTAGCTAACGGGCAATTAGATTATGTAGGTTAACTAGTGGGCATTTGGAATATGTAAGTTAACTAGCGGGCCCATGGACTATGTAGGTTTACTAGCGGGCCCTTTGACTATCTAGGTTCCCTAAAGGGCACTTGGACTATCTAGGTTACCGAAAAGGCACTTGGACTATCTAGGTTACCTAGCGGGCACTTGGACTATGTAGGCTAACTAGGGGACCCTTGGACGATCTAGGTTACCTAGCGGGTAATTCAACTATCTAGGTTACCTAGCGGGCACTTGGACTATGTACGTTCCCTAGCGGGCACTTGGTCTATCTATGTTAACTAGCGGGCACTTGGAATATGTAGGTTAACTAGCGGACACTTGCACTATGTAGGTTAAATAGCAGGCACTTGGACTATCTAGGTTAACTAGCGTGCACGTGGACTATCTAGGTTAACTAGCGTGCACTTGGATTATCTAGGTTAACGAACGGGCACTTGGACTATGTAGGTTACCTAGTAGCCACTTGGACTATCTAGGTTAGCTAACAGGCTCTTGGACTATCTACGTTCCCTAGCGGGCACTTGTACGATCTAGGTTACCTAGCGGGCACTTGGACTTCTAGGTTAACGACGGGCACTTGGACTATGTAGGTTGCTTAGCGGGCACTAGGACTATCTAGGTTAGGTAACGGGCACTTTGAGTATCTAGGTTACCTAGCGGGAACTTGGACAATGTAAGTTACCTAGCGGGCACTTGGACTATCTAGGTTACCTACCGGGCACTTTGACTATCTAGGTTACATAGCGGGCACTTGGACTATATAGGTTAACTAGCGAGCACTTGGACTCTAGGTTACCTAGCGGGCACTTGGTCTATCTATGTTACCTAGCGGGCCCTTGGACTATGTAGGTTTCCTAGCGGGCACTTGGACTATCTAGGTTAACGAACAGGCACTTGGACTATGTAAGTTACCTAGCGGGCACTTGGACTATGTAGGATCCCTATCAGACATTTGGACTACTTAGGTTACCTAGCGGGCACTTGGACTATGTAGGTTAACTAGCGGGCACTTGGACTATCTATGTCACCTACGGGCCCTTTTACTATGTAGGTTAACTAGCGAGCACTTGGACTATCTAGGTTAACTAGCGGACCTTGGACTACTTAGTTTAACTAGCGGGCACATGGATGATCAATGTTAATTAGCAGGCACTTGGACTATCTAGGTTAGCTAACGGGCACTTGGACTAAGTACGTCCCCTAGTGGGCACTTGGACACTCTAGGTTAACTAACGGGCACTAGGACTATCTAGGTCAACTTGCGGGCACTTGTACTATCTAAGTTACCTAGCTGGCACTTGGACTATGATGGTGCCCTAGCGGGCACTTGGATTATTTAGGTTACCTAGCGGGCACTTGGACTATGTAGGTTAACTAGCGGGCCCATTGACTATGTTGATTAACTAGCGGGCACTTGGACGATCTAGGTTAACTAGAGGACACTTGGACAATCTAGGTTACCTAGCTGGCACTTGAACTATGTACATACCCTAGCGGGCACTTGGACTATCTAGGTTAACTAGAGGGACCTTGTACTATGTAGGTTAAATAGCGGGCACATGGATTATCTAGGTTAACTAGCAGGCACTTGGACGACCTAGGTTAACTAGCGGGCACTTGGACGATGCAGGTTCCCTAGCGGGCACTTGGACTACCAAGTGCCCCAACGGGCACTTGGGCTATGTACATCCCCTAGCGCGCACTTGGACTATCTAGGTTAACTAGAGGGCCCTTGGACTATGTAAGTTAACTAGCGGGCACTTGGAATATCTAGGTTAACTAGCAGGCTCTTGGACGATCTAGGTTAACTAGCGGGCAAATGGACTATCTAGATTAACTAGCGGGCACTTGCACGATGCAGGTTCCCTAGCGGGCACTTGGACTACCAAGTTCCCTAATGGGCACTTGGACTATGTAGGTTCCCTAGCGGGCACTTGGACTATGTACGTCCCTTAGCGAGCACTTGGACTATCTAGGTTCCCTAACGGGCACTTGGAATATGTAGGTTCCCTATCGGGCACATGGACTATGTAGGTTCCTCAGCGGGCACTTGGACTATGTAGGTTCCCTATCGCGCATTGGACTATTTAGTTTAACTAGAGGGACCTTGGACTATCTAGGTTACCTAGAGAGCACTTGGAGTATGTAGGTTAACTAGCGGACACTTGGACAATCTAGGTTACCTAGCGGGCACTTGAACTATGTACATATCCTAGCGGGCACTTGGACTATCTAGGTTACCTAGCGGGCACTTGGACTATATACGTCCCCTAGCGGGCACTTGGACTATCTAGGTTACCTAGGGGGCACCTGGACTATGTAGGTTAACTAGTGGGCACTTGGACTATCTAGGTTACCTAGCACGCACTTGGACTATGTAGGTTAACTAGAGGGCATTTAGACTATGCAGGTAACCTTGCGGGCACTTGGACTATGGAGGTTCCCTAGCGGGCCCTTGGACTATGTGGGTTCCCTAGCAGGCATTTGGACTATCTAGGTTACCTAATGGGCACTTGGACTATGTACGTTCCCTAGCAGGCATTTGGCCTATCTACGTTACCTAGCGGGCACTTGGACTATGTATGTTACCTAGGGGGCACTTGGACTATGTACGTTTCCTAGCTTGTACTTGGACCATCTATGTTAACTAGCGGGCACTTGGACTATGTAGGTTCCCTATCGGTAACTTGGACTAGATAGGTTCCCTAGCGGGCACTTGGTCTATCTAGGTTAACTAGCTGCTTCTTGGACTATGTAGATTAACTAGCAGGCACTTGGACTATCTAGGTTAACTAGCGGACCTTGGACTATGTAAGTTAACTAGTGGGCACTTGGACTATCTAGGTTAACTAGCGGGCACTTGCACAATGCAGGTTCCCTAGCGGGCACTTTGACTATGTAGGTTCCCTAGCGGGCACTTGGACTATATAGGTTCCCAACGGGCACTTGGACTATCTAGGTTCCCTAATGGGCACTTGGAATATGTAGGTTCCCTATCAGGCACTTGGACTATGTAGGTTCCTCAGCAGGCACTTGTACTATGTAGGTTCCCTATCAGGCAATTGGACTATCTCGGTTAATTAGAGGGCACTTGTACAATGCAGGTTCCCTAGCGGGCACTTGGACTATGTAGGTTCCTCAGCGGGCACTTGGACTATGTAGGTTCCCTATCGGGCATTGGACTATGTAGGTTAACTAGCGGGATCTTGGACTATCTAGGTTACCTAGCGGGCACTTGGACTATGTACATACCCTAGCGGGCACGTGGACTATCTAGGTTGCCTAGCGGGCACTTGGACTATGTACGTCCCCTAGCGGGCACTTGGACTATCTAGGTTAACTAGAGGGCCCTTGGTCTATGTAGGTTAACTAGCGGTCACTTGGATTATCTAGGTTAACTAGCGGGCACTTGGTCGATCTAAGTTAACTAGCGGGCACTTGGGCGATGCAGGTTACCTAGCGGGCACTTGGAATATGTAAGTCTCTTAGCGGGCACTTGGATTATCTAGTTTCCCTAACGGGCACTTGGACTATTTAGGTTCCTCAGCGGGCACTTGGACTAAGTAGGTTCCCAATCGGGCATTGGACTATGTAGGTTAACTAGCGGGACCTTGGACTATCTAGGTTACCTAGCGGGCACTTGGAGTATGTAGGTTAACTAGCGGACACTTGGACAATCAAGGTTACCTAGCGGGCACTTGAACTATGTACGTACCCTAGCGGGCACTTGGGATTAACGAAAGGGCACTTGGACTATGTAGGTTACCTAGCAGGCATTTGGTCTATCTACGTTACCTAGCGGGCACTTGGACTATGTACGTTACCTAGGGGGCACTTGGATTATGTACGTTTCCTAGCTTGTACTTGGACCATCTATGTTAACTAGCGGGCACTTGGACTATGTAGGTTCCCTATCGGGAACTTGGACTAGATAGGTTCCCTAGCGGGCACTTGGTCTATCTAGGTTAACTAGCTGCTTCTTGGACTATGTAGATTAACTAGCAGGCACTTGGACTATCTAGGTTAACTAGCGGACCTTGGACTATGTAAGTTAACTGGTGGGCACTTGGACTATCTAGGTTAACTAGCGGGCACTTGCACAATGCAGGTTCCCTAGCGGGCACTTTGACTATGTAGGTTCCCTAGCGGGCACTTGGACTATATAGCTTCCCAACGGGCACTTGGACTATCTAGGTTCCCTAACGGGCACTTGGAATATGTAGGTTCCCTATCAGGCACTTGGACTATGTAGGTTCCTCAGCAGGCATTTGGACTATGTAGGTTCCGTATCAGGCACTTGGACTATGTAGGTTAACTAGTAGTCACTTGGACTATCTAGGTTAGCTAACAGGCTCTTGGACTATCTAGGTTCCCTAGCGGGCACTTGTACGATCTAGGTTACCTAGCGGGCACTTGGACTTCTAGGTTAACGACGGGCACTTGGACTATGTAGGTTGCTTAGCGGGCACTAGGACTATCTAGGTTAGGTAACGGGCACTTTGAGTATCTAGGTTACCTAGCGGGAACTTGGACAATGTAAGTTACCTAGCGGGCACTTGGACTATCTAGGTTACCTACCGGGCACTTTGACTATCTAGGTTACATAGCGGGCACTTGGACTATATAGGTTAACTAGCGAGCACTTGGACTCTAGGTTACCTAGCGGGCACTTGGTCTATCTATGTTACCTAGCGGGCCCTTGGACTATGTAGGTTTCCTAGCGGGCACTTGGACTATCTAGGTTAACGAACGGGCACTTGGACTATGTAAGTTACCTAGCAGGCACTTGGACTATGTAGGATCCCTATCAGACATTTGGACTACTTAGGTTACCTAGCGGGCACTTGGACTATGTAGGTTAACTAGCGGGCACTTGGATTATCTAGGTTAACTAGCAGGCACTTGGACGATCTAGGTTAACTAGCGGGCACATGGACGATGCAGGTTCCCTAGCGGGCACTTGGACTACCAAGTGCCCCAACGGGCACTTGGGCTATGTACATCCCCTAGCGCGCACTTGGACTATCTAGGTTAACTAGAGTGCCCTTGGACTATGTAAGTTAACTAGCGGGCACTTGGAATATCTAGGTTAACTAGCAGGCTCTTGGACGATCTAGGTTAACTAGCGGGCACTTGGACTATCTAGATTAACTAGCGGGCACTTGCACGATGCAGGTTACCTAGCGGGCACTTGGACTACCAAGTTCCCTAATGGGCACTTGGACTATGTAGGTTCCCTAGCGGGCACTTGGACTATGTACGTCCCTTATAGGGCACTTGGACTATCTAGGTTCCCTAACGGGCACTTGGAATATGTAGGTTCCTCAGCGAGCACTTGGACTATGTAGGTTCCCTATCGCGCATTGGACTATGTAGTTTAACTAGAGGGACCTTGGACTATCTAGGTTACCTAGAGGGCACTTGGAGTATGTAGGTTAACTAGCGGACACTAGGACAATCTAGGTTACCTAGCGGGCACTTGAACTATGTACATACCCTAGCGGGCACTTGGACTATCTAGGTTACCTAGCGGGCACTTGGACTATATACGTCCCCTAGCGGGCACTTGGACTATCTAGGTTACCTAGGGGGCACCTGGACTATGTAGGTTAACTAGTGGGCACTTGGACTATCTAGGTTACCTGGCAGGCACTTGGACTATGTAGGTTAACTAGAGGGCATTTGGACTATGCAGGTAACCTTGCGGGCACTTGGACTATGGAGGTTCCCTAGCGGGCCCTTGGACTATGTGGGTTCCTAGCGGGCATTTGGACTATCCAAGTTACCTAACGGGCACTTGGACTATGTACGTTCCCTAGCAGGCATTTGGCCTATCTACGTTACCTAGCGGGCACTTGGACTATGTACGTTACCTAGGGGGCACTTGGACTATGTACGTTTCCTAGCTTGTACTTGGAACATCTATGTTAACTAGCGGGCACTTGGACTATGTAGGTTCCCTATCGGGAACATGGACTAGATAGGTTCCCTAGCGGGCACTTGGTCTATCTAGGTTAACTAGCTGCTTCTTGGACTATGTAGATTAACTAGCAGGCACTTGGACTATCTAGGTTAACTAGCGGACCTTGGACTATGTAAGTTAACTAGTGGGCACTTGGACTATCTAGGTTAACTAGCGGGCACTTGCACAATGCAGGTTCCCTAGCGGACACTTTGAATATGTAGGTTCCCTAGCAGGCACTTGGACTATATAGGTTCCCAACGGGCACTTGGACTATCTAGGTTCCCTAACGGGCACATGGAATATGTAGGTTCCCTATTGGGCACTTGGACTATGTAGGTTTCTCAGCAGGCACTTGGACTATGTAGGTTCCCTATCAGGCACTTGGACTATGTAGGTAAACTAGCGGGCACTTGGACTATCTAGGTTAATTAGCGGGCACTTGTACAATGCAGGTTCCCTAGCGGGCACTTGGACTATGTAGGTTCCTCAGCGGGCACTTGGACTATGTAGGTTCCCTATCGGGCATTGGACTATGTAGGTTAACTAGCGGGATCTTGGACTATCTAGGTTACCTAGCGGGCACTTGGACTATGTACATACCCTAGCGGGCACATGGACTATCTAGGTTGCCTAGCGGGCACTTGGACTATGTACGTCCCCTAGCGGGCACTTGGACTATCTAGGTTAACTAGAGGGCCCTTGGTCTATGTAGGTTAACTAGCGGGCACTTGGATTATCGAGGTTAACTAGCGGGCACTTGGACGATCTAGGTTAACTAGCGGGCACTTGGACGATGCAGGTTCCCTAGCGGGCACTTAGACTAACAAGTTCCCTAACGGGCACTTGGACTATGTAGGTTCCCTAGCGGGCACTTGGAATATATACGTCCCTTAGCGGGCACTTGGACTATCTAGTTTCCCTAACGGGCACTTGGACTATGTAGGTTCCTCAGCAGGCACTTGGACTATGTAGGTTCCCTATCAGGCACTTGGACTATGTAGGTTAACTAGCGGGCACTTGGACTATCTAGGTTAATTAGCGGGCATTTGTACAATGCAGGTTCCCTAGCGTGCACTTGGACTATGTCGGTCCCTCAGCGGGCACTTGGATTATGTAGGTTCCCTATCAGGCATTGGACTATGTAGGTTAACTAGCGGGATCTTGGACAATCTAGGTTACCTAGCGGGCACTTGAACTATGTACATACCCTAGCGGGCACGTGGACTATCTAGGTTGCCTAGCGGGCACTTGGGCTATGTACGTCCCCTAGCGGGCACTTGGACTATCTAGGTTAACTAGAGGGCCCTTGGTCTATGTAGGTTAACTAGCAGGCACTTGGATTATCTAGGTTAACTAGCGGGCACTTGGACGATCTAGGTTAACTAGCGGGCACTTGGATGATGCAGGTTACCTAGCGGGCACTTGGAATATGTAAGTCCCTTAGCGGGCACTTGGACTATCTAGTTTCCCTAACGGGCACTTGGACTATTTAGGTTCCTCAGCGGGCACTTGGACTATGTAGGTTCCCAATCGGGCATTGGACTATGTAGGTTAACTAGCGGGACCTTGGACTATCTAGGTTACCTAGCGGGCACTTGGAGTATGTAGGTTAACTTGCGGACACTTGGACAATCAAGGTTACCTAGCGGGCACTTGAACTATGTACATATCCTAGCGGCCACTTGGGATTAACGAAAGGGCACTTGGACTATGTAGGTTACCTAGCGGGCACTTGGATTATCTAGGTTTGCTAACAGGAACTTGGAATATCTAGGTTACCTAGCGGGCACTTGGACTATGTAGGTTACATTGCGGGAACTTCTACTATCTAGGTTACCTAACTGTAACTTGGACTATGTAGGTTAACTAGCGGACACTTGGACGATCTAGGTTAACTAGCGGGCACTTGGAATATCTAGGTTAACTAGCGGGCCCTTGGACTATGTAGGTTAACTAGGGGTCACTTGGACTATCTAGGTTAACTAGCGGGTTCTTGGACTATGTAGGTTAACTAGCAGGCACTTGGACTATCTAGGTTAACTAGCAGACCGTGGACTATGTAGGTTAACTATCGGGCACTTCGGCTATCTAGGTTAACTAGCGGGCACTTGGACTATCTAGGTTAACTAGAGGGCACTTGCACAATGCAGGTTCCCTAGCGGGCACTTTGACTATGTTGTTTCCCTAGCGGGCACTTGGTCTATATAGGTTCCCTACGGGCACTTGGACTATCTAGGTACCCTAACGGGCACTTGGAATATGTAGGTTCCCTATCGGGCACTTGGACTATGTAGGTTCCTCAGCGGGCACTTGGACTATGTAGGTTCCCTATCAGGCACTTGGACTATGTAGGTTAACTAGCGGGCACGTGGATGATCAATGTTAACTAGTGGGCACTTTGACTATCTAGGTTAACTAGCGGGCTATTGGACTGTGTAAGTTAATTAGCGTGCACTTGTACAATGCAGGTTCCATAGCGGGCACTTTGACTATGTATGTTCCCTAGCGGGCACTTGGACTATATAGGTTCCCTACGGGCACTTGGACTATCTAGGTTCCCTAATGGGCACTTGGACTATGTAGATTCCTCAGCGGGCACTTGGACTATGTAGGCTAACTAGGGGGCCCTTGGACGATCTAGGTTACCTAGCGGGTAATTGAACTATCTAGGTTAACTAGCGTGCACTTGCACTATCTAGGTTACCTAGCGGGCACTTGGATTATGTACGTTCCCTAGCGGGCACTTGGAATATCTATGTTAATTAGCGGGCACTTGGAATATGTAGGTTAACTAGTGGACACTTGCACTATGTAGGTTACCTAGCAGGCACTTGGACTATCTAGGTTAACTAGTGTGCACTTGGATTATGTAGGTTCCTTAGCGGGCACTTGGACTATATAGGTTACGTAGCGGGCACTTGGTATATAGGTTAACTTGTGGGCCCTTGGACTATGTAGGTTAACTAGCGGGCACTTGGACAATCTAGGTTAACTAGCAGGCATTTGGACGATCTAGGTTAACTAGCGGGCACTTGGACTATCAAAGTTAACAAGTGAGCCCTTGGACTATGTAGGTTAACTAGTGGGCCCTTGGACTATCTAGGTTACCTAGCGGGCACTTGGACTATATAGGTTATCTAGCGGGCATTTGGACTATGTAGGTTACCTAGTGGGCACTTGGACTATCTAGGTTAACGAACGGGCACTTGGAATGTGCAGGAAACCTAGCGGGCACTTGGACTGTCTAGGTTACCTAGCGGGCACTTGGACTTCTAGGTTAACGACGGGCACTTGGACTATGTAGGTTGCTTAGCGGGAACTTGGACTATCTAGGTTAACGACGGGCACTTGGACTATGTAGGTTGCTTAGCGGGCACTTGGACTATCTAGGTTAGGTAACGGGCACTTTGAGTATCTAGGTTACCTAGCGGGAACTTGGACAATGTAAGTTACCTAGCGGGCACTTTGACTATCTAGGTTACATAGCGGGCACTTGGACTATGTAGGTTAACTAGCGAGCACTTGGACTATGTAGGATCCCTATCGGACATTTGGACTACTTAGGCCACCTAGCGGGCACTTGGACTATCTAGGTTAACTCGCGGGCCCTTGTACTATGTAGGTTAAGTAGCGAGCACTTGGACTATCTAGGTCAACTAGCGGGCCCTTGTACTATGTAAGTTACCTAGCGGGCACTTGTACTAGAGCTGCTGCAGTTCCTGTAGCCTCGCCTGGAAGGTCTCTGAGGCCCAGTGGCCCCCCTGCAGGCCCCTCTGTCCCTCCTGCAGCCACAGTGGGCACACAGACCTCCTCCAGCCACCAGCCTTGTGGGTGTTGGTTCTGGGCACTAGCTTGTAAGCTTCGTTCCCCCCTCTATGTAATGGGCACAACAATGGATTATTTTGCTTCAAGGAGAGAAACCATATACAGTCCTGAGTGGGGCCCATCTTTTGTAGATGGGAATAGAGACACTTAAAAAAGAAGGAAAAAAAAGGATTGACCTCCAGTCCCTTCACCGGCAGGGACAAATGCTCTGGTCTCACTGTGTCCCCTAAAAACATCATGTCAAAACGTTTTCTTTTAAATTATGGACATCTCTGCATTATAGTTACGACAGCCAAAGGTGGAAGCCGCCTTTGAGTCCGTGGACAGATGGATGGACCAAGTCAGTGAGTTCGAGTTCTAGAATGGAGTGGTGTCCTTTCATTAAAATAGGGGGATAAATGTCGGGTCACAAATGAACCTTGAAAAGACATGCTGGGAATGAAATAAATAAAATTCCCAACTCACTGCCATCCAGTCAACTCTGTCTCATGGTGACCCTAAAGGGCAGAGTGGAACTGCCCCCACGGGTTCCGGGGATGGTAACTCTTTTACAGACATAGAAAGCTTCATCTTTCTCACAAGGCGCAGCTGGTGGACTTGAACTGCAGGTCTTACAGATCACAGTCCAATTTGTAACCACTACGCCAGCAGGGCTGCTGGTAATGACATAAGCCAGACACAAAAGAACAGGTGTAGGACCGAGCCAAGTAGAGAAAGGGTGAGCACAGGCAAAGGCACAGAGGCAGGCAGATCGGAGATATAGGGGGTTCACGGTGGCACCCTTGGGCGGGTTAGTGCCCTGTGTCCCCGCTACCCATATATTTATTATTATTATTACTTTTCCTTTCCCCGCCTCTTTTTATCTGTCTACCATGTGTATCCCTGAATTTGGTCTGGTCCCTGCCATATTACCTGGTCCTCACCCCAGGAATGTTCATACAGTAGCTTTTCCCCTATGTCCCTTTTGCATTTTTTTAAAGCTTACCTCCGTGGACACAGTGTGTACTTGTCCTTTTGTGCTTGGTTTACTTCGCTTAGCATGCTTTCCTCCAGTTCTTCCCATGCAGTGATGTGCTTCATACGTTCATCACTACTTTTTAGCGATGCGTAGTACTCCATTGTATGTATGTACCACAGTTTTTTCCCCCCCACTGAAAAAGAAGTCTTTATTCTGATCCCACCAGCTGTACCATCTGTTATGCGCCTTCCTCCTTGGCAATCCAGGCTTTCTTGAGTGGTCCCATGAAAGCTTTTTTCTCTTCCACGGTCTGGAAACGGCCATGGCCCAACTTGGAGGTGGTGTCGATGAACTTGAGGTCGATCTTCTCCAGGGCACGGCGCTTGGTCTGCACCAGCAGGGACTTGTGCAGAGTCAGCACTCGCTTCTTGGTGCCCACCATGCAGCCCTTGAGCATGACAAAGTCATTGATCACTTCCCCGTAGTGGACAAAGTCGCCCAGGGGGTTGATGCTCTTGTTAGAGAGATCATAGTCAGTGGAGGCGTTGTTCTTGATAAGCTTGCCGTCCTTGACAAGGTAGCCCTGGCCAATCTTATAGATTTTCTTGTTGATCTCTGTGCAGTGGTGGTAGCCTTTCTGCCCAGCGCGGGCCATCGAGAAGGCCACACGGGCAGGATGCCAGGCCCCGATACAAGCCACTTTGCGCAACCCTCGGTGGGTCTTTCGGGGCAGCTTCTTGGTGTGCCAACGACTGGTGACCCCTTTGTAGCCTTTGCCCTTGGTCACCACCGTGATGTCGACCATTTCATCCTGTGCGAACACCTGGTTCACTGGCACCAGCTTCTCTCGGGCCCAGTCCAGCTTCTCAGCCACGGAGCCCCCGTTCACCTGCATCTCCGTCAGGTGCGCTTTCTCCTGGCGCAGGGGGAGCAGGGGCGTCTGAGTGTGGGTGATGGCGCGCATGACCGGTCAGGACTTCTTCATGCTGCTAAAGTTTTTCTCGAGCTGCTTCTTACCCTTTTCATCCTGCCACTTCTTGCAGTACTTGGTGAAAGCCTTCTTCTTCGACTAGTGCCAGTTCTTGTAGAACCGCCGCTTGCACTCGTCGTCACTGATGTGTTCCGCAAAGACCGTCTTGAAGGTGCGGAGGCCGCGAGGTGTCTCCACATAGCCTACGATGCCCACCACCACCATGGGAGGGATCTCCACGATGGTCACGGCCTCCACCACTTCCTTCTTGATCACCTTGGAGCCTGGTCTGTCGACCTCGTGCACTATGTGGGTCATGCCGGCCTTGTAGCCCAGGAAGGCCGTCAGGTGGACCAGCTTGGAGGCGTCATCCTTGGGGAAGCTCTTCACCTTCCCACCGTGCCGGCTGCTGCGCTTCCGAGGCAGGAAGCCCAGAGACCCATGCTGGTGCGCCAAGAACTTCCGGTGTGACATTACATCGTTGATCCCTGCTGGTAGAGGTACCCCAGCTTTTTAATCCAATTGTCAGGTGATGGAAATTTGGGTTGTTTCCAATTCCTTGCAATTGTGAACAGTGCCACAATGAACATTGGAGCACAGATGTCTGACCTTGGTTTGTTTCTTGCCCAGTAAGGGGGGTGGGGAGTTACTGGGTCATATGGTAACTCTATTTCCATCTGTTTTAGATATCGCCAGTAGACCTCTTTCTTACACACATATGAGTCTCCCTGGATTTGTTTCACGTATGATGTGTCTGGGTCATTGTGTGGTCGTGGTCTCTTTTAAGACTTGATCGATGTTTTCTTTACATTGTTTGTCCTGAAGGTCTCTTTTGTACCCTAAAACAAGGAGTCAAGGAGATGCATGGGACTTGATTGCTGAAGGGGGGCAGGAGTGAAGAAATGGACCCAAAGGGTGTCCATACCACTTCTGGGCTCTGCTCTGGAGCTGTTGCCAGCTGTCCATAAACTGTTGGCACCTGTGGCCGAGGCTGCGGGCTGACCCCAGGCTTCTCTGGCAGAGGAGGGCTGCCTTCTGCTCCGTGATATGGGGGATGTCCGGAGGCTGAGGAAGGGGATCAGGTTGTGCTCAAGAGGCCCCTGGCATGGGAGTGTACTGGCTCAGCTCTTCCTCTGCAGGTTCCCACAGAAGAGGTCCCCTGGCCTGGCCCCGATGCTAGACCCAGTGGCATACCTGCCCCTGAACTTGGAGGAGGCCCATCTCCTGCTCCAAGGCCTCATGTCTGTGCAGCAGCCTCTCCATGCTCTCCAGAGCCTTCCCAAGATCCAGGACTCTAGCAAGGGCACCCTGTGGAGGACGGGCACATTACAGGCTTGACCTCTGCCCTTCTGCCCAGGGTTCTCTTCAATCCTTTCTTCCTGGCTGGTCTTGGACTTGGCCTCAGGCAGGTGACAGAGTCTGATTAGTGTCTGCACAGTGACACTGCGGGTGTTGGGGACAAGGCTGCTGGATGGAAAACAAGTACCTAGCAGGGGTCCCAGGCCTTCCTGTCAATTCCCTTCCTGCCTCCCTTCCATGGGGTCTCTGTCTCATAGGCCAGGTGTTTCTGAAACCGCATCAGCTTCTCTTTGTGGTCCCCAAGGAGGACAGGCTATTCCAGCTGCTGGCCCCACCCCTGGATCCAGTCGCCATCTTGTATGATGGTGGGGACATGAGTGCCCTGATGTTCATACTGCCTTGGCCCCAAGCGGTGACCCCGTCTCCCCCTCGGGCTGTGCCAAGGAGTGAAATGCTGACCAGGCTCAGGGACAGCACAATAATTTTTCTTTCACCCAAGATGACAGGGCCCAGGCCCATCAGTCTTCAGATCTAGGAAGTGGCTGGGCAGGGGCCATGGGTGGGTTCTCATGTGGAGGGTGCCCCTCAACCACCCCTGGGGCCCTGTCTACTCTGCCCATCAGGATGACAGGTGTCCACACGGGTCTGAGAATCAAGGGCCATGGGCTCCAGTCCTAGCTTTGCCCCTGGAAAAGCCATTAAACTCTCACATCCCGTTCCACCGCAGGCCGCCCCTTGGCCCCTAGTGGGGCTGAAGGTCACTTGTAAACGTAAAATGGGGTTCAGGTGGGGTGCCCTCTGACCTGGCTAGCAGCCCTGAGAAAGCCGGGAGTAATCAGAGAGGTGTGAAGCTTGTGTAGCTGACCTTCTCCCAGGGCTTCCACTCAAGCCGGCCACTCTCGTATCGTGCCCAGCAGGCCCTGAACCCAGGGGCCTGGCAGCACCCTGGCCTGCTCTCTCAGCACAGCCTCCTGCGTAGATGGAGGTGGGAGATGGACCCAGCCCTGAGTACTGAGTGTACCCCTGCTGGGGCTGGCTCACAGCCCATAGCCCTCACTATAAGTCCCAGGGGCCTCCCCTCAGCTCTGCAGTTGAGGGTTGGCCAGGCTCCTGGGAAGAAGGAAGCAGGGGCCATGTGATATGGGGAGATCCAATTGCCCTCAGTGGTCCCCAGAGTGTGGCCTAACCCATCCCCATGCGCTTCTGGGTGCATGGGCACCTCGGCTTGGTCACCAGCCCTGGATTGGAGCCTATGGCTCCTTGGTAATCCCTCACCAACCAGCACAGGTTCGGTGTGCATACACACCTCACCGGTGTGCCCCAACAGTCTGGATACCCCGGCCTTATCAGGGTCACGCCCATGACCGTCCCAGCCATCACCTCCCTGTCCTGTGTGCTTAGCACCTCTGGAAGGAGCCATGCTTCTGGATCAGCCGCTTCACCTCTTCCACAGAGCCCTCCAGGGCACTGGCTTCCTGGGAGACCTGGGGCAGCCATGGAGGTGACACAGAGGTGGGGTGGGGATAGGGGGCACAGATGGTGGTTCAAAGGGAACCCTAGACAGCAACATCTGCCAGAACCTTGGTTTACAGCCTGGGCTCTCTGGGGGTGCATCAAGGGGCCTGCGGCTGGGGGTGGGGAGGTGGGTGCTGAGCAGGAGGGGAAGGAACCTGAGGAAGAATAGCACTCCAACCTGGGGGCCGTTAGGAACATCCCAACTTCTGACGAGGTGGGGAGGAGCCCCATCAATTTCCAATCAAACCATGTAGGGCTTGGCTGGCCGGGGCCAGGTGTGGGGAGGAGATGGCCCTGAGTGACCTGAGGCTCAGGTGTCCCCTTGGCCACTTGGGAAGACACACTATCTAGCTCCGTATGAGAATAGCAGCCAGTGATCCAGGAAGCAAGGGGGATTGGGGTGTTACTACAGGAGGACTGGAGGTCCTGGGGTCCGTGTGTCTGTGTGTGGTAAGGGGAGCTGTCTCCTGGGCCTGCAGGATCTTGTCCAGATGCCACACTGTCTGAGGAAGAGCTGCTTGTGGTGCAGGGCCTGCCGTCTCCCTTGCTTCCGTTCCCAGGCCTGAAAGACCTGCTCCCAAGCATCCTGCATGGCGCATAGCCTTTCCTGGACCTGGGCATGGGCATGGACACAACCGAAGGTGGTGCTGAGGGAAGCTCCAGAGAAAAGGTGCCTGACTGTCCCACCCAAGGGGAGGGTATTGTTTGTGTTTCCACAGGGAAAGAGGGACCAGATATAAAGCCATTGCCAGATGAATGCAGTGTGCCCGCACAGAGTGGGGAGCCAGTGGAGGGGCCTGAGGGCTGGGCTCCCATACCAGCTATGTGGACAACTGCCCCTGCCCCGAGAAGAATTTACTTCAGAGGACAGCACTGAAGCTGCATCTAGGAGAGAGGGGTATGTTTGATCAGAGCAAATGGGAGCAAAGAAGGGGGAGGAAGAGAGAGTGGAGCACATCCTGGCCCATCAGGCCTGGAGGATGATATCCCGGCTCTGAACAGCCAATGGACAGAGTGGACAATGTGGCTTATCCCACCACGAGATACACCGTCCATTGATGACCCAGGGCCCTAAGGGGGACAACACTGGAGACTCAGGGTTAGAACTGGCCCAGACTGATCCTATGGCACTGAGGCAAACCACTAAAAGTGTGTGGCAGAGCAACCGTGGGAGCAGAGCAGGGAGCCCCTGAGGTAGTACAAAGGACAGACTCTGGGGCCAAAGCATGGTACCCCATTGGATCTGACTGAAGGACACTCCTAGAGATTAAAAATCAGACCTTCATCTATGTATAGGTTTTTATTTCTTTAAAATTTTTTTAAAGAAGTCCCTTGCCATAAGAGAAATGCAAATCAAAACAACCATGAGATACCACCTAACACCCCTGAGGCTAGCCCAGATCAGTAAATCAGAGAGCAACAAGTGTTGGAGGGGCTGTGGTGAAATAGGAACCCTCCTCCACTGCTGGTGGTCGTGCAGATTTGTACAGACACTGTGGAAAGCAATCTGGCGATACCTAAAGAAAATGGAAATTGATCTACCTTACGACCCAGCCATCCCTCTACTGGGCATATACCCGGTTGAAGCAGCAAATAAAACACGACCAGTCATATGCGCTCCAATGTTTATTGCGGCACAATTCACAATAGCAAAGACTTGGAAACAGCCTAAGTTTCCATCGATAGACGAGTGGATTAGCAAACTTTGGCACATACACACAATGGAGTATTATGCAGCACTGAAAAGCACCGATGAGCACATGAAACACGTTATTTCATGGGAAGAGCTGGAAGGAATTATGCTAAGCGAGGTAAGCCAGTCCCAAAGGGACAGGTACAACATGAGTCCCCTGAGGTAAGTACAATCAGCATGACAGAAATGGGGCATTAATCCACCCAAGGGGAGGGTATTGTTTATATCTCCACAGGGAAAGTGGGACCAGACTTCAACCCAGTGTCGCAAGGTGTGAATGCATTATCCCGGCGTGGAGGACGGAACCGGTGGAGAGGTCTGGGAGGCAGGCCCCAGCACCATAAATTAAGTGGATTCCTGCCCCTCCCCCGAAAAGAACTTGTTCCAAAGGACGACATTGACCCTGCAGCTATGGGAGATGGACATATTTGATCAGAGCACACGGGAGCAGATGAAGGGGCAGGAGGAGAGAGTGGAGCACAGCCTGGCCCACCAGGCCGTGAGGATAATGTTCTTGAGTAGAGCAGCCAGTCCACAGAGAGAACAACATGGCTGGCCCTACTATGAGACATGATGCCCCTCAGTGACTAAGGGCGATACAGGGGACAGAACCGGAGACACAGTGTGGGAATTGCACCTGACCTGATCCCACCACACCGAGGCAATGCACTGGGGGAGTGCAGCGGAACAGCAAGGGAATGGAGTGGCAAGGTCCCCAGGGAATGCTGAAAGTGGACTTTGGGGCCAGGGCGTGGTGCCCCAACAGACTGGACTGGAAAACGCTCCTAAGGGCCAGCAAAGATCCCTGAACTAACTACAAGCTTTTCTCTTGCGAACTGTTTTGTTCTGTTCTTTTTCAGTGGTTTGTTTTGGTTGTTTTGTTGTCTGGTTATATACTGTTGCTTTGTGTTCCTCTGTCTAGTTTTCGTGCATGTTAGTGACTCCACAGGTCTGTCTGAATAGGACAGGCTGGATGAACTATCTGGAGGAAAAACAACGGGACCGACAGTTCCGGGGGGGCTTGGGGTGGGGGGTAGGGGGGGGTAAGGAAGTGGTGTTAACAAACCCAGGGACAAGTGAAAAACATGGGACCCCAAAGGGTAGAGAAGGGGGAGTGGCAGGCCTGGTGGGAAATGATCAAGGGTAAGGTTGCTTAGAGAAGAGGTATACTCTAGCCCAGGTGGCAATGAAGCATGGTAGTAGGGCAGGAGGAAGGTCAAGGGAGATGGAGGAAAGAGCTAGAAGTCAAAGGGCATTCATGGAGGTCTAGACAACGACATGTACATGCAAATATATATAGGAGGTTGGGGAAATAGATCTTTGTGTCTATATTTATAGGTCAAGTATTAAGGTGGCAGAAGGACCTTGGGCCTCTACTCAAACACTCCCTCTATGCATGAATACCTTCTTTTATTAAATTGGAACTCTATGATGCTCACTCTCCCGACACAACAGCTGGAGCCAACATGGGTGAACAAGTAAATGTGGTGAAGAAAGCTGATGGTGCCCGGCTATCAAAAGAGATAGTGACTGGGGTCTTAAAGGCTTGAAGATAAACAAGCGGCCATCTAGCTCAGAAGCAACAAAGTCCACATGGAAGAACACACCAGCCTGTGTGATCGAGTGGTCCCAAAGGGATCTGTTACCAGGCATCAAAGAACAAAAAATCATATCATTGACTGCACACCTCCATGATAGGATCGCTGAAGACAAATGGGTGCATAAGCGAATGTGGTGAAGAAAGCTGATGGTGCCCGGCTATCAAAAGAGATAGTGTCTGGGGTCTTAAAGGCTTGAAGGTGAACAAGCGGCCATCTCGCTCAGAAACAAATAAGCCCACATGGAAGAAGCACACCGGCCAGTGCGATCACGAGGTGCCCAAGGGACCAGATATAAGGCATCATGCAAAAAAAAAAAAAAGATATAAGTGTGTGTATTTATGTGTATTTATGTGTATATGTATATATGTATGTGTATATATATATTATATTAAATGAAGGGGGAAGTGCAGAGTGGAGACCCAAGGCCCAAGTGTCAGCCAATGGAGATCCCCTCACAGAGGGGCTTAGGAGAGGAGATGGGTTAATTAGGGTGTGAGGTAGTATCGATGAAGAACACAGCTTTCCCCCAGATCCTGGATGCTTCCTCCCCCCAACTACCATGATCCGAATTCTACCTTGCAGGGTTGGATAGGACAGAGGCTGTACACTGGTACATAGGAGGGTTGGAGATACAGGGAATCCAGGGTGGATGATACCTCCAGGACCAAGGGCGTGAGGGACGATGCTGGGAGAGTGGAGGGTGAGTGGGTTGGAAAGGGGGAACTGATTACAAGGAGCCACATGTGACCTCTTCCCTGGGAGAGGGACAGCAGAGAAGGGGGGAAGGGAGACCCCGAATAGGGCAAGATATGACAAAATAACGAGGTATAAATTACCAAGGGCATATGAGGGAGGGGGGAAAAGGGAGGGAGGGGGGGAAAAAAAGGAGGACCTGATGCAAGGGGCTTAGGTGAAGAGCAAATGCCTTGAGAGTGATTGGGACAGGGAGTGTATGGGTGTGCTTTGTACAATTGATGTATGTATATGTATGGATTGTGGTAAGAGTTGTTGGAGTCCCTAATAAAATGTAAAAGAAGAAAAAAAAAAAAACATGTATTACCATTTAATTAGATATATTTGTGTACCACATAACTTCCTTTTGACAGTAAGATAGAAACCTTTATGTCTATTATTTTTCAATAAATATTAAGATACAATTTAAAAAAAAATTATAAATGTGATCAAAGTAAAGAAGATTAAAATAAAAAAAAAAAAAAGCATTTTATTAGGGACTCATACAACTCTTATCACAATCCATACTTACATCAGTTGTATAAAGCACATCTGTACATTCTTTGCCCTCATCATTTTCAAAGCATTTGCCTTCCAAAATTAATTTATTCTTCTATGGGTAATTGGTTTCCGTTTTGTTGTCATTGCTGTGTTCTCACTCATTGCCTATCTTGCAATGACTTGATTTTTGGTGCATATTATTATCTCTACAGACCTATCTAGATACGATAGACTGCATGAATAGTTTGGAGGAGAAAACAAGGGGACCAACAGTTCCGGGGGAATAGGGGAGTGGGAGAGAAGGGGGCAAAGGGGTAGTGCTGACCAACCCAGGGACAGGGGAGCAATAAGTTATCCAAAATCAGTAGCAAGGAGGGTGTGCGTGGTCTGGTAGGGATTCAGCAAGGGCAAGGTAACCGAGAGAAATTACTGAAACCCAAATGAAGGCTGAGCATGATAGTGGGACAAGAGGAAAGTAAAAGGAAATAGAGGAGAGAACTAGGTGACAAAGGGTATTTATAGAGGTCCAAAGACTGGAATGTACATATGTAAATATATTTATATGAGTGTAGGGAAACAGATTTATGTGCATATATTTATAGGTTTAGTACTAAGGCAGCAGATGGACATTGGGCCTCCACTCAAGCACTTACTCAATGCAAGAGCACGTTGTTCTATTAAATTGGCATTCCAGGATTCACACCTTCCCGACACGATTGCTGAAGAAAAATGTGTGCATAAGCAAATGTGGTGAAGGAAGTTGACGGTGCCCGGCTATCAAAAGATATAGCGTCTGGGGTGTTAAAGGCTTGAAGATAAATAAGCGGCCATCTAGCTGAGAAGTATCAAAGCCCACATGGAAGAAGAACACCAGCCTGGCTGACCACGAGGTGTAGAAGGGACCAGTTATCAGACATCAAAGAACTAAAAATCGTATCAGTGGGTGCCCACCTTCCTGATACAATCACTGAAGACAAACGTGTGCATAAGCAAATGTGGTGAAGAAAGCTGATGGTGCCTGGCTGTCAAAAGATATAGCATCTGGGATCTTTAAGGCTCAAAGATAAACAAGTGGCCACCTAGTTCAGAAGCAACAAAGCCCACATGGAAGAAACACACCAGCCTGTGTGACCACGAGCTGTCGAAGGGATCATGAGGTATCAAGAATCATGGAACAAAAAATCATATCATTGAAAATGTGGGTGAGTGCAGAGTGGAGACTCAAAGCCCATTGGTAGCCAACCGGACACCATTTACTGAAGGGTTGTGGGGAGGAGATAGGCCAGTCAGGGTGCAGGGTAGCTACGATGAAACATATAACTTTCCTCTAGTTCTTAAATGCTTCCTCCCACCACTCTCATGATCCCAATTCTACCTTACAAATCTGGCTAGATAAGAGGGTATACATAGGTACAGATAGGAACTGGAAACACAGGGAACGCAGGACAGATGACTCCTTCAGGACCAGTGGTGAGAGTGGCGATGCCTGGAGGGTGGAGAGAATGTGGGGTGGAAAGGGGAAATTGATTACAAGAATCTACAAATAGCCTCCTCCCTGAGGGAGGGACAGCAGAGAAGAAGGAAGGGGGAGACTTTGGACAGTGCAACATATGATAAAATAATATTAATTTATGAATAATGAAGGTTTCGTGAGTTAGGGGGGAATGGGGAGGGAGGGGGAAAATGAACAGCAGATATTAAGGGCTCAAGAGGAAGGGAAATGTTTTGAGAACGATGATGGCAACAAATGTACATATGTTCTTTAAAAAAAAAAAACCCTTTTATTATTTAAGCTTAATTTATTCCCAAGCCATGAGTTTTTGCTTCTTCAGTTTCTTCTGGGAAATCTTTTTCTTCAGTGCAACCTCCTCTTCTGGCTTGGGAACGATTTGTTCCTTCTCAGTCAGGATCATTTCAATGTGGCAGGAGGAGCTCCTGTGTGGATTAATCTAGCCAAGAGCTCTGTAAGTCCGGTGGTGCATCTTGATGGCTTTGTTCACCTGGATGTGCTCGATGACCTGAGAATCCACATCTACACCCTTAAGTTCAGCACGACTTTCTGCATTTTTAAGCATGTGAACCAAACATTCAGCACTCTTTTTGGGCTACCAACTCTGGGTCCCACCCCACTGTTTGGCCTGGGCACATCTACCAACACCATCATTGTCCCGTCGAAAAGGCACACACTGCTTCTGCAGAGTGACGTCTTTCAAGTATTTGGTGGCTTTCCAGATGTGCATGCCTTTGATGGCCTGGGCAGTTTCACGGGTGTTTTTGAAGTGGACCCGGAGATTCGACCCTCTGTATTTGCAGGATTTTGTAGGGTTTTCTGGGTCAAATGAGTAGCGAACCATTTTAGCAGGTCACCTGAGGCCGCTACAGTTAGAGGAAGAGCCTGTACATATGTTCTTGACACAATGCATGTATGTATGAATTGTGATAAGAATTGCACGAGCCCCCAATAAAATGATTAAAAAAATAGAAAAGAAAGGTGCTTGTCCCTGTGGGGCCAGTGTGCGGTGGTCCAGTGGGCTGGGGCAGGGCCAGAAAGGGGAGCCGACCTCCACGGCGGACGGCCCTGTAGCCTGGAGCACCTGCTGTCCCCGCTGGGTGGCGCTCTGGTGCAGCTCCTTCTGGGCCTCCAGCTTTGCCCGCAGCTCTTGGTGGACACTGAGGCTTTGGGCTCCACTGCCGGGGTCTTGGGGCTCCTCCACCACCTGCAAATCTCACTGCACACTGGCTGCCCAGGAGGCATAGTCTTGCACCTGGAGCCTGGGAGAGCACGGGAGAGCACGGGGTGAGGGGACCTGGTACCGAGGCAGCGTCACAGCCGGCCTGAGTCCACCACCACTCATGTTCAAACCTCCATGTCTCTGCCGCTTAATCCCACAGCCTTACCTAGTGTCTACTCGGCCTCAGCTCTGCTGCCACCCCTCCTTCCCACCCAGTTCTCCAGGGCCAACGAAGTCCCTCATGGGCCGCTTGATAGCTTTGCCCACCCATCCACAACTTTGCCAGACCCCCACTTAGAGGTAGCCTTTGGTGGCCTTGTGTGAGAGCCGAGGGACTCGGGACTCTTGTCCCTTCACTGCCTCACTGTGCAGATGGAGATTTTTGGTGTGTTTTTTTTTTTAATTTAAATTTAAATTTATTTATTTTATTGGGGGCTCTTACAGCTCTTGTTACAATCCATACACCAATTGTATCTGACATAGTCATACGTATATTGCCATCATTCTTTTCTAGACATTTACTTTCTATTGAGCCCTTGGCATCAGCTCCCTTTTTTTTCACCTCCCCCACTCGTTTTTACTTGATAGATTATAGATTGTTATTATTTTCATATCTCACATTGACCATTGTCTCTTTTATCCTCAGGTTTCTGTTGCTCCTCTCCCTGCGAGGGGTGTGTGGTTATATGTCATTCATTGCTATCGGTTCCCCTTCCTCCCATCCTCGACCCCCCTTCCCCCTACCCTTTTGGTATCTCTATTCCCATTCCTGTTCCTGGGTTCCATGTGTTGTGTGTTTTATCTCTTGCTAATACTTATGGACTCTAGTCCAGAGTGGGAAGCGGCACTGGGGTGATGACAGTGGGGGGTGAGGAGGCCTCAAGGCGTCAGAAGCAGATTGTGTGATTTATTGGTGCGATCCATGTCTCCTCAGGGGGGCCTCCACCCAGTGGGACACAGCATCTGGGAGGCTTGTGGCTTTCTCCTGAGATAGCATGGTGGCCAAGGGCCCGGGCATTGAGTGTGGGATTCTGGGCCTGGGGTAGCAGCACTTGCAGAAGCTACCCTCTCCCCTAGGCACCCACCTGGATACGGACGAGCACGTGAGACAGTTGGCTCTGAACTTTGAGGGTGGCCTCAGCGTCTCAGAGCAGGTGGGGTCTGGCCTGAGTCAGCTCCCACAGCTCCAACCAGGCAGCCCTGCCCCCAGGCGGGGGTAGGCAGTTATCCCAGCATGCTCATTCCTCCCCCTCAGCTTCTGTCTGGTCAGCCCTTCAGCTTCCTGGCTGGGTTTAGAACTTGTCCTAAGCTCCCAGAGGGCCACCGTCCTGAGATCTTGCTCAGCGCTTCAGGCCTTTCTGCAAACTCTCCTCCCAGGAGCCCATTATCACTAGCAGTTTATCCCTTGCTCTAACAATGCTCCAGGAGGCCTGCTTGGGAAGCGTTTGGCTGTTGCTTGGTTCAGTCCCACTAACTGCTCCTCATGAGAAATAAGAGGTTCCCTGCTCCTGGAAAGATTTACTGACTTGCACACCCTCTGGAGGATCCCCATGAGACAGCAGGTGGGGTCATTCTAAAGCCCGGCAAACGGCAGGTAGCCACGTTGTGTGCCACCCAGGCATGCTGTGTGTTTGGAGGAGACTGCACACCCTTCAAAGGTAGAAGCTGCACCCCTCCAAGGTTCTTGCACGCAGCAAATGCCGGGCCCCTGAGACTCTGGGCCAGCCTCTGGGCTAGGATCATGGGCAAATCGGGATCTCGCCTAAGCTCCATTTGGGCTGGAAACGCAGTAGCTTGTACTGTGACCTGGGTCAGCCTGGGGCTGTGCAGGGCATCCTCAGCCCAGCTCAACTCTTCCCAGAATGCCCCTGCAGGTGCAGGGAGCCCGTGACTTGGGAAAGTGACCCTGCAAAGTGGGCTTTGTGACCAGGCTCCCTGATCCACCGACCCAGCTTTGCCTCCTCCACAGGCCGCAGACAGCAGGGGCTGCCCTGGGTTCCCTGAACTCGGGACCTCTCTAGAGACAGTGGTTTGCAGAGCCGCAGCACAGCAAGGTTCTCCCTGGAAGCCTCTTTATCCCATGCCCAGCACCTCCCCCCAAACTCACCCGTGCTCCAGGCTGCTGGTACTCACTGTTGGTCCTGTCACCACTGCTGGGCCCTGGGGACAGTGCTGGGCCGCCACTCCAGCAGGCTCTCCGCTAGTGGGGCAGCCTGCCCCCTGGTGGCCACCCATCTTCACTTGGTGCCAAAACATTGCAAACTTAGTTAAGAGGAGCTGAGAAGAGAGGAGAGGTAACACAGGGGCCCTGGCTGGTGGGCTGTGAGACACCTCAGTCAGTGACTGGGCAGGGCAGGACTGGACAGCCACAGAACTTGACCCTCTATGCAGAGAGGGGAATAGGAAGCCACAGCTGTCCTCAGCCCAGACTGATGTTCCCCATCAGCCCCTTGTGCATGCAGCCCCCCTCCACTACCCGTCTTCATTCGGCTCCAGGGCACCTTCCTTGCCCCTAGCCCCTTCCTCACTAGGGTGTGCTCATAGCCCTCTCTCCTCTGGCCACCTGCTGCTGGCTGCTCAGCCAGCTCTGCAAGTCCTTGGCTTCCCTCAGGAAGCCCTGCAGTGCCAGGATCCTCTTCAGATCCTGGCCCCTGTGGTGAAGCCTGAGACCCCAAACAGTTAGTGTGCATGTGTCCACACTTTGGAGGTCAAGGGACCCAAGCAAAGGGGCTGCCTGAAGGACAAGTTTCTTCATGGTCTTTGCCCAGGCTGCTCCTCTGGATTCAAGAAGCAAACCCAGGGCAGGGGGAGTTGGGGCTGGCGAGGGTGTGTCTGTGGGGAAGGGCAGGTGACTGGTGCCAGGGAGCCGAGCCCCTGCCCTGCAGGCTCTCCTCAAAAGTTTGTGGGAAGAGGAAACAGTGAAGGACTCATCTTTTCCTGACACTTGTCTACAGGCCTCTGTCATGGTTCTCTTCAAGGCAGGGGTAGCATCTAGGGGAATAAGCAACCCCAGCCAGTTTTCTGGTACCCACGGATGCAGTGACCCTCACTGTTGGGCTGCCAACTCCCGCAGTGTCTGCAGCTGCTTCCAGAGCTTCCCCTGCATCACACCCAGCTGCTCTGAGACCTCAGTTACAAGGATCTACGTATAACTTCCTCCCTGGGGGATGGACAACGGAAAAGTGGGTGAAGGAAGACAAAATATGTAAGATCTGACAAATTATCAAGGGTTCATGAGTGAGGGTGGAACAGGGAGGGCGGAGAAAAATGAGGACATGATGCTAGGGCCTTAAGTGGAGAGCAAATGTTTTGAGAATGATGAGGGCAATGAATGTACGGATGTGCTTTACACAACTGATGTATGTATGGATTGTGATATGAGTTGTATGTGCCCCTAATAAAATGATTTTTAAAAATTAAATCATTATAATTTCTTAGGACAATGCCATTTGTATTTCAAAGCAACATTCACGAAAGCTATTTTTTCACCTTCACTATCTTCTATTTAGTTTTATATAGAGCAAAAACAATTCTTATGCCTTTTTATGAGATGTAATGCAAGTAGACCTAAATTTATGCATAATTAAAAATTTGAATGAACAAAATATTTTGTTAAAGAATTTGACATTTTGTGAAAATCATCGAAAGCATATAGCATTTTATTGAAGGGTTGGGAATGTTTTCCTCTATTTTATTCTAGTATTTGGTCTGAGGTTCTTACGGCATATTCTGATTGTTGTCATGTAAGAGAATGTACATTCCATATAAGAGAAAACTTTCCTTATAATATTTTCCTATCCATTGCTTCCTGCTGAATCTCTCATTTGTTCTTTTATCATTATTTTTTCCTATAGAAAACCCAGGCTGCTTAATTTTATTCTTATTAATCATTTATATAAGTTAGGAAAATATTTATTATATATACATTTTTATTAAAAATCTTTTATTGGAGACTCTTACAACTTTTGTTGCAATCCATATTGATTGCATCAGGCATTTTGTACATATGTTGCCTTCATTCATTTATAGACATTTCTTTCTTTTTCTTTTTTAAAATCATTTTATTGGGGCTCATACAACTCATCACGATCCATACATACACCAATTGTGTAAAGCACACTTATACATTCCTTGCCTTCATCATCCTCAAAATTTGCTTTCCGCTTGGGTTCCTGGAATCAGCTCATTTCCCCTTTCCCCTCTCCCCCTCTCACCCTGCTCCTCTTCCTTCATGAACCCTTAATAATTTATAAATTATTATTTTCTCTTATCTTACATTGCGCGGCGTCTCCCTTCACCCAATTTTCTGTTGCCCATCTCCCGGGGGGAAGTTATATGTAGATCCTTGTGATCGGTTTCCCATTTCTACACCCACTTCCCTCCCAGTATCGCCACTCTAACCGCTGATCCTGGGGAGTTCATCTGTCCTGGATTCCCTGTGTTTCCAGTTCCCATCTGTCGCGCTGTGTATCTTCTGGTCTAACCAGGTTTGCAAGGTAGAATTGGGATCATGAGAGGTGGGGGGAGGAAGCGTTTAATAACTAGAGGAAGGTTGTGAGTTTCATTATTGCTACACTGAACCCTGAGTGACTCATCTCCTTCCCACTACCCCTCCGCAAG